>NC_058091.1:140295681-140939318 GCF_020171115.1 Neogale vison
TTATGCGACATGTTTGTTCATGCTTAAATGAAACCTTTGGCAGAGCAGAAAAACTTGCTCAAATCTCTTTTTCTGCTAATATTTTCTTATATCTGAACCCAGCCCAGGGGAGAGAGGAATGTTCCTGACAAGCACATGGTTTGCAGCATAAAGAATTCAGAAGGAAGAACAGTGCAGCTTGGATTCCTTCACTGGCCTACCCTCCTTGGTAACTTACTTTCTTGGTGTTCTCAGCACTCTGTCCGGAGGAAGGCAGAATAGCTCAGCAGAGATCTTTCAAAATACAGAGAGAGTGGTTTTAGCTCTGGCATGTAGAATGCCTAGAATTCATCCTTCCTATCCTTACCAAAGAAAGGCTGACTATATTGAAAGCAGTGACTTTTTTTGGACCTATCAGAGCAACTGTCCTCCTGAAATCTGGAGACGCAAGTGAACACAGAGAATTACAGATCAGCCCACCCAGAGCAGCAGCTTCTAGAATGAGAAATGGGCAGGAATATTTAAAAAGCAGTTGGGATGAATCGCTAAAGGGTGAGTGTAGACTGGTTTGAGAGGAGAAATTCAAGGGGATGCCGTCTAGGGGGACCCCCCCCCATGACTTTTACCTCCAGGAATCCCACCACATGCGCAAGATGAAGATCTGAGAAAAGTGCCCTTGTATTTTTGGGCAGCAAAAGGAAAAGAAACCATTCTGAAATGCACCTAGAGTGCTCCCTATGGGTAACAACTTTATCAACTTTATCAGAACCTTATCTATGTGGGGAAGGGCAATTAGCCAACTCCAGCCCCTCTATCCCAGTTTTCTCTAAGGGGAAGAAAGAAAGGATAAGAAACGTTGCTGAAGATCACAGCTCAGGGATCCAATCCCACTAAAAGACCGAGATTTAATTATAAGATTACAGAGCATGTCCCCTCCCCAACCCCTTACCATCAAGCCAACAGGGCTCCAGCATAATATCAACAGGTTAGAACTAAAGGAAAGACAAGATAGACTCTGCTTAAATTCTTAGGGAAGCCCCGAGATCACAGGAGAGAAGAAAACCACAAGGACGCTAGAGGAGATAGAAATCTCTGGCACCTCCAGCTATAGAAAACAGTCTAGTTCCTGGCTAGATCAACGTAAAACCTCATCAGTAGGTTTGTTTACTGCAGTTCCTATTGTCCAAAACATTATGTCCCACTTCCATTAAAAAAAAAAAAAAAAGACAAATCATTTGAAAAGACAAAGAAAACACAGTCTGAATAGACAAACTAAGCATCAGAATCAGACTCAGATGTGACACAGATGTTGGAATTATCAAGAGGAAATTTGAAACAACTCTGATTAATATGTAAATGGTTTTAAAGAAAAGGTTAAACAACATTCAAGAAGAGATTGGTAATGGAAGCACAAAGAAAGTAACCTTCAGAAAGAATAGGAAGGGAATGTTAGAAATCAAAAGCACCAATGAAGTAAAGTCTTTGATGGGTTCATCAGTAAACTAGACACGGCCAGGGATCGAAGCAATGAACGTGAAGATATGTCAATAAAAACTTCCCAAACTGAAATGTAAAAAATAAAAGAACAACAATAACAGAAAACAGAACAGAATATGTAAGACTTGTGAGGAAACTGTAAAAGGTATAACATAGGTATAACAAATATCAGAAGGAAAAGGAGAGAGGAAAGGGCAGAAGTATTTCAAGTAATCATGTCTGAGAATTTTCCAAAATTAATGACAGACATGAAGCCGCAGAGTCAGGAAGCTGAGGTTGAATACCAAAAAATCCAATACCTATATGGTATTCAGACTGCAGAAGACCAAAGACAAAGAGAATCTTGAGGAAAGCCAGAGAAGGGAAAACACCTTACCTACAGCAGAGCAAAAATGGGAATAATGTCTGACTTTTCATCAGAAATCATGAAAGCACCAAGAGTGAAATGAAATATTTAAACTGTTGAAAGAAAACCTCCACCAACCTATAATTCCATATCCAGTGAAATAATCTTTCGAAAGCAAAGGAGAAAGAAAGACTGACTCAGGCAAACAAAATAAATGGAAGCATTCCTTATCAGGAGACCTGCCTGTAAGAGGTGTTAAAGGTAGTTCTTCAAAGAGAAGGAAGAGGATAGAGAAAGGAAAGGAAGATCTACAGAAAGAAGAAGGTTGAAAAGGAATAAATGAAGGTAAAATAGGATCTTTTATTTTTCTGATTCTTTTTTTTTTTAAAGATTTTACTTGTATATTTGACAGACAGAGATCATAAGTAGGCAGAGAAGCAGGCAGAGAGAGAGGGAAAAGCAGGCTCCCCACTGAGCAGAGAGCCTGATGTGGGGCTTGATCCCAGGACCCTGAGATCATGACCTGAGCTGAAGGCAGAGGTTATAACTCGCTATAAGTCACCCATTACTTTTCTTAGTCTTAATTTATCAAATAGATAACTATTGGATGAGTATGGCATATAGATAAGTAAAATCAATGAGAGCAATGTTATAAAGGATTGGAGGACGGAATCGGGACTACTCTGTGAAAAGCTAACTACACCAGGCACTTGGGTGGCTCAGTCTTTAAGTGAGCCTTTGGTTCAGGTCATGATCCCAGGGTTCTAGGATGGAGTCCTGCATTGGGCTCCTGCTCAGCTTCTCTCTCTCAGTCTCCCCACCCCCCACCTCCCCCTCACTTGTAGTCTCCCTCCCTCTCTCTCTGTCAAATAAATAAAATCTGTTAAAAAGAAAAGAAAAGCTACCTACACCATTCATGAGCTGTAGAGTGTTATTTGGAAGTGGATTTAGATGCAAATGGATTTAGGTTGGGTGCAAATACATGTTGTAAATTCTTGGGTATCCACTAAATAACTTTTTTTTTTTAGGCTTCTTCTTTCTTCTCTCTCTTTTATTAAAAATAGTTTTTTAATTTTTTAATTTTTAAAATTTTATTTTTAATAATCAATTTTTATTTTTATTAAAAATTATTTTTAGGGGTGCCTGGGTGGATCAGTGGGTTAAGCCTCTGCCTTCGGCTCAGGTCATGATCCCAGGGTCGTGGGATCGAGCCCCGCATCGGGCTCTCTGCTCTGCGGGGAGCCTGCTTCCTCCTCTCTCTCTGCCTGCCTCTCTGCCTACTTGTGATCTCTGTCAGAGAAATAAAGAAAAAATCTAAAAAAAAAAAAAAATATTTTTAATTTAATAATATAATGTATTTTTTATAAACATATAATGTATTATTAGCCCAGGGGTACAGGACTGTGAATTGCCAGGTTGACACACTTCACAGCACTCACCATAACACATACCCTCCCCAACGTCCATAACCCCACCCCCCTTCTCCCTACCCACCTCGTGGCAAACCCTCCGTTTGTTTAGTGAGATCAAGAGTCTTATGGTTTGTCTCCCTCACGATCCCATCTTGTTTCATTTATTCTTTTCCAACCCCCAAACCCCCCACGTTGTATCTCCACTTCCTCATATCAGAGAGATCATATGATAGTTGTCTTTCTCCGATTGACTTACTTCACTAAAGAACGTTTTTCTGAAAAGAAGTATAATTGCTGTGCTAAGAGAGGGGAGAACGTGGAATCACATAAAATGCTTGATTAAAACCAGGGAAGGCAGAAAAGGAGGCTAAGAAACAAAGAACAGGTGCAAGAAACAGAAAACCATTAAAATCACGGAACAAATATGTCAATGGTCTAAGAAGTACCACTTTTCCAAAACAAAGGTCCCACTTTTTTTTTCCCAATTTATTTATTTTCAGAAAAACAGTATTCATTATTTTTTCACCACACCCAGTGCTCCATGCAAGCTGTGCCCTCTATAATACCCACCACCTGGTACCCCAACCTCCCACCCCCCCGCCACTTCAAACCCCTCAGATTGTTTTTCAGAGTCCATAGTCTCTCATGGTTCATCTCCCCTTCCAATAAGGTCCCACTTTTTAGTGGCAGTTGGCGGGGAGGGTGTGTAGGACATAGGGTGGCTCCTTCTCCAGGCCCTCCTCATTTGCCAGACTGCTTTGGTCTGCAACTTGTTAACTGGGGGACATTTACCCATTCTTCAAGTAGCACTTACTGAGCCCCTGCGGAGGGCTAGGCACTGCCCCCCCCCATGACTAGGGATATTCAGATCCTTGGCAGGTCATTAACACCACTATATCCATCAAAACAATGATGACAGATTAGAGGAAAAAATGAACATTCTTAGCACAAGGTTTTTTGTTTTTGTCTTGTTTTTGCCCAAGTTTGTGCCTATTATCAACCGTATGAGTCTCAGGTAGAAGGAATGAGAGTCCATCTCTCTCTTCCTCCCTTCCTGTTTTCTGGCTACACAGAAGCAGAAACCCTGGTTAGCCAGTGAAGACTTTTTTTTTCCCAGGGAGAACTTCATGAAAGTTTTATTAAACTTTTTATTAAATTCGTTGTTTCATTTAAAGTTCACGAAGTTCTCCCAGCCCACATCCAAGCCCTTGGCGAGCTTCCTCTAGGACTCTGGGAAACTGTCGTCACTCATTCCTTCGCTGGTTTTGTGCTCGCTAAGGGCGAGGCGCTGGGTTGAGGGCTATCCAAAACGCAAAAATAAACCTCAGACAGTTCCTTTAGTAGTTTATAATCTATCATCTTCTCTCTGACGAGTTCCTGCAAACTTCTTACCTATGTCCTGTATTTCCCAAATTTGGTTCCATTCACTTCCTCATGGTTTCTTCGTATCTTTTGGAAACACCACACATGGTATAGGAATAATGTAATGATCTATCTTTGCGTGTGTATTTATAACTCCATAATCGTCAGCAAAGCAAAACAAAACGGTCTTTAGCACAGATTTAAGAATCGGAAAGTCTTGGTCTGAGTCCTATCCATGGCCTTGGACCAGCCACCTCCCCTCTCTGAGTCTCAGTTATTTTGCCTGTAAAAATAGGGCTAAATATTTCTGCCTTATCTATTGCACAGTGTGTGTGTATATGTGTGTGTGTGTTAAATAAGCAAATGAATGTGCAGTCATTTTCCACAATAGAAAAGGATACACAGATGTAAAATGTTATTAAAATTTGTCATGGAATCAAACTCTGGGTTTGCTTATGTGTACAATACAAATGCCATAGAAATAGTAACTAGGGGCAGAATTTGGCCCAGGGCATTTGACTACAGCAATTTTTTTTTTTTAAGGGCAAAAGGGAAAAAAAATCAAAGAGTTCTTATTCAAAGCAGAAAAGTTTGAAACAAGGTTCGGTACGTGCCAAGGACATGGTTACGAAGTGGATCTCCTTGAGGGACGTGATGAAAGCAAGCTTCAGAAGCAGGAACTGAAGGAGAAAAACCTTTTAATGCTATCATCTTCCTCCTCCACCCTCGCTTAGAATTCCTTATCTAATCAGCTGGACACACACGTCTCAACAGTCCAACAATAAAAACGGGATGCGGTTTAAACGTGGATCATTACAGAGGCCAAAAAAACTTTCCAGCCATGCTGCTGACCGCCGGCTGACCGCCGGCCCAAAGGGCACGAGACTCCACTTTCACTTTTAAGGCAACTACACATAAAATGCCTTTCTCTCCTGAATTTCTGGAAGTGTTTTTGTGGTTAAAGCTGGTAAAAATATAGTGCTGAAAAATTCGTTGTGTTCACAGGACCTAGCAAAGAAGCAAAGTTTATACTCGGTTTCCCTGATAGGAACTGGCAAGTAAAAGGGAACACAGTTGGGAGGGGGGAAGCAAGGACTTCAGCCACTCCTAATTTTTCCAGTTTGGACTCCTGTGTGTTCTAGCAAAGCAGAAACAGGAGGGGTTCCCAGAAATCTGCTTGGTGTAAGAGATTGGGATGGGAGAAAGGAATTGGAGCATATTAACGACTTTGATTAAAAAAACAAAGAAGAGAATAACACACCGGTTAGGATGGCTGCTATCGAAAAAACCAGAAGATGACAGATGTTGGCAAGGATGGAGAGAAACTGGAAGCCTTGTGCATTTTTGGTGAGAATGCAAGATGGGGCTGCTGCTTTGAAAACAGTACGGTGGTTTCTAAAATAATGACAAGTAGAATGTCCATGGGACCCGGTAATACCACTTCTGGGTGTAGATCTGAAAGAACGGAAACCAGGACCTCAAGGAGATGTTTGCACTGCCATGTATGTAACAGCATTATTCACAACAGCCGAGAGGTAAAAGCAACCCAAGTGTCCGTCCATGGGTGAATAGATAAACAAAATGCATGCTAATATATGACATAAGCATATGATGCTTACAAAAAGGAAGGAAATTTTTATTTTTTTTTTTTTAAGATTTTATTTATTTATTTGACAGAGAGAGATCACAAGTAGGCAGAGAGGCAGGCAGAGAGAGAGAGAGGGAAGCAGGCTCCCTGCTGAGCAGAGAGCCCGACGTGGGACTCGATCCCAGGACCCTGAGATCATGACCTGAGCTGAAGGCAGCGGCTTAACCCACTGAGCCACCCAGGCGCCCCAGAAATCTACTTCTTAACGTGGTTGCAAACCAGTGATGCATACCTCTTTCCTCCTTCCCTGCTCCCCGTCCCCGCCTTTCTATCAGCATCAAGCATTTAAGAAATGTCGTTGCTACATTGTAGAAATACAAGGGGAATTTTTTTTTTTAAGATTTTATTTATTTATTTGACAGACAGAGACCACAGGTAGGCAGAGAGGCAGAGAGAGAGGGGGAAGCAGGTTCCCCGCCGAGCAGAGACCCCGATGCGGGGCTCGATCCCAGGACCCTGAGATCATGACCTGAGCTGAAGGCAGAGGCCAACCCACTGAGCCACCCAGGTGCCCCCAAGGGGAATGTTTTAAGGACTAAAATCTATTTGGAGACATAGAAGAACTTCCTAAGGACAACATTGCATGGGCACCTGGCTGGCTCTGTCGGAAGGTGCATGTAGCTTTTGATCCTGGGGTCATGATTCTAGCCCCATGTTGGATGGATAGATTACATTTAAAGAGAGAGAGGGAGGGAGGGAGGGAGAGAGAGACTAATGCAAGTCTTTTTTGGCAAATGGGTGGGACAGGGTCAGTAATGTGTGCTCTGAAGGGAGAGCCCACGCATTGGGGCTGCGCCGGGCTCAGGAGACTTTGAAGTTGAACAGTGGTGTTGAGGGAGGCTTTGTCTAGCTGAATGGGCTTTTTAATTCTTGTGCCAGAGAGAACCCAAACCAAAATTAAACTTGCATACGATTCAATTCTGGCCTGCTTTGTTAGCAACTGAGCTCCAGGCAATGATTCTGGAACAGACACTGTTTTGTGCTGCTCTGCCAGCGATAGAAGAGTACAAGCCCACCAACGCTCAGGTGCCTCCACAAAGAACCTTTTCGTTTTGAACAAACCTGGAAGCCCCACTTGACCGATCTCAGATTGCCTAAGAATTTGCAGAGCCATGACACAGAACTGCTGAAAATGGAAATACGGGTGGGTAATTAAAAGGACAATAAGTACAGCAAGAAAACATGAGAGATGTTATATTTGCTTGGTTTTTAACCACCTGTGCTAGCATCTCTTGATGAACTTTCATTGAAGTAGAATTTACATAGAGAAAAGACTATATATATGTTCTGGTGAATTTTTCAGCATCCCAAAGTTTTCCCTGTCTTGCCTACCGATCTGAGCATCTGAGCATTCCCTCATTCCTTCACTCTCTGCAAATGTAATAGCTACACTGACTGGTATGCCGTTTTACCTGTTGTTAATTTTTTTTTTTTTAAAGGGGCCATATACTATATGCTTTTTTGTGTCTGGCATCCTTTGCCTAACTTTATGTTTGTGAGATTTGTTTGTATTGTTGTTTGTAGCGGTAGATAGACAGAAACCATAGATGTGTTGAATTCCATTGACACACAGAGTTTTGCTCTGAGAATACACATACCGTAATTGAGCTACACAACTGTGATCGATGGATATTTGGGTTATTTCTAGTTTCTTGAATATTATACATAATGCTGCTATGAATATATGCATGCTTTCCTCTTGGCTAGATGCCTCTGCGCAGAAATACAAGGTAACTCTAAATTATCCATATGTTCAGTTTTAGCAGATGCTGCCAAAAAGTTTTCCAGAGTGCCTACACCAACTTACACTCCCACCAGCAAAATCTGAGTCTTCCAGCTGCTCTACCTTCTCTTTCTAAACTGGGTATTGCCAATTTTTATTTTTATTTATTGTATCATTTTTTGGTGTTGTCAATTTTTTTTTCCTTTGGTGTTGTCAATTTTTAAATTGTAGCCATGCTGGTGAGGATGTAATATCTGATTGTGGTTTTAATTTCCGTAACTAATGGGGCTGTGCATCTTTTCTTACGCTGATGGTTCACTTAGATACTCCTGTTGTCAGATGTATACTCAACACTTTTGATACTTTTTATTTTTTAAATTTTTTTCCTTTCCTTTTCTTTTTTCTTTTTTTTTTTTTTTAAGATTTCATTTATTTATTTGTCAGAGAGAGAGAGAGAGAGTGAGAGAGCAGGCATAGGCAGACAGAGTGGCAGGCAGAGGCAGAGGGAGAAGCAGGCTCCCTGCCAAGCAAGGAGCCCGATATGGGACACAATCCCAGGACGCTGGGATCATGACCTGAGCCGAAGGCAGCTGCTTAACCAACTGAGCCACCCAGGCGTCCCCTTTTGATACTTTTTAAAAATTGGGTTCTTGGGCGCCTAGGTGCCAGGCCTGGGCTCAGTGGGTTAAGCCTCTGCCTTAGCTTAGGTCATGGTCTCAGGGTCCTGGGATCGAGCCCCGCATCAGGCTCTCTGCTCAGCAGGGAGACTGCTTCCCCCTCTCTCTCTGCCTGCCTCTCTGCCTACTTGTGATCTCTCTGTCAAATAAATAAAATCTTAAAAAAAAAAACACACACCAAAAATCGGGTTCTTATTTTCTTGCTGATTTAGAGAAGTTCTTTCTATATTCTGGGTGTGGGGCACCTGGGTGGCACATTCCGTTAAGTGTCCAACTCTTGGTTTTAGCTCAGGTGGTGATCTCAGGGTCGTGGGATCGGGCCCCAGTCGGGCTCCATGATCAGCGCAAAGTCTGCAGGAGAGTCTCTCTCCCTCTCCGCCTCCTGCTTGTGCTGTCTCTCCCTTGCTCGAATCAATTAATCAATCAATCAATCGAACAATCTTTTTAAAAAGGTATATATTCTGGAAATGAATCATTTTTCCAGATTTTATATATATATAGATATAGATATATGATACAGATCTATCTATATCTATATCTTATATATCTTACCCTATATCATATATCATATATCTTATCATATATCATATATGTATATATATATCATATATCTTCTCTCACCCTTTGGCTTGTCATTATACTTATTCAATGCAATCTTTTCATGAAAAGAGGTGTTAAAATTTTAGTAAGTGCAGCTTTGATCTTATGACTAGTGCTTCTGTGCTTGGTGTAAAATACCTTTGCCGACTTTACAGTCATGAAGATGATGCTCTTTTGTTATCTTCTGGACCTTTATTGTGACACCTTTATTGTGTCACTTTTCAATGTTTTATTATCTATCAAAGATCTAAAATTCCTCAGGAGTTAATTTATGCGCATAGTGTGAGGTAGAATCATGCTTTATTTATTTTTTTTAAATGGATATTCAGGAGCACCTGGGTGGCTCAGTCGTTGGGCGTCTGCCTTTGGCTCAGGACATGGTCCCAGGATCCTGGGACTGAGCCTCGCATTGGGCTCCCTGCTCGGTGGGAGGCATGCTTTGCCCTCTGCCTCTCCCCCTGCTTGTGCTCCTTCTCTCTGTGTGTTTCTCTGTGTCTCATAAATAAATAAAAATAAAAAATAAATGGATATTCAATTATCTAGTATCGCTTGATTTTTTCCCATTTTTTCCCATTAAATTTGGGGACAGTATATGTGTGGGTCTGTCTCTGAGCTTTCTATTCTGTTCCACTAGTCTGTTTGTCTAGCAGTGATTCATTCACACACTGTTTGCATATATGTGTCGCTTTATAATAATCTTCATATAAATTAGTCCTTCATCTTGGTTTTTTTTTTTTTTTTGACATTTTTTTGGCTAGCTTGGCTTTTGTGTTTTCTGATTTTTTTTTTTTTTTTAAGAAAGGGAGAGACAGAGAGAAGGGGGGAGTGAGGAGGGGCAGAGGGAGAAAGAGAGAGAGACAGAATCACAAGCCGGCTTCATGCACAGCCCAGTGAGGGACTCAATCCCACAACCCTGAGATCATGACCTGAGCTGAAATCAAGAGTCAGATGCTTGACCAACAGAGCCACCCAGGTGTCCCTTTTGGATTTTCTTATAACATTTAGAATCAGATTGTCCATTTCCACAGAAAAATCTTAAAGAAGTTTTTATTGGGGTTAGATAAAATCCACAGATTAATTTAGGGGAAAATCCTTATAATATCGAGTCTTTCAATTCATAAACATCATAGTTTCTCCCACTTATTGGTGTTTTCTTTAATTACTCCTGGCAATGTTTTGTGATCCTCTGTGTAGCATTCTTACACATCTTTCATAGATTTCTCTTAGGTATTTTAATGCTATTTTATATTGTTTGAAAGCATTTTCTTTTTTTAAAATTTTTTATTTAAATTCTAGTTAGCTAACATCTAGTGCAGTATTGGTTTCAGGAGTAGAATTCCGTGATTCATCACTTACACACAATGCTCCTCGCAAGAGTGCCCTCCTTCCTCCCCATCCCCCAGCTAGCCCCTCCCCCACAGTCCCCCGTCTGCCTTCATTCTGTTCTCTATCTTGAAGAGTCTCTTATGGTTTGTAAGAGCATTTTCCAATTGTTCATTTCTAGTGTATAGAAATACACAAACTTTCTTTTTTATATAAACTGTGTCAAGCAATCCTGCTAAAGTTCACTTACTAATTCTAATGGTTTATTTGTGGGTTTTTTTGAAATTTTAGGTATACAATTATGTCACCCGTGATTAGGACAGTTTTACTTCTTCCCTTCCCGTCTTTATTCCTTTTATATCTTGTCTCACCTTAAAAAAAAAAAAAGAGATTTTCTATATATTAAGAGAAAGAATGAGAGAGAGAGAGAGCATGAGTGGGTTGGGGGGAAGGAGGGACAGAGGGAGAAGCAGGTTGCTCACTGAATGGAAATCTGACTCGGAGCCCGATCCCAGGACACCAGGATCATGACCAGAGCCGAAGGCAGATGCTTAAGTGACTGAGCCACCCAGGAACCCCCTGTCTCATCTTTTCGATGAGACATAATAAACATAATAAACTGTTGAATAGGAGCAGTAATAGGAGACGGACATCCATGTTTTATTCTCAATTTTAGCCAGAGAGTTTTCAATATTTCACATTAAATGTGATACTTGTGGGGCGCTGGGGTGGCCCAGTCAGTTAAGTGGCTGATTCTTGGTTTTGGCTCCAATCATGATCTCAGGGTTGTGAGAAGGAACCCAAGTTGAGCCCGGCATCCCTCTGCACTCAGCATGGAGTCTGCTTAAGACTGTCCCCGTCTCCCTCTGCCCCCCAACTCTCACCTGTGTGCTCTTTCTCTTTTTCTCTCTCTCCCTCTCAAATGAATAAATAAATCTTTAGAAAAATGTGATACTTGCTACAGCCCTTTTACAGACACGTAAGATGAAGGAATTCCCTTTTATTTCTATATTGGGAGGAGTTTTTATCATAAATGAGAGAATTCCATCAAAAGATCTTTGGGATCATCAGTTTGTTTTTTTCCCTTGCTCTATTGTTGCAGCAAATTGCAATGATTCATTTTCAATGACTGTATCAACCTTATATTCTCAAAATAATGTAACTTGGTCATGATGCATTATCCTCTGTGTGTGTGTTTACATTTTTTGCATCTATACTCATGAAAGGAATTGACCTGTAATTTTCTTGTAATGTCCTTGTCAAATTTTGTTACAAAAAGTTATTCTGGCCTCAAAAGAATGAGTTGTAAGGTCATGTCATCTGGATAAATCTATGGTAGGTTAGTATTATTTCTTTATTAGGTATATGTAAAAATTTTTATTAGGTATTTGTAAAAATTTTGTAAAATTTGTAAAAATTTCCTGATAAAGCCATTGGGTACTAGAGTTTACTTTATAAGAAAGCTTTCATTTAACAAGGCCTTTGATTTCTTATTTCCCTTTTGGCAAGTTATGGTATTCAAGAAACGTGACCATTTTATGAAGATGTTCCATTTTTTAGCATGAACTTGCTGATAATATCTCCCTATCATCTCAGTGTGCTTAGGATCTGCAATGATCCTCTCTTTTTTATTCCTGGTATTGATAACGTGTGTTCTTTATTTTTGAGCAGATCTGCTAGGAGTTACCAGTTTTTCAAAGGACCACATTTAAACTTTAAATTTTTTTTTTTTCTCTGATGTATTTGTTTTCCATTTCCTTAACTTCTGCTCTCATCCATATTATTTATTTCCTTCTCATTTCTTTGGATTTAATTTGCTCTCCTTTTCTCTAGGTTCTTATTTGATCATTTGCTTTTAGGCTTTCTTCTTTCCTAATACATATACTTAAGGCTATAAATTTCCCTCTCATTGTGGTCTTAGCTGCATGTCAAAAGTTTTGACATATTCATCAAACAAGTCCTGGGGGTTAAAACTTCAACATATGAATGGGGGTGCATAATTCAGCCCATAACAGCCATTTAGTTCTGTTTGGGCATAAGCTTCTCATGTTCAAGGTTACTCTAATAGGAGCTATAACCAGGAGAGCTGCTCAGAATGACCAGTGATTCTCCTGCTCCAGCCTGACCCCATAAATCCAATCAGAAAAGGGTAATTAATTTTTTTAAAAAAGGAAAAATATGCTTTAATTATGAAAGCAATCTCATTTCTTGGGCCATCCCTAATCCTTCATAAATCAATACAAGAGATACTATAACAAGGAAATGAGTACGCATCAAAAAATGAGTAAGATTCTTTTTTTCTTTTTAAAGATTTTATTTATTTATTTGAAAGACAGATAGTGAAAGAAGCATGAGCAGGGAGGAAAAGGAGCAGCAGGCTCTCCACTGAGCAGGGAGCTCAACGTGGGACTTGATTCCAGAACCCAGGGTTCATGACACCTGAACTGAAGGCAGACGCTTAATAACTGAGCCAGCCAGGTGCCCCCAAGTATGATTCTTCTTATCAGTGGCCCGTCTAAGTAGAGCAGATGACCTTCAGGTCAGTAGTGCGTCCAGTGTGATTGACATGAAGAAAGCCAGAGGCCAGTCCTTTGGAGTCTCACACTGAATTCCATCACCAGCAGGGAAACAGTCGACTCCAGTCTACATGGCAGACACAAAGTCTAAAGAGCTTGGGTTGGCAAGAAAGTGAGTGAAAAATAAACTCTAGCAGAAATTTGGTGACTGTGTCGTTTGTTGGCTGACATCTGAAAATTATTGGCTGTTGTAGGACATATTTTGGTTTAACAATTAGAGAAAATGCTTTAATTACTGCCCTTTATTTACAGCTTTCATCATTCATGTCCACAGAAAATTCTATCTTCCATCTTCGTAATTTCTGGAGGTTTGGCAGTGTACCAGGCTGGCAGTTGTTTCAACAGAGAGAAATCTTTTCTCTCACTCAACAAACATATTTTATTGCTTGGAGGATTGCTCTCCATTAATGCTACCTGGGACATCTTAAAATGATCCTTACAGTTCAGGGCTATTCCCCCTCATAATTGTTTTTGCTATCATCCCATCTTCTAAGGGTTAGTCAATATTTAATGAGTGCTTACGTACGGCAAATTTTATACCAAACAGGATTGGGGTTGCTCAAGTGTGGTAGAGTCTTTGCAAACAGCATGTGTTGTAACTTTTCTTGAAATCAGAATTTCTTAACTGCACTTGGGTGACCTGGTTATTCTTACTTTTTTAAATTGTGGTAAAATACACATAACACAAAATTTGCCATTTCAACTGTGAAGTGTATAATTCTGTAGCATTAATTTCATGTAAAATGTTGTACCACCATTACCACCAACTATTCCAAAACTCTTTCATTACAGAATATCTGTACCCATTAAACAATGACTTTGTATTTCTCCCTCTCCCCAGTCCCTGTCAACAACCATTCTATCTTCTGCCTCGATGAATTTGTCTAATCTAGGTATTTCATATAAATGGAATTTTACAATGTTTGTCTTTTTGTGCCTGGCTTATTTCATGTAACATAATGCTTTCAGCATATATTCATGTTGCATTATTTCTTTTATATGGTTGAGTATATTTTGTTGTAGGTGTAGGTCACATTTGTTTATCTGTTCATCTGTTAGACATTTACGTTGTTTACTTCTTTTGGCTATTGTGAATAGTGCTGCAACAAACATTGGCATGGAAGTTTGAGTCCCTGCTTTCGATTTTTTGGAGGCATATATCTAGGACTAAAATTACTGGGTCTTATGGTAATGCTGCGTTTCAGATTTTGAAGAACCACCAAATGGTTTTCGACAGCAGCTGCTCAATTTTATATTTTCACTAGCAATGTATGGGAGACCCAATTTCTCCACTTCCCCACCAATGCTTGTGATTTTCTCAACATGCTACCACCACCATCATCATCTTCTTCACCCTCCTAGTGGGTGTGAAGTGGTATCTCATCGTAATTTGGCCTTGCAGCTCCTTAATGGCTAGTAATGTTGAATTTATATTTTCATGTGCTTATTAGCCACTTATCTTCTTTGGAGAAATGCCTATTCAAGTCCTTTGCCCATCTTTTAATAGGGTGTTTTGTGGTTGGTGTCTTTTCATGCAAACAAGCTTTTAATTTTGGTGAAGTCCTATTTATCTATTTTTTCTTTTGTGGCTTATGTTTTTGGTGTCTGATCCAAGAAGCCACTGGCAAATCTGAGGTCATAGTGATTTATGCCTGTGTTTTATTTGAAGAGTTTTATAGTTTTAGCTCTTATATTTAGGACATTCCTCCATTTTGAGTTAATTTTTTGTAGATGGTAGCAGATAGGAGGGAATCCAGCTCTACTTTTTTTGCACATGGATAATTAGTTGTTTCAGTATCATTTGTTAAAGAGACTATTCTTTCCCTATTGAATGGTCTTGGCATCCTTGTCAAAAATCAATTAGCCATAGATGCATGGATTTATTTCTGGATTCTCAGTTTTTATCCCACTGGTTGATGTGCCTGTCCTTATGCTTCTACCCCCACTGCTTCAAATACTGTAGCTCTGTGGTGAGTTTTGAAATAAAAATTATGAGTCCTCTAACTTTGTTCTTTCACAATATTTTTTGGCTGAGACCTCCTGCACTTCTTTTTTTTTTTTTTTTTAAGATTTTATCTATTTATTTGACAGAGAGAGATCACAAGTAGGCAGAGAGGCAGGCAGAGAGAGAGGAGGAAGCAGGCTCCCCGCTGAGCAGAGAGCCTGATGCGGGACTCGATCCCAGGACCTGAGATCATGACCTGAGCTGAAGGCAGCGGCTTAACCCACTGAGCCACCCAGGCGCCCCACCTCCTGCATTTCTATATGAATTTGAAGATTGGCCTTTCAATTTCTATCAAAAAAAAAAAAAGGCATTGACATTTTGATAGAGATTTCATGGATTCTGTAGATTTGGAGGGTATTGACATCCTAACAACATTAAGTCTTCTGGTCCATGAACATAGGATGTCTTTCTATTTTTTTTTTTTTAATGCATTCTTTCATTTCTTTGACCAATGTTCTGTAGTGTTCAGAGTACAAGTCTTACACACCTCCTTGGTTAAATGTTTTCCTAAGCATTTAATTCTTTCTGATGCTATTATAAGTGCAGTTTTTAAAAACTTACGTCTTTGAGTGTCCAGTGTGATCAGTTTTAGTAAATTCATACTATTGTGCAACCTTTACAACAGTCTAGTTTTAGAACTCTTGCATAACCCCCCAAATTCCCTTGTGCCTATTTGCAGTCAATCCCTGTCTGCAATCTCGGGCAACCTTTGATCTGTCTCTGTAGCTCTTCCTGTTCTAGACAAGTCCTATAAATGGGTGCTTATGTGTGTGTATAAAATGCATTTCTAAACAACACACCATCTTCTCTTTTCCTTTCTTTTTTTCTCTCTTTCACTCGGGTCACAAAAACATACATCTTGGTTCACCAAAATCCTGGCCTGCCCCAATGATCTCATCCCTTAGAGCATCAACTAGTTACCAAGTGAGGAAATGTTGGCTCATCCTTATGGCAGATGTCAAGAGCCAGGCTAAGCAGAGCAGGCTCTGAGGGGCTAGTTCTTGAGAAAACACCAACATCCATGTCTAGTCCTCCAGGTGTTTGAGGCTTGTGAGCGTGTGCTGCGCTTCTGTTGGACAAATCCATTGCAGAGAGAGACTCAGTAGGACTGCGGGCTGTTATGGATTCTTTTTTTTTTTTTTTTTTAAAGATTTTATTTATTTATTTGACAGACAGAGATCACAAGCAGGCAGACAGGCAGGCAGAGAGAGGGAGAGGAGGAAGCAGGCTCCCTGCAGAGCAGAGAGCCCGATGCGGGACTCGATCCCAGGACCCTGAGATCATGACCTGAGCCGAAGGCAGTGGCTTAACCCACTGAGCCACCCAGGCGCCCTGCTGTTATGGATTCTTTTACGTTGTTGAAAATCCCAAATCAGAGGCATTGTTCAGTCAATCTTTAGAATCCACTTGAAACTGCTAATATGTGGTTATCTCATTAGCCATGCTCTGACTGAGGCTCAAAAACAAAAACTTGAATTATGTGAAATGGGAGGTTGCCTTACTGCGAGATGAATGAAATATTATTGCGTGGAGGATGGGAACCAGTCGCCGATTGCCAATACTGGATTCAAATACAGCTCCACAGTTCAGACCTACACTGTCTGGATGATGGCTTTGGGACCACAGTAACGGCACAGCTTCCCACACTCCACTTCCCACTGGTATCCTGTGTGGACCCTCTGAATTTCCAAGATGCCTTCTTTGTGTTTGTGCTCAATAATTCTCCTAAGGAGGGCCAAGCCCTGGCTAACAATGACTCAAAGTGCTTGCATTAGCTCAGATTAAAAGCTCAGTTACGTTAACCTACTTCTCTCCATCAGCCACAAAGGCAACGCAAGGCTCGTGTGTTTTTAGGAGTCGCTGAATGCTTTGCCCTTCAAAAGAAAAATAAAAGCGGGTTTCTTAGAATACACCCAAACCTCTTATCCCAAGATTGATAAATTGTTCAGAGGGTGGGAGCTGGGGTAGTATTTTTGGTTGGGATGAGGCATGGAGTGCCTAGAAGTTTGATCTGTTTGAAATTAATTGGGGGGCGGGCGCCTGGGTGGCTCAGTGGGTTAATGCCTCTGCCTTGGGCTCGGGTCATGATCCCAGGGTCCTGGGATCGAGCCCCGCATCGGGCTCTCTGCTCAGCGGGGAGCCTGCTTCCTCCTCTCTCTCTGCCTGCCTCTCTGCTTACTTGTGATCTCTGTCTGTCAAATAAATAAATAAAATCTTTTAAAAAAAAAGAAATTAATTGGGGAAGTATGGCGTTGGAATTAATCTGAATTACTATTGTAGCCTTGTCAGAACTCCAGGGATTTAAAAACAAAGCCAAAAAAACCCAACTCTGGAAATGATGAGGTGGCTGTGGGGAGGCACAGAAACTAATTTTCAGATGGCTGCATCTGATTCCTCTACTCACAGCCTCACTTGTGATGTCACGTCCCACTTGGCACTCGGCAGGGGGTGCCCATGCCCGATGGGAGAGTCTACACCTCGGAGCTGGACATTCATTCCAGCCCTCCTGCCATCACTGTAACCTACCGTCCCAGCTCACTTTTACAGTCTTCCAGACTCTCTACTCCCATTTAATGTTGCATTTAGGAATCCGCTGACCTTTGGATGGTCCAGAATGCCACCCCCTCCATCATCTCATGCTGCTCCTTCAGCCCAGAAGAATCGTTACAGGCTAAGAGGAACCACATGAAGGCAAAGCTTCTAACTCTGGCACACATCCAAGGAACCCAGAGACGATGAAGGTGTCACACATTTCTGGGGACGGCACTCATAGCATGTCCCCTCCTTGCCAAGAGGATTCTGTGGCTTTCTATTTCCTGTGGAATCAAATATCAGCTCATGAGACTGGTAATTAAAATCTTCCGAAACACAGCCCTGAAATACCTTTGCAAAACCATCTCCCATTACATTGCCCCTTGGCCCATATATTTCTGTGCACACTCTACTGGCACTTGTCGTTGTCATCTATGTCCTTTGCTCAAGCTGGTTCTTTTTTTTTTTTTTTTTAAGATTTTTATTTATTTATTTGACAGACAGAGATCACAAGCAGAAAGGCAGAGAGAGAGGGTGAAGCAGGCTCCCTGCTGAACAGAGAGCCTGATGTGGGACTTGATCCCTGGACCCTGAGGCCATGACCCAGGCTGAAGGCAGAGGCTTAACTTCACTGAGCCACCCAGACAGCCCTCAAGCTGGTTCTTATTCCTGGAATGTCCTTGTCCCTTTTAGCCATTTATCAAACCCCGAGTTTAAAGAGGTTCAGCAACTTGCTCAAAGTCACGGAGTTTGGGTGAATCTCACTTTTTCCAGGAAAACTTTTTAGGTCAAGTTCAATCTTTTCCTCCCCAAACTTCTGTACTACTTTTATCCTAGTATATATCATACCCTACCTCATCTTTTAGTTATTTATGTATATAAGGAGAGAGATGCAGGTAACCAAATGGCTCTAGAATTACACAGCCCTACCCCATTCCATTCATTAGAATGAAAAGATATATGTTTAAAAACAAGTAATATCCTCATTACTAACAAGGGTTTATTAATAGCAAGGAGGGCAGGACAATAATGTGGAATTGGGAGAGATTACAGTTTCAAATGAGGAAATAGGAGTTTTCTTCTTTTTAGGAAATACGAGTTGTTGTTGTTTGTTTGTTTTAAGACTTTATTTATTTGTTTGACAGACAGAGATCACAGGTAGGCAGAGAGAGGAGAAAGCAGGCTCCCCGCTGAGCGGAGAGCCCCATGCGGAGCTCGATGCAGGGCTCGATCCCAGCACTCTGGGATCGTGACCTGAGCTGAAGGCAGAGGGTTTAACCCACTGAGCCACCCAGGCGCCCCAGGAAACACAAGTTTTCTAAAGGTTAAACCTTAAGCTAGGGGTACTGGGATCTGTATAGAATCCTGCATATTGTCAATGCCTTGTGATACTGCAAACTGTCACACTTCAGACTAAAATTTCCAGAGGAAGAAAATTATAAACAACAGGATGTTAAAATGAGACTCTCACTGGCTTGGTTTCAGCCAGGCTCCCCCAAACAGAGGACAATACCATAGTGCCAAATGTCCCCCAGATGATAAAGGAGGGTCTCCCCTTGCTGGGCATGGCCCTCCCAGGCATGACGTGTTGAGAGAATTGGAGACCAGTTTTGCCAGCATTAGCCAATTACCTGCACTTGTGTCTTCAAGATTGAATTTGAATGATCTACGCTGGAAGGAGATGTTTTTTGGTGAGAATTTTCAATACGCTAGGCATCCAAACCCCACAGACAGGAAGAAGTGGGCTTTGAGTCAAAGAAGGAGAGTTTGAAGAGAACCACATGCAAAGCTTCCGGTCTGGGGACTCACGTCTGACTCTTGCCAAGGGACGTCTAGAGATGAGAGGATGCGGCCGGATCTTCTGCTCTCTTGGAGTGGAGTGAAGGCAGGGTGCGTTGTGGGTCAGCTGTGTCTCCACGGCAGTCTGGTATGGGCTGGATTGGAAGGTGGCTAGCCTGGGATTTGCTTAAACCTAATTCTTCCCAAGAGACCTGCCTGGAGGGGCAGAGGGAGTGGACACTGGAGGCCCAGAGATGATGAGCAACCCTGAGCGGGGCCGGGGGGAATGCAACGTCTCCATCGGGGAGCTGTTAGGCACATCTCTGAAGCATCTGCAAAACTCACTATGAGAGAAAACATCGGCCATCCAGAGGGACCAGCAGCAGGGTCACCGCTGGCCAACTGAGCCCTGTTGTGTCCTTGTCCCAAAACCCTCTCCCCAAACCCTCTCCCAGGCTGTAGCCTGGTGGGGCTACCCAGGGTAGCTCGCAAGCAGAGGAGCAGGAGGAGGGGGAAAGAAAGAAAAGAAAAAAGGACTCTGCCCTCGGTCCTGCCTCCTGGCTTGGGCCAAGCCCAAACTCGAGAAATAAAGAAGTCTTAATTGGGTAAAATAGAAAGTTCTGATTTTTATACAGGACTCGAGAATTATAGGATTATCAAACAGATTTACTTTTTAAGGCCCAAACAAGGGGCTTTTCATTTACTCTCTAAAAATGACTGGGAAAGCCATAGGGGATGCCCGTGATTCTGTCCTCGGGCAAGGAAAAATTAGACCATGGAGTGGTTTGAAGGGACAGGGAAGAAAGAATGAAGTTATTTTATGCTTATACTCTGCCAAGTCCAAATGACTACGAGTGTTTATGAAAAGAAGGAAGGGTGGGTCCTGCCGCCAGGAACCTGCCTTTGGCCACAAAGGATTCAAGGATCCCAAAGATAAGAGTTTCCCAGAGAAGATCCTAGATGTCTTCCTCCTAAGTAGAAATGACTCCTGCCCCACTGCACAGGCCATCAGAGGACACAGGGAACACCAGTTCCAACAGCAGCTGAGGGAATTTATCTCCATGAATGAGAGGAATTCCAGTTACAGGAGGACCTGGCCTCTCTTCACCTAGTACAAAGCCCTCATCTGTGTTTTCTATGGTGCTTCCAGAAAGGATGACATCCACAGGTTCTGGATAGGCATTCTGAAGGAGAAGAGGGTTCCGTAGTCAAAGAGTTTGAAAAAAGTACTAAGTTTAACAATTCACTGCAGGACTTCTCAGAGCCTTTAATATGCGAAAGCATGCCGGTAGTGTTTCTCTAAAAAGAGACCGTGGTGTACAACGTTTCTTGACGCTTCTTTTATTGCAGAACACTTTTCTTCATTCCAAGGAGACTTGGAACACTTATCTAGAGGGTTCTACCCAGGAATGGCAGTAACTGGGTGACTCACAGCTGCTGGAGAATCTAGTTTACAGTCCTGGGGGACTGGGGCAAAGGATTTTTGATACCCTCCTTGGTTCTTGTCCTAGCCCCACTGAGGTATCTGCTTTTCCCACCCAGCCTCTGACGTTTTCCTGCCATCCTCCCTCTGGTTCCCTGAAATACCTCTGATTTTTGTCCTATACCTCCCCCAGCTTGACGGATTGTTCTCTGGTGAAAGCCCTGTGTCACCATATCCTGGATGTCCACTCCAACCTGCTGAGGCTTGCAAAGCTTTGAATTAGGGAGAAATTTCATCTCCCCAAACATCATATGTTTATGCAAGATATGTTGCTGGAAATTCAAGTTCTAGGGGATAATCTAAGATTTGATATTAAATCCCTGCTTGAACATTTCCAGGCTCCCCTTGTTCTACCCCCATCCTCTGGCCACATGTCTGGCCCTAATTACCTCCTAAGCCTCATTTTTTTGGTCCCCTCCAACATTGTTCCCTGAGCTCTAGCCACATTTCTCTGTTTCAACCACTTGCAAGCCCTTGTTCTTCCTTTCTGTCCCTCCTGTGTTTTCCTCTCTGTCTCTCTTCCACACCCAGGGGCATGGGTACATTTGCCTGGTTTGGAGCACGCTCTTCCCTCTTCCTCATTATTTGGAAACCTCTAACCTATTCCTCGTGTCTCACCTTGCCCCATGCTAACTAAATTAGGGACCTCTCCTTTGAGTTAAAACCAATCTGTGGTTGCCCAGGTAACATTTACCCTTAGGAGCTGCAATCACCTGTCTTCCGGTCTGCATTTTTCTCTAGACTGTAAACTCCTTGAAGGCAGGAACTGTGTCCTATTCACTGCCGCCCTGGGGCCAGCATATTGTAGGTGTACAGTGAATAAATAAGTGGGTGACCCTTTTATTGGATGTATGTAAGCAGAAAGCAAGTTTAATTACTCCATTTTCAAATTCTGCTCCATTAAAAGTTGCCTGGAGAGCTGTCCTTCCCCATCCGTAAATATGTAGCAAACCATAGAACTTCTTTGTTGGAGTAAAAGAAGTCCTCAGATCACTGGCTTAGGATCTGGTCCAGTCTGATCACATGTCTGGTTTACTACAGCATCATATCAAAACTGTAGATTATCAGATGTTTCAACTTCTCCCATTCTTCACGGAGACCTCCTTAAGCCTGGTGGCCCAGGGTGGGAAATGAGGGGGCATTGTTGGGACTCCTCTGTTCGCCTCACTCACTCACTCCCTTCGTAAAGAGATGATGTTTCTGGACCAGTGTCCATCCCTGTCTCCTTTCTCCCACCCCCCAAGAGTGACAGACCTGGGGGAGAGGAGATTCATGGAAAAGGCCATGGTCTTCAGTGGCTGGACAAGTTCTGCCTGGCGTTGATGTGCCTGGTAAGTTAGTTCTGGTTTTTGGCAGGTAGCCTGTTCTTCAACACACGGACCTCTCTGTATGGTTCCTTTCCCCAGAGTGAGTCAAGAGAACAAGAAGGGAGCCACGAGTCCTTTATAACCTGGTCTTGGAGGTCACGCACCATCACTTCTATCGGTCACCGTCTTTGTCAGCCCAGGCTGCTATAACAAGATGCCTAGACCAAGTGGCTAGAATGACAGAAACTTATCTCTCACTGTCTGGAGGCTGGGAAGTCCTAGATCAGGGTGACAGCGTGGCCAGTTTCTGGTAGGAGCTCTCTTCCTGACTTACAGATGGCTGCCTTCTCCCTGTGTCCTTTCATGGTGGAGAGAGAGAGACAGGGGGCCCTCTTGTATCCCTCTTATAAGGGTCCTGACCCCATCACGAGGACACCACCCTCATGACCTCCTCTAAACCGTAGACGTCATGTTCAGATACCACCTTTTGGGGGGTTAGGACTTCAAAATATGAACTTTGGGGAGACACAGTTCAGTCCTTAGCAATCACGTAGACCAACCCTGATGTGATATGGAGGGGATTACACGAGCGTGTGCATACCAGGAGGCAGGGATCTTTGGGACTGTCTTTGAAGCTGGCTCCCACACAGGCAACTCCTGGCCTCCAGCTGTCCCCTTATGTCTCCTAGCTCAGCCCTGGGCTTCTGGAAGTCCCCCACCCCCACTCTCTATCAGAGGCTCTCTGCCTTTCCGAGAGACCTCTCGGTGAGATGCATTACTGCAAGCTCAGGCCGACTCCCTTCTTTAGGTCCCCACATCATCCCTAGGAAACAGGCATCTTTACGGCGTGGTGGTTAGAAGTGCAACTCACGACTGTGCAATGCTCTCCTGCTGGCTCTGTCACCATCAGCCAGACTCGCCTTCAGTTTTCTCAGGTATAGTTTCCAGACCAGGTCCTGAATCTCCAGCTGTAGGAAAATATGTCCCATCCTTTAAGTGCTTTTCTTGAACTCCTATTCTTACTTAGTTTAAGGTAAAGAAGAGAACCCATTGAACTTCTCCTTTGGAGAGGGTACTGGAAATGTACTCTTCACTGAAAAATTCTCACAAATATCTTTCACTGCCTTCTACCATGACTCTTTTCTAACTGGGGTGGACAGATTCCAATTTCTGAGTCTTGACCTACCCTACAGAGGGGGTTATAGCAGACGCTTTTGGGGCCCTGCCCTTGGCCCTCATGTTTGTGCATCCATTGCCCTAAGGTAAGTGCCTGTTTCTTCCTGGAGGAACATGACCATCCCGGGCATGGGGAAAGCCAGTGTTCCTGGAAGGTAACCCCCTCTAGAGTAACCACCAACTATCAAGAAATGGGAGTTGGTGATTCATTACTTGGCTTCCTTGGCTGGGGCATCTCAGAGTCATACTCTACACTGTCTCCCGGAAGTCTCCGGTGGGAGACTTCTCCAGCAGTTGGGTACAGTGGTACCCTGCTTACTAATGCACCCTAAACTGACATCCTACTCTTCTCTGGGTCACTTCCTCATCCCTATTGACTCTTCCTGGAATTAACTCCCCAGTAAACTATATCCTCAGGTTGTAAAACAGGGAGAGCCCAACTGGGGCCGGTTGTGTGGGACCTTGTATATGGTTTAATCAGCTGTTGCCATCTTGAAACCTTTTTTTTTTTAAAGATTTTATTTATTTATTGGGGTGGTGAGAGCGATAACAGGCACAATCAGGGGGAGGGGCAGGCTCCCCACTGAGCAAGGAGCCGGATGTAGGACTCGATCCCAGGATCCCAGGATCATGACCTGAGCTGAAGGCAGATACTTAACCGACTGAGCCACCCAGGCGTCCTGCCATCTTGAAATTATGAATAATTTTTAACAAATTTCCGCTTTTGACTGGACCCCACAAATTTTGTAGTCATTCCTGCACCCAACCAAAGACAGTGGTCCAACACTTCCATTTAGGATTGGGGTACTTGATTCTTACTGTACTATGCATGACCTTTGGGATTACAGGTCATCATTCTGTTATAAATGCACAATCGAGGGCGCCTGTGTGGCTCAGTGGGTTGAGCCTCTGCCTTCAGCTCGGGTCATGATCCCAAGGTCCTGGGGTGGAGCCCCGCATCAGGTTCTCTGCTCAGTGGGGAGCCTGCTTCCCGCACCCCCTCCCCCGTCTGTCTCTCTACCTACTTGTGATCTCTCTCTCTCTGTCAGATAAATAAATAAAAATCTTAAAAAAAAAAATACACGCACATCGAGAATTTGGAGAGACTGAGTTTTACTGTTTGGCAAGGTGTTACTCTTGATTTTGTGTAAAGCAATTTCCACTTGTTACCACAAAGCTTGGATAGTGATTATTCCTTAAAATGCAAAAGAAAGCTTCTTATCTCCTAAGGTGTTTTCATTAGTGTTCCACTAGGCCTATGTTCATTACTGTAATTCCAGAGGCTTATTTCCCTGCAGAAAAATTTCCATGGCTTCTTACCACTTTTCTCAGCTTTTTCAATCAATTCCTAAATGTGTGAGGTGTTTCATGTGGGAATAGTCCCTTGGTTCAGATTCTTCTGGTTCTCATCATATTTGTATTAATATAGACTCTCAATCCATAAAAGTCCATTCTCATGATGAAGCGATTACAAGAAATGTGGGACAGTGTTTCTGTGGAACCCGGCCCGCTCTGAAAGACAAAACGCGTAGCTTAACATTCAGACTGAAGCCAAAAGAGAGAATCGTTCTCATGTGCTGGTGGTTGTTCAAGCCACAGTGCTGGAGGGGGCCTTGCAGCCGGGGCTCCCAGGGGCCAAGAGCGTCTGACTCCGGGGCTCCCGCACAGACCAGGTTCGGCCCCTCACTGCTCACAAACTCCAAAAGCAGAGAAATGAGCAGTGGTGGGATTAGAGAGGAATTTATCTCCCTGAGACCACCACCACCACCGGCAAGATAGTGGATTAGCGTCTCAGACTGTCTCCAAAGTGCTGAAAATACTTCCCGTTTTAAAAAGATTTTATTTGTTTAGTTGGGGGATGGGGAACACCAGCCGGGGGAGCAGCAGAGGGAGAGAGAAGCAGTCACCATACAGTATATCATTAGTTTTTGATGTGGTGTTCCCAGTGCACATTACAGCCCGGCCCTCCTGAGCTAAGGGATAAACTGGGAAGAGCTTAATCGGGAGGAAGTACAGCTTGAGGGCACAGGGGAGGCAGTTGAAGCCTGAAGGGGGATCCCCACCTTCAGAGCGGGAAGACACCCATTCAAGAAACCTTTCCAGTTTCCAGACAGAACATCAACATATAAATTTAGTCCTTTGTTCTCACTGCTCACGAGTCAAAGAAGACAGTTTCAGTCATTCCGACGAAAAATATCCTCCCACAGAATGTCTAAATATTAAGAAATTATCGAAAGCAGAGGAAAGCAGGGGAAACTGGGGTGGGGGGGAAGACAAGAGATTTTTGGCATGGGAGGGAAAGGTGGACCTTCCAGCTAATTTTAGAGTAAATATGGGGTCAGGGAAAGCCCCAAGCGCTATAGCCAAAAGACCTTTGGGGAGGTAGTGTCTTTGGGAAAATCTGCTGAGAAATAGCAGGCTGATCTAGCCAGGTGGAAATGCTCGGCGGGGACTTGAAGGTAGGTGCAGTTTTATTCTTTTGGTCTGAACGCGATGCTGTTTCTGCTCATGCCGTCCCCTGTACCAGTCCCCTTCCTCTGGCCACTCCACTCAGTCCCCCCTAAACCTCTGTGGAGACACGGTTTCCTCCAGGAAGCCTTCCCCGCCCTCTCCAGCTGCCCAGTCCTGGGCTGGGCGGCTATGATTAATCATCGCTCCGTCGTGGTCCCCAAATTCATTGTCCCGGTGTCTGACTACAAAAAACAGACTGTCTGGGGATCGGCTTCTCTCACTGGATTATAAGCTCCTTGGGAGCAGGTGTGTGATGCCTTATTCCCCTTTAACTTTGGGACACGGTTGGGGCGTCTTCCTAAACCTCTGTGGAAAGACCGAGAGAACACAGGATCCCCGCCCCCTAATCATGCCCACCTGAGTGAGCCTGGCCGGGGTGGAGGAGGTAAGGGAAGAGGCTTGGTCTTCTGGAGGAGCTCAGAAAGTCGAACCCTTCCTGGTGAATGAAAACAACAGCGGGTCCAAGCCAGGAGGGTGAGCGGAAAAGAACGTTAGTGATCAGACCACACCCTGGGGACTTGGCTCTCTCCTTCCTTCTTTGAGGGCGTGCCACTCCCTTTTGTCCCGTGTCACGCCACAGGGTCCTCGCCCCTCCTGTGGGGTGAAGGGCTTGCATTACGGATATGCTGGCATCTGGGGGTAATGGGCTGGAATGACTACAAGGCCTGAAGGTCAGTAGGAAGCCAGTACTTGACCTTCACCAGCTGTCATCCTCTAGGCTCCACCCATACAAAAAAGGGGACAGGTTCTGGGACTGGACGCATGGGTGGACTCTCGCTTAGAACTGGATTGAAGTGCTGGTTTTCTTGGCGTTCTTGGAGAAGTCACCTAACCTCGCTCCGTCTCATACCGATCAACTTCAAAGTCGCGACTCTGACATCCCTAATTTTATAATATTGTTCGGAAGTTTAAACAACATAACTTACATACAAGTTACTCAAAGGAGATTTTTTTTTTTTTAAAGATTTTATTTATTTATTTGAGAGAGAGACAGTGAGAGAGAGCATGAGAGAGGAGAGGGCCAGAGGAAGAAGCAGACTCCCCGTGGAGCTGGGAGCCCGATGCAGGACTCGATCCCGGAACTCCGGGATCACCACCTGAGCCAAACGCAGCTGCTCAACCAACGGAGCCACCCAGGCACCCTAAAGGAGATCATTTATCAATAAGCTCCCGCCTTTGCCTCCGAAAGACCTTATTTGGCATAAGATCATCTGCCCTGCAGGTGAACTCTGGCAAGCTCCCTCTGAAGATTATTTTTCATCCTCGGTGGCTGAAGAATCACTCAAGACCCTTGTATCAAAGGCAGTTTCCTGGCCTAACCCCAGAGATTCTGGTGCCGGGGGTATGGGTTTGGTGAAGTTTCATTTCTCACAGTTGTCCCAGGTAATTCTGAGTCAACTGGACTATTGCTCACAATTCTGGAAACACGATTTGGAAGCTGCAGTCTTTTTTTTTTTTTTTAATCTTATCACCAAGACTATTACTACTTGCCTTTCATCAGTAACAATCTGAAGAAACTCCCCCTGAAGCCAAGTATTTTTTTTAATTTTTAAAAAATATTTTATTTATTGGACAGAAAGAGGGAAAACAAGCAGGGGGAACTGCAGAGAGAGAGAGAGAAGTAGGCTCCCTGATGAGGGGAGCGATGACAGGTGTGGGGGGGGTGCTCCATCGCGGGACACTGGGATCAAGACAGGAGCTGGAGGCAAACGTTTTACTGACTATGCCACCCAGGTGCCCCCCCAATTATTTTTAATTAAAAAAAATTTTTTTATTATGTTCCATTAGCCAGCATGCCAGATATTTAATTATATACTCTGCTGGGGGGAGTTGTGAGAAAGAGAGTAAGCTGAAGAGGCGGTGAGGTGATGGGGAGAGATGGGGAAAGCCTCACCAGGCTATGGAGTGTGCCGCCCCGGCCCTTGGGGAGTGGAGAAACAGAGCAGGTGGCCTTTCTGGAAAGCCAGGATGCAGTGCTGGGAACCCGTGGGGCTGGAGGGCTTTTAGCTTACACCAAGGCAGCGCTTGGAGGTATGGGCTATAAATTCTCGAAGGGCTATAAATTCCCTCTACAGCAGACCCATTCCAACGTGAGCATTCCTATCGGTCCATATTCCCGAATCGACAATCAGAGACTTTGCTACCCGTGGTCTCGGGTTTTCCAGTCCCTGCAGCTTCATTAAAATGGAAACTGAGAGAGGCGGAGACACGTGCTCCGTCTGATTCCTGCAAAATCCCGCGCAGAGGCCAGCAGTAACACGTCCCTGGGCTGCCTCTGCTCCCCCGGGGCTCAGCAGGGACTTCTGCCAGAGAACACCTGGCGGGGGCTCCCAGACGGGCTGATCGCCCACCAGGTGTGGGCCCTTCTGGGAATTTCTCTCCCAATTCTCATTCCCCACCCTTCCCTCTCTTTTTGAAAATTTGGAATTTGGAATTCACTGCCCTTTGAAGAAATGCAATCGCTGCCTTCAGGCTCCGTCTTCCCCGCCGCCACAGCCGCCCCACCTCTGTCCTGCAGCCCCAGTCCGGGGTCTAGAGAGCAAGTGGCTTTCTAAGGTCTGCATCCATTCAATAAATATGCTTTTTACACTGTAGTAAAGTACACATAGTATGAAATGTACCATCTCCAGTATTTTTGAGTGTGCAATTTAGAAGCGTTAAGTATTTCATTGTTGTGCAACAGAAACTCTTTCCATCTCGCTGAAGTGAACCCTGTCCTCGTGACCCCAGTACCCCCATCCTCCGGCCAGCAACCCCCACTCTACACTCTGTTTCTGTGGGTTTTGCTGCTGTGAGTACTTGACCCACAAGTGCAGTCCTAGCAGTATTTGCCTTTTATTTATATTTATTTATTTATTTGACAGACAGAGATCACAAGTGGGCAGAGAGGCAGGCAGAGAGAGAGAGGGGGAAGTAAGCTCCAGGCTGAGCAGAGAGCCTGATGCCGGGCTCCACCCCAGGACGCTGGGATCATGACCCAAGCCCAGGGCAGAGGCCTTAACCCCCTGAGCCACCCAGGCGCCCCAGTATTTGCTTTTTTAACCACTGGCTTATTTGACTAGCATACAGTCCTCAAGGCTCATGCATGTCTAGCGAGTGTCAGAATTTCCTTCAATGTGATTGAAGGCTCAGTCCTGTTTCCTGGTATGTGTACGCCACATTTTGTGTGTCCTTTCGTCTGTCAACGCACATTTGAGTGGCTCCCACCTTTTGGGTATTGTGAATAATGCTGCTATGTACATTGAAGGACAAATACCTCAAGACCTTGTTTTTAGTTCCTTAGGGCATCTACCCAGATGTGGCATTGCTGGGTCATATGGTAATTCTAATCTTAATTTTTTGAGGGACCGCCGTACCGCCATTTTGTATTCCCCCCAGCGGGGCCCAAGGGTTCCAATTTCTCCCTGTTGTAACATTACTTGTGATTTTTCTGGTTTTTTTTTTTTTTTTTTTTTTTTTAATAATAGCCAGCCTAATGGGTATGAGGGGGTGTCCAGTGGTTGGTTTTTTTTGTTTGTTTTTTTAAGATTATCTATTTATTTATTTATTTGATAGACAGAGAGAGATCACAAGTAGGCAGAGAGAGAGGGGGAAGCAGGCTCCTTGCTGAGCAGAGAGCCCGATGTGGGGCTCGATCCCAGGACCCTGAGATCATGACCTGAGCTGAAGGCAGAGGCTTAAACCACTGAGCCACCCAGGCGCCCCTCCAGTGGTGGTTTTGATGTGTGTTTTCCTGATGACTCGTGATGGTGAGCATCTTTTCATGTGCTTTTTGGCCATTTATGTATCTTCTTCTCAGAAATTCAACAAATATTTTTGGTCATCTGTGAGTTGCCTGTTCACTGGCCATTACCTCTCATCCTCCTGGTTGCCCTTTGATTTCATTTCCCCCAGTATGGTTCAGGGATAAGTCCTAATTCACCTAAGATAGTGGTTCCCAATTCTGGCCACACGTTAGAGTTACTGGGGGTAGCTTTAAAAAACACCCATCCCCAGGCTTGCTCCCCAGACCAATTAAATCAGAATATCTAGAAGTGGCCTTGGATATTGGTATTTGTCAAAGTTTCCTGTTTAGGCCCAGGTATTAAAATATGCTGCCAGGACTATGAAGCATGATTCTAAGCCCGCCATGAACGTTCCCATTCCTCTTGTGATCAGGTTAGGACCGGTCGTATGTCTGGGTTATACTCGATGGGATATGATAGCTTCTAGGGAAGAGTTACTTTTTCCCAAAATGAGACATGAGACAGAGGAGGAGGTGGATGGAATGGTTTCTCTTCCTCCCTGGAGTAGGACTCTTAGAACTCGGGCGATCTTCCCACGTGGCCGACCTTGGCCGGAGGACGTCTGAGCGGGAAGGTAGAACGGAGCGTGGATATAGCTGATGACGTCGAGTGGCTGACTTGACTCCACTTGGAGGAAGCCTGCCTCTGGGATTCTGACGTAGGAGAATAACGACCCTACTTGTTGGGCTGGCAGGAAGGGCTACTAAAGATGGCGAAAGTTCCCGCCACAAGACCTGAGCTCGGACAGGAGAACAAAGGCCCAAGCAGGAATCTGAGACCCCCACCCCGGGCTCCAGTGGACCAATGGGATCCCGACGAGCAGGCGGGATATCCGAATAAGGGAAACTTGCCAAAAGACCCCTGAGTTTTCCCCAAGACCCCTTAAAAGCCCCCTCCTCCCTGCCTTGGGCGCGACTTCTGCCACTCTGCTTTCCAGAGTCTCGGAACCTCGCCCGAGGGTGCCCACCTCCTCCCGGCGCAACTTTCCTGGCTCCCCTTCTCCTGAGCCCTGAAACTTTGCTGGAGAGCATTTTTTTTTTTTTTAAAGATTTTATTTATTTATTTGACAGAGAGAGATCACAAGTAGATGGAGAGGCAGGCAGAGAGAGAGAGAGAGGGAAGCAGGCTCCCTGCTGAGCAGAGAGCCCGATGTGGGACTCGATCCCAGGACCCTGAGATCATGACCTGAGCTGAAGGCAGCGGCTTAACCCACTGAGCCACCCAGGTGCCCCAACTGGAGAGCGTTTTTAATAAATCTTGCCTTGCACCCACTTTGCCTGGTGTTGTGTTTGGGTTTTCTGCTGCTGCAGCAGAAAGTATCCCAACATTAAGCTTGCTATTGGCTGGGAGTTTCAGGAAGGCATAGGGCTATCTTTATGGAGTATCTGTTAGAACAGGAAAAAGAAACGGAGAAAGGTCTTGAACAGACTTACACCCTGGACTCTCACGCTGAAAGTCTGAAGCTCTACTGCCCAAGGCTTTAGGCTTCGTTCAGATCTCCAGTGAGCTGGGCAAGTTGCCTGAGTGCCCAGGCACTCAGCTGAAATCCCATCTCTGCCTCGACTTACCCTGTGGTCCGGGGCTATGTCCTTAAATGGGTCCGTTAACATGAGAAGGGAAAGAAGTTGTTTTTGTGAGAACATTCATAGTCCAAACTGCATAAGCCTTTAGAGATTAAATTTAACACCTTGGTGTGATACCTCAGTGCAAACAGGTAACTTATTTAAATTAATGGCCAGCCAGGTAGTGCTTATCAAGTTACATGATTCTCAGGTTTAGAAGAGGAGTAACGTTATTTAGGTTCTTCTGTCCTGGATCTGGGTGTTACCAGTTCGGGCATCCTTTCTGCTGCAGTTTCCAGTGTTGATACCTGTGGGCATGGCGGCTGGGGATGTCTGCGTTCAGCGAGTCCCAGGAACGAGGCTGAGTGAGGGCACGCATGTGGGGTTGTGTTGGCAGGTCGCTGTTCTCCGCCCGCATGCCAACGAGAGCTAACGTTCAAGACCCTAAGACACACTGAAATGTTGGAAAATAACAAGTGATCAGCAGCTACCTAACAGTGCTGTGTGATGGGAGTCAGCCCTAGGAAGGTCTGGCTCCATAGAAAGTAGGGTAAGGGGGGGCGCCTAGGTGGCTCAGTGGTTAAGGCCTCTGCCTTCGGCTCAGGTCATGATCCCGGGATCAAGCCTCAAGTCGGGCTCTCTGCTCAGCAGGGAACCTGCCTCCTCCTCCTCTCTCTCTCTGCCTTCCTCTCTGCCTACTTAAGACCTGCCTGTCGGGGCGCCTGGGTGGCTCAGTGGGTTTAGCCGCTGCCTTCGGCTCAGGTCGTGATCTCAGGGTCCTGGGATCGAGTCCCGCATCGGGCTTTCTGCTCAGCAGAGAGCCTGCTTCCTCCTCTCTCTCTCTGCCTGCCTCTCTGCCTGCTTGTGATCTCTCTCTGTCAAATAAATAAATAAAAAATCTTAAAAAAAAAAAAAAGAAAAAAAAAGAGACCTGCCTGTCAAATAAATTTTAAAAATCTTAAAAAAAAAAAAAAAAAAAGAAAGTAGGGTAAGGGTGTGCCTGTCTTTAGGAAAGCCATCAAAGGGGGAAATATTTAAAAACATACTTAGCATCAGCTTTTCAGAATCCACTTTCTGATTTATTCTTGTAGATCGTATCAAAATTCAAAACAAACACTGGGGAGTGTAAAGCGTGTCCAGATCGCCAACCGTCAATAATTCACACCTGGCCTTTGAAAATCCGTCTTTGTCTTCCAGTGGTCTCGGTAGTGAAGCCCAAGGCGGGGCTAGTCTTCCTGAAAACTCGTCAAATGAGAGATTTGCATAAAACGCATCTCGGTTTCAGAAAGAATGTGAAAAATGTTGGGGGGAAAATGTGAGAAGTCATGGGGAGTTCATTTCATTGGATCAGCAGTCAGGGCGGTTCAAACACTGTTCCACCGGCAGAGGAGCCGACTCTGTCATTAGGTCTGTGAGGAATGTTGAAAACAAGGGGATATTGTGAAAGTGTGTGAGTTTTTGTGAAAACTATACATGAAGACAAATCGCCCCCATTTGCCGAATCTATTCAGAATGACCGCTGCAATCTTGAGGACACGACGAGGCAAATGAAGAAAACACAGAACACTTTATTTTTATTTTTTTTCACAGAACACTTTAGAAAGAGAAAAGAAGGGACGCCTGGGTGGCGCAGTTGGTTGGACGACTGCCTTCGGCTCAGGGCGTGATCCTGGAGTCCCGGAATCGAGTCCCACATCGGGCTCCCAGCTCCATGGGGAGTCTGCTTCTCCCTCTGACCTTCTCCTCGCTCATGCTCTCTCTCACTGTCTCTCTCTCTCAAAAAAATAAATAAAATCTTTAAAAAAAAAAAGAAAGAGAAAAGAATCCCACTCAGTGACAGTTGCTGCCCATATTCATAAGGGAGGTGGATTCTTTTTTGTCAAAGTAGAAACGTCATCCCAGAGAGACTGTCACCTTGTCAGGAGAGAAAAGGCCAAATGCCGAGCTGGGACCGACCGGAAGGTGCTGGAAGTGAGGAGAGAAGCTTCCGATGACTGGGGAATGTGCAGAGAGGTCCCACTGCCATCCTTGTGCCGGGAAGGATGGGTCGACTCAGCAAGGGGACCGCGGCTGTCATGGCACTTCTGGGCGAGCCTTCGAAGGCATCTGTACGGCCTACTCTTGCCTGCAAGCCCTCCCTGGAGTGCGGGGATACTGAGCTACAATTAGGTCGGGGTGAGGGGGGTGGTGAGTCCACATTAATTTTTTTTTTAAGATTTTATTTATTTATTTGTCAGAGAAAGAGAGATAGAGAGAGAGAGAGAGCGCACAAGCAGGGGAGCAGCAGGCAGAGGGGCAAACAGGCTCCCTGGTGATGCGGGACTCGATCCCAGGACCTTGGGATCATGACCAGAGCCGAAGGCAGATGCTTAACTGACTGAGCCACCCAGGCATCCCTAAATTTATTTTAAAAGATTTTATTTATTCATTTGACAGACAGAGATCACAAATAGGCAGAGAGGCAGGCGGAGAGAGAGAGAGGAGGAAGCAGGCTCCCCGCTGAGCAGAGAGCCCGATGCGGGGCTCGATTCCAAGACCCTGAGATCATGACCTGAGCCGAAGGCAGAGGCTTTAACCCACTGAGTCACCCATGCACCCCCACATTAAATTTTGCCAGAGATATTGCCCACAGTATCTCTTTATCTCCAAAATAAAGGCCACACACAAAGAATCTGAGAAAGACAACTACCCCCAGAGAAGCAAGGAAACAGAAACCTGCAGAAATGGAGGAGGGGGGTCTCTGGGGGAGTGTATGACTCTTGGTTTTGGGGCCAAGAGTTTCAGCCCTTGTTGACTGTAGATTATTTAGATAATTTTTTTTAAAGGAAACTTGAAGAAATAAAAGGACAGGAGGAAGCATGAGAATTGAAGTTAAGAATTAAAAATGGGCCTCAGAAAGTAGACCAGAGAAAAGGGCAGAATTGAATCACATAGAAGGGTAGGTGTTCAGCCTTGGAAAAAATGTGAAAATCTCGTGTCTCGAATACAGCTTATCTTGGAACGCTAGACCAGTGGTCAGATAAGCTTGGAAAACTCCATGTTCTATCTAACCACTCCTATATTTTGCAATTAATAATGCAACATAGCTTATTAATGGCTCTGAGAAGGGCTCTGATAAAGACATCCAATTAACTCATAAATTTTTGTTTAAACACAGGACCTCTTTATCCACACAACCCCACTCTGGTGACGTCCTGTGGGGCTACCTTTCTCTGCTCCACTTTTGCTATATGCTGCCATAAAAGATTAAGTAAATGTAGCAGCCACACATAAAGCATTTATTTTTCAGGAAGAAGCATGCTTCGATGGTAAAAACAAACTCAGTTAAGAGTCAGGAGAGCTGACATCAGCTGATAGCTGTCTCCAGTTTCTGCATATCCATAGAGGAACAAAAATGCTGTGCACAGCTTATATTGCTGAAAATCCCAAATCAGAAAAACTTCAAATGGCAGCAAGATTCAGAATTCTGGGTTTTCTCCTAAGAAGATGAATCACTTGTCTACATTACTTAATTTCTCCAGGCATCAATTTACTCATTTAGAAAGAGAAAGAACTGGACATCAAGATCTCTATGATCCCGCAGATTTGAAAACCTCATGCATCAAAGGAGCTCTGATAATCCAAAAAATCCTTGCAACTGGTAGCAGGTAACTCTCCTCCCATTGGTCAAAAAAAATACTTAGTAGTAGTTGGATGGCCCATTCAAAACTCAAGGGGAACAAATTATTTTCTTCTGTTATGGAATTCCAAGTGCAGACTGAAAACCGGCTTCGTGCTGCCTTGACATAGGTGTGATGTTTTCTAGAAGCTTCTGCCTTGGATTCTCTTAAGGCTCCTTTAGGCGATAGTCATAGACACCCAGTTCAACTTACTTCAAGAGAATGAGGAGTTTACCAGCTCAGATAACTAGGACATCCAGGGTCACATCTAGCTGGGGGAACAGAAGAACTGTGGGACCCACACGATGTTACAGAGTTGCTGTGTTCCTCTGTCTCTCAGCTCTGCTTTCTCTCCTACTGGCTTTGTTGTCAGCCAAGCTCTCCCCACATGGGAGCAAAGATGGCTTTCCGCAGGTCTGAGCTTCCTAATCACTAACTTTTTGCTTAAAAAAAGAAGTATCGCCTAACCCCCAAATAGTTCAAGCAAAATAATAAGAACTGTGGAAAACAGTATGGGTGTTCCTCAAAAAATCAGAAATAGAAATACCATATGATCTGATAATCCCACTACTGGGTATTTACCAAGAACGTGAAAACATTAATTCGAAAAGAGAGATGCACCCCTGTGTTTATTGCAGCATCATTTACAATAGGCAAGATATGAAAGCAACCTAAATGTTCACCCATGGACTAATGGATAAGGAAGATGTGGGTGTGTGTAGGAATATTATGCAGCCATCAAAAGGATTTGGGATTTTGCCATTTGCAACAACATGGATGGATGTGGAAGGCATTATGCTAAGTGAAATAAGTCAGACAGAGAAAGACAAATACCATATGATTTCACTCATGCACGGAAACTAAAAAACAAAATAAATGAATAAACAAACAAACAAACAAACAAACAGAAAGCAGAATCAGATCTGTAAATGCAGAGAATAAACTGGTGGTTGCCAGAAGGAAGGGTGTTGGGGGGATGAGCAAAATGGGTGAAGAGGAATGGGAGGTACATATTTCCAGTTGTGAATGGATAAGTCATGGGAATAAGAGGCAGAGCACAGGGAACACAGTCGATGACATTATAATAGCATTGCATGGTGACAGATGGTAGCTACACTTGGGGTGAGCATAGCATAATGTACTGTGAAGTTAAATTACTGTGTTGTACACCTGAAACTAAAGTTATATTGTTTGTCAACCATACTCAAACCTAACGAAGAAAGGGGCACCTGACTGGCTCGTTCCACAGAACACGTGACTCTTGACCTTGAGGTTGTAAGTTTGGGCCATACGTTGGGCACAAAGATTATTTAAAAATAAAATCTTTAGAAAGGAAGAAATCCATAATGGCGATTTAAAAAAGGCCAACCCTGGTGGCTCAGTCAGTTGGGCAGCTGCCTTCAGTTCCGGTCATGATCCCGGGGTCCAGGGATCACGCCCCACATCAGGCTCCCTGCTCAGTCGTGAGTCTGCTTCTCCCTCTCCCTGTGCCGTTCCCCCTGTTTGTGCGCACTCTCTCTCCTTCAAATAACTAAATAAAATCTTTATAAGAAAATACCAACCATTGCGTGTTGCTAAAAAGCCCTTCAGGTGAAATATATTAAAACTTGAACTTTCGGACCATTGTTAAAAATAACAATAATGATGGGTTGCCTGGGTGGCTCAGTGGGTTAAAGCCTCTGCCTTCGGCTCAGGTCGTGGTCCCAGCGTCCTGGGATGGAGCCCCGCGTCGGGCTCTCTGCTCTGCGGGGAGCCTGCTTCCTCCTCTCTCTCTGCCTGCCTCTCTGCCTACTTGTGATCTCTGTCTGTCAAATAAATAAAATCTTTAAAAAAAAATAACAATAATGATGGCTAAGAATTATCGAGCACTTACCATGTGTCAGGTCCTGTTCTAAGGCACATGTATAAACTTATTTAGGCCCCACGACAAGTTTAGAGAGCGGCTACAGACAAGGAAACTAAGGCTCAGAGAAATCAGTTTGCCTACTTTCTGTATGTGCGGTCTTGGGCAAATTACTTGACCCATCTGTGCCTCAGTTTCCTCATCTATAAAAATGCCAATAGCAGCTATTCCCTAGGTTGTAGTGAGGACAAAATAACGGTACACTAGAGCCAAAGGATGGTACCCAACATGGAGTCACTGTGGTCAATAAGAAGCCGATCATTCTTGGCAGCGTTTCTACTTGGGATTCTCTTACCCTTTGTCTTTCCCTGTAATGGTCCAAAAAATCTCAACTTCATACATTCCAAGATCTTTAATAGCATTAGACAAGATAGAAAAGTGTTACAGTGGTTATAGCTAGGGATAGAGGGAAGGAAACCCAAAGCCACGGGGCTAGGACAAAGCTGGGACCAAGATGTAGGACCGTGTTGGGATGATCAAGCTGAGGGAAAGAGCAGTCAAAGCTGCCCGTCTCGCCTAGCAGGGAGCCAATAACGAGGCCAATGCTCTGGATGGCAGCCCTCAGGCACCAGACAGGGAAACCTTTAGCTGGGGGCTTCTTATACAGTTCCTGCTGGGGCAGGAGCCAGCTTCAGACTGGGCCAGCGGGAGAGCTGCCGGCGGGAGCCCCTCTCCCCATGAGAGAGATGGTAATGAGTTAGGCTGACTGGCAGAGAGATTGTGGAACACAAGCGAAGGTCATATCCTGACAAGAAGCCTTTCATTGATGGTGATGACATGAAAGGATGTTGCTAAATATTACTCATATATCATTTGGCTGGTTCGCAACAAAGATATGGACACTTTCACATACAGACTGGCAAAGGATACTTCTTAACTCAGTTGTGAAATATCCCATCAACACATGATTGAGGAATGGTTTTCACTGGAGCGGGAGAAGCTGTTCTGGATTTCCTCGCCAAGTGATGGGTCCCAGGAGTCAGAACTACTGTAGGGCTCCATGTTTCTCTTATGTTGTTCTTCAAAATTAATCCACGTTTCTGACCTCTGACCTCTTTTAACACATGGCTCCAGATCTGTTAAACAGAGGTACTAGGTGAAACCTTGAAATCTCTTATTTATTTATTTATTTATTTATTTGACAGAGACTGAGATCACAAGCAGGCAGAGAGAGAGGGGGAAGCAGGCTCTCCGCCAAGTGGAGAGCCTGATGCAGGGTTCGATCCCAGGACCCTGAGATCATGACCTGAGCTGAAGGCAGAGGCTTTAACCCACTGAGCCACCCAGGCACCCCTTGAAATCTCTTTATCTTGAATATTTTTTCTCTCCTCCGTCCCTTGGCTGGTGTGCAGAGCTATGTCACCTGGGCTGCTAAGGCTCGGTAAAGGGAAGGATTCAAGAAATTCCCTTCATGCCAAGGTGTCCAGCAAGGTCCCGATCCCACGGTGCCTGTTGGCAGGTGCCAGACATCAAGAGATGTCCGAAGCACAGCACGAGATAGGAGGACACCTGCAACAGGCACCTCTGAACTGGGGAAGTACCTGTGTCAATTTCACTCTCCCTCCCACAGGCTCTGTGGTTGCCATGGTGATGGGAAAGGACTACCTCCCAGAGAGGATTATAAAACACTGTGGAAAATACTTTATTGCAAGGTAAATAAGTTGTGTTTGAAAGGGCACTTTATTTTCTTTTTTTAAACCCACACCCGCATCCGCTTCCCCTCCATTAACCATCTGTCCTTCATAGCTATGCAGTTTGTGCTTAAGTTTTAAGAGTTAAGGGCACTTTAGTTAAGGGACCCGAGTAGATATTAATAAATTTAGTACTGCAGTGTTTAGCGAAATGGGCAAATATCAGTAAATGCCCTCAGATGCTCTGACACACCTGTCATTTTCTCTTTTTCGTACTAATCCCGGAGATTCAGAGAATAGCTACAGAGGGTAGATCCCAATTCCAGCAATGCAGAGAATCAGGGCAGGCTTAAAACCAACTGTTTCCTCTTCATGGGTTTTGGATGAAGCAAGCTGTATTTAGGACATTGATCAGTCTGGAATTCTAGGGTGATGTCATCGCTTCAGCGTGCCTTGTCTGCTGCAGCCACCTGGGGTTATCCCTGCCAAAGCGCTAACCATTCCGTGCTCCATGCTCCTGAGGAGTTTCCCCTTCTCCACACCAGATGCTTAGTGCCTGAGCACGTCTTGATGTCCTCACCGCTTAGCACCTTGCTTAATGTAGAGTGAGCACGTGGGAAACATTTACGGAGTAAATTCTTGCCAAAAAAGAAAAATCAAAGAGATTTAAAAGTTTTGTGTTTTTATATATTTTTAAAATCTGTGTTTTTCTTTCTTTCTTTCTTTCTTTCTTTCTTTTTTACTTAAAGATTTTATTTATTTATCTGAGAGAGAGAGAGAGAGAGCAAGCACAGGGACAGTGGGGAGGGGCAGAGGGAGAGGGAGAAGCCCCCACCCCCCCATGTGGGGCTCAATCCCAGAACCCCGAGATCATGACCTGAGCTGAAGGCAGACACACAACCGACTGAGCCACCCAGGCGCCCCTAAAACTTTTTTTTTTTAACTGATAGACTTTCTTTTCCAGTATGGTTGCGTAAACTCTAACTGGTCAATCTTCCCAGAGAAAACAACTCTAATCTCCAGACACACTCACAAACACCAAGAAATTTCCTGGCCATCAGATACCAAACATTTAAGAAGAAATAGCTTCAGTATTATATCAATCCTTTCAGAAACTGAAGGAGGAAGGAACATTTCCCAACCTCTTTCATGAAGCCGGTCCAAGCCCAGTGCCAGAGCCTGCCGAGGACGTGACTCAAAGAGCTGATAAGCATCATGCCCGATTGAAACGCAATTGGATATCTTCACGTGTTACCTGTACATACAGTGCCCCTAGCAAATACAGTATGTTCACACGAAGGATTTCTTACTGCTTTATCAGAAAAGAAAAATTGTTGGTTTTCAGATTTATACTTCAGGGGCCATCTACCAGGAGGGGGACAACCTTGTGGTTGTCCAAAATGTAACGCAATGGGCCCCCGGTTTCATCAGTTTCACAGTGCGCCCGGATACATCAACCAGCAGTTTGGAAATGGAAATAAATCGCAGGGAGTTGTCGGTCTGGGGACACAGGCCAAGCGGCTGAAGCCCGTTTTGGAGTGTTTTGCTCATCAGAATGCAGAACTGGCTGATGAGAAGAAATTGGAGCAGGATGCTCTTGCAATTTTTTTTTTTTAAGATTTTATTTATTTATTTGACAGACGGAGATCACAAGTAGGCAGAGAGGCAGGCAGAGAGAGAGGAGGAAGCAGGCTCCCCGCTGAGCAGAGAGCCCGATATGGGGCTCATCCCAGGACCCTGAGATCATGACCTGAGCCAAAGGCAGAGGCTTTAACCCACTGAGCCACCCGGGTGCCCCCGCTCTTGCAGTTCTAACATGCATCACGTGCAGCTCCACAGAGCGCCACGCAGCCCCCAGCCCCGCTGACTTCACAGTTACAGCAGCTCTTATCCCTTGTGGAGCAGCAGGGCCAAGTTACCCTCATGACTGGCAAAATAAAATAAAAAATCCTGAAAACATATGCTAACCTAAACTTTCCTGGTAATAATGCAAATTTCGATAGGATTGAAAAGACCAGGAGCTGACTTAGAGCCCACTTAAATCTGTATAAATTCTAAGTATTTTACTTCTGTAAATCATGATACTTGGATTAGAAACCTTGAGACCCCTGCTTTCCCTGGACGCATTCCTGTCTCTTTACTTTTCCTTCGTTCTCAGTTCACAGAGATTATATGGCTTCACCCTGGGTTCCGCTCACAGCTAGGGCTGGTCGCGTGGCCTCACCTGAACCACAGAGGCTGGGAAACGAGGAAAGCAGTCGGAATATTTGGTGAGTACCCTTCTCTCTCCCTCTATTGTGGCGCCTTTGCTTCCCATGTTTTGGGATCTCCAAAATTGAACTTCCGCTAAATGCCACTTAAATGTGCTTTGCAGAAGAGCTTGCAATTTACATGACACATTCACCGTTTTTGCAAAATCAGGATCTATGAAGTGATTTCCAGGAATACTCGTTAGCGATGACTCACCCAATTCAAACATGGTAACAGTAGTTTTCTCTAATTGAAAGTGATTAGATATCTTCATGCTCATTTGTGTTTTCCAAGGCTACTAGGATGTATGTTACTTCCACAACTGGCAGGGGCGCTGGTGAGCGCCAAGAAAAGGACACCCAGAAGGAGGGAGAGATGGAAAAGAATATTGGGCCCCGGTGTTTCATAGGCATCAGCTCCTCAGCACTTGACTTTGGAAGTTCCTCCCCCAGTTAAGAGGGAAGCCCAGTAGGACATTCCACATCAGATCAGAGAGCCTCAGGGCACGGTGGGCCGGACAGCTAAACCGTCACATTCTCTGATTTCTAAAATTCACAAGCACATTTAATTTTTCTTTCACAAATGGGTGAAACAGGGAAACACCAGAACTCGACCTCCTTCACTCAGTGCCATCCTCCTAGGACCCAGACAAGCTCTCGCTCTTGCCATGGAAACAGGCCTCTCTGCACAGCAGCCCAAGGCCACGTGGGGCGGATGGTGGGGCACTCAGGAATCCGTGGGACCTACCCATGGTAGAGTCTGGAGCTCTGAAACTGAGGAGGGTGGCAAGGATTCCTCCCAAAGAGCATCACCTGGGGCGATACAAACCCATGTCAACAGTAGTTGGGAGCCCACCAAGGAATGGCTCGTGCGTGTTTCTTCTCTAGAGCAGTGGGACCCCAACCTGGCTTCACAGAGACTCATTGGAGGGAGATTTAGAGAAAACACTTGCTCCCCTGCAACCCCGACACCCAAACACAGTCTGGTGGTATAATCATGAAAGAATATTATCTCTGTCAGTCTCTGCTTCTTTATTTCTTTATTGGTCAAGTCACCCCGATGAGACCTGTCCCATCTACCTCAGAGATGCTGTGAGGGTCAAAGAAATGATCAGCTTTGTGGAGCAATTTCCAAGTGTTACAAAAATGTTAGGTATGTTTCAGTTTCTTCATCACACTGCCTTGGAACCAAGGGGTCCTTTCTGTAACGAGCATCATGAAATATTTGGTGACCATGAGACACAATAAAGCTATGTGGCGCCTTTGGGGCAAATTCTCATGACCCTGGACTCAGGGGCCTACGTGTTCAATGATAAAGAGACTGGCCTCCGGGTCCTGGTCTCATTGGTAATTTGGAAACACCATGGGGTTTTCTTGGGTCAGCATGCATGCAAACCTGGGTGCTATTTGAGAAAGAAACAGGGGCGCCTGGGTGGCTCAGTCAGTTAAGCACCTAGCCTTTGGCTCCAGTCTTGATCTCAGGGTCCTGGGATCGACCAAGCCCCGCGTCTGGCTCCCTCCTCTCCATTTGTGTTCTCTGTCACTATCTCTGTCTCTCTCTCTCTCAAATAAATAAAATCTAAGAAATAAAAAATATAAATATAAATATAAGCCAACTTAAGGAAATTTGGAACAGGTGCCGGGATGGCTCAGTCAGTTGGGTATCTGCCTTCAGCTTGGGTCGTGGTCCCAGAGCCCCAGGATCAAGCTCCCTACTTGGCAGGGAGTCTGCTTCTCCCTCTGTCTCTGCTCCTTCCCCTGCTCATTCTTTCTATCGCTCTCTCTTTCTCAAATATATATATAAAATCTTAAAAAAAAAAAAAGAAAATTTGGGATAAACAGTTCTATTTGTAAAGAACATAAGAACTTTACTAGTAGGGTGCCTGTGTGGCTCAGTGGGTTAAAGTCTCTGCCTTCGGCTCAGGTCATGATCTCAGGGTCCTGAGATGGAGCCCAGCATCAGACTCTTTGCTCGGCAGGGAGCCTGCTTCCTCCTCTGTCTCTTCCTGCCTCTCTGCCTACTTGTGATCTCTCTCTGTCAAATAAATAAATAAAATCTTAAAAAAAAAAAAAACCCACTTTACCAGTAAAAGAGCTAGTACCAGTGCCTACATGCAAGTATGTCTGTCTGTCTCTTCATGTGTATAGCCCTAGCCCTTGACCTTTGAGAAGGGTCGGTATGGACTCAGGAAAGATCCAGTTTCTAGTCCGAGGTCTCCCCTTAATGACTTGTGTGATGTAAACCAGCCCATTCATGACTCAGTGGGCCTTGGGCATCACTGGAATCATTCCGAAGCTTTTTTCCCAGTCCTAAAATGCAATGGTTTGATGCACAATTTCATATGGTCATTCTATATGGGACTTCAGATTTTTGTCGTAACTACTTTGAAGACATTGCTAGTTAAACCACTGACTGATTTGACCCCAGTCCTTTGTCAGGAGATTAGCCCCCTTCTTATGTCATTATTTCTGGGGGAAGATATGAGCTGCTCTTCAGCTACTGTCGTGGGTATCCCATCCATCACCATTTGCAGCCAGTCAGTCAACAAACATCCGTGGTTGGGCAGCCCATGCTGTGGGAGGGGCTCCCGGAAGCTGGAATCCTCTTTATGGATTATTAGCTAGCTTAACCCTGAGATGACTTCTGCAATGGTCCAAGCCTACCACCAGGTGAGGGGGAGAGAAACACTTTCAGTTCCTCTCTTCTCTCGGGTGTTGATAGCACTGCTCGATGTTGGAGAACCAGCACGCTGGGGTTGTCGCTGTCCTTCAGGATCCGACAGAAGATGTGACTCAGGGAATCCCATCCCTCAAAGTCGCGTGTGCTTGGTGCGATTGGAAATGTGGCAACTGAGAACATGAAATTCTCCACCCAGTCCCGACCAAGGCTACCACAATGTCACCATAGGCTTTGTGACTCTCTACAGGTTACTCCGCAAACTCACCACACGTCGCTTTAATTCTGGATCAACTTCCCCAAACTACCCAGCTACTGACAGAACTTCCCTTTTATTGGTGAAAGGAATACCTGGTCTAGAAAAACTCCTTGGATAAAATATACTAATTCAATGAGTATTTTTCAGTGTTTACCACGTGTCAGGCAGCGCTCTGTGTAGGCGAGATTCCACTGGGAACAACACAAACATCTTTGCCTCATGGATTACGTTCTAGTTGTTAGAGGCTGACAAAAAACATGCTATTTAGATTCTTCTTCAGAACTTTTATTTTTTATTTATTTTTTAAAAATATTTATTTATTTATTTGAGAGAGAGAAAGCGAGACAGAGCATGAGCGAGGAGAAGGTCAGAGAGAGAAGAGGACTCCCCGTGGAGCTGAGAGCCCGATGCGGGACTCGATCCCGGGACTCCAGGATCATGACCTGAGCCGAAGGCAGTCGTCCAATCAACTGAGCCAACCAGGCGTCCCAGAACTTTTATTTTTTAAAGTTTATTTATTTATTTTAAAAATCTTTATACCTAATGTGGTACTCGAACTCACAGCCCTGAGATCAAGAGTCACATGCTCTCCCGAGCCAGCCAAAGCCCCTTCTTCAGACCTTTTAAACATCCTCCAGCTTATCATGATCTTTCTTTAAAATGCGACACTCTAAAATTGAGCATAAACTCCATCTAAATATTCTAAAACGGAACCTGGCTTCCCAGACTGTAATGAAAGTGTGTCTTAAACATTTATATTTACCTTTGTCAAAGGAGGAGGAACGGATGTATTTTATTTGACAGATTTGGCTCTGTTGGTAACGGAGATATTTAGACTCATGGCTTGTGGGGCTCCGTGTTTACCCGTGGTCTCGGGCCCTGCCAGTGTCAGGAGTGGGGGTATTGAGGAGAGTGTGGCCCCCTCAGAGACCGTTTCCTACTCCCGGCATCCAAATCAGGAGGTTCAAGCTCAGTTTTCTTCAAACAAATCAAACCCGCGGTATGACTTTTGTTGGGCACTTTCTGTTGCAAAGGTTAGCTTCAGGACGGTAGTTGTGGGTCTTGGCAGTTTTGCTCTCATATTTTCTACATATTCTTCAAGAGTAGAGTTCCTCTCCCTAGTCACCATGAGACACCACTGTAGCATGTCACTATTAGTGGAGCCTTGACGCCCAGCGTGCACTTCTTCTGGGGGCAGGGGTCAGGATGATTAAATCTGCACTCACCAGTGTGTTCTCCTCAGTTTTGGGAAGCCTATGGAGTACTGCTTCTTCCACAGAAAGATGCCTAATTCGCTAAGTGGGTGCAGACCCCACTCAGCGCAGAGCAAGGAGAGGTCTAGATAAGGCTCTAGATAGTGTCATGGTGATGGCTTGGGTTCTGGGATCCAGAGTGAGGACTTGCTGGAGGGAATCTGGACCTGAAGTCTTTAGATAATACCAAGAAGAGCACCTGGGTGGCTCAGTGGGTTAAGCCTCTGCCTTCAGCTCAGGTCGTGATCTCAGGGTTCCGGAATCGAGCCCCACATCGGGCTCTCTGCTCAGCAGGGAGCCTGCTTCCTCCTCCCTCTCTCTACCTCTCTGCCCACTTGTGATCTCTCTCTCTCTGTCAAATAAATAAATAAAATCTTAAAAAAAAAAAAAAGAAAGAAAGAAAGAAAGAAAGAAAAAATACCAAGGAAAAAGACTGAGGAAACCAGTCCAGGTGGCGAGTCAGAGGGCGGAACAAGGTCAAACATGGGATGATTCACGGATCAGGAACTGGGCAAAACTGGAGCAGATGGAAGATACCAGAACTGCTGAGTCCAGAGCAGCCAGAGCGTCTGCACTTGCTTTTAGGGACTCACCAGGTGCTACACGGAGGGGGTTAGTGCCGTCCTAAGGCACGCCATGCCACTGAGGGGGACCTTCAGAAAGAGCCTGTTTGATCTACAGTTACTCCCCGCCACATTCTTTTGTCTCCAGTCAAGGGAGCTCCCCTCCCAACTCCCCTCCATCACCTCTGAGCCTTCCCCTCCTGCTGCAATCCGCGGCTCCTGCCTTGCCCAGACCCTCCCGTCTCTCATAGCCTGGAGGGGGCTGGCCTGTCTGCAAGCCCTTGAACCAGCTGGCTTTAAAGAATGCCGGCCAGTAGAGGAATTCAGCGTCAGCCGCGGAGCTTCATGGCTGCGGGGAAGCCTCGCTCCTTCACGACACCATTCCTGGAGGGGCTGCTGTGTCTTTCTGCAGCATATCCTGTCCTCCCCACTCCCGAGCCTGCCCACCCGCCGGCTGGAGGTCGTCAGCGAGACTGCTCACTGTCATCTCTCCGATCCGCTCTCACATCTCTCAAGGACTCACACCCCATCCTTCCGGCTGGGTCATGACACGGTAGCAAGCCGGACCCGGGCCACCCAGCACCCTACACGCTGCGAATTCTCCTCCTGTCCTACCGGCGCTGTCTGAAAAGGACCTAGCACAGCTAGCTCTCTCTAGTCAAAGATGATGCCATTAGTAACGGCAGATAGGAGACAGTCCCTTCAATGGCTGACTCTGGGGCCATTAAAAGGTCATTGTTCCCAAGGGAGATTTCTTAAAGGTCACTTGTCCCACTTGCAAATAACCAAGCCTGAACCCCATCTCTGCCCAAGGCGTCTTTTCTTGCTACACAGCTGAGAATACCTGTGAGGTCACTGATCTAAAGATGACCCCTAAGGGTGGGGGAACAGGGTCGAATGCATTTACAAGTGGGGGTCTAGGGTCCCTGCAACCTCAGCGTGAGATGAGGGAAGCACTGTAAGGACAACAGGCTTTTGAGGACTGGCACGGACCACGGCCTCCCTTTCAGCTCCAGAGGACAAACATAACCTTCTGGAACACAGCCTACTCCTAATTTGGGGGCTCTCTCCAGTTCCTCCCTTATATCTATTAAACTTGCTTGTGCAATAGAAACCTATTGCGGGTTGATTAAAAAAAAAAAAAAATCAGCTATTTCCTAAAGCACTCTTACCTCTCAAAACCAGTATTCCCTCCCCCAAGAAAAAATTTCTTTTGCTGCGGCTCCTGAGGTCCCCGTGGTTTGGTACTATCCCAGCAGCCCCAAACTCTGCGATGTTGACACTTGCCGAGAACACACAGTTTATAAAGAACCTGCCACATCACCTGAAATTTCACCCTACTCGCTCTACTGACTGCAACGTTAAGGAGCAGGCCTTCTCTTGGGCAAAGCTTTATTTCTGAACGCTGGCTTAGCATCAAGGGAACTGGTCACTGAGAAGGCGTGTATACAATGGGACCAAGCTAAGAGGTGCAGAGAAAAAGTGTACAAGAGAGCTAAGGTCACCACTAATTATGAAGAGGCAGACAGAGATCCTGTCTGGAGCCGGCAGTGGAGACTCTCCTTCTAGGCTCCCTCTAGGAACGCACCTGTGTGACAGGACCGCCTCCCATGCTTCTCCCAGCAGGTGTGCAAATGGGGCGTGGTCGGCAGTGTTTATGAACTTATCCCCATACAGGCCTTGCTGCACCAACCAACTAGTATTTCCTGAGTGCCTGTGGCAGAGGAGACACAGGTCCGAACAGACACATTTACCTTTTCCACAGGCAGCTCACCTGTCTTTCTTAGTCAAGTAACTCAGAATCCACAGTTCCCCCATCTCAGGCACCATCAAAGAAGCTGCAAGCTGAAAGACTCAAGCCCATCAACAACCTGTTTGTCTCCCGAACTCTCTAGAAAGTCCCCTTTCTCTGCACATCCAACCAAAAGAAATAGCTACCTGTACAATATACAGTCACACACACCCCCTATCTGTTATGTTATTTAAGAGCAAAGGGGTTGGGGAGTCCGAGTTGAGTTCCCATCGTGACTGTCACAGTAAATAAATGTGACCTTGGGGACGTCATTTGAACTCTCTGGGTCTCTGTTTTCCTCATCTCTAAAATGGGATTAATAACAGACATTACCTCCCTGCGTACAGCTGTAAGAATACACGAAGCGAGTATTTGCAAATTTCCCAGCACAGGAAGCACATACTCAATAAACGGTAGATTGATTTCTTTATTATTATTCTTTAATAATTACCTCTACCTTTGTAAGCTTGCCAGGCAGCTAGAATGATCCCTGTTGGAGAGAGGAGGTTAACCGATCCAAGGTTAAACAATTCATTAATGGCATTCCAGGGCTTGTGCCTGCAGACCCCAGAGCCCCCACCGCACCCCTTTACCCCCAGTCCGCCTTGTAGACTTTTATAGAATGTGCTGCACTGTCCAGCACGAGAAGAGCATTCTCCTTGGTGAAGGTCAGTGCCACCGGATGGGAAAGACCGTGGGTGATGATGGGCTTCAGGACTGGAAATTCCTCAGGTTTTCCTAAGCATAGGACAGCCTGACCAGAAGTATCAGCAACAATCACATTCCCCTGGTGATCAAAGGTAACGGCCGAGGCAGTTATTCTGGAGGGGAAAAAGAGGCTCAGCCCAAAGCTATCCACCTGGCTGATCAGCTGCATAGTCGGGCTGAACACCTTCACCGTGGTGCTGCCGACCGCGCTCCCCAGACCCAGAGGGTGCTCTAGGACAGCAATGGCCCCGGTGAGCCAAGACACGGCCACCCCGCGGGGACTGCACAGATGAACTTGCAACCTCTCTGTCCTCTGGAGGACCCCTTCGGGGAAGTCGACTTCCAGCAGGTGCAGCGAGCCTGCCTCCGCATCAGTCACCACGACGCCGTTCTGCGGGGTGGTCTCCACGCCCCAAGGTAAGGAGAACTGGCCTGCAATGACGAGCTTGATCTGGCCAAAGAAATCAAACACTTTGATAGAACGGTCGCCGGCGTCGGTGACAACCACATGGCAGTCGTTGGTGACGGTAACATCGAGCGGGTACCTAACGTCCTGGGCAGCCTCCCCCTTCTCTCCAAACTGGTGAGCACACCCGCCCCCGGAGTCAAAGATCTTGACCCGCCTCCTGCCGTCGTGCACCACCACGACCCGCCCCGTCTTGGGACACAGCGCCAGGCCCGTGGGGTTGACCAGGGTCCCCCAGCCTCCGAAAGCGCGGTGGCAGGTGAGGGCCCCGGGGGCGCAGGGCGCGGCGCGGGGGGCGGCGGGGCCTGGGCGGAGCGTCGAGCCCAGGAGCTCCAGGAGGTGAAGCACCGGCAGGCAGTCGCTGGTGTCGCAGCCCCGGCAGGCCCGGCGGCAGAAGGGGCACTCGAGGGCCAGCGTCCGCGGGTGCGCCAGGGCGGCCACGCAGGCCAGGCACACCACGTGGCCGCAGGGCAGGTTGCGCGGGCGCCGCTGCTGGCGGTGGCCGAACCTCTCAAAGCACACCTTGCACTCGAGCAGGCTGATCTCGGCCTCGCGCACGAGCTCCTGCAGCGCCGGCCCGCTCCCCGACGCCTCGGCCCCCATCGCGCGGCCGCCGGCCTTCCTCCGGCCGCCGCCAGTCCGCGGGGCAGCCGCCAGTCCGCGGGGCCGCCGCGTCCGCGCGCCGCGCTCGGTCACGGTCACGGGGCGGGGCGGGGCGGGGCGGGGCGCGGCGCCGGTGCTGACGTCGCGGCTTCAGCGCGCAGCCGCGGGGCGGCGCGGCCTGCTGACCCCTGGTGGGCACGCGCGGTACTGACGCGGGAGGGCCCGGGCGTGGACGCCTGCGAGCTGTATCCACGCGACATCGCGACAGTGTGGGCGGGTCGTCTCCGCTGAACGCGCGAGGAAGCGCAGCTGTTGGAGGAGCTCGCGGGGCTTGTTCCCGATTACCCAGGCTGCACGTGGCAGAGCAGGAGCTAGAACACGGTGTTCCGGTGGTGGTACCCTGCCGTCGTTTCCAGCCCGTGGCGCTGGGTGCTGGGTGCTGGGTGCTGAGTGCTGAGTGCTAGGACGTGCCAGGCACAAAGCGCGGTCTCACAGCTCATGACCCTTAGGATCTAACTGGGAAACGCAGACCCGTGGGGGGGAAAACCGAGGGGGTGAGGCAGGTGTGCCTGTTGCCTTCATCACACCTGCAGTAAAGTAGCTGCTTCATGAATACTCGTAAAAATGAACTCGTGTAGGGGCGCCTGGGTGGCTCAGTGGGTTAAAGCCTCTGCCTTCGGCTCAGGTCATGATCTCAGGGTCGTAGGATCGAGCCCCACATCGGGCTCTCTGCTCTGCGGGGAACCTGCTTCCCCCAGCCCCCGTCTGCCTCTGCCTCCTTGTGATCTCTGTCAAATAAATAAAAAATTTTTAAAAAAATGAATTCGCGAATGAACAAAGCCATGATAAAGGACCATGGAAGACGCGGTCTGGGTGAATGAGTGTCCTATGGGGGAGCCATGGCTGGGAAAGTCAGCCAGAGGAGTGTGAAGTGAGAACGCTGGCGATCATAATTGCTGCAGCACTTCATAATCCGTACCTGCCTCCTTTTAAGTGGTTGACATGGATTAGCTTACTTAAAGCTCAGGACAATCCTATAAAGGACTTATTATTTCCCTCACCCCTTTTCTAGTGTAGAGTTCACCGAGTTAAGTATCTGGCCGGGGGTCACCTGGCCAGGAAGGGACTGGGCTGGGATTTGAAGCCCGGCGGCTTGCAGAGCCCACCCTCGTCTCTATCCCAGAGGTTCTCAGACTTGGTAAACTTGGCACGTGGTGAATTCCTGGGCCTCTCTGGAGGTTTCGCTGGTGCAGCGTACGGCCTGGGCAGCTGGAATTCGTTAAGGCTCCCCCAGGGTGATTCTAATGTGCGGCTAAGTTTGAAAACCACTCACTGCAGCTCCTTCCAGTAAGCACCAGAAGCTGGTTCCTCCAGCTTCAGGCAAGGCTGAAAACAGAGACCCTGTACCATATGCTTGAAGGTATGCAAACAGGAGATAACATGAGCTCTCTAAGGAATCCATTGTGATGCTACAGCTTCTCATTTTTCTGGTCCTCCCCACCCCTCCCCACAATGCCTTACATGGACATTGGTTTTATAAGACCATATACCAGATCACTTCCCTTCATTTTAAATCATTATGTTTTATATTATCACCTTCATCCTCTTATTTGCTAGACTTCTGAGAAAACGAGATTTGTATCCCATTTGAGGCCCCTGAAGGGAGCTTTAATGTAACTAAAATCACATCAAATAGAAATTACTTTCTGAAGTAATCTTTGAGTCAAGAAAAACATTCAGGGGCACTTGGGGGGGCTCAGTCGCCTATAGGGCTGCCTTTGGCTCAGGTCATGATCCCAGGGTTCTGGAATTGGGCTCCCTGCTCAGTAGGGATCCTGCTTCTCCCTTTGTCTGCTGCTCCCCCTGCTTGTGCACTCTCTCGCTCACTCTTTTCCTCTGATAAATAAAATCTTTTAAAGATAGATAAAAAATAAATATATATATATATACATATATATGTGTATATATATACACACATATATATACATATATTCAGGGAGAGCCTGGCTAGCTCAGTCAGTAGAGCATGCAACTCTTGATCTCAGAGTCTTGAGTTCCAGCCCCGTGTTGGGGGTGCAGTGTACTGAAAAAGCGAAAACAAACCAAAGGAAGGGAAGAAATACATTCAGGACACCAAAAATACAAAATGTTTAGAGCTAGTGTTGTGTAATAGAAATAGCAGAGGGGCCCCTGGGTGGCTCAGTCGGTTAAGTGTCCGAAACTAGATTTTGGCTCAGGTCATTGATCCCAGGGTCTTGAAATCATTTTGAAATCGAGCCCCGTGTCAGGCTCCTGCTAGGCATGCAGCTTCCTTAAGAATCTTTGTCTCGGGACGCCTGGGTGGCTCAGTTGGTTAAGCAGCTGCCTTCGGCTCAGGTCATGATCCCAGCGTCCTGGGATCAAGTACCACATCGGGCTCCTTGCTTGGCAGGGAGCCTGCTTCTCCCTCTCCCTTTGCCTGCCATTCTGTCTGCCTGTGCTTGCTCTCTCTCTCTCTCTAATAAATAAATAAAATCTTTAAAAAAAAAAAATCTTTGTCTCCTTCTTCCCTTCCCCACTTGTTCTCGCTCTCTCCAAAAAAATTAAAAAAAAAAAAAGAAAAGAAAAAAAAAGAAATATGATAGCCACATATATAATATTAAAATTTCCAGGAACCACCTTTTAAAAAAGTAAAAGAAACTAGTGTAATTAATTTGATGCATATTTTATTTAACCCCCAAATAGATTGCCTTCCCGAGAAGCTTCCCAGATTGATTTCATTGAGCCGTGACGTTCTTGGAACTTGCCTCTGCTCTGACAACGTTTTGAGATGGACCCGAAGACTCCAGCTCATGGCTGGCGATGGCAGCGCTGCAAGCAGACCCTTCTGTGCAAGTCTCGGGCCTCCTGGGGCTCCCACCGCTTCTTCTTATCCTTTGCTGCCCCCTGCGGGGTAACTGGGAGTCCTGCACCAAGAGGCAGAGGCGTTCAGTGAGGCAAGCCAGAAAAAAGCGTCCCTAAATCCAACCTATTTAAGAATGTCAGCAGTAATCGCTCTACCACGTGGTGGTTAGACAGCACAGGGGTTCTGGAAAACTCTGTGGCACGCGCGCAGATCATCCATCCCAATGACGGACTGTCAAGACCCTGACGCTCAACTTAAGTGTGGACATCTGTTTGGGCATTTGACCGGGAGTTCAGGTTTTCTCAATTACAAAGGGCTTCCAAACGAAAAATGTGGATGTTTCAGTCCCACAGTTGAGGATCTCCACGTTCTAGCTGGGCACCCTTAGATGCCAATTTCTTCATAGTTTGCTGCCTCTCCATGGAAAGAAATAGAAACTATCCACCTAACCCAGGTAGTCCCTCCCTCCCAACCCGTCTTTCTGCTTTACCAAAACATAGAGTCCAATTTTCCTTTTTGTACAACTCCCAAATTCCTCTTTATCTTCATCCCGTCTTTCTTTTGTTCTTATCTCTGGGAAACATAAAGTCCCAGGAGAGCAAGAACCACATCTGGTGTTGCGAGACACCTTATCCCCTGTACTTAGCATACAGCTAAGACACGGGAGAAGCCCAACAAACGTTTTATGGAAGGATGATTGGATGAATGCTTAAATGGTGCAACTTACAGGTATTCAACCCAGATGTTGTACCTTCTCGTTCAAGATCCTCTAGTATTGTTTAAAAAGTAGCATTTAGGGGCGACTGGGTGGCTCAGTGGGTTAAGCATATGCCTTTGGCTCAGGCCATGATCCCAGGATCTTGGGATCAAGTCCTGCATCCGGCTCCCTGCTCAGTGGGGAGCCTGCTTCTCCCTCTCCCTCTGCCCCTTCTCCCTACTCATGTTTGTTCTCTCTCTCTCTCATGCTCTCTCTCTCAAATAAATAAATTCTTTTTTATTTTAAAGTAGCATTTATCCAGGAACTGTGCTAAACATTTTGCTTATCTCTAGAGTCAATGCTGATAGGTTTTTCAAATACCTTATTGAGTCTAATCCTCATACATACATACATACATGCTGATTAACAAAAGCAACGCCCTGAGTCTCACTCCAACATTTGGAGCTTCCTATGATGACTCTTTCCTCCCTCATGGCTGGATCTCCGTGGAATTCCCCCACGCTTCCCTCCAATATGCCTCACTTAGAAAGTTCTGGAAGAGCCCACCCGTGCCTTCCTGCTTCTACCTAGAACAAGCGCTGAGGAGTATGGGGCAAAAACATCTGAAAAACAGAACTTGCAGTCAGGGGCTGCTGACCTGTGTGCAAAGTAGCACTTGGCAGGGGAGGGGAAACGGGGACCTAGCTCAGGCTGGTTGCAGCAGAGGTGAGGCTGACGAGAGTTGTAGGAGGGAGTTAGTGCTCAGGCTCGTGGACTCCTGGCTTTGCAAGTGTGGCAAGATATGCCACTCACGTGCCATTCCGAAGGAATCCTGGAAGATTCCAATGACGCCATTACATCCCAGTCTGTACCTGACAATGACTGGAAAGAAAGGAAGGGGAGAAAGCCCCTAGGAAAGAAGCATCTCGATCAGGGAGGAGATGCACAATCTTCCAAAGGAGGAGCCCAGACAGCAGAAGCTTTTGCACGGGCTTACAGCCCCCAAGAGCGAGAGTACCCTTTGCCAACCTGAATCCCTCTTGCCCTGGTTCGGTTTGCGTTTCGGGCCAGCCTGTGATTCCGTGGACCCTGCCCTGGGCTGTGGGGATGTCTCTGGCTTTGGCTCTCCCCCAGGCCATCTTGTCTGCCAGCACCCACTCTGACCAGCTCTCTGATTTTGTCGCTCGTGCCCCCGTGTGTGCTTTCTCAGGGGCGAGAGATTTGGCGGAGGTGGGAATGAATGGGGTGACCCAAGCTCAGATGTCTGGAAGTGCCTGCCGGAAAACGAGCCGGGACGTACGGTGGGCAACGGGAACCCGGGCGTTTTAATGTTTCTCAATTTTAAAAAGGTGTCACAGGATGCCGTTCTCGATTTTCTTCTCTTCTCTTCCCATCTGCTCTCGCTGAGTGGTGTCACCCGCGCTCCTGGTGGGAGTGGCCATTCCCCACACACCCCCCTCATGCAGGCTTAGGACACTGTAGAATGACGTTCCCTGTGCAGTCTGTGCCCGGAGAGCCTACGCTTCCTTGGAACAGGGCTGCCTTCAATCATCCATCCATCTTCCTCTAGCCCATGCGAGACTACTTACATCTTCTGGACAGATCTATTCGGGGGGAAAGATTACATAATCGCGGCACAGCCATATGGTAGGACATGATGAAGCTATTTTTAAAAATCTTGTTTTTTTTAAAAATCCTTAGTGACATGAGGGAAGGGCAGATGAAACACCAGCGAAGACAGAAAAGATACAGTACTGTGTTGGAATTGATCACAACTTTGCAGAAACCTACACCTGTCTGCAACATCCCCGGGTGGGAGCAGACAAACAGGAAAACGCAACACAGAATTAGCAGTCATTCTCTCTAGTGATAGGATTTGGCCACTTTTGTGTTTCTTCTCTAGACGTTCCTGTGTTTCCTGAGTTTGTCTGCAGTGAGAAAGTATTATTTTATTATTATTCCAATATAAATAAGTGTTAATGTTTCATGGTCTATTTTATTGCTAAATACTTCCCTTGATTATCTTCCTTCGAGCTCCTAGTGTTAAAAACCAATATTGGGGTGCCTGGGTGGCTCAGTGGGTTAAAGCCTCTGCCTTCGGCTCAGGTCATGATCCCAGGGTCCTGGGATCAAGCCCAGCATCAGGCTCTCTGCTCAGCAGGGAGCCTGCTTCCTTCTCCTCTCTCTCTGCCTGCTTGTGATCTCTGTCAAATAAATAAATAAAATCTTTTAAAAAAGAAAAAAAACAATAGTGAAACAAATGTCTGTTAAGACCTAGTGGTTAGGGGTCACAGGTTTTTAGAGGTATCTTTTCAGTTCATGCATAAAAGCGACACACAATGAACAAAACTGGGATGTGACTCTTTGTAGAAACCCAGCAGAGTGACTTTGAGCTTTAAGGTATGTATATGGAATTCTGTCCTGTCCCCATCAACTTCGCCACTCTGGCGAATTTGTAATGTAACACATGATAAAAAACAAAGCACATCAGATAAGAAGGGAGGGAAAGTCAGAGCTGTCAGGATGTAAGACCATTTTTATTTATTTTTTATTTTTTAAAAGATTTTATTTATTTATTTGACAGAGAGAGACCAGTGAGAGAGGGAACACGAGCAGGACAGTGGGAGAGGAGGAAGCAGGCTCCCAGCGGAGCAGAGTGTCCGATGTGGGGCTCAATCCCAGGACCCTGGGATCATGACCTGAGCTGAAGGCGGATGCTTAACGACTGAGCCACCCAGGTGCTCTGACCATTTCTATTTTTTTAGAAGACAGACCTTCAAAGAAAGTGTACCATACACATATATATATATATATTTGCATAAATATTTCTTTTTTTTTTTTAAAGATTTTATTTATTTGACAGAGAGAGATCACAAGTAGACAGAGAGGCAGGCAGAGAGAGAGAGAGAGGGAAGCAGGCTCCCTGCTGAGCAGATAGCCCGATGCGGGACTCGATCCCAGGACCCTGAGATCATGACCTGAGCCGAAGGCAGCGGCTTAACCCACTGAGCCACCCAGGCGCCCCTGCATAAACATTTCTGAATCGCTCTTCCTTATTCAAATAAACAACGACAGGTATGCCCTGCAGTGGAAAATGGGAAAAACTTATTTGGACTACGTTTTCAGTGGGTCGTGTTTTTATTTGTCCCTTCATTCTTTGTCCAGAAATCCCCCATAGGGGACAGTCACCCTCACATCTCTTTCAGGCAACCTTCTGGGGTCCCCCACCGTTAACCCTTTAGACAACCCAATCTCCAGCTCACCACAGGCAGGCGATAAAGCTTTAAAAAGCTTTGTATTTTTCTTCCCACACCCATCCAAGCAGACTGTTACACACTTTCCTTGTTTTGTACCGCCTGCCGTGAAAACGCTGAACATACATGCTTGGGGACGCGTGCCTGCTACTTAGGGCAGGTGTTTCGTAAATGGCTGTTGGCAGGGTACAGAGGTTCAGCAAAGCTATTCTTTAAAATCCAAAATTAGGGGCGCCTGGGTGGCTCGGTGGGTTAAGCCTCTGCCTTCGGCTCAGGTCATGATCTCAGGGTCCTGGAATCGAGCCCCACATCGGGCTCTCTGCTCCGCGGGGAGCCTGCTTCCCCCACCCCCATCCCTGTCTCTCTGCCTACTTGTGATCTCTGCCTGTCAAATGAATAAATAAAACCTTTAAAAAAATCCAAAATTAAATAAAAGTCATTTTTAGAAAACGTTAAAAAAATTCAGTAGCTCTAGAACTATATATAGTGTATCTACCATTTTAAAAGGTCAGTATTCTCCCAATGAGGGCACATAATATGTTAAAAACAAACAAAACAAAACAAAACAACAACCAAAAAAACCCTACAGGAGTACCTGGGTCTCTCCAGCTGGTTGAACACCAGACTCTTGATTTAGGCTTGGATCATGATCCCGGGGTGATGGGATGGAGCCCCGGCGTAGGGATCCACACTCAGTGGAGAGTTTGCATCTCTCCCTCTCCCTCTGCCTCTCCCCCTGCTCTCTCTCTCAAATAAATAAATCTCTAAAAAAAAAAATCAACTACATAAGAATATCTCAATTTTATTTAAGATTCTTTGGGTGCAAGGAGAAAAGAGTTCTATATCAGAGGGACGTGGAGCGTTCTCCCCAGTGCAGCTGGGCTTTAGGAAGGGGGGAAAACAGAAACTGGAACACCAGGGGCCCTTCTCCAGCTCCCATCTCCACTTCTCTTTCTGCAGATCAACGTGCTCTGGTTCTCAGATCTGTGTCGTGGACTGTGGCTGCTCCACAGTCCCTGGGGCCACACTTCAGTTCTGTCTTCTCTCAGTGGCTACCTTGCTTTTCCCGCCACAATCCTGACAATCCCCGAAGAGAATCAGATCGGCCCAACTCAAGTCAGTTGTCCGTCCGTGGTTCATTCGACTGGCTACAGAGGCGGAGTCGGTGGTCATGGGTTCTGGAACCCCATGCTCTGGATGGGGGCAGGTCACAGAGAGGCAAGTCCCATTGTAAGACTGGAGACTCCCATTTACTTGCCTTTTAAGGATTAGAGTAAGACCAGTGACTGAGAGCATCGAAGAAGGCACTTCCTACATGGGGCAGAAGTGCTGAGGAGGTCAACAACTCTGAAGCCCAAGGAAGTTTTCATGGTGTTCTGCTTATGACCTATTTCTGGGGAGAGTGTTTGTAGATTTCATCAATTTTTTTTTTTAATTATTTATTTATTTATTTGTCAGAGAGAGAGGGAGAGAGAGCGACCACAGGCAGACAGAGAGGCAGGCAGAGGCAGAGGGAGAAGCAGGCTCCCTGCCGAGCAAGGAGCCTGATCTGGGACTCGATCCCAGGACGCTGGGATCATGACCTGAGCCGAAGGCAGCTTAACCAACTGAGCCACCCAGGCATCCCAGATTTCATCAATGTTGAAGGGGTTTATAAACTTCCCCGTTACCAACAGCGCACACACAAACACACACACACATACACACACTCTCTCTGTCACACACACACACACACACACCATCAAGTAACCATTGTTTTTTTTTTTTTACATATATAATACACACCATCCTATTAACATGAGCTGAATAATCCAGATCGTTTGGGTATGAAGTTGTACGGCTGGAGAGAGGTGTCTGAGATAACAAAATGTGATGCGAATGAAAAACAGGGAAAGGAACAGTCATGAATCCAGCCCCAAGTAAACTGTAGCTCGTAAGATGTTAGCACTTAAACAAGATTAAACATAGAAAAACAAAACAAAACAACCAAAAAACCCTGCCAAACTTAGAGAAAAACCTTAATATTTTTAACTTTTTTAAAAAAGATTTTATTTATTTATTTGACAGACAGAGATCACAAGCAGGCAGAGAGACAGGCAGAGAGAGGGGGAGAAGCAGGCTCCCTGCTGAGCAGAGAGCCTGATGCGGGGCTCGATCCCAGGACCACGGGATCATGGCCTGAGCCAAAGGCAGAGGCTTTAACCCACTGAGCCACCCAGGCACACCAAAAATTTTTACTTTTTTAACGGCTTGGGGAAAATATCCTTTTCCATATAGATTGGTTTGTTTAATACATTTTAAAATATGCTTCTTAATTTTGTTACCCATAAAATTATCTAAGGAGAAAAAAAATGTGAAAAGGGCTGCTCGGATTGAGGATAAGATGAAGGTTTACAGTAAAGCTAATATTTCATATAAATTTCTTTTTTTTTAAGATTTTATTTATTTATTTGACAGAGATCACAGGTAGGCAGAAAGGCAGGTAGAGAGAGAGGAAGGGAAGCAGGCTCCCTGCTGAGCAGAGAGCCAGATGCGGTGCTCGATCCCAGGACCCTGGGATCATGACCTGAGCCGAAGGCAGAGGCTTTAACCCACTGAGCCACCCAGGCGCCCCTCATATAAATTTCTTGGTCTTTTACCTTGAACCTTAGTAAAGTGTTACATGGCCTCAGTGTTTCTAAATTTCATAAAAGTATCCATTTCTCTGCCTATTCTGTTTCCTTAAGTTACATGCATTGCATTTATTTTTATTTTTACTTTAAAAATTAATTATTTTTAATTTATTTTTAAAAATTATTTTAAATTTTTAATTATTTTTTTAAAAGATTTTTTTTTTTTAAGATTTTATTTATTTGACAGAGATCACAGGTAGGCGAGAGGCAGGCAGAAAGAGGGAAGCAGGCTCCCTGCTGAGCAGAAAGCCCGACGCGGGGCTCGATCATGACCTGAGCTGTAGGCAGAGGCCTCAACCCACTGAGCCACCCAGGCGCCCCTAAAAGATTTTTAAAGTAATCCCCACACCCAACGTAGGGCTTGAACTCATGACTCTGAGATCAAGATTCACATAGTTCCACCAACTGAGACAGCTGGGAGCCCCTTTAGTTTTTAATTTATTTAAATTATACAACACAAGCTGGTTGTAAAAAATTTCTTGCAATCTGTAAGTAAAACAGGTATATTCTTTGACCCCCTCCAATTACACTTTCCTTTCTAAAGGTAGCTACTTTACCAATTTAGTTGTATTCTTTTCTATAAAGTTACACACATTTGTGAGCAAAGATCTGTGATGTGATTTATAAACACATTTGTGAGCAAAGATCTGTGATGTGATTTATAAACAACCTTTTTCAAGAGCCATCAGTATAGTTTCTTGCCTTAGCATAACCGTCAGCTGCCCCAAAACATGTTGATATCACTTGTTTTTACTTGTCTCATTTACTTTTCCGTACATAGATACAACTTTTCAACAATGTAGTCAATTCCCCAACTTTTATGTAGTTCTTCGAAAACATCAACCTTCTCAAGGCAATGAATGTTGCATAATGAGCCTATAACAAGAAGAAAGGGAAACAAGCGAAATCGTTAATGAAGAAGGCATTAGAGGGGCACTTGAGTGGCTCATTTGGTCGAGCATCTCATTCTTGATCTTGGCTCAGGTCACGATCACAGACAGGGTCGTGGGATCGAGCCCCCTGTCAGGCTCCGCACTCAGCATGGAGTCTACCCGTTCCTCGTCCTCTGTTCCTCTCCCTGCTTGCACTCACTCTCTCAAATAAATATGTAAAATCTTAAAAAAAAAAAAAAATGTGGGGCACCTGGGTGGCTCAGTGGGTTAAGCCTCTGCCTTCAGCTCGGGTCATGGTCCCAGGGTCCTAGGATCAAGCCCTGCATGGGGCTCTCTGCTCAGCAGGAAGCCTGCTTCTCCCTCTCCCACTCTCCCTGCTTGTGTTCCCTCTCTCGCTGTCAAATAAATAAATAAATAATCTTAAAAAAAAAAAAAAAAGAATGCAATTGCGGATCTTCTAAAAACTCATCAAATCATTTTATAAAAGTAGTGTTACTGAAGATTTTTCTTTATTTTTTTTAAAGTTTTATTTAAGGGAATCTCTACACCCAATGTAAGGCTCAAACTCATGACCCTGAGATCAAGGGTCAGATACTTTTCCAACGGAACCAGCCACGTGCCCCTCTTTTTTTTTTTTTCTTTTTTAAGAACTTATTTTTTAAGGTTTTATTTATTTGACAGAGACAGTGAGCAAGAGAGAGAGAGAATAGTGAGTGGGGGAGGAGGGAGAAGCAGGCTCCCCGCTGAGCAGGCAGGACCCTGGGATCAGGACCTGAGCCAAAGGCAGGCCCTTAATCAACTGAGCCACCCAGGTGCCCCCACCCCCGACTTTGTTTTTAATGAAAATGGGGAAACGCTAAAGGCAAACGGACCTCTGTATTGCTATTACCACTTAGAACTCCTAAGACCCAAATGAAACACACATTCTGTCTGGAAGAATCCAAATGCCTCTCACACAAAAGCACAACCACTTAGCTAAAAGGCGTATGACAGAGATCAGTCCCTTTTCTGGGATAAAATATTCTTCAGTAAAATGGTTTCTGCCTTCCAGATTTTATAGACTTCCAGAGACGAATCGGTGGTAACAGATCAAACGGCTAATTGTTGACTTTATTTAAAATATAAATAACTTACCAAATAATTTTTTGACTTCAGCATCCGGAACGTAAAATGGTGGGCCTAGGTAAAAGAGAAAGCAGGTGAAGACGAATTTTTGCAGATCTAATTCTAGAGAGAAATTCTCAGGGCCCACTGCTCAGCTGATTTCTGGGATTTAGGTAGAATTATTCCATACTCAGCTTAATTCTTGGGTTGGTAAGGATGTGACCGATTCCTCTGCTACTTCCTTTGCATGTGTCATACCGAAGAAGTAGACGGGCTTACCCAGGGGGATGCCAGTGTTGGGTGCCCATCTCCAACTTACATGACATGGCTGGGCCAGCCATGGGACTTGGGATCTTTTTAAATTTTTTTCCTTTCTCAAGTTTTTAAAATTTTTTTAAAGACTTTATTTATTTATCTGACAGAGAGAGAGAGAGAGAGATCACCAGTAGGCAGAGAGGCAGGCATAGGGAGAGGGAAGCAGGCTCCCTGCTGAGCAGAGAGCCCGATGCGGGGCTTGAACCCAGGACCCTGAGATCAGGACCTGAGCCCAAGGCAGAGGCTTAACCCACTGAGCCACCCAGGCGCCCCCTTTCTCAAATTTTTATTTAAATTCCAGTTAGTGGGACGCCTGGGTGGCTCAGTTGGTTAAGCAGCTGCCTTCGGCTCAGGTCATGATCCCAGCGTCCTGGGATCGAGTCCCGCATCGGGCTCCTTGCTCGGCAGGGAGCCTGCTTCTCCCTCTGCCTCTGCCTGCCATTCTGTCTGCCTGTGCTTGCTCTCTCGCCCTCTCTCTCTGATAAATAAATAAAATCTTTAAAAAAAAAAATTCCAGTTAGTAAATATGCAGAGTAATATTCAGGTGTAGAATTTAGTGATTCATCATTTCCCTATAACACCCAGTGCTAATCACAAGTGCCTTACTTAATAGCCATCACTCATCCCACCAGCATTGCCTCACTTCCACTTCCCCTCTGGTAACCCTTATTTGTTCTCACAGTTAAAAGTCTGTTTCCTGGTTTCTCTCTCTCTCTCTCTCTCTTTTTTTTGCCCCATATGTTCATCTGTTTTGTTTCTTAAATTCCACATAAGAGCGAAATCATATGGTATTTATCCTTCTTTAACTTATTTTGCTTTGCATTGTATCTCTAGCTCCATGAACACTGTTGCACATGGCAAGATTTCACTTTTTTATGGCTGAGTAATATTCCATCCTTTATCTACATACCACATCTTCTTTATCCATTTATCACTCGATGAACATTTGGGATTTGGGTTCTTTCCAGAGTTTGGCTGTTGTACATAATGCTGCAATAAACATCGGGGTGCATGTATCCCTTTGAATCGGTATTTTTGTATTCTTTGGGTAAATACCGAATAGTACAGTTGCTGGGCTGTAGGGCAGTTTTATTTTTAACTTTTTTGGGCACCTCCGTACTGTTTTCCAGAGTGCCTACATGAGTCTGCATTCCCTCCAACGGTGCATTCCCTTTCTCTGCATCTTCGCCGACACCTGTTGTTTGATGTGTTGTTAATTTTGGCCATTCTGACAAGGCATGTGAAGTGATATTTCATCTTGGTTTTGATTTGTATTCCCCTGATGCTGAGTGATGTTGAGCATCTTTTCCTGTGTCTGTTGGCCATCTCTATGTCTTCTTTGGAAAAATGTCTATTCATGTCTTCTGCCTTTTCCTTAACAGGATTATTTAATTTGGGGGGTGTTCAGTTCTATAAGTTCTTTATAGATTTTGGATACTAACCCTTTATCAGCTGTGTCATTTGCAAGTATCTTCTCCCATTCCAAAGGTTGCCTTTTAGTTTTGTTGATGTTTCTCCTTTGCTGTGCAGAAGCTTTTTATCTTGCTGAAGCCCCAATAGTTCGTTTTTGCTTTTGTTTCCCTTAAGAGACGCACGTAGTAAGAAGTTGCTACGGTCAGTGTCAAAGAAGTTACTGTCTGTGTTCTCTTTTAGGATTTTTATGGTTTCAGGTCTCACATATAGATCGTTTATCCATTTTGAATTTATTTTTGCGTATAGAAAGTGGTCCAGTTTCATTCTTTTGCATGCTGCTGTCTAGTTTTAGGGACTTGGGAATTTTAAAATCAGAATGAAGTTCATTAACAAATTCCTTGGCATTTCCTTCATCTTCTGGAGTTTTGCTTTCCGGTGACTCCTACACTCAATCACTCTCTACACATCCCTCCCACTTTGCTGCAGGCCATTTACTTTAAAGAAAATTTAGCTTCTGCTCCTTTCAAGAGCTATTCTGAATTCCAGCCCCAGACAGAGCCTGTTGTGTTTTCTGCCCACAAGCCCTGCGTTAAGCTTCCTGTTCAGGAATGGAATTTAAATCAGATTAGCAGGGTTGAGGTCTGTCTCCATTAATTTCCATTTCCATCTGATTGTTCCAGACTTAATTATGGACACTAGGGCTCATCTTTTAATGAGCTTTTAAGATCTGATTTACTCAAACAGAAAAAAAAAAAAAAAAAAAGAGCCTATGTAATTATTTATAAAAAGCCGCATTTTATTTTATTTTATTTTTTTAATGTATTTATTTTTTTTGACAGAGAGAAATCACAAGTAGATGGAGAGGCAGGCAGAGAGAGAGAGAGGGAAGCAGGCTCCCTGCTGAGCAGAGAGCCCGACGCGGGACTCGATCCCAGGACCCTGAGATCATGACCTGAGCCGAAGGCAGCGGCTTAACCCACTGAGCCACCCAGGCGCCCCTAAAAAGCCGCATTTTAAAAAAAATTTAAAAACTGTTAAAAAATCAAAAAGGTGATTTTTACAATAAAAGTCTATGTATTTGGTTTTCACTTCTTCCTGGAAATAAAAGATCAGTCATGGCAAAGGTTAAGCCTACAACGTTGAAACCCATCAAAAGGAATCCAGAAGAAAACCTCACTTTGATGAGTTCAAAACAACGATCATTATTAAAGAATGCAATAAATTGTAAAATTTCAGCAGTAAAAAGCCATAATAGTGCGGGGATTTTTCTGCACACTTCCTATCACCGTACATCCATGTCTCACCCGTTGTCCTAGAGGCGGTGCGTGTGTGTGTGTGTGTTTGCGGGCGTGCACCTAACACGTCCCCCACGGCAGGGATGAAACATACAGGCTATATTCAAGCCGGGCAAATCGTCTCTCTTCCTCCTACTCCAGAGTTCATGAGACCTCGCTTTTGTATTAGGGCCATCCATTTCTCCCTGTCTTGTATCGTCTGAGCTAGGAACCGTAAACGGAACGGAAGACAAGAAAAACGTGTATCAAGTGGGAAGAGGGAAAAAAGGTTTATAGTTTCCATTTACCCAAACCAGACTTTTCTTCCTGGGTAAAAAAAAGCAGTATTCTTCCTGTGATCTAAATTTGGAGCCAGTGGTGCTATCCGTGTTATAGAATTAAATCAGGAAATGAGGCAACATCTTAGAAAAAGAAAAACAAAAGAAACTTTACCTGCGTATTTAGTGGGATCATAAGAAAGAATAGCCAAGAGGTAGTGAAACCCTTTCCTCGTTAGGGACAGCACGACATCCACATAGCTGAAAAGAACACAACAGGGTAAGGGGTTACATTTCTCCATAAAGGCAAAGCCTGCCGGGGGTGAGTGGCAGGGAGGGAAACCAGGTTCATGGCCCTCTGCATTACTGAGTTTCATTCTCGTAACAAGGCCCTGAAGTCAATTCACATCCTAAATGTCAGAAAGAGTCAGCAAATTCCGTCACCTGCCTTTGCTGGGCACGAGTAAAGACAGGACTCAAACGGGGGTGGGCTTCCGGAGCCCATCAGACCAGAAGATGTCACCTATAGCCAAGCAGAGACTCCTTCCAGCCTGATGCGGGTCTCTGGACACACACACACAGCACTAAAGCTCTGGGGCAGGGCGTCCCGGACCAGGCTGGGAGCCTGCCTCTCCCTCTGCCTCTGCCCCTCCCCCATGCTCATGAGTGGGCTCTCTCTCTCAGTAAATAAATAAAATCTTTAAAAGAAAAACCTTAACTTTCTGATTGTTGGTCTTAAGAAGAAGGAAGAAGTGGGGCACTAGGGTGGCTCAGTCTGTTAAGCAAATGACTCTAGGTCTCACTTAGGTCATGATGTCAGGGTCGGGAGACTGAGCCCCGTGTTGGTTTCCCCCCTCAGTTCTGCTTGAGGCTCTCTCTCTCTCCCTATGCCCCCCCCCCCCCGCTCACACTCTGTCTCTCTCAAAATGAAAAAATAAGTCTTTAAAAAAAAAAAGAGGAGGAAGTGCCGTCCCCATGAAGGTGATCAGTCAGACTGGTTTGGCCGGGTGTCCTGGGACTGACACACTTCCTTCCCTCTGGAATGCAGACTTTCTCAACCATTTTCCAAAAAATTCAGAAAAATGAGAGAGGTTTGCCCCAGTGATTTATGTCAAGCCAGAGAGCTGAAGGGCCCCGCAGCAAACAGCTCAGGACTTGCCTGTGTGCCGTCAAAGCAGGTATTAACGACAGGAATGAGATACAGTTCGAACATGCGAAGTACCAGGACGAAGATAAAGAAACGTATTTTTCTGCTGGCTTGACAGAAGCTGTTATTCTGGTAATGAAGGCCAACGTGTTCTCAGGTGTGCTTGGGGCTGTGCTCACACACACACACACACACACACACACACACACACACGGCTGGGCTTCGAGAAAAGAGAGAGGAGGAACCAGGGAGGACACAGAGACTGTGGCTAAGCCAGAACTGAACGCCTTAAACAAGACTTCTAGGTGGGTCTCACGACTCGTTGTGGTACCACTTAGATGGCCTTTATGTCTAGGACAGAGGAGGTGGTCGTGGCTGGTAGGAAACAGGGGATTTCCTTCGCTTTGAGTCTAGTCGTCTTTCGTTCATTTATTTGACAAGTGTTTGTTTAGCTCCTACTATGTGCTAGACATAGACGGTGCCAGCTGAGGGGGGGAATTAGACAGTGTGCCTGGTCTGCCCTTCGAGTGAGCTCTGTGACTTCCAGTTTGCTCTCCTCCCTGTGGATTTGAGCCCACAAATCAATGCCCCTGCAAGGACTAATCAAAGACAAGGATAAACATCATCAGGGAAAGGGAAACACCAACAAGGGTAGACATCCAGCAGATATGGGTTCAGTGGACATACGTGGTGTTTTATATTTTTTAATTATTTTTTATTTTTTTTTTTATTATTTTTTAAAGATTTTATTTATTTATTTGACAGAGAGAAATCACAGGTAGATGGACAGGCAGGCAGAGAGAGAGAGAGGAGGAAGCAGGCTCCCTGCTGAGCAGAGAGCCCGATGCGGGACTCGATCCCAGGACCCTGAGATCATGACCTGAGCCGAAGGCAGCGGCTTAACCCACTGAGCCACCCAGGTGCCCCCATACGTGGTGTTTTATGGAAACAAAGCTGCATGGGATACCGTGAGTTGCCAAAGCACATGGACGTCACACAAGAAATGCAAAGCAGATGTTGAAATGTGATGTGGATGTCCAGGTGAAGACCAGAGCTGGAAATAGAACAAGGAGAAAGGCAGGTACCAGCCACGATTTGTTCCATCATTTCCCTAACATGGGCACAGTGTGTATTTAGAACATGGCAGGAACTTAGTACATGTTTGTTGAATGACTGAATGAAAGTAACAGAATTGAAGGGCTCAAGAAAGAAGCAAGGGTAAGGGACAGGCAGACACAAGCAAATGCTGAGGATGGTCCCTTAGGGAATGATGGCCTCTAGGTGTGTGAGGAAGGGGAAGCTTCCAGAAGGAGGAGAAAGAGGAGGGGTGGCGACAGAAAGAAAAAGGAACACGGGAGTGTGAATTATCACTGAAGGAAAATATATATTAAGAAAATGTGTGCGGCTCTTGGGTAGCTCAGTGAGTTAAGTGTCCGACTCTTGAGCTCAGCTCAGGTCCTGATATCAAGGTTGTCAGTTCAAGCCCTGCGTTGGGCTCCAGGCTGGGTGTGGAGCCTCCTTAAAAAAAGAAAAAAAGAAAAAAAAAAGAGGAAAGAAAAGAAAATGTGGCATGAGGGGCACATGGCTGGCGGGCTCCATCAGTAGAGCAGGGGACCCTTGATCTTGGGGCTGTGAGTTCAAGCCCCACATTGGGGTGGAGATTACTTAAAATCTTTAAGGAAAAAAAAGAAAATGTGGCATGGTCTTCTTAAGATTAGGTTTGGCAATCGGCTTGACTCATGAAATAATTAATTTTTTAAAAAAGATTTTATTTATTTATTTGACAGAGAGAAATCACAAGTGGACGGAGAGGCAGGCAGAGAGAGAGAGAGAGAAGGAAGCAGGCTCCCTGCTGAGCAGAGAGCCCGATGCGGGACTTGATCCCAGGACCCTGAGATCATGACCTGAGCTGAAGGCAGCGGCTTAACCCACTGAGCCACCCAGGCGCCCGAAATAATTAATTTTTAAGGAATAAAAATTTTATTTCACTGAGGTGGATGCAAGCCTTTGGACATGTGTTAAGAGCTGGCCTCCATCCCACGATATAATTCAACATTTATATGCTCTCTCCAAGTAAGTACGTGAGTGATATTTGGATTGGAAAGTACCTAGGAGTGGCCATGTTTTAGTCCGTATGCTTTCTCATGTTTTAATTTTATTTTCTTGTAAGAGTAAGTTCGGTAAGAATGGTCAAAAACATCAGTAACCAAAGCTCTGACATAATGGCAGCTAATACTCAGACAGCTATGGAGAATAGCCAGGCACTTTGCAGATCCGTCCTTCGGGAGTGTGGGCTTCGACCAAACTCCCTGGGTCTGAGTCTGGATTTTGTCGCGTGCCAGCTGCCTGACTTCGGTCAAGCAACGTGATCTCTTTGACCATAACTCAAGCCCCATGCTGGGCTCCACGCTCCATCCTTCCCCATCTGTAAAATGGGAACAATGGGGCATATGTCCCACAGGGTTGTTTGGTCGATTGAAGCTGTTGATAGAGTGTTTCAAGCAATGCCTGTCACATGGCAAGTGCCCCAGACAGGTGCCAGGTGAGGTCAGTGGAAGGGGGGGGTAGGGCAGGTGGGGGCCCTATTAGCAGACACTCCGCCATCTTGCAGAGGAGTCAACAGAGACCTTGAGTACTTGGATCAAGGCAACACAGCTTGGAAGTGACAGAGCCACAAGTCTGCACCAACTCCCCATGGCCACAGCCAAATCCTATCCTTTTTACACAAAGATGGTACTTAATTTAGGTCTTCTAATTCCAGATACAAGAAGCTGTTGCAAACTAGTGGAAGTCTTAACTGATTTTCTGGAGCTCACGAAAAGGACAGCACGTTAAATGAAGAAGGCCCAAAAGGGAAAGCCAGCGTCATTAAAGAAACCAAATTACTAACCGCTCACGATCGCCTGGGTTCACAGCAACTAATGCTCCTCTATCCCAGATCCGGTCAAATTTGCCAATATTGGCTCTAGCAGGAAGAAAAAGAAACAGAAATACATCTTACATAAGAAAAAAACTGAGTCTCGAACAAGCAGCACAGCGTCCCTAGCGGCGCGTGTTGGTATTGCACCAGCTGTCAAGGGATCCAGATCTCTGGCTGAGTTCCCCGCTTCTGCAGGGATGCGTGAATGTGGGTGTGAGGAGCTCCTTCCAGCTTTAGGAGCCGGTGGCAGTAGCCTCCCCCTTCTGCTCTGACTTGGGAGTGCAGAGGAGAGCTACAGGGCAATCTGTGACAACCTGCTCCCAGGCTCCCGAGGAAGCACCAGGGCCTTTCAGGAGGTAGGACCACTTTCTACACTTCGAAAGTCCTTTCTGTAACCGATCAGGTGTGAAGCGAAGACACTGTTTTGCTCTTCCTTCCTTCCCCCGCCCAGCCTGGAGTCATAACAATGTTCTCCATATTTTGGAAGCTATCAAGGACGAAGCTATCAAGTGTGCAGACATGGTGGGCTGTGGTCCGAAGAAGTACGGGCCGGAGACTCCCACCCATGCTACCCCAACTGGGCGAGGGTCAGCAAAAGCCCCCCGTTCCCCCAGCACTGCCTGGCGAGCACTCAGGGCATTCAAAGTACAGACGTAGCATTCAGTCCTACCTGGGAAGATCAAAAAGGTTGCAACAGTACAACGAAATGTTCCCTTTAGAGCTCTGTAATGAAAGTCAAGGAAAAAAAAAAGCTGTTTAGTTAGGAGCTACCTGGGTGGTTAAGGAAAGATAAGAGGGGAAAGGCATAGCAAAGGTGGTGGGGAGAGAATATGGAGGGAAACATGAAGAATACAATTGTAGCAAGGAATTTTTTTTAATGGGAAATAAAATAAGGCCTTACTATAAATAATTTTTTATAAACAGCGCTGTGTTTTTTACTTTCGTTGCGTTTGTTTGGTTAGTTGGGGTTTGGGTTTTTTTTTTTTTTTTTTAAAGATTTTATTTATTTATCTGACAGAGAGAAATCACAAGTAGATGGAGAGGCAGGCAGAGAGAAAGAGGGAAGCAGGCTCCCTGCCGAGCAGAGAGCCTGATGCGGGACTCGATCCCAGGACCCTGAGATCATGACCTGAGCCAAAGGCAGCGGCTCAACCCACTGGGCCACCCAGGTGCCCGGGGTTTTTGTTTTTTGTTTTTTGTTTTTGGCCTGTCTGAGGTTCTCTGGGATCCACTCAAAGAGAAAAATCATAGAGAGGTTAAACCTGAAGATGAGTTAGCAATTATTTGGGGGGCTTGTTCGTTTTAGTGATATTGACTTTAGCAGAATCCTGATATTTTGACACTCTTAAAGGTAAACAAACGAGTTAACCAATGACCAGGCAGGCTGATAGAGGAAGGTCAGATACTTTGAAAGGCATTTGTGCAAAGTACAGTTGTGTGGATTCCTGGCTTTTCTCTCTTTCATTCATCGGCTTGTGGGTGTTTATTGCCTGAGCCCTAGAACCACCCTGGGTTCTAGGAAGGGGGTGCGGATCTGACGCGGGCTCTGCCCGCAGTGAGGACAGCCTAGTAAAGCAGAGAGGTGAGGGCAGGAGATGCATTAAGGACCGGATGGCCTGGGCTGTTCTGGTTGCATGCCCGGGAACGTGGGGACTCAGAAGATGGAGCGGGGAGCTGCCCAGGGAGCGTCTGCTAACATTACAGGGGGGAGGGGGGCTGGGAGTGCAGTCCAGGGGCATAAAGGGACATGGATTCTGCTGGGTCCAGGGGATGTGAGAAGCCTGGGGGCTGGGGGCTGGGTGAAGGGCAAGGAAGGAGAGGCCAGGACATGCACGTGTTGGATCGTATTCTGAACTGAGGCACCAACAGTGGTTTACAAGTTGAGGAAAGGTCTCTGAAGGCCATTCTGGAAGCACTGTGGGGGTCCACCCAGGGGGGCGGGCGAGGTGGCAGAGAGCACAGCTGGTGAGTCTCAACTCTGGGGAGCTTTAAACAGCATTGATGCTGAGCCCCCCACCCCCTTGTGATTCTGATTTGATGGGCGTGGGGTGAGCCCTGGGACCCGCAGTTTTGTAAGAGCCACAGGAGGCCTTTGCACACGGGCCCCCCGAGGCTGAGAACCACTGCTCCAGGACTGGCGTCTTTGGACTGAGTTAATTCCTGGGAAGATTTGAGAACAGGGTGGAAGGAAGCTGTACAATAAAGTACTATTAAGCCTCCTACTGACCTGCAATTAGTTTCAATATTTAGAAAACAGAGTACCTTGTGAGAGATTGAATGTACCAACGGACGATGGCCAGACCCTGTCGGACTAGAGAGCTTGGACTGACTGCAGCAGCCAGCCTGGGAAGCCAAGCCACAGTCTCTGCTCGATGACATGTCCGTGACTGCCTCCCTAAATTTCATCACCTTTCCCTCTTCCAACCCAGGATTAACCAGAGAAAGCCAAATACAGCCCCCAAACCAATCCCACAGGATGCCCCCTCTCTTTAGCTCACGTCTGCCTCCCTGGTGTCCGCAGCCTCCAAATGGCCTCCCTGTGGTTTCCAGCACGAAGCTCTCCCACCCCCTGCCTGCCTCTGAGCTTTTTCAGAAGCTGGCCCCTCCAAGAAAACCAAAAACCAAAAACAAAAAAACGGCCTTGCTTGTTCTCATTTGAGTGGTCTTTAATTCCCACATTCTTACCCCAAGCAGGCAAAGGTCTGGCTCATTGTGATCACAGGATGAAGACAACTCCCAGATCGATCACTTCCAGCCCAAACGCCACCCACGGCCCCCCAGACAGAAAGCCATTTGCCACCTACACCTTCGCCATTCCATCGTTCTCTTAAACTCATCCATTTTCTTTTTAAGTGATTTCTGTGCCTAGCATGGGGCTGGAACTCACAATCTGGAGATGTAGAGTTTCGTGCTGTAGCCGCTGAGCCAGCCAGGGGCCCCAAACTCATCATCCTGAGAACAAAACTCATTTTCTCTTCCCCTTCAGCTTGTTTCTCTTTTACTCTCCGCGGTCCATTCCAGGCATCTGGGCTGGAGAGGCAAACTCAGCTCCCCCTTCATCCCCAGTCAGTTAATCTGAAATCCTGCCCATTTGACATCCTAAACATTGCTTTGATCTGCCTGTCCCTCTATATGCCCTGTGGCCCTCTGAGAGCTGTTGCCTGGACCTCCGCTCACAGCTCCCCATCTGGTCTCTCTTCCTTGAGGCTGCAAGGAAGGTTTGTCTCAAAAGAAAAATCCAGCCGAGTCCTGCTCTTCCTTAAAATCTTTACCGCTCAGAATGAAGGACCAGCCTCCCAGGGGATCTGAGACCATGCCTGGCTCCTTGTTGCTCCCATTTTACCCTGTGTCTTTACGCTTAGCTCTGTGTATGACAAAGAGCTTTCCTCTGTGTTTTTCTTCTCTCCTAAGCGAAGAGATTCTTTAGGGCATGGACTGTGTTTTTATCTCTTCAGTGTCTTACGCAGGGTGTGGCACAAGACATTCTCAGAAATGCCTGTTTATAAATTTAAAAAATCAAACAAACACAAACCAAAACCATGAGTATAGACAGACTTTGATATCAGCTGTTGTATACATTTGTGCGTGTCTGGCGATTACCTATCTTTTTCAGCCCTAGCTCCTTAAACTCTGTAATGTCCCGGTGAATCCGTGTGGGAAAGAGGAGTCATGTGACACTTGTCTAATAACCCATGCTAAGAAAAACCTTTCTTATGGGGATATGGAAATCGGTATTTACCAAAAACAAGACAGACCTTGAAAACTTTGGCTCCAGGAATTTCCGTGATGGGTTCTTCTGAGTAAGAAAGATTCTGCTCTGTAAAAAATTCCCGTATCCCAAGTTCACTGATTTCCACACCTACGACACTGTGTCCTAGGTCTGCAAACCTGCATGAAATCATATATTTACACTTACATTTTTCTTCCAAATACAGTACTAAATAAAAGGGTATATCCCTATAAACTTTCATTTCCCTTAACTTTAAGGGATTTGTATGAATTTGGGGCCATAGGGTTTCACAGAACTTGTAGAGAAGTGGATCTATTTATTCTGAAACTTACTAGTACATGGAATTCTGAGAAACTGACTTATATGACTTCAGGAAAAATTAAAAATTTGGAAAACTAATACCTTAAAATGTTGATCTTCTTACAAATGGGTTTGATTAGAAGAGTTTCTAATTTAAAAGCATCCTATGGGATTTTTTAAAAAGACTTTTGTTTATTTGAGAGAGAGCACAAACTGGGGGAGAGACAAAGGGAGAGGGGGAAGCAGGCTCCTGTTTGAGCAGGAAGCCTGACATGGGGTGTGATCCCAGGACCCTGAGATCATGACCTGAGCCGAAGGCAGGCGCCCAACCGACTGAGCCACCCAGGCTCCCTGTATCCTGTGGATTAGAAATGCTTTTCAGTTTCTCTAAATCAGCCCTGCCCTTCTAAACTCTCTGTGCTGATAGAGGTGTCTGCACCTGTACCATCCAATCCAGCAGCCAACCACATTGGCTAGTGGCACTGGAAATGTGGCTATTGTGATTTAGTTTATTGGTTTTTTTTTTTTTTAAGATTTTATTTATTTATTTGACAGAGAGAAAACACAAGTAGGCAGAGAGGCAGACAGAGAGAGGGGGCGGTAAGCAGGCTCCCCGCTGAGCAGGGAGCCCGATATGGGGCTCAATCCCAGGACCCTGAGATCGTGACCTGAGCCGAAGGCAAAGTCTTAACCCACTGAGCCACCCAGGAGCCCCTAGTTTATTGTTTTGTTTATTTTTTAAAAAGACTTTATTTGAGAGTGTGCATATATGCCAAGAGTGGGGGGCGGGGGAGAAAGGGCTGAGGGAGAAGGAGAATCTCAAGCAGGCTCTGGGCTCAGTGGGGCTCCATCTCTTGACCCCCGAGATCATGACCTGAGCCAACATTCAGAGTCAGAGGTTCAATGAACTGAGCCACCCAGGTACCCCCAGTGTGACTTAGTTTAAACTGAAATAGCTACATGAGGCTAGTAGCAGCCGTGCTGGAGAATAGGGCTGTAGGACATTAGCATCCATTTTTACAATCTTACAATTTCTATTTACCGACAATAAACACTATCCAGAAATTTATCTAACTGCCATTTGCAAATAACTTGTGTTTTCCTGGTAAGCTTTATAATTACAGAAGCCACAGTTATGGGATCGTGGACTCCAGAGGAAATAGTGTTAGCGACACAGCACTGATTTTTGTCAAATTAAATAAACACAGTCAGTTCTGCTATAATGCAACATAGGCATCCCTAAAAATCACTATGTTATGCAAAATCAAGCCATAAAAATCAAAAGGTTTATGGGGAAAAGGGAGGGTGGAGCACAATATTGAAAAACTCTGTCACAGAGGAATATTACTCAGCCATAAAAAAGAATGAAATCTTACCATGTGTGACAACAGGAATGGACTTAGAGGGCATTACACTCTATGAAGTAAGTTAAACAGAGAAAGACAGATACTGTATGGTCTCACTTGTGTGTGGAATCTAACAAAAGAAAAAACCCAACCAAGCTCATGGATCCAGAGAACAGACTGGTGGTTGCCGGAGGTGGGCGTTGGGGGTGGTCAAAACAAGCAAAGGGGGGTCAAAATTCCCAGTTATGAAATAAATAAGCCCCATGGGGATGTAATGCCCTGCTTGGTGACTACAGTTAATAATATTTGAAAGTTGCTAAGGGAGTAGATCTTAAAGTCCGCATCACAAGAAAAAAAAGTTCTGTAAGTACAGATTTACAAATACTAAATCATTATCTTATACACCTGAAACTAACACAATGTTATATGTCAATTATGCTTTAATTTGATTTTTAAAAAATATTTTATTTATTTATTTGACAGAGAGATCACAGGTAGGCAGAGAGGCAGGCAGAGAGAGGGCAGGGAGCAGGCTCCCTACTTAGCAGAGAGCCCGATGCGGGGCTTGATCTCAGGACCCTGAGATCATGACCTGAGCTGAAGCCAGAGGCTTAACCCTCTGAGTCACCCAGGCGCCCCTAATTTAAAATTTTTTAAAAAGCTGTTACACATTTGCCATCACTTGTCTCTGTGAATCAGGATTTTCTCAAAAATATATGGTTACACTTTAGAAGTAACCTTAATAAATAATACATAAGGGGGAAAAACCCCCCAAAACCCTGCCAGTGCCACATTAAAAAGAGGAAAGAGAGGGGGCGCCTGGCTGGCTCCGTTGGTAGAGCATATGACTCTTGATCTCTGGGTTGTGAGTTCAAGCCCCATGTTGGGGCATGTTTATTTTAAAATAAAATCTTAAAAAAAAAGAGAGCTCCAGAAACCTAACAGAAATGGTAGTAGGGTATTTTAACAGTGTTAAATGGTTACAAAATATATAAATACCCCAGAGTGTTGGTGGGGCTGCAGCTTGTTAGTTACTGTGCACTGTAGGGGGTAGGGGGGATATTACTGGGAGGTTCGGTGGCTGGGAGGGGCTCACAGCACACAGATCAGCCTAGGTGTCCAGGAGCTGCTGGAGGAGGGTGCCGGGGAGGGTCCTGTCCCTTCACACTAGGCTGCATTCATCTGCGTGTGGTTTTCTGCTCTTACCTCAAGCTTCTTGCACACAAAATGACACATAAGCGAATGTGAAATTCACATCATGCTCAAGTTGTCCCCTGACTTATCAATGCAGTCCGACTGAAGTTAGCATTTTCAAAACAAGAGGTAGAGGGGAACTGATTGTACCTCTTGCCCACACAAGGCTATCACTTTCATCAAGGTCAGAGCATAAACTGTTTACAGTTCTAAAATAGACACATTAATAACTAGCCTAAATTTGTAAGTTAACATACAGGGAATATCTTTTAATGTCTTATTTTATTATTTACTTATTTATTAAATAATCAAGTTTTTTATTTTGTTAAGTAGGCTCTACACCCAATGTGGGGTTCGAACTTATGACCGTGAGAGCGAGGGCTGCATGCTTTTCCAGCTCAGTTAGCCAAATGCCTCCACTTGAGGACAATTTAGTATTTTTTAATTCTCTATACGAAGTTACCCAGACTGGCTGTGAGGATTTTTTTTTTTTTTTTTGAGATTTTATTTATTTATGTGAGAGAAAGAAAGTGAGTGAGAGAGAGAGCACAAGCAGGGGAGCAGCAGAGGCAGGCTCCCTGCTCAGCGGAGAGCCCTATGTGGGGCTCAATCCCAGGACCTCAACCGAAGGCAGACACTTAACTGCCTGAGCCACATAGGCACCCTGGCTGTGAGGATTTTTATTTACATTTGAAGATAAAAGCAGAGCCTATTAGAGACTGACACAGGCTGAATTATGTTGGACTACACTGTCCTAAGGAACAAAAAAAATAAAAACCCTAAAAAAACTTTAAAACCCCCCCCAAAACTAAAAAAAAAAAAAACCTAAGGAAAGATGTTAAACATTTTATTTTAATGCTGTTGGGTCTCATCTCATAGATAACTATGAGATTACATCTGATACGTTGACAGACCATAAGACACAGATTAGATACATAAATGGAAAAACCCTCTGATACAAAAGCTCACCTACCATTGTAATGGCTTAGTTCTGGTGTTTTTGTTACAAATGACTTTAGATCCCAAGCACATTTTGACACATGTCGACACATTTCCACAAGCACATTTGATTGTCTGTTTTATCATTCCACTTCCTAATCTTGTCTCTAAACCTCTGCTAACCCTCCATTGTTAACACTTCACAACAGAACAGTAAGACAATCTGTTTATAGAGTTAATGTTTTTCCTGCAAGTAGTTTTCAAAGAACTCTTCTAGTCCAGTGAGTCCAGGAGGTCTAAGTCTAGTGATATAGTTTAAATATTAATTTTGTGGCCAAACCAGAATCTGAGGCCACCATGGCCGTGTCCCAAACGCTCAGCTACGAGTGGAGCACGTGGGTGGGCTGCCTGTAAGAAGGCCACATCTGCCCTGGAAAACCAGCTCCAAACGCATTCGGGTTTCTCTGGGGCAGCCACCTACATTTATATAGCAAACAGAGCATTTCTAAGTTACTAGATTTTTCATATACTAATCTCTTTTATAAATACTTTGAAATGTTCTTTCCTGCCTAATGGCCAAAATTCTCAACATTCAAGCTTATAAATTAGTGGTACATCTTGGTGTGTATAATAGCATCTGCGCAGGGTACCTGGGTGGTTCAGCCGGCTAAGCATCTGCCTTCGGCTCAGGTCATGATCTCAGGGTCCTGGGATCGAGCCCCGCATGGGGCTCTCTGCTCAGCGGGGAGCCTGCTTCTCCCTCTGACCCTCCCCCTTCTCACACGCTCTCTTAAATAAATAAATAAAATCTTTTAAAAATTGAAAAAAAAAATAGTGTCCATGCATTTTCACTGCAGCTGAGTTCCATATAGAAAACGATTGCCGGGTTTGTGACTTCAGGGTAATCTGTAGTAATGGTGGCTTACTAAAGCTAATTCTCTTCACAGAGAATTACTCACAAGAATTACTTTCCTCATCACTGGTTTTATAAAATGATTCTGGAAAATAATTGCCTATGCACTTGTAGTGGGAAGGAAGAGCTACATTGAACCATGGTCTACACGTTGTCTTGCCAAAGAGTTATAATTCATTTTGAATTTTTCTGCCCACCTCCATTAAAAACATCTAAAATTAACTCAGCCAAGTTTCTAAACGACCTACAAAAATGAAACTGTATACAAAGATGTTGCAGATATAAGAGAGAAAGCTGGTCCTCTGTATCCCCTGAAACCCCACCATTGGTTCCAAACTATATATTTTTTTTTCCTTAGAAACCCAATACAGAAAGACAAGACCACACCAGTGGTTTGTGTTGGGATTTTTAAACCTATATCCTATTAAATATTCACCCAACACATTTGCCATCAAGAAAAGAAAGTGTATGAATACTTATTTGCTCTTACCATTTCATCTCAACCGCTTTTCCACAAAGAGGAAAAAATACTCTCAGTCCATTCCCGCCCTTAAGGAAAGTATCCAAATGCTTCTTTAATAGCCTGGGGAGGAAAAAAATATATTTTTTGTTTTTGTTAGCCCAGTGCATGGAGGAAAGGACTATACTCGGATGACGTCAAGTACTCATCATAAATCATCTCCCTGAATATTCCCCACAACTTTACAGAGTAGAAAACATTATTCTTCTCTCCAGTTTATATATGAAGGAAGAGGGAGGTTAAACGACTCACTTAGTCCCGTAGCTAGTGAGGAGGGAATCTGAGTTGACCCTGGGGCTTTCCTGATTAGTAACCTGAAGTTGTTTTTTCTTGTCGTTTTGGAAATTCTTTAATTTTCCGAAAGTGTATGTGTGAGAGAGACAGAGAAAGAGAGATGGCGAGCGTCTGGACTCAGCGGATTTTTCAACACGTGTTATATGGGAAGCTCTGTAAACAGGTGCCAGGGTCTCAGACCGTGAAGCTCTGAGAAGTTTAACTCTGTAGTTAATTCCCTCCGTAGAGACGTGGCTCTTCTAAGGTCACCCACATGACAAAGATAACCCATAGGATGGCTCTGGGGACATGCCCAGCTGCCCCTCAGTGTGCAGGTGTGATGATGATGACAATGACGATGATGATGTCGTCCTCTGGAAAGTCATGGCGGTTGCCTTGAGCAAGCCTGACCGCTTTACCTAGCGCTGGCCCAGATATACCGCTACTGTCCGAAGCCTTGTACTACCGATCCATTGTTCAGCATCCTAGCTCTCGTAATAACCTCTCTCAGCTTCTCCTCCGCCACCACACAGATAACACTTTGCATCTGAACACATACTGTCAGCAAGCAAAGTCAGGACACCACCACTTTTCATGGGGCACCTGGGTGGCTCTGTTATGAAACGTCTGCCTTTGGCTCAGGTCATAGTCCCCAGGTCCTGGGATGGAGCCCTGCATCAGGTCCCCTGCTCAGCGGGGAGTCTGCTTCTCCCTCTCCCTCTGGCCCTCCCCACTCATGCTCACTCCCTCTCTCTGTCAAAAAAAAAAAAAAAAAGAAAGAAAGAAAGGAAAAAGAACAAAAAAAGAACACCACTCTTCAGTATAAAGAGATATATACATAAATGCAGGCTTCCGCTGTATATATAAATATGCATGACCAATACCCAGATGCGACAGGGCCCTAAAAGAAAGATGTATTTCATAAGTCTGAGACGCCTGCACATGCAAGTCACACTTTTATTTATACACCCTGGGAAGAGAGAAGATTGCCCATCAACCTGTGATGCGGCAGAGACGCTGAAACGTGAAAAACTAAGCACGTGCTTCGTAAAAGTCGTCCAATAACAGGTCCCTATATTACTATTTCTATTTCCAAAGTCAGTTTCTTTCTTTTTTTTTTTTAATATTTTATTTATTTGACAGAGATCACGAGTAGGCAGAGAGGCAGGCAGAGAGAGAGGGGGAGGCAGGCTCCCCGCTGAGCAGAGAGCCTGATGCGGGGCTCGATCCCAGGACCCTGAGATCCTGACCTGACCTGAAGGCAGAGGCTTTAACCCACTGAGCCACCCAGGCGCCCCGCCAAAGTCAGTTTCTAATAAAGCATTTCTCTGTCATAAACTGAACATTTCTTACTTATGCCCTTGCTCCTGATGGAATCCAATTTTGCGGCTCACCCACTTTTCTTGCCATTCTTCCAGAGTCAACACTTGATCTCTCTGTACCTCCGCGTCAGGGTACTCTTTAACATCAAGGAAAGTTCTTGTACCCTCCATGGTTCCCGAGACGCCTTGCCTTCCAAGCAGAGAGCTCCAACACCTGCACCGAGAATATTCGGATCGCTGTCATTCAAGGGCATGGCAATTCTATTGATGAATGAAATACAAACCTATTGTCCTTCGCAGTCTGGCTTTTAAAATTATTTCCACATCCAAAGAAAAGCCATCTGAAAAATTACTTTTCAGTGAGTCTGATGGTAGAGGCACACCTCCTATTACATATTAGGAAGGATCTCTAAATAAATAGAATTATATCTTAATGTTAGAGTCCTTAGGACTTAAGTTTTTTAAAAGGAGAGGAGAAAAAAAAACAGAAAAAAGAAAGAAAGAAAGAAAGAGAGAGAGAGAGAGGCAGGCCACACTTTATAATTTTTGTAAGCTTAGGATTTTCTCTAGCATCTCACTCTTTAGTTTTAAACATTTCATTTCAAGCTGACTTCTTATTTTTTAGCCATTGTAATGCATATAACTGAAAGAGATTCAGAGTTGTGAAAATAGCAGCCCCCATTCGAATGAGACGGGCAACCATCTTGAACTCTCTTAGCTGAGTCTAGAAATCTAACTCTGTATCTCAGAATAGAATGCTTATTTTCTATTTTCTTGATTTTTCATTTCTAGATAACATGGAGAAATGATATCCATTTGGCTCTCCTTCAACTTCCCAACACACATGCCACCTTCTCATTTTAACCAGCCTTTCAACATAGACACAGCCTATTTATTTTCAGTTTATTTATTTACTTATTTAAGTAAGCTCTCCAACCTACGTGGGGCTCAAACTCCCAACCCCAAGATCAAGAGTCTCGTGCTCCTCTGACTACAGCCTATTTTTGATTAAATATTTGGAGTACACATGACTATGACCAGGTAAATACTATTCACAGCTAAAGCACATAGTATTCTATGATTACTTTTCCTTTTGTGCACAACTTTTTATTCTGTAGTTAACAACTGCCTTGCTTTTTCCTTCATAAAATTCCTGTGTACTTGTTACTAATTCAGCTCCAAGTTCCACCAGTTACCCCAATAACCCTATCAATACTCTCAATCTCTTTGATATCAGATATTCTACCAAATCACCCTTTTGGAGGAGACTTTCCAGAGACTTCTGACCTGGGTGCTTTTCACACCCGGTGCAGAACTAGCATTCTCTCTCTCGATCATCACCCTAAAGATTTCTTTATCTTTCGATGAATATCCTGATTCTTCTATCCTATGTTTTCCTCTTTTTTTTTTTTTTTTTTAAACTGTCCTTGCACTGGTGAAACACGACTCCCAACAGCTTTCTGAGAAAGGGGCATAGGAAAAAAGGTTTTTGTGACTTCGCATATCTTCGTACTATTCTCAATCCTTGATGTGTAGTTTTGCTGGGTATAGAATTCTTCATTAGAAATCAGTTTTTTCTCATAATTTCGAAAAAGTCATTCCATTGTCTTCTAGCTTCCAGAGATGTTTCTTAAGTTCAAAGCATTCTGATATAGTCTATGAGGCCAATATGCTTTTCTCTCTCGCAAGGCTTTTCTTTGCCCCTACTTTTTCCAATTTCATAATTCTATGCTTTCTTTTTTGTTTTCTGTTTTCCACCATTTTCCTGAGTTCTTTGAATCTGGAAGGTCATATGCCTCGATGCTAGAAAAAAATCTCGAATTATTTAGATGATTTATGTCCCTCTTTTGTTTCTATTTCTTTCTGGGACCCCTTTTATTCTGGCAGTAGAACCTCATGACGTAGTATTACAAATTTTTTTCTCATATTTTTTTTTCTATTTTCCAGCTCTTCATCTTGTTGCTCTATTTTCTCAGAGACCACCTTAATTTTTATCTTACTACCTTTCTATTAATTTTTAAATAAAATTTCTTTTTATTTGCCTTTTCTTTCCTGCCATTAAGTCTTTCATTTTCAAGAGCATATATATTTTTAAAGATTTTATTTATTTATTTGACAGAGAGATCTCACAAGCAGGCAGAGAGGCAGGCAGAGAGAGAGAGAAGAGGAAGCAGGCTCCCCGCAGAGCAGAGAGCCTGATGCGGGACCAGGATGCGAGCCCGATGTGAGCCCAGGACCCTGGGATCATGACCCGCACTGAAGGCAGAGGCTTTAACCCACTGAGCCACCCAGGCACCCTAAGAACATATTTTTTTGTTTCTGACGTTCTTTTTATATTATTTTCTTATTTCATATATAGAATGGATATATTTTCTCTTTTCTACATATACTGCTGCTTACAAGTCACTTTTCCTGTTAATTTGTCTTCTGTCTTTCTAACTACTGACTTTCCTCAAATGCCCAGAAATTATTATGATCCGCTCCTGTTTAAGAGTAGTACTGAAAAGCTGATCAGATGTTTAAGTATGTGGGTGGGCTCACTGACTATAAGCTTCATTGTAAGGATAGGAGTGGATTTCATGTGGAAACCCAGATGTCGTTATTATTATTATTATTATCATTATTGACTGGTCAGACTTTCCATAGATGGCTCTCCCAACCCCTATTGTAAGGATCAAGTCTTAGGGCCACATGAGGAAAGGACAGAAGTGAGAGAGGGTCCCAACATTCAGTTTACCTGTGTTCAACTAGTCTCCATTTTCAGTATGGTACTCGAATCCCCAGCTATATATTTGTCTCTCTCCTGTCCAGAGTCCTTACCTTCTGCAGGGGATAAAGCCTTCCCCCAAACTCTGCTGGTGCCACAAGAGACAGGCAGTTACCTTGTTGTGGGAAGTTGGGAAAAGGATCTGGGAATTTAGCCTTTTCTGAAGCAGAATTTCAAGCAATGTTTCTAGTTTCAATCATACCCTTCTACGTCCTGGAGGAAACTCTTCTAATTCCTGAGCATTTGGGGATTCTATAATGCAAAGAGGGATGTTTATTGGCTGTTCCCATTGCTAGTTTAGAATTTAGTTTTCTTCAAAATCCTTTTCCACTTGTCCATCTGCTTTCTAGATTTCAAAATTTTATTGCATTTATCTTCTCATCTGTTCTCTCTACCCTAGTGGTTTATGCTTTAAAAAACATTGTTGTTCTAGTGGGGTTTCAGGAGGGTGTGAAAATAAATATGTGGGTTTGATGTCCTATCTCTATTCCATAAGTTTGCATTTTCAAATAATTTTCTCATAGTTTCTTTTTTGCATGGGAAAATGCACACAAAGGAACTGAGGGAAAAAAAGGACGCCTAAACATAACTGCAAATCTATCTGAAGGTATGAGGAAAATGTCTGTCCTTTCAATGGGAACTCTGTAATACTAAGGACAGTATAACTTGATTAATTCTAACATTCCCTTTGAATCAGTGAAACTGATTTGGTTTAGATTATACTAGCATGCTATTATAGGCAGATCTAATTTAATGATTTATCAGAGAATTGCACACATCACCTACAAGCAGGCATTTCAGGAAAAGTTCCCTTTACTACAAAATTTGGTTCCAGGGGGCTTAGGAGTTAAGGTGAAGCCTCCCCCCCCTTTGGGAACATAAATTCTCTTCTTTGAAAATATTTGTCAATAAATGCTTTTGCAAGGTCCTGTTGATGTCAGGAGGTGACTCTCAGTTATCTGACAGGTCAGAGCAAAGTCTCTGATTATATTTTTTTATTTTTTTTTAAAGATTTTATTTATTTATTTGACAGACAAAGATTACAAGTAGGCAGAGAGGCAGGCAGAGAGAGAGAGAGGAGAAAGCAGGCTCCCCACTGAGCAGAGAGCCTGATGAGGGGCTCGATCCCAGAACCCTGGGATCATGACCTGAGCTGAAAGCAGAGGCTTTAACCCACTGAGCCACCCAGGCATCCCCAAGTCTCTGATTATATTGAGCAGGGGAAAGCGAAAGTTACAGTTTTTCCATCTACATCTTCAGCCAGAGACTTTGGAACCTGAGCTCAAGGAGTCATAAAGCAGTTCTCTACTTAAAACAAAAGGGAAGCATAATTTCAACACAGAGCCAGGGCAATCTGAAATTAGACAATTTTATCCCTTTCACACAAACTAGAAATGTAAGTTAACATCATGTACATAACTTAACCACTTCTTAGCTTTTTGAGAGAAAGATAAAGCTTCTTTCTATAAAAAGCTAAAGGTGCAAGTTCTAAGAATCAGGAAAGACAAAGTTTACAGCTGTTCCTATCCATACACGGAAGGAGCAGATGTGCTAGTTTGGCCCCCTAAGTCCTCTTTCGATGGAATCTCAAGTCTGCTTTCCTCTCTCACTTAAAAAAACAAAACAAAACACATGTTTCTGCTTTAGATTTATTTTTAAATGTTGTCAAATTGAATAATAACTTCTCTAAAGTGCGCAGATTTTGAGTACGGCTCAATGAATTTTTAGATATGCATACACGTGCCTAACAACCTTGGAGCAAGATGAAATATTCACAGCACCCCGGTTCCCACTCCCCCACCCCCGCCCCCAGAGCATCACTCACTATTTAGCAAGTACTTCTCTTATCTTAAAAACCACTAATACAGAACAATGCTTGGGGGGGCGCTTTAAATCATGAACTCAGAAAAGTCATTCATTGCTCGACCTTGTTATTCCCAGATCCCATTCTGCTTCCTGAACCCCATTTCAGGGCGCGGATTGCCGGGCTGCCCACGCTCATCAGGACGCCCCAGTCCGGAATCCGATCCCAGGCTCGCACCTGGGAAGTCGTACCAACTCTCCCGCGCCCTCTCTGCGCCCCGGGAAGCCTACCTCGCGCGCCGCCAGCAGCCTGCAGCTGGTTCCGGAACCGCCGCCGGCCCCCAGGGTCCGGCCCGCGCGCCCCGCCCCCGCCCCGCCCTCGGGCCCGCCCCCTCCTCGTGCTGGGCTTGGCGTCGTTCACAGGAATGCGGACTTCAGCGTGTAGCCGGTTGGCGGCTGTTGGCAGGTTACTTGCTGCCATCCCTTTTCGAGGGCTTTTTTTTTTTTAAAGAAAAATATTGAATGACGTCACTCTTTTTCTAAAATTATTCAGCTTTTGGGAGCACCTGGCTGGGTCAGTCAGAAGAGTCTGCCACTCCTGACCTTGGGGTTGTGAGCAGCCCCGTGCTGTGTACAGAGAGGACTTGAATAAACACATGAACTTGGGGGCGCCTGGGTGGCTCAGTGGGTTAAAGCCTTTGCCTTCGGCTCAGGTCATGATCCCAGGGTCCTGGGATCGAGCCCTGCATCGGGCTTTCTGCTCAGCAGGGAGCCTGCTTCCTCCTTTCTCTCTGCCTGCCTCTCTGCCTACTTGTGATCTCTGTCTGTCCAAAAAATAAATAAGATCTTTAAAAAAGAATACATAAACTTAAAAAAAATAAAATTATTCCATTTTTTTTTAAACTGCAGTGCTGAAAGGATGTGACTGCTCTAATTAAAGAAAGAATAGTCTTGGGGTGCTTAGGTGGCTCAGTTGGTGAAAGGTCTGCCTTCTTGATGTCAGTGTCCCTGCTCGGCGGGGAGTCTGTTTCTCCCTCTCCACCACCACACCGCCCCCCCAACTCATGCGCGCGCTCTCTCTCTAGTAAATAAATCTTTTTTTTTTTTTTTAAAGATTTTTTATTTATTTGACAGACAAGTAGGCAGAGAAGCAGGCAGAGAGAGAGAGAGAGAGAGAGAGAGGAGGAGGCAGGATCCCCGCAGAGAGCCTGATGGGGGCTCGATCCCAGAACCCTGGGATCATGACCTGAGCAGAAGGCAGAGGCTTTAACCCACTGAGCCACCCAGGTGCCCCTAAATAAACTCTTTTAAAATTTTTTGATTTTTTTGATTTGAGAGTGGCTGTTGTTTTGACTGGTACACCTTTTTGCCAAGAAAGCCCCAACGTTTCTTAGCTCGCATTTCAGCTCTGTCCTCAGAGACCTGTTGTTCAGGTGCTGCTTCTGTGTCTGCAGCAAGTCCGAGTTATTTGCACACTGCCCTGCCGTCTCAAGGAACTTGCCGTCCTGTCAACCCCTCACCTACTGGCAGGGTGTTGTTGATCTTCACAAGGTGAAGGTTCTTTCCGTCCTGAACCTTCCACCTTCTTCCCCCGGGGGCCGTTGCGGGGAAGTCGTGTAACCTCCGCTGGTTCTTCCTCAGGCAAAGAAGAAAGCAACGGAGACAACAGACGAGGACGAAGATGGCGGGTCAGAGAAGAAATACAGGAGATGTGAGAAGTCGGGCTGCACCGTCGCGTGTCCCGTGTGCTTTGCAAGCGCTTCGGAAAGGTCTGTGCGGCTGGCGCGTCTCGGCCTCCCCGCCCTGCCCAGGAGAACATTCTTGGTGGGAGGCTCAGCCTGCAGGACCGTTTCCCTAAAGATAGATAGAGATACTGTAAGTCACCTAAGAATAGAGACCCGTTGGGCATTTCTGTGCCCCACACCCTGCTGGGTGCTTCCCCCCCTCCTGCTCTCAGCAGCTGCCGTCAGTGTCCCTGGTCCTGCCCGCTGTTGGCTGTCCCTCTCCTGGGGGTTGAGGGTCAGGGGTAGGAATGCAGTACAGAGGACCCTGGGCTCCCCGTGGGGACCAGCGTGTGTCGCTTTCCCTGGGCTGCTCCTCCCCTCCGAAAACATCCCTCCTCTTCCAGCGGACACATACCGGACTTCCTGACACCAGGAAGCTCCCTTCACTCTTGTCCTTTTTATGGGGACAACCCAAGCATCACCTTTGACGTCCCAAGAAAAATCTCCAGTGAAGGCTTCCAAGTCAATAAAACCTGGAAAACAACCCCCATTTTTATTTTTTAAGCACAGAGAGGTGATGGTGTTAGCTCCTTCCTTGGCTACGGTCATGGCCGTGTGACGACGGGTTCTGGTCCCTGGAGAGCCTGTCTGATGGTCGGATTGCAGCTGGCGGTTCCGTGTTGGGCCATATGTTCCTGCTGGAAGCTGTCCTTGTCTCCTTTGTACCCGTGCCGCTTGCAGCAAGCACGGCGACACTCCTTTTCATGTCCTAAAACTCATTGCCCTGGAGGAGTCTCGATAAAACTTCTGAGCCCCAGTTCTGAGCCCTCGTGGTTGCGGCCAGCTGGGTTAGGTACTGGTGGTCTTTACGTCCCTGTGTCTTCGTCAGGTTTTATCGTGGATCTGACATCCTTTGAAGTTTCCCGGTCATCCGCTCTCTGCCGTTAGAATTCTAAGTGGACATGGTACAAAATGGGCTCCTAGGATGTGCTTAAGACTTGTTCTGAAAAAGCGAGAAAGAATGCTTACTCATGACCAAAGCTACACATTTTTTGCTATTTTCAGATGTGCCAAAAACGGCTACACGTCCCGATGGTATCACCTCTCCTGCGGGGAGCATTTCTGTAATGAATGCTTTGACCATTACTACCGAAGGTTTGTTCCCTAATTGCTGGAGCTTGCGCGGTGGAGGGGATGTGGCGGGAGGGTGGGGGGGGGGCTGCAGAAGGAGCCCCCGGGCTTCCTGAAGTTTTCCACCCTTTTAGCCATGACGAGAGCTGTGCAGAACTCTCATGCGGTGGCTGGGTGTGTGGGTGCTGTGCGTGTGCACGTTCGGGGCTCAGAAGGCACCTGCCGTGAGGTTCTAGTCTGCACGTTCTGAAAAATCTGCGCCCTGCTTTGCTGTTCTGTGACTGTGCATGGGGCCAGCGATGCAGAGATTTGGGGGAGGAGGCTGAGAACTGTGGGGTGCCAGACAGATGGGGACCCATCCTGTCTTCCTAGTTTTCTATCCTAAACTAGAAGGAACGCACCCTTCCTGATCACCTGTTTGAAGGGGGCTGAGATAACTCGCCCTCTCTTTATGATACGGCCAGTTAAACCCTTTACAGAAGACTTGCTGACCTGCCTCCTGTTTGGAGACCCTGGTGAACTTCTAGCATGATATATTTATTTTTATTCTTTTCAGCCATAAGGACGGATATGACAAATATATGGCCTGGAAAAAAATATGGACTAGCAATGGAAAAACCGAACCTAGTCCCAAAGCTTTCATGGCGGACCAGCAGCTCCCCTACTGGGTAAAAAGTGTATTGTCCTGGAAAACATCTGTGGGGCGAAAGACAGGAATGAATGACCTGACTGATTTTTAGGAAATCTTTCTGTTATTTCACTTATTCTTCTTTCTGGGTCTGTTAAAACATCACATTTTTTATTTCCGTTGGAAACGTTGGTAATTCACATAGTACAAAGAAGAAGCGTATAGATCGTAGTTAGGTCAAAAATCACACTTTGTGTATAATTTTTTTTAGCTTTTAGTTTATCGATTTAATTTTACTTTTCCATTTAGCCGTTCTTTGACAATATAATTTAGTGATTGTATCTATTAGGTAACTCTGTTATTTAATAAGTGATTCGCTAATTTTTAAAATATTATAGGTAATTTTGAGCTTCTCTTTTACACACTTAAAATTTTTTTATCGATGCAAAGTTCACATAACAAACTTATTTTTTTTTAGTTTTATTATTTTAATTACTCTGTACACCCAACGTGGGGCTCGAACTTATGACCACAAGATCAAGAAATGCAAGCTCTCGCCTGAGCTAGTCAGGTGCCCCTAAAGTAACCATTTTCAAGTGCATGATTTAATGCCATTTAGTAGATTGATAATACTGTGCAACCAAATGGTAATTCCAAGGCATTTTCATCATTCACAGAGGAAGCCTGTGTGCATCGAATAGTCACCTTCCGTTCCCTCTCCCCTAACCCCTGGCAACCACCGATCTTTGTCTTTGTGAGAGTCCTATTTTGGATGTTTTATATGAAGGAATCATGCAGTATGTGACCTTTTATGACCGACTTCTTTCACGTGGTATCATGTTTTTAAAGTTCATCTGTGTTGTAATTCATTCCTTTTCACGGGTACTGTTCGTTGGATGGATTCGTTGTTGGACATTTGGGTTGTTTTCACTTCTTAGTTATTGCATACAGTTGCTCCTGTGGACATTTGTGCTTGAATATTTGAATACCTGTTTTCAGTTTTGCTTTGCATATACCTAGCAATAAAACTACTGGGTTATATGGTAACTGTTTAACCCTTTGAGGGACTGCCAGACTCTTCCATAGCAAACTGCTACACAGTCTCCATTCCCAGCAGCACCGTGTAGTGGTTCAGATTTCAGCACATGTCCACCAACTCTTGTTTCCCATTATTTTGATTCTAGCTATCGTGGTAGGCATCAGTGATAGATACCCCTGGCGGGAGTATCTCATTGTGGTTTTGATTTGCATTTTTGTAATGAGAAATATCTGTGCAAGTCTTTTGCCCATTTTTAAAAAATTATTGATTATATTCCCTGCGCTATACTTTTTGTTTCTGTGACTTATTAATTAATCAGTAACTGGAAGTTTGTAGCTCTTAATTGCCTTTACCTGTTTCACCCCTCCCTCTACCCTCCTAGCCAGTTTGTTCTCTGTCATTAAGAGTCTCTTTTGCTTTTTTGTTCATTTGTTTTTGAGGTTCCACATATAACCAAAATCCTATGGTATTTATTTTTGATTCGTTTCACTTAATACACTGTTCTCTAAGTTCATCCATGTTGTGACAAATAGCAAAATCTCATTCTTCTCTAGGTTTGTGTAATATTCCATTGTGTGTGTATATATCATTTTTTGAATATTCATCTCTTGATGGACACTTGGATTGCTTTCATATCTTGGCTATGTTAGATAGTGCTACAGTAAATATAGGGCACGTGTATCTTTTCAAATTAGTGTTTCTGTTTTCTTTGGGTAGATAGCCCAGGAGTGGAGTTACTGGATGGATCCTATGGTGATTCTATTTATTTTCTCAGGAAACACTGCATGTTTTCCACAGTGCTTCCAGCAATTTTCATTCTTACCAACAATGCACGAGTGTTCATTTTCCTCCACATTCTCACCAATACTAATTATTTCTTGTCTTTTCAATACTAGTCATTCTCGCAGGTGTAAGGTGATCTCATTGTGGTTTTGATTTGCATTTCCCTGATGATGTGTGATGTTGAGCGTCTTTTCATGGGTCTCTTGGCCAGCTGTAGGTGTTCTTTGGAAAAATGTCTATTCAGGTCCTCTGCCCATTTTTAATCAGATTATTTGTTTTCTGGGTATTGAGTTGTAGAAGTTCTTTATATAATATGGATATTAACTCTTTACTGGATATATCATTTGCAGATGTCTTTTGTTCACTGGGTTGCTTTTGGGTTTTATTGATAGTTTTTTCACTGTGTGAAAGCTTTTTATTTTAATGTAGTCCCAGTTGTTTATTTTTGCTTTTGTTTCCCTTGCCTCAGGAGACCTTTCCATAAATATGTTGCTAAGGCCAATGTCCTGGAACTTTATTGCCCCTGGTTCCTTTTGGAAGTATTACAGTTTCAGGTCTCACATTTAGATCTTTTCATCCATTTTGAGTTTATTTTGTGTTTGGTGAGAGAAAGTGGTCCAGTGTCATTCTTTTGTATGTAGCTGTCCAGTTTTCTCAGTACCATTATTGAAGAGACTGTCTTTCCCCCATTGTATGTTCTTGCATCCCCGTTGTAGATTAATTGATCATATAAATATGGGTTTATTTCTGGGCTCTCTATCCTGTTCCATTGACCTCTGTGTTTTTGTGCCAGTACCATAGTGTTTTGATGACTACAGCTTTGTTGTTTATCTTGAAATCTGGGATTGTGATACCTCCAGCTTTGTTCTTTCTCAAGATTGCTTTGGCTGTTTGAGGTCTTTCGTAGTTCCATACAAATTTCAGGATGATTTTAGTTCTGTGAAAAATGCTTTTGGTGTTTTGATAGGAATTGCATTAAATCTGTAGATTGCTTTGGGTAGTACAGACATTTTAACAGTGTCACTGTTACTATTCCATGGGCGTGGTATATCATTCCTTTTGTGTCATCTTTAGTTCTTTTTGTTAAGGTCTTACAGTTTTCAGAGTACGGGTCTTTCACTCTCTTGGGTATTTTTATTCTTTTTTGTGTAATTTTAAATGCAATTGTTTTCTTAATTTCTTTTTCTGCCACTTCATTATTAGTGTGTAGAACCACGACTTATTTCTATATATTAATGTTATATTCTGAAACTTTCCTGAATTCATTTATTCTAATAGTTTTTTGGTGGGGTCTTAAGAGTTTTCTATATATAGTATCATGTCATCTGCCAATAGCGATGGTTTTAATTCTTCCTTACCAATTTGGATGCCTTTTATTTCTTTATGCAGCAATCAGACAAAAATAAAAGCATCTTTTTTAAACAACCCATTTTTATTTATTTTTAAAGATTTTATTTATTTATTTGGCAGAGGAGAGACACAGTGAGAGTGAGAACACAAGCAGGGGACATGAGAGAGGGAGAAGCAGGCTTCCTGTTGAGCAGTAAGGACCCTGGGATCATGACCTGAGCTAAAGGCAGACGCTTAAGGACTGAGGCATCCAAGCGCCCCTCAACAACCCATTTTTAGTTGGGTTGTTTATATCTTTCAGTATTGAATTGTAGGAGTTCTTTATATATTCCGGATCCTAAACCCTTGTGATATATGACTTGCAAATATTTTTCCTATAGGTTGCCTTTTCACTTCTTGGTAGTTTTTTGCTGTACAGAATTTTTTATTTTGAAGTTAGTTTATCTGTTTTTTGCTGTTTGTGCTTTTGATGTTCTCTCCAAGAACCTGGCCAAGTCTGAGATCACGAAGATCTTTTCTTCTAAGATTTTTATCACTTCAGGCCTTCATTTAGATGTTTGATCCATCTTGAGTTTTTTTTTTTTTTAAGATTGATTTTAGAGAGAGAGTTCACCAAGGCAGGAGGAGGAGATGAGGGAGAAGGGGAGAGAGTCTCAGGCAGACTCCCCACTGAGTCCAGAGCCTGACACAAGGCTCAGTCTCACAACCCATGAGCTCAAGACCTGAGCTGAAACCAAGTGTCAGATGCTTCACCAACTGAGCCACCCAGGCACCCCCAATTTGAGCTAAATTTTGTATGTAGACATCCAGCTTAATATTTTCCATATGCATATCTGCACACTTTAAAAGAAAATCTTATATTTTAGAATCTAAAATTTACAGAAAAGTTATAAGGATAGTAACAGAGAATTCCCATATATTCTTCATCCAGTTTCTTCTAATGTTACCATCCACCCACCATAATGTAAAGCTCAGAAATTACCATTGGTACGGTACTAATAACAACATTACAGACTTCAGTTGGATTTCACCAGTTTTGTCCTCCTTACTATTCCAGGATCCCATTCGGAGTATCACACTGCATTTCTGTGATACTTTTTTGACTAAATTTAATTCTTGATCATTTCTTTAGGTTAGAGCTGGAAAGCCTTTCTGACAACCGTGTTCAGATCCCCTTTGTACTTTCCTGCTGCCTGAGCTAGTATTGAATCAGAAGTTGTTACCCCAATGGGGTAAACGTGGATTATGTGGGTGATGGTGATGGGGGAGGAAAAAGTACTTAGAAGTACAAAAAGGCTGGTCAGATCTTGTGGAAAAATGGCAGAGTGAGTGGAGGAGGATGGCCATGCCAGCTCAGGATTAGCCAACTCACTGACCTTGACATACTGCTTTCCATCTAGGTTCAGTGTACAAAACCCGAGTGCAGAAAATGGAGACAACTTACCAAGGAAATCCATCTCACTCCACAGATAGCAAGGACCTACAGATGTGGTATGAAATTGAATACTACTATTAAGGTATGATCTCTGTCGGTTTTCCTTTGGAATTAATGAGTCGGTTAATTTAGTTGTAACTAAAGAGTGATGGTGTGTATTTTTCATTTATTGTATTGATCATTTTATTGGGATTGCATCAGACTATGTATAACAGGACCCCAGTTGAAGACTTTTTGTTTTCTCATGATAAGCAGTTTGGAAATATCCTGTCCAGGGCTGGTGTGGCTACCCAGGGAAGTCTCCCTTCTAGTTTCCAGTCCCACCAGGAGATGGTTGCCACACTGTCAGCCATTGTGTGCAGATTCTAAGCAGAAAAGATGCGAAAGGCAGAGGCCGAGAAGGGTGCGCCAGCTGTGGTGCTTCCTCTTTTATTGGTAAAACAGTAGCCTCCAGAAGTTCCAACAGTGGATTTCTCTTTACATCTCATTGCTAGAACAGGATCATGCACCTGCTGTGAACAACAGTAGAGATAAAGGAAGTGTAACTGAGCAAAATCAAACAAAACCAGGATCCTTTTAGTAAGGAAGAAGGGATGAATGGTTATGTTTGGGCAATTGGGAATCTGACATAGTTGGTATACTGATATATATATATAATATATATATATAAAATAATAATATATATATATTATATATATATTGAATGGTTATGTTTGGGCAATTGGGAATCTGACATAGTTGGTATACTGATATATATATATAATATATATATATATATTTTTTTGACATGTGGTAATTAGTATTTAAAATGTCTAACTTTTTTTAATATTAGTTTCAGGTATGTAATCTAGTGATTGAGTAATTCCATACTTGGTACTCGTCATGATAAATGTGCTCCTAAATGCCCATCCTTCTTTCCCTTCCCCTACCTATCTTGCCTCTGGCAACCACCAGTTTGTTCTGTATATTTAAGAGTCTATTTCTTGGTTTGTTTTTCTCTTTTCTTTTCCTTTGCTTGTTTGTTTTGCTTCTTGAACGCCACATACGAGTGAAATCATATGGTATTTGTCTTTCTCAGACTGACTTTTATTTCATTTAGCATATACTCCCTAGATCCATCCGTGTTGTTACGAAAAGCAAGATTTCATTCTTCTTTTATGGCTGAAAAATGTTGCACTATGTGTATATACCACGTCTTTATCCATTCATCTGCTGTTGGACACTTGGGCTGCTTCTGTAATTTCGCAATTGTAGATAATGCTGCAGTAAACAAACAAGTGTATGTATCCCTTTGAACTAGTGTTTTTGTATTTTTTGGGCAAATACCCACTAGTGCAATTACTGGATCATAGGGTAGTTCTGTTTTTAACTTTTTTTTTTAAAAAATATTTTATTTATTTATTTGACAGAGAGAGAGAGGCAGAGAGGGGGAAACAGGCTCCCTACTGTGCAGAGAGCCCAATGCAGGGCTCTATCCCAAGACCCGGAGAGCATGACTTGAGCGGAAGGCAGAGACTTAATCCACTAAGCCACCCAGGTGCCCCTGTTTTTAACTTTTTGAGGACCTTCCATACTGTTCACACCAGCTGTACCAGTATGCATTCCCACCAACAGTGCAAGAGGGTTTCTTTTTCTCCACACTCACCAACACTTGTTGTTTCTTGTGATTTTGATTTTAGCATTCTGACAGGTGTGAGTCGATACTACATTGTGGTTTTGATTTGCCTTTCCCTGGTAAATGATGTGGAACATCTGTTCATGTGTCTGCTGGCCATCTGGATGTGGTCTTTGCACAGATGTCTGTTCATCTCTTCTGCCCGCTTTTAGTTGGATTATTTTTTTGGGTGTTGAGTTGTATCGGTTCTTTATATATTTTGGATACTAACCCTTTTTCAGCAAAGTCTTTTGCAAATACCATCTCCCATTCAGTAGACTGACTATTTTGTTGCCTGTTTCATTCATTGTGCAGAAGCTTTTTATCTTGATGAGGTCCCAATAGTTTATTTTTGCTTTTGTTTTCCTTGCCTCAGGAGACATGTCTAGAAAAATGTTGCTTTGGCCAATGTCAGAGAATTTACTGTCTGTGTTCTCTTCAAGGATTTTTATGGTTTCAGGTCTCACATTTAGCTCTTTCATGCATTTTGAGTTTATTTGGGTGTATGGTGTCAGAAAGCAGCCTCGTTTCATTCTTTTGCATGTAGCTGTTCACTTTTTCCAACACCGTTTGTCGAAGAGACTTTTTCCCATTGGATAGGTTTCCTGCTTTGTCAAAGATGAACTGACAGTGTAATTGTGGGTTTATTTCTGGTTTCTCCATTCTATTGATATATGCGTCTGGTTTGGGTTTTTTTGTTTGCTTGTTTTTAAGATTTTATTTATTTATTTGACAGATCACAAGTAGGCAGAGAGACAGGCAGAGAGAGGGGGAAGTGGGCTCCCTCCTGAGCAGAGAGCCTGATGCAGGGCTGAATCCCAGGACCCTGAGATCATGACCTGAGCCGAAGGCAGAGGCCCAACCTGCTGAACCACCCAGGCCCCCAACGCGTCTATTTTTTGCCAGTACCATACTGTTTTGATTACTACACCCATGTCATAGAACTTGAAGTTCAGAATTGTGACATCTCAAGCTTTGCTTTTCTTAAGATCGCTTTGGTTACTCAGGGTCTTTTGTGGCTCCGTACAAATTCTGTGATTGCTCATTCTAGCTCTGTGAAAAATGCTGTTGGTATTTTGATAGGGACTGCATTAAATCTGTAGATTGCTTTGGGTATTCTGGACATTTTAACAGTATTTGTTCTTTTGATCCATGTGGATGGAATGTCTTTCCATTTCTTTGTGTCATCTTCAGTTTCTTTCATCGGTGGTTTACAGTTTGCAGAGTACAGGTTCTCACTGCTTTGGTTATGCTTATTCCTAGGTATCTTACTATTTTGGGTACAGTTGTAAATGGAATTGTTTTCTTAATTTCTCTTTCCGCTTCATCATTATTGGCGTATAGAAATGCAACAGATTTCTATAGATTAATTTTGTATCCTGTGAATTTGTTGATCCATTCTAGCAGTTTTTTGTTATCTTTCACGTTTTTTGTGTGTAGCATCCTGTCGTCTGCCAACAGTGAAAGTTTTACTTCTTTCTTTCTTATTTGGATGCCTTTTATTTCTTTTTGTTGTCTGATGACTGTGGCTAGGACTTCCAGTGCTATGTTGAATAAAAATGGTGAGAGTGGGCATCCTTGTCTTACTCATCTTAGAGGACAAGCTCCGTTTTTCCCCTTGGAGGATGATACCAGCTGTGGGTTTTTCCTATGTAGCCTTTATTATGTTGAGGTACGTTCCCTCTAAACCTGCTTTGTTGAGGGTTTGTTTTTTTTTTCCCCAAGATTTTATTTAGTTATTTGACAGAGAGAGATAACAGCAAGAGAGGGAACACAAGCAGGGGGTGTCGGAGAGGGAGAAGTAGGCAGGCTTCCTACCAAGGGGGAGCCGGATGCGGGGCTCGATCCTAGGACCCCCTGGGATCTTGACCTGAGCTGAAGGCAGAGGCTTAACAACTGAGCCACCCAGGCACCTGAGGGATTTTATTATAAGTGGATATTGTACTTTGTCAAGTGCTTTTTCTGCATCTATTGAAATGATAGTAGTAGATAGTAGTTACCCTTTCTCTTATCAATGTGATGGATCACATTGATTTGTTAATATTCAATCACTCTTGCAGCCCGGGAATGTGTGTCCCTTAATCATGGTGAATGATTATTTTAATGTATTGTTGGATCTGGCTTGCTAGTATTTTGTTGAGGATTTTTGCATCTGTGTTCATCAGAGATACTGGTCTGTAATTCTCTTTTTTGTGGTGTCTTTATATGGTTTTGATATCAGGGTAATAATGCTGGCCTCGCAGAATAAATCTGAAAGTTTTCCTTCCTTTTCTAATTTTTGGAATAGTGTGGGAAGAATGGGTATTGACTCTTCCGTAAATGTTTGGTAGAGGGGCGCCAGGGCGGCTCAGTCGGTGAAATGAGTGTGTCAGCTCAAGTCCTCTCTCAGAGTGCTGGGATGGGGCCCCGTGTCAGGCTCCCTGCTCAACGAGGAGTCTGCTTCTCCCTCTCCCTCCGCCTCTCCCCCTGCCTGTGCTCTCTCTGTTTCTCAAATAAAATCTTTAAAAAAAAAAAAAAATAAAAAATAAAAGTTTGGTAGAATTCAGCTGTGAAGCCATCTGGTTCTGGATTTTTGTTTGTTGGGAGTTTTTATTGTTTTTGTTGTTACTGATTCGCTTTCTTTGCTGGTAATTGGTCTGTTCAAATTTTGTTTCTTCCTGCTTCAGTTTTGGTAGGTTATAGGTTCCTGTGAATTTATCCATTTCTTCTAGGTTGTCCAATTGGTTGGCATATTGTTTTTTATAATATACCATTGCAATTATTTATATTTCTGTAAGGTTAGTTTTTATTTCTCCTTTCCTGCTTGTGATTTGGGTCCTTTCTCTTTTTTTTCTCAATGAGTCCATCTAGACATTTATCAATTTCATTGGTTGTTCTTTTGGTTTTTTGGTTTTTTTCCCGAAGAACCAGTTCCTGGTTTCATCGATCTGTTCTATTGTATATTTTGTTTCTATATTACTTATTTCCGCCCTAATCTTTGTTTTTTCCTTTCTTCTGCTGGCTTTAGGCTTCATTTGTTGTTCTTTTTCTAGTTCCTCTAGGTGTAAGGTTAAGTTGTTTGCACTTTTTCTTGCTTCTGGAGGTAGATCTCTGTTGCTATACACTTCCCTCTTAGGACTGCTTTTGCTGTGTCTCAAAGGTTTGAATCATTGTGTTTCACTTTTACTTGTTTCCATGTACTTTTAAAATTTCTTCTCGTATTTCCTGGTTGACCCATTCATTGTTTAATAGCATGTTACTTAACCTCCATGTCCATGTGTCCTTCCCAGATTTTTTTCTTGGGGTTGACTTCTTGTTTCATAGCAGTGCAATGAGAAAAGATGTATGGTGTGACTTTGATCTTTTCAATTTGTTGAGGCTTGTTTTGTGGCCCAGTATGTGATCTGTTCTGGAGATGGTTCCCTGTGTACTTGAAAAGAACGTGTATTCTGCTGCTTTAGAATGTAATGTTCTCAATATATCTCTTAAGAGTTTAAGAGATACAGTTGTCATACTATTCGAGTGTAACGCTCAACCATTGTTACCATTGTTCCCTTGTTGACTTCCTGTTTAGATAATCTGTCCACCTGTCTGTAAGTCAGGTGTTAAAGTGCCGTACTACTTTGGTATTATTGATTAGTCCATTATTTTTGTTATTAACTGTTCTATGTGTTTGGGAGCTCCTATGTTGGGTGCATAAATATATATTTTTTAAAGATTTTATTTTAGGGGCACCTCGGTGACTCAGTGGGTTAGAGCCTCTGCCTTTGGCTCAGGTCATGATCCCAGGGTCCTGGGATCGAGCCCTGCATCGGGCTCTCTGCTCAGCAGGAAGCCTGCTTCCTCCTCTCTCTCTGCCTGCCTCTCTGCCTACTTGTGATCTCTGTCCATCAAATAAATAAATAAAATCTTTAAAAAAAAAGATTTTATGTATTTTAAAGAGCGAGGGGGGTGCAGAAAGAAAGATATTTTCAAGCTGACTCTGAGCTGAGCAAGAAGCCCAACGTAGGGCTCAGCCCCTTGACCCTGAGACTGTGACCCAAGCCCAAACCAAGAGTTGGACACTTAACTGAGTCACCTAGGTGCCCCGGGTGCATACATATTTACAATTGTTATATTTTCTTGTTGAATTGTCCCCTTTATTATAGTGTCCTTCTTTGATTCTTATTATAGACTTTCTTTTTTTCTTAATTTTTTAAAATTAACATATAATGTATTATTAGTCCCAGGGCTACAGGTCTGTGAATCACCAGGTTTACATACTTCACAGCACTCACCATAGCACATACCCTCCCCAGTGTCCATAACCTCACCACCCTCTCCCTACCCCCTCCCCCCAGCAATCCTCAGTTTGTTTTGTGAGATTAAGAGTCTCTTATGGTTTGTCTCCCTCCCAATCCCATCTTGTTTCATTTATTCCTTTTCTACCCCCCACATTGCCTCTCAACTTCCTCATATCAGGGAGATCATATGATAATTGTCTTTCTCTGATTGACCTATTTCACTCAGCATAATATCCTCTAGTTCCATCCATGTTGTCGCAAATGGCAAGATTTCATTTCTTTTGATGGCTGCATAATGTTCCATTGTATATATATATACCACATCTTCTTTATCCATTCATCTGTTGATGGACATCTAGGTTTTTCCCATAGTTTGGCTATTGTGGACATTGCTGCTAGGAACATTTGGATGCGTGTGCCCCTTTGGATCACTGCATTTGTATCTTGGGGTAATACCCAGTAGTGTGATTGCTGGGTCATAGGGTAGCTCTATTTTCAACTTTTTGAGGAAGCTTCATGCTGTTTTTCCAGAGTGGTTGCACCAGCATGCTTTCCCACCAACAGCATAGGAGGGGTCCCCTTTCTCTGCATCCTCACCAGCATCTGTCATTCCCTGACTTGTTAATTTTTTCAGGCTTTCTTTTTTTTTTTAAAGATTTTATTTATTTATTTGACAAACAGAGATCACAAGCAGGCAGAGAAGCAGACAGAGAGAGAGGAGGAAGCAGACTCCCACTCAGCAGAGAGCCCGATGTGGGGCTTGATCCCAGGATTCTGGGACCACGACCTGAGCCGAAGGCAGAGGCTTCAACCCACTGAGCCACCCAGGTGCCCCCAGGCTTTCTTTTAAAGTCTATTTTGTCCAATAGAAGTATTGCTACTGCAGCATTCTTTTAGATCTGTTTGCCTGATAAATGTTTCTCCACCTTCTCACTTTAAATCTTAGGTGTAAAATGAGTCTCTTGTCGGCAGCATGTACACGAGTCCTGTTTTTTCTTTCTTTCTTTTTTTTTTTTTTAAGGTTTTATTTATTTATTTGACAGACAGAGATCACAAGTAGGCAGAGGCAGGCGGAGAGAGAGGAAGAAGCAGGCACCCAGGCGCCCCACGAGTCCTGTTTTTTAATCCATTCTGTCACATTGTGTCTTTTGAGTGGAGCATTTAGTTTATGTACATTCAGTGTCATCATTGATAGATACATATTTATTGCCATTTCATTATTTTGTCATTTGTTTTGAAGTTTTTCTCTCATCCTTTCTTTTTCTCTTTCATAGTTTGCTGGTGTTCTTTAGAGATGTATTTGGATTTCTTTCTCTTTGTTCTTTGCATATTTGCTGGTGGTTTTTGATTTGTGGTTACCAAAAATTAAGTTTGTACAAACCTTTTAGTCCCATAGTAGTCTCTATTAAGTGGACGGTCATTTAGGTTTGAACCCAGTTTTTTCTCCTGTCTTCCCCACGTTTGTAGGTATAGGGTGTCATGTTTTACATCCTTTTATTTTGTATTCTCCTTGACTAATTTTTTACAGATATACTCATTTTTACTGCTTGTGTGTTTCCTACCCTCATACAACCATTTTTGGTCTTTCCTTTCCACTCAAAAAGTCCCCTGTAATATTACTTGCGAGGCTGGTTTAGTTACCGTGGACTCCTATAGGGTTTTTTTTTTTTTTAAGATTTTATTTATTTATTTGACAGAGAGAGAGAGAGAGATCACAAGTAGGCGGAGAGGCAGACAGAGAGGAAGGGAAGCAGGCTCCCTGCTGAGCAGAGAGCCTGATGTGGGGCTTGATCCCAGGACCCTGAGACCATGACCTGAGCCAAAGGCAGAGGCTTTAACCCACTGAGCCACCCAGGCACCCCCTATAGGTTTTGTTTGTCTGGGAAACTCCTTGCTTCTCCTTCCATTCTGAATTATAGCCTGGCTGGAAAGAGTATTCTTGGCTGCATGTGTTTCTCATTCAGCACTTTGACTATATAGCACGCCGCTCTTTTTTGCCTTGGAAAGTTTCTGCTGAAAAATTTGTGGCTCGCCTTTTGGGGTTTCCTTTCTCTCCATAACTGTCTTCATTTGTATTACTGCTTTTTTTTTTTTTTTAAAGATTTTATTTATTTATTTGACAGAGAGAGATCACAAGCAGGCAGAGAGGCAGGCAGAGAGAGAGAGAGAGAAGGAAGCAGGCTCCCGGCTGAGCAGAGAGCCCAATGCGGGACTCGATCCCAGGACCCTGCGATCATGACCTGAGCCGAAGGCAGCGGCTCAACCTACTGAGCCACCCAGGCGCCCATGTATTACTGCTTTTAATATTTTTTCCTTATCACTATATTTTACCATTCTAATTATAGTATGTCTTGGTATGGATCGGCTTTTGTTGATTTTACTGGGGGTTCTCTGTGCCTCCTGGATCTAGTTATCTCTTCCCTTCCCCAGATTAGGGAAGTTTTGAGCTATTCTTTTCTTTCTTTTTTTTTTTTTTTTAAATAAGATTTTATTTATTTACTTATTTGAGGGAGAGAGCGAATGTGCTGGCCAGGAGAGGGAGAAGGACTAGTGGACTCCACACTGAGTGCAGAGCCCAACTGGGGCTCAATCCCATGACCTTAAGAACATGACATGAGCCAACATCTACAGTAGGATTTTTTACTGACAGAGCCACCCTGGTGCCACTCAGCTATTATCTCTTCAAGTAAATTCTCTGCCGCCTTCTCTCTCTCTCTCTCTCCTTCTCTTCCAGGGCTCCTATAATAGGAATGTTGCTACGTTTGATGAAGTCAGTGAGTTCTCTAAGTCTGTTCTTATTTACATAAGTCTTTTCTCTCTTTTGTTCAGCTTGATTACTTTCCATTACTCAGTCTTCTACATCACTCATTCTTTCCTCTGCTTCTTTCATCCTGCTGTTACTTCTATCAATTCATTTCACTCTGCCATGTTATTCCTTTTCTCTGGGTCAAGGGTCTCAGTGTTGTCCTCTACTCTTTTCTCAAGTTCATTGAGTATCTTTATGATCATTGCTTTAAATTCTCTATCAGGCATGTTACTTCTGTTTCCGTTAGAGCTCTGGCTGTGGCATTGTCCTTTTCTTTAATTTGGGACACATTCCTCTGTCTTCTCATCTTGTCTAAGTCTCTGTGCCTGTTTATGTGTGTTGGGAAAATCAGCTACATCTGTTCTTGAGGGTAGTGGCCTTATGAAGAAGAGGTCCTGCAGTGCCCTGCTGTTGTAGTGTCTCCTGTTCCCCAAGGCCTGGCGCTTCTGGGACTGTCTCCAGCGTGTGCTTGGGAGCACTCTGCAGGTGTGTCCTGGACACTTTATCCTTCAGGCTAGTCCTCTGCAGAGGCCCTCTTCGCCTGTTGTGGGCAGTGTTTGGTTCCTGGCCTGATGTGCTGCATTTTAACTAGATGTATTCTGGTTTGCTTGTGAAATGGGACCGCCATCACTGCCACCAGAACCGAGGCCTCAAAAACCTCCAGGCTGGGGTGATGCGGTGTGGGTAGGGTTTGCACTGGCTTTTGGGGGGACATGGGCCTGCCATGCTGGGATTTAGGCCAATGTGACTGGGATGGTTGGTTCTTCTGGAACACAGGGCTGGGGAGAGGCTTGACCTCAGCAAGTTAGGTAATGAGTGTGGGCCCTGGGTTGGTTTCCGTGGGTGTGTCTCTGTGTCAGTGCCAAGGAAGGACAAGAGAAATGGCTCCTGCTAGTTCCTTTGTTCCCAGAGGTATCTCTCCATGATCACCGCTTCTCTGGGACACACTCTGAGATGAGCACCGAACCTCCCCACTGTGTGCCCCAGGGGCTCTTCAGATCTCTCTTTCATTCATGCTGCGTGTCTGAGGACGATTTGCCCTTCCTCCTCTCCAAGAGTAACCGTGATAGCTTCCACGCTGTATCCCAGTCAACCCCATTGACCTTTAGAACTCCCGACTTTAAGTCCTGCTGGTTGCAAGAACTCATGAGATTTGGTCTTTCTTACTTTCCAAGCCAGTTGCTATGGGGATTCGTTGTCCCCGTGCACTCCCCTGTGTGCCAGTCTGTCTCTTGCCGGTCTCTGCAACCACAGCTCCTCCTCCCTGCTCCAGTGGCCAGGATCCATTTCTCTTCCAAGCCGCATCTCTGCACTCCCACCTTCCTCAGTGTGGCCTTTTCTCTCGCTTTAGTGGTGGAGTTTGTTCTGTCAGTCTTCAGATCAATTTCTGGGGTATTCAGGATGACTTGATGATGGTCTAGTTTTATTTGTGGGTCGGGGCAAGCCTAGGGTCCTCCTCCTCTGCTGTCATCTTCCCCTCTGAAAATAAAGTTTTATTGGAACACAGCCATGCTCATTCTTTATGTATTGTCTGTGGCTGCTTTCGTGCTCCAGTGGTAAGGGGTTTGTGATGTAGACTGTATGATACACAGGCTTTAAAGTATTTACTGTCTAGCCTTTTACAGAAAATGTTTCCCAGCGTCTGTTCTGATCCATGAGCATGGTATATCTCTCCATCTTTTCAGGCTTTTTAATTTTCTCCATAGTGTTTTTCTAGTTTTTCACTGAGGGTGTCCTTTGTTAAATTTATTTCTAGATATTTTGCTTTTTTCTGTAATTATAAGTGGAATTTATTTTTAACTTTATTTTCAAGTTGTTTGTTGCAATTATGTAGAAATACAAATTGCTTGTATATGTTGACTTTCTACCCAGAGATTTTCTTGAATTCACTTATTAAATTTCAAAGATCTTTTCGTAGATTGCTTTGGATTTTTTTTTCTTTTTTTTTTTTTTAAAGATTTTATTTATTTATTTTATAGAGAGAGATCACAAGTAGATGGAGAGGCAGGCAGAGAGAGAGAGAGAGGGAAGCAGGCTCCCTGCTGAGCAGAGAGCCCGATGCGGGACTCGATCCCAGGACCCTGGGATCATGACCTGAGCCGAAGGCAGCGGCTTAACCCACTGAGCCACCCAGGTGCCCTGCTTTGGATTTTCTACCATCATAGCAACTCTTGTGCTTTTTTTAAAAACTAAATTTTTGGGCTCGCTCTTCTTCTTGCCTTATTACTTTGGCCACGACCATCAGCACAGAGTTGAGTAGAAGTTGGAGAACAGCTATCTTTTCTTGTTCCTGACTTAGGAGAAATGTGTTCAGTATTTTATCATTATGTATAGTGCCAGCTGTAGCTTTTCACAGATGTCTTTGATCAGACTGAAGAAGTTCCTCTCTTTCCCTACTTTGCTGAGAATGTTTTGTTATGAACGGATGATGGATTTTGTTAGAAACTTTCTCTACTTCTTTTGTTTTGTTTTGTTTTAAGATTTATTTATTTATTTGACAGAGAGAGAGAGAGAGAGAGAGATCACAAGTAGGCAGAGAGGCAGGCGGTGGGGGTGGGGGGGAAGTAAGCTCCCTGTTGATCAGAGAGCCCGATGTGGGGCTCGATCCCAGGACCCTGGGATCATGACCTGAGCCGAAGGCAGAGGCTTTAACCCACTGAGTTACCCAGGCGCCCCGCCAGTTGTGTTTTTGACGAAATGTATTTTATCTTCACTGTCAGACTTGTTAGAGTTGCTTGCACTGTTCCCTCATTCTCCTCTCAGTGGGATCTGTGGTGGTACCCCTGTTTCATTTTTGATGTTGGCAGTTTGGGAGTAAAGGGTAGAAAGCACAGATCTAAGCCTGGGGGGCCAGGGTTCCGGAGTTGGCAAGTCCTGTGCTGAAGCCGTTCAGTTCAGCACCTGAATTGGTGCTTGGGCTGGACCTTTGGAGCAGAAGCCATTTGTGGGACAGGAGAGGAAAACGAGGGAGGGGCCTGATGTTGGGGGCTGGGTAATTCATTTTCCAGGCTGAGTGGGTCCAGAGACGGGAATGGGGTTGGAGTGTCAGGTGAGCTGATCAGTATTGTGTACCCTGAGCTTAACAACTAGCACCTGTACCTCAGATGACTTCTCAGGTGGATTCCATTGTATTTAAAAGGAGAGCTGGGCCAGGGAGCAGTAAAAAATAGCAGACTATCTTACTAGATACTATCCTTGGGGCCATTCTTACGAAACCTGCTTTTGTGAAGCTTCCAGACAATTGTTCTAAAAGGATGAAACAGATATCTTGGATGGCTTGCCTGATGATGTTATGTGACTAAACAGTAAGTATGTTTTACATGCAGGGTTTATATGAAAATAATTTGTCCTGACTCTGGTTTAGCTGGGTTTGGAGTTCTGCGCCATCCCTCTTCTCATTCACCCTGTGATAACAGAAAATACAATTTTGACGTAGTTTCTTTTCTTTTCTTTTTTTTCCCCCCCGACGTCGTTTCTGCTCATCTTCAGGTCATCTGTGTCCCTTTTCCAATTTACTTGGTTTTCCTTCCTGTGGTCCGTGTCTTTTTCACTTTCTTCAACTTGAACTGCTTGGGAATACCCCAAGGTTTTCTGTAGAATGAGCTTGTTTTTGAGAAAAAAGACATGTGCTCATCTTTGAAACATTGAAACAATACAGAAAAGAACAAAGATGATAGCCAAAAAAACAAGCTCATGCGGCCACCATCATGAAATAACCATTGTCGTTCGAAAATATTCCCCTCAGTGTGTCTGAGGAAAAGGTCTGGCTGACATACTGCTTTGGTATGTCACACATACTACCGCATGTGCTGGTTTGATGTTCCGTGGTTGCATTATTTCACACAACCAACTTAACATAAGAAAAAGAAGCCAAAGTGAACTAAGAACTTGCTGAACGTGGAGTAACAATTTCTTCATCACAAGGATTGTAGTTTCTGAAATCTCCCTGAGGGGCGCCTGGGTGGCTCAGTCCGTTGAGGGTCTGCCTTTGGCCCAAGTCATGATCTCAGGGTCCTGAGATCGAGTCCCGCATCACCCTGGCCCTCTACTCAGTGGGGAGCCTGCTTCTCCCTCTCACTCTGTGCTCTTCTGCTCTCTCAAATAAATAAACGAACTCTTTAAAAAAAAATAAAAAGACAAGAAAAGAAAATCTCCCTGAAAGATGAAGAAGATATGTGAGGAGAATGCTGGGGGGGTTGGAATCGCCCTCCCTTCTTTTTTAAATTGCATGTTTCAGTCTTAGATGCTCATTAACACCGGGACATGAAAGAGGAAAAAGTAGATTACATCACACTTCGGGCCACCCCGCCTTTTCCTCACTCCCAGTGCCTGTTAGCGTTTTGGGTCACTTCTTCCCAGTCACCATAATCTCTCCGTTGTTTACTCTTGCTTCTGTGTTCATGGGGCTTTACTTGTATTGCCCCCCATAATTTCTGTACCACAGTCCCTTCTGTCCCCACTTCTTTACTGCGGTTCCTCATGTGGTTGGATGTATTTTAACTGCAGGCACTTTTACCCAGCAGGGGCTCCAAGGTGTCAGATCTCTTCCATTTTTTCATTGTCTTTCTCTCCTCTAGCCTCCCACCATCTTAAAGTTGAAGGGTTTGTGGTCTTAAATTCCAGCTTCTGACGATGCCATCACTTTTCTCATCTCCTTCTCCCCTCCAGAGATCCCCCTTCGAGACCTACTGCCCCAGTCTCGACTGATTGCCATCCGTAGCCTGAACGTTTGAAATATTTATTGAAATGGTGTTTATTGACCCAGAATCACTTCGGTCTTCAGCTTGGCATTCTGTCAAGGACAAAGTCTGGAGAGGTTTATTTGTAAACCAGTATTAAACAGCACGGTAGTGAGCGCCGCCTGCTCTTTTGGGGCTTTGCTTTTGGTCGTTAATATATCTCTTTTAGAGAAGGGGAGAGACAGGCAGGGAGTGGCAGAGGGGGCAGGAGACAGAGCAGGAGAGAGAGAATTTCCAGCAGGCTCCATGCCCAGCTTGGAGCCTGAAGCGGGGCGTGATCCCACGACCCTGAGATCCCACCTGACCTGAAATGAGGAGTTGGATGCTTAGTCAGTTGAGCCACCCAAGCACCCCTCTTGGTTTATAGAAAGATGTTTCCATATCAGCACACAAAGATCTCTTTGTTCTTAAAGGCCATGTAAGACATAGTCCATTCAGTTGGTGTATCCTGATGAATTTACCCTGACTAAAGGGTATTTAGGTGACTTTTAAATTGTGTTTATTGTTAGGTGCCTGGGTGGCTCAGTGGGTTAAGCCTCTGCCTTCGGCTCAGGTCATGATCTCAGGGTCCTGAGATCGAGCCCCATATCAGGCTCTGGGCTCAGCAGGGGGCCTGCTTCCCCATCTCTCTCTCTGCCTGCCTCTCTGCCTACTTGTGATCTCTGTCTGTCAAACAAATAAATAAAATCTTTAAAAAAAATTGTGTTTACTGTTAGTGACAGTGCTACAGTGAATAGCTTTGTATCTATGCCATTGTCAGTCTACTTGTAGGATCAATTCCAGGAAATGAAATTTCTGTGTCTTAAGTATATATGGTCATTTTCTCTTTCTTTCTTTCTTCCTTCCTTCCTTCCTTCCTTCCTTCCTTCCCCTTTCCCTTTCCCTTTCCCTTTCCCTTTCCCTTTCCCTTCTTTTCTTAAGTAGGCTTCATCCCCAACTTGGGGCTTGAACCTCCTAACCTTGAGATTTAAGGGTCATGTGCTCTACTGACTGATACAGCCACACACCCTGATACGGTCATTTTAATCTGAACTAATACATCGACACAAAAGCGGGTTTCTGATGATACGTAAGGAATAAAGACTTAAAACAAGCACTCAGGTGCCCAGCACCCTGTTTTAGAAGCAGAGCGTTCCTTGCCAAGGCCTCTGTATCTCCAGGGGGGCCCCTCAGTACTTGTTCTCTCCCTCCCCTGCAAGTGTTCTGCAGTGTTCTGAATTCTGCATGTATTATGCCTCTGCTTTTTGTTACAGAGTCATGCATATTTATGAGACCAAAACAACATGTAACATTTTCTGTATTTCTGTGGTTGGTTATGAATTATGTCCTGTTGTTTGTATTCCTCTGCGACTTGCTCTTTTTACCCAACACTGAGGTTTTCCCATAAGTATCCATGTCGATGCTTGAGCCCTGGTTCATTACTTCTCCCTGCTGGGCAGTATCGCCGTGCATAAGCCCACCTGCCGCAGCACACCTGTTCTGCCTGTGCACGTGGGGGTGGTTTCTCATTTGGGGCCGTGAGGTGCACGCGAGCATTCTTGCACACCTCCCCTGGTGCCGGCATGCCAGAGTTTCTCTGGAATATTCCAAGGGGTCAGATTGGCCAGGCCATAGGGTATGCCGGTCTTCAGTTGATGTAGGTAACCTTTTTATTAAAGTATAACATAGAAACAGAAAATGTACAAATCAAAATGCGGAACTCGGTGGCGCTTCGAAGAGTCCCTCTTTAACCAGCTCCCAGTAGAGAAATTGAACTTTTCCCAGCCCCGCAGGAGGCCCCCCTGCACCCCTTTCACTCACACCCTCCGTCCCTTGTTCCCCTACTCTCTGGGCTGGCTGACTGGACTTGTAAGTGGAATCACACAGGGTGCGTTCTCCGGGGCCTGGTCTCTTTGTCGCCGTTATGTTTGTGCGGTGTGCCCCTGCGGTAGTGTGTGGTGTGTGCTTGGTTCTTTCGCATTGCTGTGTCATTGGCTGTTTTTTTGGTTTTATTTTTATTTGTTTGGGAGAGAGACAGAGATAGAGCACATGAGTCAGGAGGAGAGGGAGAAGCAGGCTCTCCAGTGAGCAGAGAGCCAGACGTGGGACTCGATCCCAGGACCCTGAGATCATGACCTGAGCGGAAGGCAGATGCTTAATGACTGAGCCACCCGGGCGCCCCAGTGGGCTGTTGTTTGAACAGAACACTCTTCTACTCTTGGTGGACTTCCGGGCTGTGATTAGCTTTTTTCTATTACAAACAGTGCGCCTTTGAACATTTTTTAAAAAGATTTATTTATTTTGGGGCACCTGGGTGGCTCAGTCGGTTAAGCATCTGCCTTCAGCTCAGGTCATGATCTCAGGGTCCTGGGATCGAGTCCTGCATCTGACTTCCTGTTCAGCAGGGAGTCTGCTTCTCCCTCTCCCTCTGCCCCTCCTCCCTCCCTGCCCCCCCCGAATAAATAAAATCTAAAAGATTTTATTTATTTATTTGAGTGAGAGAGAGAAAGAGAGGGAGTGGAGGAAGGGGCAGAGGGAGAGAGAATCTCAAGAAGAATCCTCGCTGAGCGGGGGGAGCCCTGTGGGAGGCTCAGTCTCAGGACGGAGATCACGATCTGAGCTGAAACCAAGAGTCCGATGTTTAATGGACTGAGCGCCTCAGGTGCTCCTGAGCATTTCTAATACTTCTGTGGGTGCACATGTTTGAGAGCCCCTGTCAGAAAACTAGCCAGGTGTGAACTGCGTGTATCGCTTGTATGTCTTCAGCCTGCAAGGTAGTGTCAAATTATTGTGCGTTTAAATGTTGCGTATTTTGTCAAATTGCCCCCAAAGTCCTTCTGCTCCTTCAGCTCTCCACCTGTGACCTCTTTACAGCAGTAGCTGTCTCCTCCATGCCCTCAGCGCTGCCTTGTTTTATCCCATTTGTCGCTTTTACCCGCTGCACAGGTGAAGAGGGGCGTCTTAACTGAAAGCAAACGGACACTTAACGCCTGTAGTTTATAAGTAAATCTAATTAACAGTTGGTTTTCTTTTGCAGTCCGAGACCTCAGACCATTGTTCCCTTCCAGAGGATCTAGTGAGTATTTGAGCACATCCTGGACCACAGTTCACTGGGCCCTCGATGATAAAAGTACTATCTGTCAGTGACAATAACAGTTTCATAAGTTTCTCTCTATTTGGTTGCTGATCAAAGGCTTTTGATCTAACCTGACACTGGTGTAATGAAAATGTTAGGAGTCATAGTATCATGGGTGATCCTTCCCTCCCTTATAGAGAAAAATAAAATGATATTGCCACATGTTAAAAGGAATTAAAAGGGAAGAAGTGGGTAGCTTGCCTTACTCCGCGAATCTGCCTTGTTTCTCATGGGTGGCTTTTGGGACCTTATCTTTGCTTGAATCCTTCTAAGAAAAGAACGAGAGGCCCGTAATTTGATGGCCTTGGCCCAGATTCAGCTGCAAGAGAGTGTTCTTGTGTATTCTGAGCTTGGTGTAATTGCCCCGTCCTGTCTCTGCCCGCGGGGGGAGGGGAAGCAGCGCGTCCGGCTGGCCGAGCCTCCTCACGTCTCATTTCTCCTGTGGACCTTCGCTCCAGGAGCTGGCAGAGCCCTGGCCGGTATGGTAGATCCCACGCTGTTGTAGAAAATGGTGTCTTGCATTTCTGAGTGTCTGGAATTCTGAGCTATTCTGCGTTTCAGTAATACAGAGGTTTAATTTGTGGTTTTTCTACATGTCTGAAACTTGGGGGCTGTGGTTGAATTTTAGGCAAAGGGAGAAGTGACATGTATTAAATCTACTTGAAATCCATTCTGTTACATAAAGGGATGTGTGAGATACACACATTTTTTAAATGGCCTCCACGGCCAGTGCAGACCCTGAAGCAGGCTGGAGCTCCCAGCTCTAAGGTCAAGAACTGAGCCGAAATCAAGAATCAACTATTTAACTGACTCAGCCTCCCAGGTGCCTCCCCCCACGTATTTTTAATAATTAGTTGTACCCTCAAGCATTTCCATAGGAAAGCAGTGGCCCAGATAATTTCAGGATTTAGGGTAGACAGATAGATACAAAGGAAAACATAGTCAAGTACATTTGCAATGCCTGATGAGTCTGTCCGCTGGCATTCCGACCCTTTTGTAAACAGAACACTGAACTTTAGGACAGAGGCCATATTCTTAGGATATAGGATCTTAATTGTGGAAGAGTTCCTGGATTTCATCCACCAGTTATTTACTTTTGTGTAGGGTTAAGGAAGAGTCTAGAACAGGTTTATATCCGTATCTCCTGCTTTACCCCTGTTCTATGCCTCTGGATTCAGGGGTCACTTTTTTTTTTTTAAGATTTTATATATTTATTAGACAGAGAGAGATCACAAGTAGGCAGAGAGGCAGGCGTTGGGGGGGGGCGGTGGAAGCAGGCTCCCTGCTGAGCCCAGAGCCTGATGTGGGGCTTGATCCCAGGACCCTGAGATCATGACCCGAGCCGAAGGCAGAGGCCTTAACCCACTGAGCCACCCAGGTGCCCCTTATTTTTTTATTTAAAAAAATGTTTTTTAACGATTTATTTATTTTGAGGGAGAGATGAGAGAGTGAGCAGGGGGGACAGTGGAGTGGCAGAGGGAGAAGCCGACTAATAAATAAAGGAGCCCAGAGCGGGACTCGATCCCAGGACCCCAGGATCATGACCTGAGCTGAAGGCAGATGCTTAATCGACTGAGCCCCCCAGGCAGCCCCAGGTTCACTTTGCAAGCAGGTTCTAAGTTTTAAGCGCCTGTACTCGTTTCCTAGGGCTGCTGTAATGCATAACTACAAACTAAGCAACAGAAGCACGTTGCCTCCTAGTTTCAGAGGCTGAGTCTGAAATGAAGCTGTTAGTAGGGCTGTGCCTCCACGAAGGTCTGGGGGTGCGTCTGTTAGCCTTTTCCTGCCTCCGGTGGCAACAGCAATCCTTGGCGTTGGTTGGCTTGTCCGGGGGTTATTGCGGGTCCACGTGACCCTCTCCCTGCGTGCCTTCCCCGCTGTGTCCCTTCTCTTCCTCTAAGGACACCAGTTGCACTGAGGTTAGAGCTCACCCTACTCCGTGTGACTGAGGACCTCTGTAAGGACCCCGTTTCCATTTGGGTCGTGTGCTGAGGTTCCGGGTGGATGTGGATTTGGGGGGAACCTGGTATAAAGATGCTGATGGACTGACTCTATCGAGTACGATTTCTTACGTGGTACATGTATTGGTGAGAGTGGGGTTCTCGATGGTGTCCCAACAGAGTGACAGCCCAGGGACTGACGGGTGCGCTGGGGGGGACACGCTCAGAACAGCAGGACGGAGTACATGTTCATGGGTGGCTGTTGGAGCTGCTCACACCCCTGTGCAGAGACAACTCGGAGCATGGTCAAGGGGGCTTCTTGGGGAGGAAGGGCTCGGAGCAGGTAGCAGGAGTGCAGGGCCTCTGCTGGGTCCCGGAAGCCCGAGAACTTGGATTCCTTTTCGTTGAGGCGTCTCCATTCCTACCTCTCTGCATGGTCTGTTTGGAGTGTCGGGATCTGAGCTCTCCGTTTACACTGTCCTTGGGGCTACACCAGGAAGGGGTCCACAGAGGCGGCCCTGGTGTGTTGGGGGGAGAACTGAAGCTTCTCTTCTCTTTCGGTACGGCCCAGGCCGGCCGAGGGCAGCGTTGAGAGCTTACAGCAGACCGACATGCCTTCACGGCGGAGCACGTAAAAGAATGTGTGAAGCAGCTGGGAGTCACTTAACGCATGTGTCGGGGCTCGTCCTAAACGGAGAGATGCTGGCCCCAGACTTACACCCCATGAAAGCCGAGGAGCAAACAAAATACTTCTGTAGACTGGCTCACCCTCTGGACCTCGAGGCCACAAAGCCCGGCTCGACAGCAGGTGGCACGTGCTTGGGAGCCCAGAGGACTGACACCAGAGGCGTCCGGGGCTCAAGGCTGTCCTGTATCAGATTCTTAGAGTTCTTGGAACGTGCGTTCAAGGTCGCGTTTAGAAACAGCCATCGAGCATGGGCTTGGCGGCAGAGTAGCTCTGGAAGCCAAGGAAATTTTATTCTTACTGCAGTCGTTAGTCATCGTGGGGATGCTTTGATCCGATGACTCCATGTGTTAAATCAGCTCTGGAATGTGATCACATAGTTTAAGACCAAAAATAGCGTTTTTGTTCATTTCCACATTTAGCGTCTTATTTCGATAGTTGTCACATATTTCTTCCTCTGAAAGTGTTTAGTAGCTTCTAGCAAAAAGGAGTCCTGCTTGACGGCTTCTCAGGAGGACGGTCTTTTTCCGCCCCATTTTATGGGTTCCGTCCTCTCGGAGATCCCTAGTGAAGGGGGCGGGGTTTGGGTGATAAGGGATTGCTGAACAGAGAGAAGTTTCCAGTGTCAGGCTGAAACCTGGGCTTGCAGTTAGGGGATGGCACTGGCTGTTACATTACCTGTGATGCTGCTGCAAGGTTGGAAGGCTGTCCTAGATGCAGCTGGGAGACTGACTTGGTGTTGGGGGGCAGCGGGTCAGTGTTGGGGCGGGGTTGGGGCAGGGTGGGTGCGGGGCGCAGGAGGAGGCTGTTGCGGCCCATCCGGAAGAACTCGGCTAGGAAACCTTCTCTCCGGGCACCGTCGGCCTTCTTTATTTCTAAGTCTGAGTGTGCCGAGCTCTGGTGCGGGGCCGTGGAGGGTGAGTGGGCAGGAAGCCGTCCGTTCCTCGGCTGAGCCTGCGTCTCTGTTTCTTGTCTGCCATTGTGTCTCTTGGTCTCGCTCTGCCCCGCTCCAGAGAGTGTCGGAAGTGTCCAACCACTGGTGGTACTCCATGCTCATCCTCCCTCCCTTGCTGAAGGACAGCGTGGCCGCACCCCTGCTCTCTGCCTACTACCCCGACTGCGTGGGCATGAGCCCGTCTTGCGCCAGCACCCACCGCACAGCCGGCAGCAGCAGCCCCGGGAAGCTGGAGCACTCCAAGGGCGTCCCCTCCTCGCTGGGTGAGAGCTGGTCCTAGCCCTCCCTGCTTTCCTTCCCACCCACCCCCACCCCCGCTTCTCCTGGAATGGGGTGGGGGAGCAGAATGCAAAAGATTTTTTTAAAGTGTGTGCAACGTGATCTAAAGCACCGTGTGATTTCATGGCTTTGGTTGTGCCGTGGCTCGGTCATAGCGTTTGCATGTATCATGTGGTTCGTGTCCACGTCGGTGGTCCATCCCGTGGGACGTCTAACACTGGTCCAGGAATTGTATCTACCAAGTTTGATGAGTTACATCATTGAAATTTGAGTGGCTGCATCATTTGATGGTAACTCCAAACTCTGACATGCCGGGAGAAAGTTTTGACCATATGAGCAGCCTTTTTCTCTTTTTTCTCGAAGTCTTTTTTTGCTTCTAATTATGCCATGTAAAACCTCAGTGAAGTGATCAACTTGAAGAAAATCCAAAACTTCAGGTCAGGCCAGATAAACCAGTGACCACTTACTCCAAATGGATCTTTAAAATTCTCCACCCGAGTTCTTGGTGTCCCAGCAAGAATTCTAGACCTTCCCCTGTCCACAAACTAACAAACTTTTATGTTTGATGATGCAAATAGATTTTTGACCTAAAAGCCCTATTTTAAGGGTCTCTTAATTTTTTTCTTTTAGGTTTTTAAAAAATATTTTATTTGAGAGAAAGTGTGAGCAAGCACAAGTGTGGGGGGGCGGGTAGAGGGAGAAGCAGACTCCCCACTGAGCCGGGAGCCCGCTGCAGGGCTCGATCCTAGAACATTGAGATCATGACCTGAGCAAAGGCAGACGCTTAACTGCTTAAGCCACCAATGCCTCACCCTATTTTAAAGTTTTTTAACCAAGAACACGGGGCCCTCTACAAATGTGGATGTGGCCCGAATCGAAGCCCAAGTGGTAAGTACCAGGGTTAACAAAGGTTAGCCTGCCCTTAATAGGCACTCAGATGTTATTAGTGGGTATGGATATTGGGAGGGACAATTTGGCTATGAATCAAAAACCTTAAAATAGATCCCCCTTTATTCTAGAATTTGTCATAAATAATTATCAAAGTAAATCCTGAAAGGTTAATCCAAAGATTTACATGACATTGCTGACAATAGTAAAATAATTAGATGAAATTTAAGTGCCAGGAACGGAGGAGTAGTTAAATAATAGGAAAACACGCTGTGTCTGTTGAAGTCCTAGTGTTTAATGACATGGAACAGTGGTCTTGAAAATCAGGTTAGGAAACATATTTTTCTGGCTTTTAAAAAACAAGTGCATGGGGATGCCTGGGTGGCTCAGTGGGTTAAGCCGCTGCCTTCGGCTCAGGTCATGATCCCAGGGTCCTGGGATCGAGTCCCACATCAGGCTCCTTGCTCAGCAGGGAGCCTGCTTCTCCCTCTGACTCTGCCTGCCTCTCTGTCTGCCTGTGCTCACTCGCTCTCTCTCCCTCTGTCTCTGACAAATAAATAAATAAAATTCTTTAAAAAAAAACAAAAACAAAAACAAAATAACAAGTGCATGATACATTAATAGTCTCTGGGCGTAGAAACAGCACAGAGTATAGATTGTAGCCTTAAATGTTACCCACGGCTCCAGGGTTATCTGAGGTCAGTGATTGTTCTGTACTCTGTGAACTGATTCATGTTCTAATTGGAAAAATTCCAGTGAAGGTTACTTTTAAAATTTACTTCCATGGGGAGCTGGTGTTCGCAGAGTTTCAGTCTTACAAGATAACAAGTTCTGGAGACGTGTTGCCCAGCAGTGTGAATATCCTTAACCCGGTTCAATGCTACACGTAAACACAGATAAGGTGGTCGACTTTATAGCACGTGTTTTGTTTGTTTGTTTGTTTTTTAAAGATTTTATTTATTTATTTGACAGAGATCACAAGTAGGCAGAGAGGCAGGCAGAGAGAAAGGAAGGGAAGCAGACTCCCCGCTGAGCAGAGAGCCCGATGTGGGGCTCAATCCCAGGACCCTGGGACCATGACCTGAGCCGAAGGCAGAGGATTTAACCCATTGAGCCACCCAGGCACCCCTACGGCAGGCGTTTAACACCCATGAAAACCTTAAAAAAAACCTTTTTTTTCCATACCATGGAAATTCCATTGGTGAAGGAAGAATGGGAGGAATACGCAGTTCCCATGTATTTCATCTAACTAGACGGGAAGTGCAGATGTGCCTGCGGGACAGACTGTAGCCCAGTCCGGGCTGAGGCTGTCCTTTCCGCTTCGCGCCTGCTCATTCACTTACCTGGGTGTGCGACGTGTGCATTTGTGCCCTCCTTCAGTTCCAGGCATGAACCGGTACTTCCAGCCCTTCTACCAGCCCAACGAGTGTGGCAAAGCCCTGTGCGTGCGGCCGGACGTGATGGAGCTGGACGAGCTCTACGAGTTCCCGGAGTACTCCCGAGACCCCACCATGTACCTGGCTTTGCGGAACCTCACCCTCGCCTTGTGGTACACTAACTGCAAAGTGAGTGAAGGGAGGGACCCCCGCGCGCACAGACTGGGGCTGCTCTGGAAGGAGGGGGGCTGCCGTATGGTGGGGGGGGGGCTTGAGATCAGGGACTCTCTGCCTTCCCACCGTGGACACTGGGTGGATGTCCGTCGTGTGGGGGGGCTGCCTGGTGCCCTGTAGGATGTTTTGTGGTTTCCCTGGCCTCTGCCCCCTAGATACCAGAACATCCCCCGTTGTGACAACCGACGTTGACCCCAGGTGTTGCCTCCTGGGCACTGAGTCTCCCCATCCTGGGAACCACCACGTTGAGACCATATGTCTGAATTTTTGACTCTCTAGTGATGGAGTATAAGCTGCAAAGTTTGGTTCAGAGAGTTCCAGCATGAATGCCGAGAGGGAAAAAATAAAGCATTAAAGAAAGCGTCATAACCCCTTGAGGACAGGGATTCCTACTGGTGCTTTGCTGTCTGCTGAGACTGAAGATAGGTTAGGGGCCTCATACAGCCCCCACCTGGAAAGGGGGGAGACCCTATGAGAGGGGATAGGAGCTTTTGTTATCATTATTATTATGATCTAAACAAAGGCTTTCCTGACCCTAGTATTTTTCTGACTTATTAATTTCTCCTGCAATTATTTGAGTAATTGCTGAATGCGGAACATCTGGCAAGGCTGCAAAAGTAATCTTGATTCAGGAGAGATACTCCAGATGGACCGTGCTGTCTCACTGGATTAGAATCCAGTGTGAGATGGCCTGATCCGGTTCACGGCTGTTAATGCAGTTTCTATGAATTCTGTGAGTGGGTTGGATGAGGCAGAATTGTTCATTTCCTCCCCAGCAGGCTGGAGGTAGGTGCTCAATAAACATTTGCTGAACTGAACAAAATTGTGGTCAGAATTTCCTGTAAATAAGTTGTAAAGATAAACTCTTCAGAAACAGCCTTGGATTCATTTTTCTTCACATTTCTTTTGGTTAGACTTTGAAAATTGATTTATGGTGGTGAAGAACCTTATAGGAAAAAGTCTTGAACCTTATCAGCCTGGATCTATTTTAATATTTAATAAAATAGTATACTTTGTGTTTAATATTCTAGTGGGAAAACATATATTTGCCGTGAAAGAACCAAAGATTTTGAAAAAAAAATTTTTTTAGAATTCATCACTACAAACAAGTGTTTTTTAGCTTCTGCACCAACCCAAGCTGATGTTATTTCTTGAACACGGTTGACCCTTGGACAATGTGGGGATTAGTGGCGTTGACACCTTTCACACCCCCGCCAGCCCAATCAAAAGTCCACATATAACTTTTGGCTCCTTCTAGAACTCAACTACAAATAGCCTGCTGTTGACTGGAAGCCTTACCAATAATGTAAACAGTTCATTGGCACATATTTAGTATGTTGTATGTATATTATATACTTATTCTCACAAGCAAGTAAGCTACAGAAAATGTTATTAAGTACCACACTGTGCTTATCAAAAATGTCGACGTGTGAGTGGACCCACGCAGTTCAACTCCGCGTTGGTCATGGGTCTACTGTAAGTCCTCTTCCTGTGTGTAGTTCGGTTCTTTCAGAGCTGGGGGGTTGGGGACCAGTAGAGGATGAGACAGAGTTTGGGACCCCCACTCTTGAGCCTGTTCTAACTTCATGACCGTGGGTCAAGGCTATGTTAGTCTTGTATCTTTGAAATGTTCCAAGGCCTTGACGACAGTGGGGTGTGCTGGAAAAGGCAATGGCTTTTTTTGGTGTGCAGGAAAAGGCAATGGCTTTTTTTTTCCTTAACATTCCTAAATCTGTCTCCTCACATCTTATGGTGACGAGAATCCAGGTTTTTCTGCTGCTGGGATAAGTGATGGCATGGGCTTCTGCTGTGGCTCTTGCTGTGTGATGTATGGAGTCAGGAACGTATATGCGACGTGGTCAGCCCCCGGTCCCCGTCGCTGTCCTTGGGGAGGAGAAGATGAGCTAATGGAATAGAAAGTGCCTTGTCTTCCTTTTGTCCCTTTCTCCCTTTTTCTTCCTTCACCAGGCAATCCTCCCCACCCCCTTTGATCCTACTATGTCTTAGTGACACAAGATGGACTTGAGTACCCCAGGAGGGGTTTGGTTTGGTTTGGTTGGTTATTGTGGTAAAAACACAATGTAAAATTTACCATTTTTACCATTGTAAAAGGTACAGTCTGTGGCATTAAATAGTGTTGTGTAATCATCCCCACATCTCGTTCTAGAACTTTTGGTTACCCCCAGAGGAAACCCCACAGCCAGTAAACAGCGATTCCCCATTCCTCCCTCCCCCCAGCCTCTGGCAACCACTGATCTACTTCCTGCCTCTCTAGATTTGCCCATGGCGAGTTGTTCCTACAAATGGAATCCTACAGCATGTGATCTCCCGTGAGGAGCTTCTTCAAGCAGAATCCTGTTTGTAGGATTCCTCCGTGTTGTGGCACAGATCAGTACCTCATTTCTTTTTATGGCCAAATAATGGCCCACGTACCTATGTACCCCCATTTGGTTTGTCCATCATCCGTTGATGGACCCTTGGATAGTCCCACCTTTTGGCAATTTGAGTAGCGCGAATAAGAATTTTGTATGAGCTTCCGTTTTCAGTTCTTTTCCGTGGATACCCAGGAGGGGGCCTGCTGGGTCACAGAGGAATTCGGTTCGATTTTCGAGGAGCCCAGAGTTCCGTCTATTTGTCTTAACAGTCTGGTTTTGTTTCCACACACAGGAAGCTCTTACCCCTCAGAAATGTATTCCTCACATCATTGTCCGGGGTCTCGTGCGTATCCGGTGCGTGCAGGAAGTGGAGAGGATCCTTTACTTTATGACGAGGAAAGGTCTCATCAACACGGGAGTTCTCAGCGTCGGCACCGACCAGCATCTTCTTCCTAAAGATTACCACAACGTAGGTGGCTGTTGCTCTCAGGGTAACACGACCGCCATCACGATCCATGCTAGCCTGCGACAACAGCATTAGTGGGTACTAGTTAACGGTACTCCTGTCAGTCACGTGATCACCACAGAAGCTACAGAGAAGAGTTGTGTAGACTGCGCTCCTCTGGGGAAGAGACTGTCAGGCACCGGTGCCCTAGGCTGTGGAAAAGAGGAGGGGCTTATTACATGCATCCATATTCTTTAGGAAAGTAATTTTCTATGAACATCCAAGAAATGTAGATGAACTAATGTGGCTTGGCAGTTAGAACCTTCTTAGAACAACTAGAACAATATATTGCTTTCATTTCTCTAATTGGGTCCTTTTTAAAAATTTTTTTCTTTCTTTTTTTTTTTTTAAGAAATCTGTCATCATTATCGGGGCTGGTCCAGCAGGATTAGCAGCTGCTAGGCAACTGCATAACTTTGGAATTAAGGTAAGAGTTTTGGGGACATGGAGTTGATAACAGATGGGTAACCGTGCCCTTTGGTCCAGAATTTCTAAGATTTAGAAACTGGTTTCTGATTTTGGTGGAGAGTGTGAAATCACTGTGTATCTTTATAATCTTTCTAACTGCTCCTAGGAAAGATACAGCATTTGAAATGGGTTTAATAAAAGGTGGAGGGAATAGCCATTCTCAGCAGCTTTAGGACAGGGTTTATTTTTGGTTTTTTTTTTAGGATTTTATTTATTTATTTGACAGACAGAGATCACAAGTAGGCAGAGAGGCTGACAGAGAGAGAGAGGAGGAAGCAGGCTCACTGCTGAGCAGAGAGCCCAATGCAGGTCTCAATCCCAGGACCCTGGGATCATGACCTGAGCCGAAGGCAGAGGCTTTAACCCACTGAGCCACCCAGGTGCCCCAGGACAGGGTATTAGACTCCTAATGAGCAAATCAGAAGGGAGTCCATGCAGAAACTAAAGCAGAAATTCTCCACGAGCTGTTAGTCAACACCACAGATGGCACACTGGGAAAAAGTCCTTGTTTTTGTAATAGTTTGAGATAACAAATAGCAGCTTGGAAATTCACTGTTTCCTGTATAAAATTTTCTGAAACACGCAGTAATTTTTCTCTTGCAAATGAAAGGTATCCTTTTTTGAGTAAGTTCTGTGCCCAACGTGGAGCTCGAGCCCATCACCCTATGATCAGCTGTCGTGTGCTTGACTGACTAGCTAGCCAGGTGCCCCCAAAGGCACACTTGGAGTCTTACTTTGGAACACGATCTTTGCTTCTGGAAGCAAGATTGAATTGGTTAATCCATGGTTCAGACAGAATTACATGACTTCTAAAGGGCTATACGTACTTGAGGTGTTCTGCTTCTCCAAGGTAGGATAGTTTTTCACTAGGGTGTGGCCTTATTCCAGTTGTTCAGAATTAGCCTAAATAGAGACTTACAAAAAAACATCATGCAGTTCAGAATCTCATTTCCATTAGATTCATTCGAATTAACCACACCCCTCAATTTGTGACTTTCTGACACACTTCTTTCTTTAAAAAACTTATTTTTCAAGAACTTTGGTTTTCAGTGAAACCAAACATGAAAATCAGTTTGGTAGGATTGAATTAGTCTTCGCACTTTTCTCTGCCTGAAAGAAATGACAACTGGTTCACAATGTCTTTCTGCTGGAGGAGTTTCAGAGATGAGAAAAGTTTTCAGTAGCTATTTCTGAGAGAAGTTTTCCTCGGTTGAATGGAAGATGTAAGCCTTGGGTTACATGATTTTCCTCACAAAGCAGAAGAACCTGAGTTGGATTTATGGGAAGTGTGTTTGCACTTCAAAGTATTTTCTGAATGGTATTAAGCTAGGACGTGTTTGAATTGATCATTTATTTATTCCAGCATTAGCTATTAGCACCAAGATCTTTTGTTTGTTTTTGTTAGGGAAACTCACAGATGATGTTGCAAGGAAGGTTATTAATATCCAAAGTCTAGGGGGCTGTCTTTAATACAGTACCTTCCTCTTACACTAAAACAAAACTAGACACTGATGGGTCTATGTTAATCTGTATGAAGTCAGAGAAAAGAGGGTGGGGAAGGTTAGAACCTCAGGTTGTAACCTTCCTTGTTGGAGAGAATGAGGAATAAGAATATTCAGAGGAGCCCTCCCCTTTTCTGCTCTTGTTCACCAGGTGATGAGCCCCAAAGAGACCAACCATCCTTCTTCTGTTAGGAAAGAGATTCCCCAGAGTAACCGAGATAGTTGACTTGGGGAACATCCTTGAGCAAGTTGAAAGAGTCCTGTTAGGGATCCAGAAGTGAAATGAAGTAGGAGTCATATTTCCCCTGGGTTACTGTGACCCAAGGAAGCGTGGTGCTCGTTGTCAGAACTGTCCACCACCAGCAGCTCCTCATGCCGTGCAAAATCTGGGGGGGGTATGGGGCGCCTGGGTGGCTCAGTGGGTTAAGCCGCTGCCTTCGGCTCAGGTCATGATCTCAGGGTCCTGGGATCGAGTCCCGCATTGGGCTCTCTGCTCAACAAGGAGCCTGCTTCCTCCTCTCTCTCTCTCTCTCTCTCTCTGCCTGCCTCTCTGCCTACTTGTGATCTCCCTCTGTCAAATAAATAAATAAAATCTTTAAAAAAAAAAATTGGGGGGAGGTAAAGTTGTCTGGGTGTGGGGCCAACCTGCTTAGGCCAGGCCCACCAGGTCATACTAGGGTAGTATGATCAACGTACACTTTTATTTTTAACAGTAGTCCTTTCCTAGGGAAGTTAAGGCCTATTTGCAAAGCTGAAGGCATTTTGCTCGACACAGAGACGTTTTATAGGAAAACTCACCTCTTTAGTCTGGTTTCTTATAGTGCTTATTTATTTATTTATTTATTTTAAAAGATTTTATTTATTTAACAGAGATCACAAGTGGGGGTGGGAAGCATGCTCCCCACTGAGCAGAGAGCCTGATGCGGGACCCGATCCCAGCACCCTGGGATCACGACATGAGCCGAACGCAGACGGTTTAACCCACTGAGCCACCCAGGCACCCCTCTTACAGTGCTTTTTAATTTATGGACTAGTATTAAGTAAAAACTTTCAGAGTGCGTTTCTTGTGTTAATTCATCCAATCTTATCATTATGGCACTGGAGACGAGACCGTTTGAGGGATCTCGCTAGCAGACCACTCACTCCCCTCCTTGCTAAAAACTGGATGGTTTGTTTCAACATCTACATTGGCTTCTGTTCACGCTACCTTCTTTTTAAAGTTTTTTCCCCAGTGATACCATAATTAACCAGATATGGAACTTACGTAACTGTGTCATTCTGGATTTATAGCACTGTGTTTAATACGGTTTCTTATCCTATTCAGCTTCCCTGATTGCCTGTGTTTTTAGGTAATTGTCTTGGAAGCCAAAGACCGAATTGGAGGCCGAGTATGGGATGATAAATCTTTTAAAGGCGTCACAGTGGGAAGAGGAGCCCAGATTGTCAACGGCTGTATCAACAATCCAGTAGCACTAATGTGTGAACAAGTGGGTTTCTTTAACATTTATGGTGTAGATAATCAGAAGAAAAAATGGTCTCATTTTTCTTGTGTGTAGTATTAATAATGCTTCTTGATGATACAGAACCACCCCTAAATGATTTCTTGCCCCCTCACCCCACCCCCATGAAAAGTCAACAAAAGTAGTTACAGTTCTTCCTTTCAGAGAAGGTAGAACTGTAGCATGCATAAAAAAAATTTTTTTTTGAGATCTTTAATTATATTTGTGTGTTATTTCCAGGCCACTCGATTAGCTCATCTTACGTTTGCCAGATGGAGCCCATAAAAATACAGAATACCCAGCTATGTTTGACTTTTGGATAAACAACAAGTATTGTGTTTAGGATAAGTATGTCCCAAATATTACATGGAATGTTTTGCATGCAATATTTGGGACATACTTAAACTAAAAAAACCCAAAAACAATAACAAACAGACACCAAAACCCAAACTACTCATTGTTCCTCTGAGAGTCCAATTTACCTGGGCATCCTGTCTTTTATTGGGCGACTCTCTGTAGTTTCTTTGAAGACCTGGTAGGCCCAAGGTTTTTTCCTGAAGTATTACGTATTGACAGTAAATTCAGTATCACCTTCCATGAGTGTCTGTGTGGTTGTGTGCTCATTTACGGGAGAGTCCACAGTGGGGCTGGAATGTCAGAACAAGGAGAGGCCGTGCTCGGCCGTAGCACTGGGAGCGTTAATACCTGCTGCCCGCAAAGCTGTAGAGTGCATGGCATGGACGCTGCTGCTGTCACTTCACCTTCTCCTGAAATAAGGTCTCGTGGATTTCATGCTCTTTTTCTCACTGCCTCCCTTTGCTGCCATCCCCCAGGAAGCACATTTAGCTTTCTCTTCGAGAACTGCTAGACCATTTTCTCCATGAGAGCTCTGTCTAATTTCAGCTTAGAACCTGTAAGTATTTTTTCCAGGGCAAAATTTCACCTTCTTATTCTTATTATTTTGAAGCTTGGCATCAGCATGCATAAATTTGGAGAGAGATGTGACTTAATTCAGGAAGGTGGACGAATAACTGACCCCACCATTGACAAGCGCATGGATTTTCATTTTAATGCTCTCTTGGATGTTGTCTCTGAGTGGAGGAAGGATAAGACTCAGCTCCAAGATGTTCCTTTAGGAGGTATGGGAGAATGGCGTTCTGAATGTTCCATCGGAGTCCCCTTGTCACCCTAGCTTGACGAACACTAGCAGCGTCCACCTGTGTGCTCGGACGTCTGCCGTCGGAGGAGTCCTGTGAAGGGCACCTGGCAGGCTCAGTCTGTAGAGCTTGCGACTCTTGATCTTGGGGTCATGGGTTCAGGCCCCATGATGGGTGTAGAGCTTGTGTTAAAACACACACACACACACACACACACAGGAGAAGTCCTAGGAGCCTTCCTTCTGGACTGTTATGCTCTGTGGAGAACTTTCTCAAGGACCTGTAGAGGCTTGTGTGTGTGAACACACTCAGATCTTACGTTGCATAAAATAGCTGATGTTTAAAAGATTTACTTAAATGTTTAATTTTCAGTTTCCCAGAGGAGCTTATTTTAAGGAAACGTGGTATAGACCCCATGTGAATAGTCCCTACATAATGTCCCTTCTAGATGAAAAGAGTTTTTGTATGTCAAGATTTCTTTTCCCTTTTTGGGGGCAATAGCTTGAGGTTGGTTTTTTTGTTTTGTTTGTTTATTTGTTTTTTAGTATGTTTTATTTAAGAATGTAAGAATATGTGTTGCAGTTGGAAAATTTTAATTCAAAATTATTAGGCTTTGTTACTAATTGGACCAAATATTCTCAGTTGATTGTACTCTTTGGAAAACTTGTCTGTAAGCACTCATTTTCACGAGGGTGCCAGTGGAGATTTGACCATTCTGCTTCTTAAGTTGATGTTCGTTTAGCCTACAGTTCTTACGACCCGTATATACCACTCATGGGTTTTGGTGGCCTATTGTGGTTTCTTCAAGTGCGATCATTTGAACTCTGTTCTCAGGATGTTAATTTGCTTCAGGTGTATGTTTCCTTGAAAGGGTTCTTAGTTCTGCGTCCTGGTATATGCTCCCTCATTGTTTGGGGTCGAGGTCTCAGTAGCAAGCACTGTCCCCTCTCTTTCCCCTCCCTTCCCCCTCCTGCTTGAGACCCTCCAGTCACCCTTATTTGTAAATGAGCCTCTACGGACTCTCACACAACATTTTCAGAAATTGGGCGGCACAGGGATCATTTAATCAAACAGAGTTAATGGCCAGACCCAGGGGGACGTTGATGACTTTTCCGGAGTTGGGGACCGTTCCTAGGCTGACTTGGTGGATGTGCTCAGAATTTAGTGAGTGTTGTGTGCGTGGGTGGTAATCGCTGGATGGGCGGGGGGGTGGGGTCTTACCCAAAAGGTCTTACACCCAAAAGGCCACCAGGTAAAAAAGTTAACAATATTGCTTTGTCTTGGCCAATTAAAAAAAGTTATCAAGGGAGGGTCTGCGACACCAACTGTGTAAGTTGTGTTTTCTAATTAGTATTATCTGGGAAAGCTCTAATAACGGTGCGTACGTGTCTGCATAAACAAGGTCCCGGTTCTCTCCCGCCTCGTAGTGTCTGAGCGGAGATGCCAGCTCATTAGCACTTTGCTGAAAACATCCAGATAGAAACACTGAGAAGCTAGAGTTAATTTCAGAGAGCATATGTACTAAAGCTTTTAAGTGTAATTTACATAAAATTCACATTAAGGCTTTTGCCAGTCTATTAATACTTAATTTTATATACTGTTTTAGAAATCTTGGTTCCTCCCAAATCTCTACAAAACCTGAAGGAAAATAGAAACCATGTAGCAGAAGGCAGGGATGGGACTGCAAGATGATCATGAAGGTAGCGCAAAGGCCCTGTGGTCGGGGGGCCGAAGCCTAGCACGGACCCAGCGGTGCCGTGGCCATCCCCATATCACGATGTAGCATGAATTTGAATGAGAGGCTGGAGTTGTCAAATTTTTTTTTTTCTTAACTCACTTTCAGTTCCCTGTCTAGTTGAGCAAGTGCACAGACTTGATAGAAGGAAGCTTTGAGTCTACAGCCTACATGTGGGCTGGTGGTCATCATGGTGAAGTTTATGAAGAAGGGTCATGTGCTAAGATGTTTATAGTTTGTCAGATATGAGGCCCCCCCCACCGCACCCCAACCCCCCACAAAGGGAATCTAAGACCAGAGCCGAGCAATGATACCGCAGGGCTGTGTGTCTGTGTAGTTGAACGTTCCAGTTGCGTGGAATGGATGAAGGTGGGGGTTGCTAGTAAGCAGGAGTCCCAAGGCGTGTGGTGGCCGGCGGATGCTGGAGTGGAAGGGGGGCCGGGCCAGGCCGTGGGGGGCAGCCAGTGAGGGGCGAGGTGGCAGCAGTCCTCCCATTGTTGGCATTTACCCGACAGAGACCCGGCTGCCCCTCAGCAGAGTGTGTGAACGGGCAGGTAGTAGGTACTGTCTTGAGAAAGGCTGAAAATGTGCTGGCTTGGTCTGGCTGTGGGTTTGGGGATTTATTACACAGGCAGTAGAAAACCAGTAATGAAAAGGCATCGAGGCAGAAGGCTCAGGTGACGAAAGCCCGCGATGGATTATTCTTGTTTTGGAGAGAATGTAGCCGGTAGTCTGTTGTAGGGCTCTGCCTTGAGGTGAGATGTTCTAAGAACTGGACTTGAGGTGGTCGCGGTACCAGAAAAGGAGGAGGAATTTTCTCTGGGGCACAGGGGTAACTTTCCCCTCCAAACTTGAGCAAAAAGAAGAAATTGTTCAACTAGGCAGCAACGAAGCATGGTTGAAGATGCAGAGCCTACAGGCTGTGTTTCCAGTTAAGATAAGCTTTTCCTTCCTGAGCGAAACCAACCTTATCAAGATGTCCTGTCCCCCAACCCCACGCACCCCGGGTTTCCTTGGGAAGGGACCTCAGCTGCTTGGGGGTTTGTGGGATCACAGGAGGAACAGAACGCAGGGTAAAGGATGAGGAAACGACGTGACCGCTCTTTGCTGTGCTTTGCTCCCTTCCCGTTACAGAAAAGATAGAGGAGATCTACAAAGCGTTCATCACGGAGTCCGGCATCCAGTTCAGTGAGCTCGAGGAGCAGGTGCTACACTTCCACCTGAGCAACCTGGAGTACGCCTGCGGCAGCAGCCTCCGCCAGGTGTGCGGGCCCGCGGTGGCGGGGTGCGCGTGTCCGTGTGCGGGCCCCGGCTGGGGCCATGTGCTGGTGCGCATGTTTCCATGTGTTGGGTGTTGGCCCTGACCCAGGCTCTGCGCATGTTGGTGCGTGTGTCCGTGTGCCGGCTCTTGGCCCGGAACCCGGGCTGCTCTGGGTAAACAGGAAATACGGGTTCTGCTCTTGCAAGTTCCAAAACCATGACTTCTGAGCGAAGTCGCCCCACCGTGGTTTAGACCTTGTTTTGTTGTTAAAGCTAGAGAAACCTTTCTTCCGTGAATGTGTCAGAAGGGCCCTGGCGCTGGATCTGCGCGGGGCCCAGAGCCGGGCGTGCTGGCTGCCCTCCTTCCTCTGTGCGCCCCACTCCGCGGAGGCCCTGCAGGCGAACCTGGGGAGCCCTGCGCGGTCTGAGAGCACTGCTCTCCGGAGACCGAAATAGAGGAGCTTTGCAGGCGTGGTCTGTGAATCTTGCTGAAATAAATTTAAACTTGCCTCACTCCTGTAACGACCATGGTCTTGATACTCAAATCTTCTGTATTTTGAATTGAGGCTCCACAGATGACCCTGGCTTATTGTCCAAATCAGGATATCTCCATTTTCATTCGATTCTTTTTTTTTTTTTTTTTTTTAACTATTTTATTTGTCAGAGAGAGAGAGAGGGAGGGAGGGAGAGGTAGGCAGAGGGAGGAGCAGGCTCCCTGCTGAGCAAGGACCCCCCCCCCCACCCCCTGGGATCACAACCTGAGCTGAAGGCAGATGCTTAACCAGCTGAGAGACCCTGGCATTCACCATTGCCATCGGAGTAACGTTGTTTTCCAAAATCGTGCAGGATTTCAGCCTCTATAGAAATGCCACATTGGCGACGGTTGGCATGCTTATAGATGGAGTTCTCCAGTTTCATTCACCGAGTTCTCCTTTTTCAGCATTGTTGATACATAGTATACCTTGCTGTCAAGAAGCAGGTCCAAATCATGTCTACCTTTTGTTCTAAAATAAGCTTTCCTGGAGTGCTTGGCTGGCTTAGTCGGTGGAAGATGCCAGTCTCAGCCTTGGGGTCATGAGTTCAAGTCCCACAATTAGGGGTAGAGTTTACATAATGGATAGACAGACAGACAGAAAAATAAGCTTTCCTGCACATTATCGTTTCCCAGGTGTCCGCTCGCTCCTGGGACCACAACGAATTCTTTGCCCAGTTCGCTGGAGACCACACTCTGCTAATGCCTGGTTACTCCGTAATCATTGAGAAACTGGCAGAAGGCCTAGACATTCGGCTCGAATCTCCAGTGAGTGTCGACAGTGTTGGACGGGGGGAGCTCTGAATTGACCTTGTGTTTGGAGGGTGGGAAGCGTGGGGCGCGTGGATGACACAGGAGACAGGTGCTTGCCGTGACCTCGTTCATTTTGTAGCCCCACTGTTTGGAAGCAGCCTTGGTGCAGATGCCTCTTGGTTACTCGTGTGTGCGGGATTCTCATGACCTCCCTGACACTGTGCATCTGTGTTCATTCGGAAATTTTTCCCTTCGCGTGTTTGTCCCTATGCGTTCGCACTGCGCGTTGCTCTGATCACAGGGGCTATAACTTATGTGTATCCTTCACTTTAGATAAGCGATTTTAAAGATTTTCCATATTCTGACAGTGTTTATAAGTTTTAATGACTGGGTGAGAGTTCCCTGAAGTAAGCTGTAAATGTCGTTCAGATCTCTGAATGCCAGAAAATGATTCTTTTGGCGCCTATACTTGGATATACTTGGAGAGGATCCTGGATCGTACGGCTCCATCTCTCATGGTTTTCATGATTGTTTTTCTCGAGCAGGTACAGAGCATTGATTATTCTGGAGATGAAGTGCAGGTTACCGTTACGGATGGGACAGGGTATACAGCACAAAAGGTAGGTGCTAGAATTTCACTAGGTGCTGCTAGGGGCCTGGGGGTCTGGGAAAACCGTGTTTTCCACCAAGTAATTTGCCTTTGGCAATCTGCCTGGAGATGGAGTCCTGAAGACTTACCTGTCTCCACTCAATCCTGTGTGGGTCTGCAGATCTGAGATAACTGATCTAACACCATATGGATTTCATGGTAGGTGGAATTCTGAAAAGTGTTTCTTGTGGTACGTGAGTCCTGAGAGTTGAATAAGAAAAATCCTTTGGCCAAATAAGTTTGATAAGTATTGTGTACTGCAGTCTACTTTTTGGGTTAAGTATGAGTGTGTTAAAGGCTCTGAGAAGTTGTGTATTACAAAAAAAAAGTTTATTTTGTTTAATTCTTGGTACTTTCCAAGTTGGCGGTGGTTTTTTTTTTTTGTTTTTTTTTTTTTTAGTTTGTTTTGCCATGGGATCATTTTTCTGTTCAAGTCAGCTCTGTGTTTTCATTTTGAAACTGTCAGGAGAACTTTTATATTATTGGGATTTTTTTATAAACTTCATTAGATGGACAGTGGAAGGTGTTATACTCTGGGATGTCACATGGAGATTTCTGTGGTGTTGGAGAGAGCAGGGGTGCTTCCCTGAAGCAGAGGGGATGAATAAGCCCTATAAATTTATTTTGGTTTATTTATGTCTGAAATGAGGACCCAAATGTATAACTGAGAGACTATCACTGGTTCCTAGATTAGCTGTGCTCTGCACTTTCCAGTTATTTCCAGGATTGTTTGTCAAGTGAAGAGATGGGGTCTAGGGTATAAGCCCACGGGGCAGATCCTCCTGTCACTCCCGCCATTGGCTAGTGGGGGCGTTGGGGCTGGTAGGATGCAGTCTTAGGACTGTAGTGCTTCTTAGTCCCGGCTCACGTGGGAACCGCCCGTGAGGGGCTTAGGAAGAAAACTGCAGCCAGAGCTCCTCCCCGCACAGGTTCTCAGGGACTCGGGCTGGTCATGTCTGTAATGCTTCCCCCGGTCAGTCCAGCCTGCGGCCGGGCCAGTGACAGTGTCCTCTACTGTGAGCCCCAAAGTGAGAGTCAGGCTAATATCTGAGGCTCCTCCTGGTGGTGAAATTTTTTTTAAATACCTCTTTGTAAAATTGTACATCAGCTGATGGCTCAACCTCTGGGATTTTGTGACTGTGCCTCTTGGCGGCCCCTGCTGGATCACCATCTGCTAGGTCACCCTCTGCCTGACCCTAACCAGGCGCCTTTGCCTTCCTTTCTTTGGATCCGACTCTCCAGGGATATTAGGGTAGAGCCGTGTTTCAAAGTCTGCTCCGAAATGTTTAAAGTCTTTTTAGACTTTAGGTAGTCTGCACACATCACATGGTTTGAATTGGAAGTTTCCAAACCAACTTGTAAGTGAAGGATGACCGCCCCAGCCTGACACACCCACAAATGTTTACAAAGCTGCAGTGCAGGTCTCCAGGCTGCTTGCCCTGAGAGCTGGTGTGAGTCTCTGGCCAGCTCTGTTTATCTCTTCCGCCTGTTTACCTTAGCTCATGGGCTTTTTTTTTAAGACTTTATTTATTTATTTGACAGACAGAGATCACAAGTAGACAGAGAGGCAGGCAGAGGAAGGGGGCAGCAGGCTTCTCGATGAGCAGAGAGCCCGATGCGGGACCCAATGGCAGGACCCTGAGATCGTGACCTGAGCCGAAAGCAGAGGCTTAACCCATTGAGCCACTCAGGCATCCAGCTCATGTGCTTTTGAAAGCTTTTTGGTTGTTAAGAAAATATCTAGATCTGGGACACCTGGGTGGCTCAGTTGGCAAGTGCCTGCCTTCGGCTCAGGTCATGATCTCGGGGTCCTGGGACTGAGTCCCTGCTCAGTGGGGAGCCTGCTTCTCGCTCTGCCTGCTGCTCCCCCTGCTTATACAGTCGCTTTCTCACTGACAAATAAATAAAATCTTAAAATCTAGATCTTATTTCCTTGAAGTTCCTATGCATCTACGAGAACAATTGCTCCTTTTTAAAAAAAGATTTTATGTATTTATTTGACAGAGAAACAGAGCACAGGAGCAGGGGGACCGGGAGAGGGAGAAGCAGGCTCCTGCTGAGCAGGGAGCCTGGCACGGGGCTCCATCCCAGGATCTTGGGATCGTGACCTGAGCTGAAGGCAGACGCTTAATCAACTGAGCCGCCCAGGCGCTGCCCCCTCCCCTTTTTTTTGATTTCATGGTGATGACACTGAAAATACTTTCTACATGTTCCCTGTGGCAGAAAATAGTGACACAATGATAGGAAGAACTCTGGCCTTCCTGGGATCCTGGAGTTGGGGTTCAAGCCAAGCACACTCAGTCTTTGACGAGGGTTCTGGTAGCTAGAGTGGTTGGCATTCAGTTCCATGGCACGCTGCTCCTGCTGTGCTGGCCCCCAGCATAGCTGGCGGAAGTAGACACACACACACACACACACACACACACACTCTTCCCAGACTCCCTAGCAACTGAGGTTCTGGATGGAAATGGTGCAGCCACTCAGCCACACTAGTGGGAGACCTGGAAGCCCTGGTGGCTTCTGCTTCACTTTCGACAAGCAGGACGGTCAGGGTGTCAGGCTCTCCTGCACCGGGGCCGGTGGAGGCCCCAGGGTCCATTCCCTCTCCGCAGGGGAGTCACAAGGCAGGGCCTCAGGAGCCCACGTTGCTGGTGCAGCTTGTTCTGTAAGCGGCACGATTCTCGAGCCGGCAGCGGGAGTGATGGCTTCTGGCGCTGGTCATGGTGACGTGGCTCCGGAGCCAAAGATGTCCTGACTGTATGGAGAGACAGCAGCTCTTTGCGGCCGGGTTCTGCGATGGGACTTGGAGGGTCATTCTTGAAGGCTCTGTTAGCACCTGTTACTTCAGTTCTCCTAAATGATTGTGAGAGCCATTGGAGACCCTGCGATAAATTGTTTTCTCCTTAAAAAAAATTTTTGTGGCTTTTTGTGATTATAATACTCTGTACTGTTTTTGATGTGCTTTACCATTTATGTAACATATTGATGTATGTTGTAAGAGTTTTCATTTTAAGCCTTACCTCAGTTCTTTGAGGTTAGCAGGGCAGGTATTGGCCACACACTAGAAAGCGTCAGATATGATAAACAAATATAGTTTCCTGATTCCATATTTAGGATTATTTCCTATTACAGTACTGCTTTTCAGGATTGGGATCTATTGACCCTTTCTACCCAGAGTTATTCTAAACCATTAAGACCTTTCTGTGACTTCTTCCATGTGGATGCCACTTCTGCTCAGCCAGGCACCCTTGTGCAGTGAACAACCTGGCCAATGGTACATGACGGCACTTGTTCTTTCCAGTATAACATGGGACGTTGACAGTCTCATGATTGGCAGTAGGGAGAAATGTCCTTTGTGTGTTGAGATTTTCCTGGAAATGAATCCACTGAGTGGTTATGGTGTTAGGTTCAGTTGCTTTCCTGTGTTCATTATTCATTTTTTCTCACAGGTATTAGTCACGGTCCCACTGGCCTTACTGCAGAAGGGTGCCATCCACTTTAACCCACCACTGTCAGAAAAGAAGATGAAGGCTATCAACAGCTTAGGTGCAGGCATCATTGAAAAGGTGACAGGTTACTCAAGCCGGGTGACTGGAGTTCCTTAACTTATGGTATTGGGCAGTAGGGGATAATTTTTTAATTCAAATAAAATTCAAAGATTTTCTTTACATTTGAATAATCATTCATGAAGAATACAGAAGGATACTAGCAAAACGAGAGGAGCAAAGGTGGGCCAAGGTCTGAATTTTGACATTAGAAAAATGAATCTTACTATTCAGAATTTTAACTTGGCATATAAATATGGAAAAAGGTAGCTATTTTTTTTGTCTTTTTTTGGGCTGCTTTCTTTGCCTGCCCTCCATTAATTGGTCCCAGTGAGGAGAGTTTCAGTTCCTCTGCCTTTAAAATCTCTAGCAGAAATGCGAGGGCTTCAGCGGATCCTGGCGACCCTAGGGATGGCTAGAATTGGTTGTAGCAACATTCGCTTCCAGACCGGGTCTTAGGAATGCTTTGCATCTTCCCATCAGCCTGGTGGTTGCTGGTGGGTCCCCCCGTCATCGGTGGGAGTATGGGACTAAACAGCACAAAAAGCCAGATGCTCATGAGAGCACAAACAAGACAGGTGCATGGAAAGGGAGGGTTGAGGTTTGTTTTCCGTGCCTAGCTCTTCAGTCGAGAACTGTAGGTTGCTTCTTAGAGCTTGCCATACTCCTGATCCCAGGGACTCCTAACCCTCTCCCTCTCTTGCTCACTTTCCAGATTGCCTTGCAATTCCCCTACCGATTTTGGGACAGTAAAGTTCAAGGGGCTGACTTTTTTGGTCACGTACCTCCTAGCGCCAGCAAGCGGGGGCTTTTCGCTGTGTTCTACGACATGGATCCCCAGGTAAGTCGCTGGTGAAATGTGGCTTGAGTTCCCCTGCCGCAGTTAGAATCTGGTCACACTCCGGAGCCGAAGGGTACGGTGGACGCTCTGGGTCCGTGTTGCTGTGCTTGAGGATGTTTGGCCTGGGACGTTGTCCTGCAGCAGGCCCACCACCTGCCATGTGCTCTTCAAGGGCTGTCGTTGCTCCCCGGGCAGTGGATCAGTTGCTTTAGGAAACTAGTCTCTCAGGCCGATGGGGCGTCCTCTTGGGGCGAGTCAGCGCGGCACGGTGATGAGTGGGACCTGAACACCGCTCTCGAGGGTCCTCCTGTGAGCGGCCCAGAGGAGGGCGAGGGGCGGGCCTGGGACGGGAGAGGTGCTACTGGTTCCTGCAGACCATCCTTGTTCCCTTTTCTTCTTCCTCCCAAGAAACTTCATCTTAAAAGGTTTCCCTTGGGAGCCATGGGCAAAATTTCTTCACCGTATGAGAAGGATTTTTCCCTTATTTTACCTGCAGACATCCCTTCTCCATCCTGTTTCTTCTAGAACGAGTTCATACAAGGGGAAAGCCTAGAGCATCCCTGAACCTTCCTATTTACCCTCCTTCCTGAGCTTCTCCTCGAACGACAAAAATGTCTAGATGAATAAGGAGTTTTGTGAGGGAAGTGGGCTGGGGACTGAGAGGAGGGGGGAAGGGGCTGTGGGGTTGGGGGTGCTTGTGAGTACAGGGACTGGGGACTTCCGTCCTGAAAGCAGAGAACGTGAACTGCCGGGGCCTTCCTCTCGCGTCTGCAGAAGCAGCACAGTGTGCTGATGTCCGTGGTCGCCGGGGAGGCCGTGGCGTCCGTCAGGACCCTGGACGACAAGCAGGTGCTGCAGCTGTGCATGGCCGTGCTCCGGGAGCTGTTCAAGGAGCAGGTCAGAGAACCAGCGCGCTCTCCGCAGCGGGAGCCCCGAGGATGAAGGCGATCGCGGGGCCGCGTCCTTCCTCCTTCCCGGTGCAGCCTCCCAGCTCTGTGCCTGCGCCGGTCCGCAGGTCCGCACGGGCCAGCGTGGCAGACAACAGACTGGGTGGTGTCAACCACAGCCGCGGATTTTCTCCCTGGGCTGGGGCCGGAAGTCCGAGAGCAGGTGCCGGCGGGTCTGGTTCCTTTGGAGGCCGCCCACCCTCCTTGGCCTGCAGATGGCCGCTGCTCCCTGTGACCTCACCCGCCCTTCCCTCTGTGCTTGTCCATGTCCTCCCCTCTTCTCGTAAGGACACCAGTCCTCCTGGGTCAGAGCCCACCCTGAGGCTCTAACCCTGAGGCTTTAACGGGATTCCCTCACGGACAGCCCATTCTCAGATAGCGTCCCCTTCGGAGGTACTGGGGCGAGGCGCAGCAACGTAGGAATTTTAGGGGGACACACACGAGCCTGCAGCGATATTCCTACCACCCGTCACACCACTGTCTTTCTTTTTTGCTCACATCACGCACTCCCTTCCCTCCTCCTTCCCTCCCTTTTTTATGCTAATCCACAGAGCGTGGCTATTCACTGGGGAACTGCCCAAAATGTGGAACGTGTCCCGAATTTGCACGTCATTCCTGCAGAGGCCGGGCTTGTCTCCTCTGTGCGGTTCCCGTGGGAGTGTGTGTGCGCTGCAGTTGGCGCCACGGCCCTGCTCTCCCGGGGATGGCGGAAGCTCTGCGTCTCCCCGACGTCCAGGATTAACCCACACCCCAGCAAGCTTTGACAGCTTCCCTTCCAAAGGAATATTGTCCAGAATTTTCGCCCACCCCACAGACGCAGCTCATCCCTTCTCTTTTTTCTCCGAGGAGCTCAGGGTCTGTGCTATTTGCCAGGCTACCAAATCTCACCATTTCTGGAGACCTGGAAATGGCGCGGCTTCCGTCTTTTCCAAATCAAGGAGTGGGAGTAGAAAGAAGTGAAATGACTCAAAAGTTACATAAATTAGAGAAAGAGAGGCCTCCCTGGTGGGGGGTGGGGGTGTTGCTTATTTTACATGATGTGATTATATCTTACAGTTGTCCCTCACTTGGGGTTTTTGCCCCAAAACTTGTTTCCATGCTAGTTATTTGGAACTGAGCACATTGTTTCTGTAGAAATAGTTTTCCTGCTGGTGCCTGTCCGAGGCATAGAATTATTTGAAACTTAGTGAACGTGAAACATAGCATCCTACGGCCGTTCTGTGAAGGCTGTTAAGGATTCCAGCCTGTCCCAGGGCTGCCCCCTTCCCTTCTGCTCCGGCCCACCGGCCCCTCTTCTGCCATTGCAGCACCTGCTGGGCTGCCCCGCAGCCAGGGCCACCCCGAGTCTTAGCCGCTGGCGAGGGCCGGCCTGCTGGGTGGGGGGTCTGCATCTCTGGCTGGGGAGGGTAAGTCCGTAGACGTTGGGAGGTTGAAGAGTTTGGGCGGGGCAGCGGGGCCTGGATGGATGCAGGGGACGGAAGGGGACAGTGCAGAGGGATGAACCCATTTCTAGAGGCGGGGGCCTGGGGGTCGCTGCTCCAGGCCACAGCTGTCTCAGTCCGTCTTGGATCCTGGTTCATGGTTCCTTCTGCTTGACACAGGAAGTCCCAGATCCCACAAAGTATTTTGTCACTCGGTGGAGCACAGACCCCTGGATCCAGATGGCGTACAGCTTTGTGAAGACGGGCGGGAGCGGAGAAGCCTACGATATCATCGCCGAGGAGATCCAAGGAACCGTCTTCTTCGCCGGCGAGGTGCGTGTCGGGTCCCGAATCGGACGCCTTTTACTTGGTTACTTTCTTTAAATTGAAGTGGGGTATGTCCAGGATTTCGAAGCAAAGTCAGATATGGTCAAAGTGTTCTGACGGTGGGGACACCAGGGTGGCGGTCCCTTAAGTGTCTGACTCTGATTTCAGCTCAGGTCCTGATCTCAGGGTCATGAGATCGAGCCCCGCAGGGGGGCTCCGTGCCAGGATGGAGGCTGCTGCCCTTTCTCTCTCTCCCTGTCCCCTAACTCACGCACTCTCTCTCCCTCAAAGCTTAAAAACACACACACACACATCATGACGCAGAACAACAGATGCCCCCTCAACACCCTCCTCCCCCTCCTAGGACAGCTGTTTTTAACCCTTTCTGCCGTTGCTTCGGGAATTTACTTCCTGTTTCCAAACATTTCTGCTGTTGACTTCTGATGTGACGAGGCCGACTTCGGCCACTGGCTTCCTCTCAGGCTGGCGATGTGGCCCGTGTGGTGTGGGGCTTTCACACTTGGGAAGTGCATCGGTGCCCCTGGGACGTGGCTTCCTGCAGGGCTGAGGTGTTCGTGCAGCTTTGACAGTCGTCATGGCCCCCGTGCTCGGTAGCTCGGTGCTCCGTCCCCCGCCCCGCCGCCCTCCCCAGAGCACCACTGAGTCCCTGGGACCTGGCACGTTCGCTCCACTTTTGGAAACCCCCTTCCTGGCGTCCCTTGGCCGGTGCGCAGGTCTGCACTGGTTGATCTCTGGGACCCCTCCTTCCCACTCTCCAGGCTTGGCGTTTTATTTCCTAGATTACTCTCTCCTTTCTTTTTAATGTTTGTTTTAAACTGTGGTAGATTATGCACAACGTACCGTTTACCATCATAACTTCTTTTAAGCCCATAAAGAACTTCTGTTGAGTCGGCAGTTGTCGCTGTCCGTCAACCCACAGTTCTTGTGGTTGGGCTTCTCGGAGCTCCACTTAACGTGGACAGATGCCACAAACGCCCACCTGTCATCTTTGGGATCCAGTTTCTTTGTCAGGGCCTGAGAAGTCAAACTGTAGGAACTACATGGATTGTGCTTTTGGCAAATGATCTAAAAGTATTTTTCTTCCTTGTTTCTAATATTGAGGAGTCTCGTTACTTCCACTGCAGTGCATGAGCCTCGCAGAGACTGTTGGGGGTCTCGTGGCCACCCCTGTGGGACACTTGCTGGGACAGAATCGCTCTGCCCCCCTGCCCCATCTCGGTGTAGCCACAGTCAGGTTCCGGACACGGTGAACGACAGTGCGCATTTCCATCTAGAATGAGGCTTTTACCGTCTTGCTGGTTTTCAGGTCTGCAGTTCAGTGGGATCAAATACATTGACGCTGCTGTGCCCCCATCACCACTGTTCCGTCCAGAACGTGTTCATCCTGCGGAACTGATAGTCGGTCCCAGTGAAACGACACTCCCCGCTCCCCCCTCCCTCCGCCCCTGGCTGCCACATCTCTGTTGCGTCTCTGTGAATTGTTCTGGGTGCTCCATCCTCTCAGTGGAAGGAACCGTGTTTCCTTTCATGACTGGCTTATTTCCCGCAGCAGAATGTTCTTAAAGGTTCATCCAGATTGTGGCACGGGTCAGAATATCCTTCCCTTTTAAGACTGAATATAGTCCATTGCGTTTATAGATCACATTTTTTAAAAAAAGTATTAGAGCACGAGCAAGAGACGGAGAGGGGGAAGCAGGCTCCCCCCTGAGCAGGGAGCCTGATGCGGAGCTCGATCCCAGGACCCTGAGACCATGACCTGAGCTGAGGCTAGATGCTTAACCCACTGAGCCCCCCAGGCGCCTGACAGATGACATTCTGTGTACACATTCACGTCCTGGATGCTTGAACTGCTACTACCTTTTGGCCACTGTGAGTGATGCTGCTGGGAACATGGGTGTGCGCAGATCTTCAGGAACCTCTTTTGGGTTCTCTGGGGCATATGCCCAGAAAAGGCATTGCCGGGTCATACACAAATTCTCTGGTTAACTCTTTGAAGAGCCACTACACTGTTTCCTACAGTAACGGCATCAGTTTACACCCCACCAGCAGTCACTTCCGACACTTGAGACTTTTTAAAAGACTGATTTATTATTTTAGAGAGTGTGTGTGTGTGTGGGTAGGGAGGGTCAAAGGGAGAGAGAATCTCAAGCAGACTCTACATTGACCGGGGGGAACCTGGTTCCTGGTTCAATTTCATGACCCTGAGATCCTGACCTGAGCCAAAGTCAAGAGTCAGACATTCAACTAACTGAGCCACCCAGGCGCCCCGTGATTTTCTGTGGGTTTTTGATAATGGCCATCGTAATGGGTATGAAGTGGCATACCTTCTGTCTTGGTTTATTTTTTTTGAGAAATGTTTTGCTGTTTTACCACTCTTTTCTGTGCCCATTTTCACTTGTGTATAATCTAGACACTCCTATCCTTCGGTCCTTGGTTTTTGCATTTCTGATCATTCTCTCCCCACATTTTCCCCCTCTTATTTCTAGATCTTCTGTTACATATATTGGAATTCCTGAATTGATTATCTTGATTTTTTTTCTTTGCTGTTACTCGTTCTGCCATCTTACCATGTTATGGGGAGATTCAACTTCCCACCCTTGAACTTTGTAAATTCTATCTCTTTTATGAGGACATTCTTGTCCTCAGATTATTCTTTGGTAGCATCCTCTTCATGACTCCTGAGTTCCTGTTTTTTTTCCTTTAGCCTCTGCCTCCCACATGTCCAGATATCCCACCCTTGACTGCTTAGATCTGAGCGAGGCATCTTTATAAAAGCCTACCGAGAGCGCCCGCAAGCTTGCCAGCGGCTAGTTGGATCCGCAAACATCAGTGTGTCTATCTATAGCTCTTTCTTCTGGGAACATGTAGTTTCTCTTTGCTTGGTGGCAGCTCCTGACGTCCTGGGATCCGAAAGCTTTGCTCTTAGTTATGAAGACTTTACTCAATCCCTCCATGGTTAGCTGCCTCACCCTTGCCTCCCCAGATCTCCGGTTGTGGTGGTGGGAGCGGGAAGCCGGGGAGGGTCTGACCTGCTCTTCGTAGCCTTCAGTCCTGTTTCCACTCATGCCCAACTCTGTCTCTGTGGTTCTTGATGCCTCCGGTGGCTGAGAATTTTAAAGGATTCTTTGAGGGGGTGTGTGAACTGGTTGCTTTTGACCCTCACCCCCACGCCACTACCCTTCCCAAACGGAGCAGAGTAAAGGCAATTCTCAGCACCCTTTCATGTTTTCATACTTTGTATGTTAGCTTAGGAGCACACGCATTTTCTAGTGTCATAGAAAATGGAGTGGGTGTTCTTTTCTCTTCCGGACTTCTGGAGGACTCCAGAAGAGTATCATGGAAAAGCTGGCTATTGTAGAGTCACTGGGCTGCAGAGCCAGCTTTGTGGGAACAGAGCAGGACTACAGGCTGAGCAGCCCGTCAGCGGCTTCCAGGAGCAGCTCTGTTGGGCTCCTTTAATCTCACAGTTAAAGAATAATTTTAAACCTATTTCTGTGAAGTTTCTGCCCCTCTCCCCAACTAGTACTTGGACGGCAAGTACCTCCTGACATTACCTCCATTCACTGACATCTTTGGCACCGGACCTTTCCCCTCCATCCCAGCCACTCACCCGGGTGACCTGGCAGTAGCTTAGTTCACACGGAGCTGTTTCGTGTCCTTCCCCGTCTTCTGAGGCGCGCTCACCAGCTCTCCCACAGCTGCCTCCCAGACCTCGTCATTGTTTCTGCCCCCAAAGGCACAGATCGGGACTTTTTTCCCCTTCTTGGCTTGCTGGTTGTGTTCTAGCTAGTCTCCTGGAAAGGGGGCTTCTCCCAGTGCCAGTCCTCACCTTTTCTTTCCCCTTCCTATTGAGTCACACAGCTCTGTCCTTCTGTTGCCGCCATCGAGTGAAACTCCAGCTGTGGATGGAGGGGTTCGTGCTGGTAGCCTCCCTCACGGCCGATTCGAACAGCGAGATTCCTTGTCTGGTTGGGGTGGGGCAGTGAATGTGTCTTAGTCATTCCCCTTAGTACATTCCCCTGGTACAGAGAGGTGGTATCCTAAGGACCGGCACACAGTACCTCACAGGACGGTAGAGTAAGTTGTGCAATGATCTGGTGAGGTATGGTGGGATAACCAGAGAGGTTCAGGGGCAGTGATGGGGACGTAGTGTTCCTAAGAGCACAAAGGAGTGCCGTCCATCGTTGAGGGTCAGAGAAAGTATAAGCGTGTACTGATTATTTGCTTATTACCATTTGAGATCCTTATACATGACCTCCAGTTATGCAATTATTTCTTACAGGCAACAAACAGGCATTTTCCACAGACTGTTACAGGGGCATATCTGAGCGGTGTTCGAGAAGCAAGCAAGATCGCAGCATTCTGAATAGAATTTGTGTGGACCCAGCTTTCTTCTGTGCCCCAGATGGTAAAGTTTGAAACATGTGTTAAACCTCACTTTCATAAAACCGAACGGAAAACCTTCTCTGAGAGCATTAGCCCCAAGAATCCTTTCGAAGCACTTAGATTTGCTTTTTCCACAGGTTGATTAGGGCTAAGTCTTCTGTATTTCAGAATAAGGCAGAAGGAACCTTAAATTAAGATTTTGGGTAGGATTTCTTCCATGGCTGGAGACTCCCTTTAAATCGGACATTTTGTTGGACTTACCAGTTTTCAAACATTGAGAAACCAAGCAGCAATCATTAGAATACCAGATAAAGCCATGTATTTTTCTTCTGTGACAGTTTATTAGTATCTTTGCCAATGAGCCTTAAGACTTTCATAAAGCTCCAATATTGAGCTTTTACTTAAAATTTAGATACAAATCTTTCTGTGTCAGATATAGCACAAACTCTTCAGCTGAAAGTAAATGAAACTTCCAGACTGTTTTATATTGTACATAATTCTTTCCATTGGGTTATTTAAAAATTTAAATTCAGGTATCTTTTGTGATACATTTTAGATTTGTGCACTCATTGGCAAAACAGCAAAATTTCCAATTCCTTAAACAGCACAGGTATTCTATCACTTAGAATGGGGTAGAGATAGTATAGTCTTCATACTTTAGGCCAATTAGAATATGGCTCTTTTTCTAAGAGCCAAGTTGGGGTGGATGGTACACTTTAAATAGCCTTACTTTTGGCAACCACTAGCAAAAAGATCTTTCTTGTCAGAATACTTTAATAAAAAACTCCCTCTACTGCCTCTTTTTAAAATAACAGATTCAAACTCTTAAGAGAATTTTTTTACAGCATTATGTTTTCAGTATTCCATAGGCAGGTCCACTGGAAAACTGCAGAAAAATGTGATATCCTGGTAAATATTACACATTTAAAGCCATATCTTAAAAGCCTGAGAACATGGCAGATACATTTTCCTTTTTTCACTCATGACAAAATAATTCATTTAAAACAATGATTTCAGGGTCTTCAGGATGTTTATCTTGCCAAATTAGAAAAGTGGATGGTAACTTAAGTGCTTTTGTTTTAAAAAGTCTTAACAGTTCTTTCAATATTAGTCTGCTTCAAAAAGGGACTCAAAATGATTTTAAAGACTTTGCAAAATATTAGGTATTTTTAAAATTTAAAGTCCGCTTCTAAATAGAAATAGTATTTTATGCAAACTTTACACAGAACTTAGACACATCTGTCCCCATCAGAGTATGATACAAACACAGAAAAGCAAACAGCAGTAAATCGGTTTCAAAGTTGGGTTAACACAGCAAAATGCTGAGATTTAGATTATCTGATGAGAGTCACTGGTACTGATTGGGAAGTATTCTGCTTTAAAATACTATGTATTAAAATGTTTAATGAATAGCATGTGTTCAGTGGTAAATGCAAAGTATTTTAAGTTTGAAATGGCTCACAACTGTTTAGTCTCTGGGCACTTCAACTTGTACTGTGCTATAAGCAAACCTCGTTAGCTGAAGTACAGTAAATGTGTATGTAAAAAATTTCCTGTCTTAAGTGACATCATTTGACTTTTTTTTCGTTAAGGAACCACGGTACTTTTCCTCTTGATTATGGTTTTTCACTGTTTGAAGATTTTGTAATTGAATAGCAGTGGATACAGTGTTTCAACTGCAGATTGTGAACAGCTGGTTGTGTATAACTACTTAATAAAAACTAGACTTGTTTTTCAAACACTGTGTACTGTCTAGTGACGAGCGCACTCCTGTCAGCTACGCCTTCCCCAGGAACTCGCATGCTACCTCACCTGGCCTCTCTCCTCCAAGCCGTCTGCAGACTTTGTTTTTAGTTCCTAGGTCTTACTCTGCTCACCCCCTTTCAAGTAAATGATCTAAAATAAACAGTTGGTAACTGTACTCACCTACCTTCTGTGAGATCACTTCCCGGTTTTCCTTGGTGACCTCTCCATCGTGTACGTGCTCATGTAACCGTGCGCCGTTATCACGGAACAGCACTCCAAATTAACTGGGATCGTGGGGCTAAATCCACCTAAAAACCTGTTCTGAGTTCCTCAGCTGGGGGGAAATGCTACAAGAACCATAAGACATTAATGCAGGAGACAAGAGCATGGATTTATTATTTTTATTGACAAGGTTTATAGGAACAAATTAAATATTTAAAATCAAAGGCCAATTCTTGGGTCTCATTTAGTTCTTTACTCCATTCATTTGCATTTATCAATAAACAAGTCAAACCTGTTTAAACCCTAACAGTCAACACACACCACTTTTATGGATGGATTTTTATTTTAAATGCTCAACTGGTTTATCAAAGGCCTAGTTCTCTCATAAGTAGCATTGTTTTACTTTAAAATTCAGAGATTATTCAATAAACTGATTAAGACAATTTAAAAGACAAAATAGTCTCATTCAGGAGTGGTCTGTATACTGATCACCTAGAATCCTGATTGGCCAAAATTTAAAACCCAAAAGCCCTGATTCCACAAATACATTAAACTTCTTTAATGTTAAAAATAAGTCTTTTATCACTTTTGAGAAATATTGTGTCAGCGATCCCCACTATTGCCTACACATTATCTTCTAGCACTATACTTGGTACATTTATCATAATTATAAAGGTGGCCCGGTGTCCTGTAAATATCAGCATTTTATATGGGCAAAAGCAGTTAATAAAAATCAGTTCATTTATTATAAGCCAAATGTGCTTGAACGTACTCCCACCCTGTCCCCAAATTTTGAAGTTCTGATGTACTAATATAAAATGTATCTACAGACACTTGCAGAATTAACACTAAAACTACAACCTGATGACACTTCTGAGGCAAAGCAGAGAACGGTCTGTTCCTTCAGTGTTTTCCCCACTGAATTCTGACTTCACTGCTCCGTCATACCATATGGCCGAACACTGACATTTCATAGTTTAGAACTGTAAAGATACCTACCTAGAGGAGTTTAAAAAGTGATCTGCACAAAAGAAATAAAAAAACTTTATATACAACAAATTTGTTTTTAAAAATACAAAAATAACATCTGTCACTTTTGTCATGCTGACAATTTGACATATATACACATGCAGAAAATTTCCAATTTAATCTCAATAGCTGAAGCCTGTATATTTTTAATATGATGAACACACCGCCACTGACAGATGTGTATTCAAAATATTTCGTGTACTAAATACTGCCATAGTCTCTGCATGTATAAATGTCAGTAATAGTTTGTTCTACTTGATTAAAAGTATGTCCGAAACAAGCGACTACTACTAAGCGCGCTAAAAACTACAACAGTTCGAGAATCTACGATCTCATATAAAGAAATCCAAAATGTACAAAATACAGCTATAAAAGCAAGGAACAGTTACTGCCATGCAAAATTTTAAACTAAAAACTGCATAGAAATGCAATTTAAAACAACAAACTCAAATTTACTTAACACTCAAGATAAAAAGATCGGCAATAAGTTCTACCAACACAATGCCTGCAGGGATTTAGAAAAGGAAATACATTCTCTTTGCTGGTATAATGGTATAAATCAGATCTTTACATCCACGGGACAAGTCATCTGTCTCCTCTGCCTCAGGAAATCAGCTGCAATGAGAGAAACATCATTTTCCTATGCCCAAAGCACATTAGAAACACAAAAATCGTATACCCACCCCCCAAATTTTTAAACTGTGACCTTGGGAAATGTGTTGGGACCAATATCAAACTCTAGCTACTGTGAATCTTCTGCCTCTGGGGGACAACAACTGTGCTCATGTGGCTGTGGGAGTACTGGGGACACTCCAGCTGCCCACATAACACTGCGAGCCTGACACTGCCTTTGTCACTACTGTTCGGACTGTATTTTTTAGCTTTACAATGGGAAAAACATTTTCCCCACCAAGTATCTTGAGAAAATCTGATTTAGTGACGTGAATATTCTGAAAAATACGCAGTATTTGATACACATCATTCCTTTGTCTTAGATGTTCAAAAATGATTAAAATTAGAAAAGATGGAGATACTTACCTCTTTAACAGTTGTTTTTATGAAATCTTTTCTTTCAGTTAAATCATAAGCAGGATAATTTTCATATACCTATGGTAAAAAATAAAAGGTTAAAAATAGATTTAGAAATCCAGTGATACGCTTTACACCTTTGGATAAAGAAACGGATGCTGTGTACGAGCAGCTGCACGTGCGCTCAGGTTTCTCGCTCACCAGGCCCAAAATGAGCCGACCGTAAATCAGTGTGTGAACATTCTCACGTTGTACATGCTACTGGGAATCTCAGCGGAGCTAACAGACGCAGGCGAGGCCAACACTCAGATCTCAGGTAAGGGGACTAAGCGCTTTATATTGGCGGGTTCTCTGTCAGATGTTTCCTAGAGACTCCCTTATGCTTCTCTCTTATGTCCTCCAACACCACTGAGGCTCCTCAACTTGAACTCTGACAAGCCTCGGCCTCCGCTCCACCACTGCATCCCCTCCCCCAGGTGACATCCCCGAGATCCGGGGGGGTCCCAGGAGTGCTCTACTCCTAGACCTTTCCAGACAGCCCTCTCTCCTGTCAACTGGCTCCGCCGCCTGACTTCACGGTGACTCCAGGGCTGACTCCGTTCGCACCACAGGCCTCCCTCCGGAGGTGCAGTGAAGGTAAGGACAGTTTTTCAGTGAAGGGACAGACAGTAAATGGTTTCAGCTTTTCCAGGAACAGTTTCCGTCACAACCACTCCACTAGGACACTGCGGTGTGAAAGCTGCCACAGACACGCTGGAAAGAATGGATGTGCTTGGATGTGCTTGTTGTCACACTCAACTATTTACAAAAGCAGACAGGAAGACAGATCGGGCCCACAGGCTACAGTCCGCCAATTCCTGCGAAGAATCCATCATTTACATCACTCCAGTCGTTCCCCCTCGTTCTGGCCCGCAACGGGTCTACCTACCAACTTCTCTACACAACTTTTAAACGAGGGGTCCCGGGGCGCCTGGGTGGTTCAGTTGGTTAAGCATCTGCCTTCAGCTCAGGGACCCTGAGTCGGGCTCCCTGCTCAGCAGGGTGTCTGTTCCCTCTGCCCCTCACCCCACTTGTTCTCCCTCAAATCAATAAAATCTTTGAAAAAAAAAAAGAATGAAAGACTGGCCCCATTTCAAGTTCATGGTGTTCAACACCCGAGCCTCTCTAGAAATCCCTCCGAGTACTTTATCAGCTCCTCCTGCATTCCTGTCAATGGCCTTTTCATCCCTTTCTCCCTTTCGCTCTTGGCCAAGAAGCCACCATTTTGCATTCCTTCAACTTTCTGACATACCTCTTCCCCTCTAGCTTGTTTGTATCTGGATCTATCAATATCCCCCATGTCCTTTACCTCTGCCAGGACCCTTTCCGGAACTCTCCCCTGCCATCCCAGCACCGTCTCCAAGCCTAATATATGCATGTGCTTTCTCTCCATGACCTTCTTAAAAATCTTTCATCAGCTTGTATCCCCACCTCCCATTTAGCTACGATTTCCTTTCTAAAGCAAGCTGCTCAAAACAGAAGCTTTAATTTATTCACTTTCCTCCTTAGTAATTCATTCTCAATCCAATGGTAAATAACCCTTGCATTTACCGTCCTCGAAATTCCTCTTACTACGTGAATGATCATCTCCTACTTGCTGAGTCCAAAAACTCCACAAGTCCTCCTCACCTGACCTCTCCATGTTGTTAATAATCCCCTCAAAAAATAAAAAATAAAAAATAATAATAATCCCCTCAAAAAATTACATAAAGTGTTGGGGCACCTGGGTGGCTCAGTGGGTTAAAGCCTCTGCCTTTGGCTCAAGGTCATGATCCCAGGGTCCTGGGATCGAGCCCCACATCGGGCTCTCTGCTCAGCAGGGAGCCTGCTTCCTCCTCTCTCACTCTCTGCCTGCCTCTTTGCCTACTTGTGATCTGAAATAAGTAAATAAAATCTTAAAAAAAAAGATACTACTTAATTGTTCTCCAAAGTTTTTACAACTTTAAGCATGAGTATGTCTCCCTATACCTTTGCCAAGCATGAAAACTCTTAGTATTTGTATTTTAACAAGCTAATAAGCAAAAATATTTAAACTTTTATCTTCAAGTAGGGAAAGTGTGTTTTCATGTTTACAGGGCATTTCTAGCCCCCCTCCCCGAACCCTAGCTGTTCTCCACAGCCCTTGCCCATTGTCCCCTGGAGGGCATGATCTTCCCCTTCTGGAAACTGTCTTCTCCCCTCTTTCTTGGCTTTGACAGCACCTCTCTACAGTTTTTCATATTTTTTAGAAATCACTTCTCAACTCTGATGGGAGTGTTTTCCAGGACTCTCTGTCCTCTGCTTACCTCTATCTTCTTGCCTGGGCCACCTTATCTAATCCAGGCTTCTGGATTTAATCCCAGCAGTACCCCCGTCTGTCTCTCCTACCTTGGAAGAATTACAATGGTCACAGTTTCTCTCACTTGGATGTTCCCAGCACCTCATCTCATAATGTCTAGAATAAAACTTCTCTTTTTCAGAATGTACCCTTTGTTCTGTTCCCTAGATGGTTAACGTAGCCGCGCCCTAACACCCACAGCTGATCCAACGCTCACCAGGCTCTCTTGATTTCTGACTTGGTTATGGCCACTCTGTAACTTTGATTATAACAAACTGGGGTTTCATGACTATCATCCCATCCTTTATTCTGTCCTCAATTTGTCTGGGATGACTCTCAAAAATCAGATTGTGTTGGCCCCTGACGATCAGCTCTCAATACCCCACTGAGCCTCCCAATTCTCCCATTAATTTCAGGGAAAAAACTAAACTCTGCAATAAGACATATATGAGTTCTACGAAACTTGTCCTTTTCTTCCCTAACTCCTGTGAAGACTTCTTTCCAACTCTAGTCTTCAAACGAAGAAATTACTATTCCTTGTGGTCACTGTCCTATTTTATGCACATGTGTCCATGTTGCTCGACTATATGGCGCAGCTGATGCTCTAGGATCTCTTTCCCCCTCCCAGGCCCAAGCAGGTGCAGTTTCTTCTGTGGCGGTGTGCCACCTTCTGCACGCCTCCAGTCCAGCCCTTACCAACTGTCCCCAACTCACTGCAACACTCCTATCTCACCTAACCGCAAGCCCCCAAGAGCCAAGTAATAGATTTCCTGGCTTTACCCCCAAATCCATCCCAGTGCCTGGTATACAGTATGGCTCAGTGAATGCTAAATGAATAAACAAAACAATAAACAAGGTCTTAAAAAGTACAGAACATTTCACCTTCAGTACATTTGAAATTTTAATTTGGTTTAACCATGACACACTAGATTCTAAAATCTCCCAATTTTGATCTAGGGTTTGGAATTTCTATGGAATCATATTCAAGATTAGGACATTTTATTTTCTGCGTATCAGAAAAACTTCTCACAGAAGTCTGAGCTAAAAACCTGATCTATACCATCTTATAGCAGTATTGCTGAAAATAAGGTGGTACATGAGATTGTCTTTTAAAATACTGATTTATTTAAGTAATCTTTATCTCTACACCCAACATGGGGCTCAAACTCATGACCCCAAGGATCAAGAGTCAGAGGCTCCTCCAACTGAGCGAGCCAGGTGCCCCGAGACTGCTCTTCTAAATTAACATAACCTAAGGATGCATCAGTAAAAATAGTTTCCAGATCAGGAAAAGCAAGTTTTCTCTGTGGTTTGGAATGTATCACTTCAACTTTCTTCACTGTACACATCCTACTGTTATTTATGAAGTAATTTCAATAGGGCAGAGACTTCGACTGACTGAATGCAGCATCCCAGCACCGTAAGGATGCCTGGCATGTAACAGTTCAGCAGACATTTAGTGGGTGAAGGCATCCACACAAGAATCCTGCTTTTTGAACTGACGGCTGAGTGGAAGAATTTTTCAAATAAAAGCAAAATGATACAAGTATTTGTCCAATTACCTCCTTGCAAATCTGCTTCATCGTGACTTCCTCCAAGTTGGCACTGGCCAGTAACTTCTTCACGGTTTCCTTTAACTCTTCATCTGTAGGAGGTTTCTTTAATTTTTTAATTAAAGGTTCATCATCTGAACTATCCTCGGATTCACTTTCTAAAAGTAAGATAAGCTTTCATTAGATTCTCAAAAGGGTTATCAGGTAAGATGATACATCACCACTCCATAAATTAGGTATATAACACCCACTGACATTTTTGAAAAAGTAAAATTATTTTTAAAAACTGGTATACCTTCCCCCCACCCCCCAGGCAATTTTCTTGGCAGTTTATTTGCCACACACACTTCAAAACTGTTAGAGCACATGAATTCTACCTTCAGAGTTGCTGAAAATGTGTCATTCTAACATACCTTTTTTGGAACTGTTTTGATTCTTCTTGGTGGTGCTGCTATCTGCCTTCTTAACATTAGCACTTTTTACGGTTTTCTTACTTTTAGAAGTAGCCTTTTGTTTAGGTTTTTCTCTTTTAGATGTCTTTTTTGGTGGCTGGTGGAAAGGAAAGCAAAGAACATTTATCGATGAGTTTAATTCCACTCCTCTATTCCTCTGTACCTCTCAACAATATTAGAGAAAATTAATGTATTCGACATCACCAACGAAAAATTATTACTAGTCATCAACTTGAAATAACCAATATAAACTTCACTTTATCCGAACATAAAATCTAGTCACAAGAATCAAACACTAAAAATAAGATGCCCAAATTTTACAAACTATAGACAGGAAATTTTATATGCACTGCCTTAATCTTAAAAAATACCTCTAGAACATAGGTGCTATAACTATTCTTCTGTTGTCTCCCAGCTAGAATGGAAGTTCCATGAGGGCTACAATTTTTTTTAACACTGTAAGTTCACTGAGGTGTCCCTAACTCCTAAAATAGTACACTACGCACAGCAGTTGCTCAGTAACTATTTCTGAACGTTTGAGACTAAGGCTTGAGAGGTACTTTGCACACAGCCACATATTTAACAAAATACGTAAGTGAGGTTCAACTAGATCTGACTCCAGAACCTATTTTCTTCAACACTGATTCACAGCTGATTAAACAAAAGCAAAGTATATACACATGGATAGGTTAAAATGACAAAATTATAATTTACACTTTGTCCCAACTATGGTCTCTGAAATTGGGGAACATTAATTCATTTAATTAATTTCCCCAAAGCAGAAGCATCTTATATAAACAAACAGTAACCTAAAATCTCATCTTTATACCCCCAAAATACTTGAATTCACTTCGACAGAATGGCTCTCCATATGTTTTACATTTACAATTCTGATTATAATTCTTAAAAAAAAAAAAAGATGGATATTGGTTTGAAAAAACTCTTGAAGAAAGTTAAAGTACAGACCGATCTGTTCCAGGAGTTAAGTGGGTTCAGATGGCGGCTCTTTCCTCTGGGCACATGGCTGTCACTACGTATTCACCCCAGGAACCCTGCAGCGGCAGCCTGTCTTACCGCAGACACATACGGGTGGCGGGCAGCTGGCTAGCCTAGCTAATTTAACTGCTGCTAACAAAGTGCATTTGAGACGTGGCAAAGGGGCCGAAATGCTTTCTAAAAGTAAAGTATATGAACTCTACCTACGCATTATTATTTAGAGGCCATTTTTACTTATTTCCTAATTCTTGGAGGTGTTCCAAATATTGGGGGGTGCTAGACAGGTTATCACTGGTTCATCAATTCTCTATGACTAACTTGAACTAAGCTTTATTAAGTTTCCACCTAATTCATAAGAAACACATTAAACTCAAAGGGAACACTAAAATTTCCTATGTTCTACTAGTGTATTTCATACATAGAATAATCACTATTACGTATCACATTTTAGTCAAAGTTCAATAAAACCTGACCTGTAGATGACCGAAATACTTTACTTTAAAGTAAGAAAGAGTTGGGGAGGGTGAGCAAGGGATAACACTCTAAGCATTATTACCTGATCCCCATCCAAATTAGATAATTAGAATCACATAGTTAAAATACTTCCAGGGCCTTTTAAGGCCAGGGCATATGTGGCGATCATTACAATTTTAGAAGGCTCACAATATGGCACCACTTTAAAACCAGCAAATCGGGAGTAGTGCTAGTTTGACAAAGTATAAAAATTCACAGTGATTAAAAAAATTGATAGTGGTAAAGGAGAATCAAGCCATGTCCACAAGACGTCACCACTGGACAAACACAAAGAATTAAAACTATGCTTCTTTCTGTATCTCACATCATCATCTAGCAGGCACAGTGTTCCCTAGTTTTTTAAGTGAACAACCAGCCTATTAAGACAAACATTGTACACATACGGTCACACGCACTATAGAAACCTAATGGGTAAAAGTGTAGGCTCTGAAGAATCGCTGCCTGGTTTTGGGTTCTGGCCCCAGTTCCTTCATTTACAAAATGAGGGAAATGTGATAGTACTTAAAGATTTTTATGGGAAGTAAAGGCATTAATACATGGAAACTACTTTTAATGGTGCCAGACTCATAGGAAATGGTTAATGAGTATTAGTTATTATTACTATCACCAGTGCTTCTTTTTGTAAAGAAATTCTTTAATTAAACAAATGCAGTCACTTGGAAGTTTTAAAGTTTTCTTTAAAAGCAAGGCACATATAAAGAATAGATACACAGAACCAAAGCAGCAAGATAGCGCAGTGACCCCTGCATTAACTAACCATGGTGCACTGGGCTTATTTCATTTCAGTACATTCTGGTAGACAGCACTGGACCCACAAACATCCAGCCCTGTAATAATAAACTGTGTTATTTATACTGGATTTCACTTATCTTTAGTAACCAGTTACAAGTTCTTCTGTGACAAACTGGAAGCAGGAATTCAGAAAAGCGATAAATGTTGGCACAGAGTAGCAGTGAAAGGGGAGTAGTAAAATTAACCAAACTCTATAGAACTACCTATCTTCAGGTTTCGTCCTGAGCACAGAGGCGATCGAAGAAAGTCCCATTAGCCTTGGAGATGAACCCAGTCATCTCAACGCTGCCCTAATGGCAAACCAGAGGTCCTTACGGGAGGCTGCTCTGAACACTGGGGCAACCCAAGGACCTGGTGCTGGGACATAACGGACAGTCTCTGGTAGGTGAGGCCAATGTCAATAATCTGGTATTTTGGAGGTAAAAAGGCCCAGAGAGCTAAGAAAAAGAGTGAAAGTGTGCCCACTTATACTCCACAGGAATGTTCAAATCCTCATTGCTTCACTTACTCCCTTTCTCTACTTAGGAAAATCTCCCTCATGAATCTGAATCCAGCCCACCAGTCACTTCCCCTGAATCTTTCATTTTATCACCAATTGACTAATCTGTGGCCCCACAGTACCCGGCCTACAACTCACATATCCCTACTTCATGCGAAGCAGTGAGTAAGAACACAGATTTGAGCCAAACTTCCTGGTTCAAATCCTGACTCTACTACAACTGATTTTGTATTCTCAAGCCAATCACTTACCTTCCCCGGGCCTGTTTCCTCATCTGTAAAATGGAGGTAATGACACCAGATTTTGCTGAATTTAAGATTTTTTTTTCCCCAAATTTTTTCATCTCAGCAGTATCTGACTGGGGTGCATTTTATAATTTACATTAAAATTACGCCTTAAGGCATTGGAAGCTCCATGAACCCTGGTTATATCTGTAGAATTGTTGTGAGAATCAAATAAGTAAATATAAGGTAGCAGAGAAAATAAACATTAAATATATAGCTTTATTAAACTAGTTACTTACAGCCTGTTTTCCCACCCTATCACGGGTTTTTGTTTTTTGTGTTTTTTTTTTTTTTTAATTTTATTTATTTCACAGAGAGAGAGAGACAGCAAGAGAGGGAACACAAAGTAGGGAGAGTGGGAGAGGGAGAAGCAGGCTCCCCACCAAGCAGGGAGCCTAATGCAGGACTTGATCCCAGGACCCCGGGATCATGACCTGAGCCAAAAGCAGACACTTCATGACTGAGCCAACCGGGAACCCCTTTATCACAAGTTTCTTAAGGGTATATTTGACAATCTCCATGAGAAGAGACACCTGACTGCCTTATTTAGCTCTATCAGTCCCCAGCAACCTGAAAAATGTTTAGCATAAAGCAGCCATTTACATATTTGTCATGTTCATCTCTGTATCATTTTTAGGATGTGGTTTACTTGTACTCTGAACCCAGGACGTGGTTAAAATGTAATTAAAAGGAAAAAGAAAAAGGGATCTCTATAGTCCTGCTTTCACATACACTATGTTCTGTGAGCTTAAAAAAAAAAAAAAAAAACCCAAAGACAAAACAGTTTATTTCATTACAAAAGAGGAAAACATATCTGAGTAGTTGACAGCCAATGCCTTACAGATAGTAAGAAGCAAGACCTGATTCACAAGTTCGATATGCCTACCACAGATTAGGTGCTTATAGAAATGACGAAATGACTAACGTACCAATGCATGACTTTTAAGCCAGAGTTGAAATGACAAATAAGCCAGTGATATCATAATCTATTTATGTTCTTAAATTTAAATTTTCCATTACATACAAATGTTACCAATAACAATCAATTAAAAAAAAGTTGGTAGAAAATGCAAAATAGCAACAAAGATCACCAAATTCTGCATTAGGGCTCTTTGGCTTTTACCTTCCAAATTTTGTAGGAGTCCCGGGATCATTTCTCTACAATTTTTTTTTTTAAAGCTAAGATGTCCCTTAGTGTAATCTTACTTTGTATAGGTTTTATCAAATCTCTTTCACTCTGCTGACCTGTCCTGTGCATCCTTTAAAAGCTCAGATGAAATCATTACCTCTTGTGAGGCTTTCCTGTCTGATCTTTGCTCCCCAAACTTCCCTAGAAAGAGGTAAATACCCTTTATCTTCTGAACCTCCGTATTATCTTGTCCAAATCTTTTTTAGCTTTTAAGTTACACTCTACTATACTTCTTTCTTCCTGATCTTTGACTTCTCCCTCTTTACCAAATGCCAAAGGGAGAGAACCTGTCTTATTTGTTTCTTGATCTCCAGCTCACAGCTCAAAAACGGACACTTAGTAGTTGCTATGTAATTATTTGGAAGACTGAGATGGGAAAAGACTCTCGGAAACCAGGTAACTTTTGAAGATCAATTCCCAACCCTGAGGTTTTGTGTCATTGCACCACTCTGCTTGCTAGAACAGGTTTGCTACCGACAGAAGCCAAACTTCTTGGTTTTTTAAATGTAACTGTCTTATGGTACAACTTACCGCTACAGATCGCACATATAAGAGAAGAAAAAGAGACCATCAGGTAAATCATCAAGGGTGAGGCCTGAGCACCTATGTATTTTCTCACAAAGCCCTGCAGCAGACTCACCCAGCTACAAATCTTCTAAGATGACAGATAAATTTACAGTCTGAAGCTCTCACCAAGCTTTCTCTACAAAGTGCCAGAGGATAATTAATTTAGGCTTTGCTGCCTCCATGTCCTTACTGTTGCAATCTTCATTTTTTATTTTCATAAATATTTCAAAAATGGAAAAAACCATCCTCAATTTCTAGGCTGCACAAAACAGGCCATAGGTTGGATCTGGTGTACAGGGCTATGGCTGTCAATTACTGATCCAGATTATAAATTACTGGAGCTATATAGGTTAAAGGCAGGAACTAGATAAATTTGTCAATAAGATAATTCCTTAAATTATATATATTTATGCCAAAAGTTTTTAGTTTTTTAAATAATCCCCAGTAGACATTACTTACTAAATTATCTAAAGCTATTGCTTAAACAGGAAAAAATATACAGTGGTAAAAGACAGTCTCTTCAATAAATGGTGCTAGTAAAATCGGACAGCTGTGTATAAAAGAATGAAACTTGACCATTCTCTTATACCATATAGAAAGATAAACTCGAAATGAGTAAAAGACCTCAACGTGAGGCAGGAATCTATCAAAATCTTAGTGGAGAACATAGCAGTAACCTCTTCGGCATCAGCCACAGCAACTTCTTTGAAGACATGTCTCCAAAGACAAAGGAAACAAAAGCAAAAATGAACTTTTGGGCTTCATCCAGATCAAAAGCTTCTGCACAGCAAAGGAAACAGTCAACAAAACAAAGAGGCAACCCACAGAATGGGAGAAGAGATACACAAATGACATTACAAAGGGCTGATCTCCAAAGAACTCAAACTCAACACTCAAAAAACAGATAATCCCGTCCAAAAATGGGCAGCAGACAGACACTTCTCCAAAGAAGACATACAAATGGCTAAAGACACATGAAAAAATGTTCATCATCATTAGCCATCAGGGAGAGTCAAATCAAAACCACACTGAGATACCACCTTACACCAGTTAGAATGGTCAAATTAACAAGACAGTAACAACATGTGTTGGAGAGGATGTAGGGAAAAGGATCTCTCTCACACTGTTGGTGGGAATGCAAGTTAGTGCAGCCATTTTAGAAAACAGTGTGGAGATTCCTTAAGAAATTATAAATAGAGCTACCCTATGACCCTGCAACTGCACTACTGGATATTTACCCCAAAGATACAGATGTAGTAAAAAGAAGGGCCATCTGTACCCCAATGTTCATAGCAGCAATGGCCACAGTCGCCAAACTGTGGAAAGAGCCAAGATGCCCTTCAACGGATGAATGGATTAAGAAGATATGGTCCATATACACAATGGAGTATTATGCCTCCATCACAAAGGATGAATACCCAACTTCTGTATCAACGTGGATGGGACTGGAAGAGATTATGCTGAGTGAAATAACTCAAGCAGAGGGTTAATTATCATATGGCTTCACTTACTTGTGGAGCATAAGGGATAATACAGAGGACACTGGGTGAAGGAGAGAAGTGAATTGGGAGAAATGAAGAGAAGATGAACCATGAGAGACTGTGGACTCTGAGAAACAAACTGAGTTTTGGAGGGCAGAGGGTAGGGGGTTGGGTGAGCCTGGTGGTGGGTATTAAGGAGGGCACATACTGCATGGAGCACTGGGTGTGCTGCATCAACAATGAATCTTGAAACACTGAAAAAATAAATTAAAAAAAAAAAAAAAACTTTTGCTTAAAATCAAATTTGAATCTTAAATCACTAGTTCTATATAGACAACTCTGAATACAGAAGCATATGCACTGGCCACTCTGGAAAGAGTAATATGGACAAAACATTAAGAAATATTACACCTGAAACTAATGTGACATTGTGTGCCAACTGTACTATAATATATATATGTGTGTGTGTGTGTGTGTGTGTGTGTGTGTGTGTATATGTATGTATTATATCCTTGGAGTGCAAAACAGAGGATGTATCAACCTCACTCTTAGAATCAAGACTGACCAAGATACAAGATACGAAAGTACATGGCACGCTGGAGAGTCTCAGGATGTCTGCTCCTTGTGTTTACCAAGAAACACTTACTGAATGAGTGGTACCTCTCCCCAGGTAGACTGTTCCTAGAAGACAGAGGTCAGGTCTCTTTTTCCCTCCTCAGCAAAATTCAGGTAAAACAAGACCATCATTCTGAATAAACAAGAATGATGCATCTATTATTTATCAACCTCCTGAGCTCTCCAGAGTCTGGCTTCAGTGCACACTGCTCTAGCTTCATTTCTCACTGCTTTACTTCTGGACACATTACATAACCACAAACAAGTGTGTCTCTCTGAGGGACCCTGGGCTTTCTTGCTCCCCATCTCTGTCCACATGTCCAACTTTCCTTTCTATTCCCAAGGTCAATTTCAACCAGCATTTGTATCATTTCTCTCCAAAGCTTTCCCTCAGCGATAGGAATATTTTCTTTGGGAATCCTATATTAAGTATCATTCGAATGGCATTTGGGTAGAAATTATTCTCTGGAACCTCGACAGCACTTAGTGTATTCTCAATTTATTGAACTGAATAAAATTAAAGTGACATCAGACACCCCTGCTTTAAAATCTCAAAATATTTTGGAAAATTTTAGTAATTATAGCAAACCCATTATGTGGCATTACAAAGGAAAAATGCTGGAGGCACTCATGAGAGTTAACTAACATATTGTTACTTAATCAAACAAGAGTCAAGACTTGAATCTTTCATCAAAATATGTGGGAAAAAATTAGGTGGCTAAGTTTAAAAAAAGTTAAGAAAAGGCTAGTTTCCAAATTGTCATGGAATTTATTAAGATTCTGGCTTGTTATTTTTGAATCTGCTGTGAGTGGTTCGAACAGAACCATCCAGTATTATAGGAAGTTTTAATGAAAACAGACAAAAGGGAAACACAAAAATTGACAACTGCCATTAATTTCAGATAGTACCTCGTACTATGATCTAATTTTGTAAAAGATTAGTAACAAAATTTTTTAAAATTTGAAAAGGATTTTCTGTTGTCTCTGATAACCATGAAGGTATAGAATCAGACGAAGGACACAAGTACTTTTTGAAGGAAGGCAAAAAAAATCTTGGGAGAAAAGGCTTACCTATCTTTTATAGGCAGCAGGGCTCTTGAAGGAGGGTCTCCAAAAAAGACGCCTGTCACAGAGCCAGAATCCTGTCCTCACAGCAGAAAGGTTGTACTGGGTGAACAGATGAACAAAATAAAAATTAGCTTAAAATACACTATTCTTTGAAGAACTTGGCTGAGAAAACTCAAGACTGCCAAGAGTAAAGAATGTGCAAGGCTCATTATATCACAAAAGATATGAAAGCCAGTTAAAGTCTAAGATTCTATTATGATTATTCAACTTTGCCTTCCTGAAAAAGATTTTAATAATTGATACTGTTTTCTAAATCCTCTTTATCAAACCATGAGATGGGGGTGGAGGTGGGGGACTTTTTTTTTTTAAAGAAAATAATTAAGGACTAACGAAACTTTTTAATTTACCCTCCCACTACTACCAAATAATTCCCTGAATGGTCCAAATATATGTTTACCAAAAAAGTTAACTAAAGTCTCTCTGATCTGCCAAACATGGTAGGATGGCTCACTCAACATCTTTATTTGCCTTTCTCCACTGATGTAAGAACACTACCACCTGGATCTCAGCTTCCCCCGCAGCTAGAGGTAGAGGGGTGATAAAGTTCTGGCCAAGGCAACATACACGGAGATTGCTGGTAAAGGTATCCCCTCTGGGGAAAAAAAAGCAAATACATTCCTAGAAGAAAGCCTTTACTCTTCTCTATCAGGAGCAAGGATTCAAGGTCTAAAGGTAAAACCAACATCTTGTGATCAAAAGGTTAAGTGCCACATATGCAGATGGCGGCTCAGGAACAAAGAGGATATTAAAATTCTTGATACCTTTCTCGAGCTGATGAACTGGCCCCCAGATTGCCTGTCTATAGATTTCCTGTCAAAAAAGAAAAAAGAACTCCCATTTTGGACATTACTAGTAAGGTTTTTAAGTATTTACAGTTGAAGACATTCCTGATACATAAGAGCACATTCAGATAAATTTTAAATACCAAGTAATAATTCAGTTTGCGATATACTTTCCCAGGTGTAAGAGTGTTATAAAAATACTAACAAAACAGAAGGAGTATTAGAATAAAATTTTTAAAAACTAAGTATGCTTTTAAGGGTCTAAGAGATTATCAGAACTGTTTTCTCCAGGTGGGAAGCCATGCTTCCCATTCTGTACTCTCCAGTAGTTCTCTATGCCTAAGGTCTAACACCCGTGGTAAATGACAAACCTAAGCATGGTTTAATCTCACTGGTTCATGTGAGCAATCTTCTCCTAAAGATGCTAATCTGGTATAGGAACCAGATGATTTTCAGAATAACTTTATAGGAAATACCTAAATGTGTCATTTTCCTATTCCTTCATTTTTTTTTTAATAAAGACTTTATTTATTTATTTGACAGATAGAGATTACAAGCAGGCAGAGAGGCAGGCAGAGAGAGATGGAGAAGCAGGCTCCCCGCTGAGCAGAGAGCCCGATGTGGGACTCGATCCCAGGACCTGAGCCGAAGGCAGAGGCTTTAACCCACTGAGCCACCCAGGTGCCCCTATTCCCTCATTTTTAAGAAATTTCATCTACACTACAAATTTCCCAATTCTAAACTGCTCTCCTCCTCCTGCCCTAACTAAGCAAACATCCAATAGCCAAGACGGTAAGTTTAAAACAACTCTTTAATAAAGTCACTCTTGGAAAGAAAGGGCTTCTTAAGAAAAGCAGGATTTGGGGCGCCTGGGTGGCTCAATGGATTAAAGCCTCTGCCTTTGGCTCGGGTCGTGAGCTCAGGGTCCTGGTATCACTGGGGAGCCTGCTTCCCTTCCTCTCTCTCTGCCTACTTGTGATCTCTGTCAAATAAATAAATAAAATCTTAAAAAAAAAAAAGAAAAAAGAAAAAGAAAAGGAGGATTTAAAACCGCTGTGAACCACTCCTGCCTATTACAGAAATCCATGTACAGAGAACCTCCAACAAAATGTCTTAGCAATTACTGGCTAACAGGCTTCAATATGACACGTTTTCTTACAAAACACTTTAAAAAACCTGACAATTATTTTCACTACGTGGTTTCCAGTGACTTCAATCTTACAGTTAAGAGATAATAAATTAACTTACAAATATCCTAGTCTTCCACAGCTACATCTGAAAATGAGCAGGTGAATGAGTAACACTCAACCTCAAATAACTGCTCCATGGACAACTGTAACTCGAACTGGATTTCTGCTTCAGAGTCCTGACTTTAGCAACGGGACTAGATTATTTAGTCCAAAGCCCTCAGTTGACAGAGGAAATCAAAGACAGCATTTATCTACCCAACTTCATACATAATTACTTACTCCAAGAATCTAAAATAAAATAAGAATATATTAATGGGGGCGCCTGGGTGGCTCAGTGGGTTAAAGCCTCTGCCTTCGGCTCAGGTCACGATCCCAGGGTCCTGGGATTGAGCCCCGCATCGGGCTCTCTGCTCCGCAGGGAGCCTGCTTCCTCCCTCTCTCTCTGCCTGCCTCTCTGCCTACTTGTGATCTCTGTCTGTCAAATAAATACATAAAATCTTAAAAAAAAAAAAAATATATATATATATATATATTAATGGGGGAGAGGCCTTTTTTTGTCCCCCAAAATTCAAGATTTTTTCTTTATTTGACAGAGCACAAGCAGGGAGAGCAGAAGGGGCAGAGGGAGAAGCACGCTCCCTGCTGAACAAGGAGCCCGATGCAAGACTTGATCCTAGGACCCCAAGATCATGACATGAGCTGAAGGCAGACACTTAACCCACTGAGCGAGCCACCCAGGTGCCCTGGGGCAGAAGTCTTTTATTTAAATGAAGGAAAAATCTGTCTCAGGAAATAAACAGAATAAGTAATATTAACTTAGTAATTTTCTATGAAAAGAATCTACAAAAAAATTCTATCTACAGGCAATTCACAACTTTTCCAATCAACCTGTAACTCTTTTGGCCTCTTAGAAAAAGAGGTCCATGGGGTGCCTGGGGGGGTCAGTCAGTTAGGCAGCTGCCTTCAGCTCAGGTCATGATCCCAAGGTCCTGGGATCAAGGCCCACATCCGGCTCTTTGCTCAGTGAGGAGCCCGCTTCTCCCTCTCCCTGCCCCTCCCCCTGCTTGTGCACTTACTTTCAGTATCTGTCAAATAAATAAAATCTTTTTTTTCTTTCTTTTTAAGATTTTATTTATTTATTTGACAGGCAGAGATTACAAGTAGAAAGAGAGGCAGGTAAAGAGAGAGAAGAGGAAGCAAGCTCCCCACCAAGCAGAGAGCCCGATGCGGGGCTCGATCCCAGGACTCTGGGATCATGACCTGAGGCGAAGGCAGAGGCTTTAACCCACTGAGCCACTCAGGCGCCCCAAATAAATAAATCTTTAAAAATAAGTAAAAAGACGTCCTTTCACAGTAATAATAAAACACAATGCCGCCTGTGAAGTCCCTAACAAAGTTAACACTTAACTAAGTCCTCAAAAATAATGGAAAAATAAGGGAAAACACAGTTACCAGAAATACTGTTCCTCCTGTTAGTACTTACCATTCACAGGAACAGAATCAGAAATAGAGTGTTTTTATTTTATTTTATTTATTTATTTGACAGAGAGATAGAGAGTACAAGCAGGCAGAGTGGCAGGCAGAGGGAGAAGAAGAAGCAGACTGTCCACTGAGCAGGGACCCAATGCCAGGACCTAGAATCATGACCTGAGTCAAAAGCAACCGCTTAACTGACTGAGGCACCCAGGCACCCGAGAAATAAAGTTTTTTGAGAATAGTCCTAAATCTGAGATAGCCTTTAGAGCCATGAATAATAGAATTATCAAGGAAAAAAAAAAAAAAAAAAGTATTTCTCAGTCCAGATTTTACTAGATTGTATTTTAGGATGTCAGTACCAGTCCAAGGACAAAAACCAAAGAGGAGAATGGAGCGTTATGATACAGCATTTATGTTGTGTGACTTTATATGACTGTAAAAGTCTATTTGTGTTTTCTTTTTTTCCTACATGGATTTTCACCATTTGACCTGGGTTTCTAGCAAATGATCCTTTTTTATAGTCCCGTAGAAAGGCTTTGATTTGTAAGTGGGACAGTTCCACCTGTGATCACTGTCCAGGAACCAATATGGTTACAAATCAGAGGTCATCTATATTACAAACTTCCAAGTAATTCTACTTAGAATAGGACAATCATCTGGAAAGTAAGAAAATGAGTATAAAACACCCTCACCTTTTAACCTGCACCTTAGGAATGACAGGAAGCCGAGGTTTAGGAATACTACACATGATAAAATGTTATAATACTATTAGTAATAGCAGCAGCTAATACACAGTACTTGTACCAAACACTGCTCTAAGTGGTTTAAACAAAGTCACTGAAATCAACCATTTGAGGCTGGTCCTGTTATCAACCGCATATTACAGGTGAGAAGCTGACATCTACAGTTTATAAGTAATCTGCCCAAAGTCATGCTCCAAGATACAGCTGGGATTTGTACCTAGAATAGTTTCCGAAGCCCATACCCATAATCACATTGCCTCTATGGAAAAATTAAATACTTATATTCTATGACAACTTTTCATGCTTTAAATCTGCCTTTAAAAAGGTTTTAGGAAGCATAGTGAACACACATAGTAACAACCCAAAATCTGTTGAATGAGAAGGATTATTACTGCAAAACTGCTATTATTACAGATTCACATATAAACAAACCTGTTTCCCTCTTGATGTCCTTAGAATCTATTCCATAAAAAACCTTAGAGCTGAGATTTCTCATCTTCCTTTGCTCCAAAAATATATTATGAAATACCTGCTAGACTTGTAATACTCTTTTGTAAATTACGCATTTCATACTTAGCTTTATAGAAGCTAAGTCTTTTTTGTCTTTACAAAACTCTGACATTAAAATAATCATGGATTTTATGTACCTAAAAACAAATACACACACATACAAAATCAGAGTTCATCCCATCTTTATTCCTTCTAATCCAGGAGTTACCAACTGGAGGTGATCCTCCTGCTCCCACCCCCAAGGACATTTGGCAATGTCTGGAGACATTTCTGGTATTCATAACTGGAGGTTCGGGGGGTTGTAGGGGAAGGTGCTATTGTCCTCTACTGGGAAACATTCTATAAGGCACAATATAAGGCACAAGACAGCCCTCCACAACAAAGAATCACCTTGGCTTAAAAAAGTCAGGCCAATTAATCAAGTCCATAAATAAGACAAGGAAGATGACCCAATTTACATAGCAAGGTCTGACAACTGAAGGAGATACCAGAACCAAGTTAAAACAGTCTCTACCAAAACACTATTAACCATAGTAAGAAATCATCTGAGGACAGGCACCAACAAGAGGGTAAAGCTAACTTTTTAAACGGCTCAGCAGCTCTCTTCCTCCTGAACTTTCACTTGGGAAACTAAATATTCTCAAAATTTTACAGATACGCCCAAGTAAAAGAAAACGGCAGGCATTCCTAAGTGATACAAAACTTGCCCGCCCATCAAATAAACTTCGAATACTGTTCTTCTCATTAAATAATCCCCAATGAGTTGAGAAAACCCTGCTTTTTTCCATAAAACAGAACAAAATGCCTCAAATCAATCATAAAATACTAACGTAAAAATATTCCCAAACAATCTGCTTCTTTGGGTTCCTATTCAGTACATATGCTGCTCTCCCTTCCCATTTACCTCCTCTAATCTTCAAATCCAGCCAACCTCACTCCTCCAACTCCAAACTCTCGCATGACCATAAAACCAAAAGCTCCATTAAGAGAAAGAAAAGATCTATACTTAACTATTATTGTGTCTTTGGAATTAAAAACAACCAATATGGTAGTAACAGTTTCTAGGCTGTTTCCTGGCTATACCTATCTCATGACAGGAATATTTAACTCTCCCCATGGAAAGAAACGAGGGAAAAAAAACCCCCAAACACCCAACATTTTACCTCCTCTTCACTTTCTTTATCTTCATCATCTGAAGACTCTTCTTTGTTTTTCTTTTCATCTTCATCACTGCTGGATTCATCTGACAGAATTTCAGGACATTTGGTTCGCTTAGCTTTCCTTGCCATTCCAGAACTGTTCCGTTCCTTTTTGTTGCCTTTGCTAGAACTTTTTTTAGATTTTGGCAATGGCTATGTACAATAAAATAAAGATAACACCAAAGGGTGATTATATTTCCCAGTCAATCATTTTTGGTAGCTACTTATCAATTCAACTATTCTTGTTCCTGTCTCAAGAAGTATTTCCAAACAGCAGATTTACAGAGAACAATTCATCTTTGAAGTGTCAAGTTGATCTTTTTGTCCACACTACCCTTTCATTTGTGTTCTAACACCTAGGTAAGACTCTTCACAAAAGCGGAAATACATACTCTGTTCTGACATGGGATTAGTAGCCCAAGCACAAACAGTTTTAATCTCAGACAATTATTTACACTTTATCAAGGCAATATTTTGAGTTAGACTTATAATTTACTTCATTGCTATAAGCATTAAAACTGTCAATGCCATCAGGGAAATACAGATCAAAACCTCAATGAGATACACCTTACACCAGTCAAAATGAAAGTCAGGAAACAGATGTTGGCAAGGATGTGGATAAAAGGGAACCCTCCTACACCGTTGGTGGGAATGCAAGCTGGTGCAGCCACTCGGAAAACAGTATGGAGGTTCCTCAAAAAGTTGAAAACAGAGTTACCCTATGACCCAGCAATTGCACTACTGGGTATTTACCCCAAGATACAAATGTAGTGATCCAAAGGGGCACACGCACCTGAATGTTTATAGCAGCAACGTCCACAATAGCCAAACAATGGAAAGAACCCAAATGCCCATCAGCAGATGAATGGATAAAGATGTGAGATCTATATATCTACATATAAATACACACATACACACACACACACACAAATATACAATACATATATATACACACACGCACATATACACAATGGAGTATTATACAGCCATCAAAGATCAAAATCCTGCCATTTACAACCACATGGATGGAACTAGAGGGCATTATGCTAAGCCAAATAAGTCAATAAGAGAAAGACAATTATCATGTGATCTCACTGATATGAGGAATTTAAGAAACAAGACAGAGGATCATACAGGGAGGGAAAAATGTAACAAGACAAAACCAGAGAGGGAGATAAATCATAAAAGACTATTAATCTTAGGAAACAAAAAGGGTTGCTGGAGGGGAGGGAGGTGGGAGGAGTGGGGTGGCTGGGTGATGGACATTGGGGAGGGTATGTGCTATGGTGAGTGCTGTGAACTGTGTAACACTGATGAATCACAGACCTGTATCCCTGAAACCAATACACTATATGTTAATAAAAAACTAATTAATTAATAATCTCATCCAAAAAACCAAAAACCTATTAATGCCAGAGATTTTTGCTTTAGGAGATCCTCCAATCAAAAGATTGCAGACATCCATAAAGGAAATAAAACCTCACTTTACACATCCTGAATTTATGAACTATATAGTTTATATTCATATTACTTCTGGGCTCTACTTTCAGTAATGCCAGAATTATACTCTCATTGATGATTCTAAATATGCAATTAGTGTTGGGATGTTAATTATGAAGCTAATTAAGAACCACAAAATACATGTATTGCTTTTACTCTGATATTTAATTAAACCACGCATATTTAAAAAAGCAGAGATCATGCGAGGAAACAATTTGATTATATCAACTGGCAAATTTAATTCTTAAGTGCTTTCTTAGGGGAGTATTTGCTAGCTTATGAAATTGAAAACCATAAAATAACCTTGCATAAAAGATCTGTAAAGATTTACCCCGAGGAATTACAATTTCCAAAATAATAGGTATCTTGTTTTTATTTTGCCTTTATTATTTTCTATAATAAGCAGAAACAGTAAGGAAAATTTGGTAACATAACCTTATGATATGCAACCATATAAATGTTAGAGGTAACTTTAGGAAAAATCTCTCATGAAGCTAGCAGAATCACAAATTCTTTCTCTTCTAGAAAGTTTCAGTCTTAAAGGTCACTGTCCCCTGCACAAAAATTAAGAAACGGTGGCTGTTTTGTGTATGTGTTCTCAGGCTATGTACAATCCACAAGACAGCCTCTAGCTAACCCCCAAAAACCCATCCTTCCTAAAGGCAGACTGGGCAAGAGTTAATGTAGGTCACTTCAGGAATTTTAAATTAGTAGACGAGTGATATTTCTCGGAGAGTTTCTTTATAAGGGTCTATTAAAAAACTTCCTTGAATGTATATAGATATCCTTATTATGTGACCTGTTACTACTACCAACTAGTACCAGGAACTAAATCTATTTGTATAAATTCTTTGATCTTACTGGAGCAAAGGTGACTCACTGTCCAAACTATCATATGAAATCCAGGACTCTAACATATTAGAAAAATGTGGTATCCCTTACTATCTAAGTTCAGGAACCAGATACACGTAGTAAGAATAAGATCTGTATATGGATTCAGTGGTAATATGATGGGTGCAGGATAATCTAAGCAGGAAGTGGAAGAATACATTAAATCATTCAAGTAACCAATAAAAAAATACAACTTCCAAAAACAAGTGAGGAGCTTTAAAAAAAAGTAACAATACATAAATGGTTTAGAGCTTTCTTACACTGGTTCTAAAAATAGTTGACTCTATTAACCAGAATCCAGTCTCAAAAGCATCATCCCTTTTTAGAAACAAAATCTGAAAAAACAGATAATCAAGGTAGAAGTACAAAAAAAGGATAGTAAAACAATGTTAATTCAATCATTTTATTATTTTGGAGAAAGAAATTAGTACTAATAAGTTTACAGTTTTTCTTTTTTTTTAAGATTTTATTTATTTATTTGACAGAGAGAGATCACAAGTAGACAGAGAGGCAGGCAGAGAGAGAGATAGAGGGAAGCAGGCTCCCTGCTGAGCAGAAAGCCCGATGCGGGACTCGATCCCAGGACCCTGAGATCATGACCTGAGCCGAAGGCAGCAGCTTAACCCACTGAGTCACCCAGGCGCCCCAATAAGTTTACAGTTTTTCTTAAATGACAAAAAGGTACGGTAGTGTAGAAAATAACTCGAGATTGATTATCATTAGATTGAGGATTAGTTCTCACAGAATCTTGCACAGAAAGTGGATGTGTAAGAGCTGGATTCCGTGGGGGGAGGGAGGATGGGTGATCCTGGTGGTGGGTATTAAGGAGGACACATACTGCATGGGGCATGGGTGTGGTATATAAACAATGAATCTTGAACACTGAAATAATAAAATTAATTAAAAGTTTTTTAAAAAGAGTTGTATTATGTAAGGCTAAAAGAGTGGTTCTCAGAATATGGTTCATGCACCCTGGGGTTTCCTGAGGCCTTTTCAGAAGCCCACGAGGTAAAAACTATTTTCATAATAAAATCAAGACATTATGTACTTTCTCTTTTCACTGTGTTGACATTTGTACTGACTACGCAAAGGCAAAGGTGACTGTAAAACTGCAAGCACCTTAGTACCAAAGGAGGCGGAGGCCGCCAACTGTGCTAACAGTCACTGTATTCCTCACAGCCACAAACTAGAAAGAAAAAAAAAAAGGTGTTTCCTTTAAGAATGTCTTTGATGAAGCAGTAAATACTGTATTAACTTTCAACCTGTACGTGTCTTTATGCAATCTGTAACAAAATGGGAGGTACACATAGAATATGTTCGTTACACACTGAACTTCACTGGCTTTCTCAAGAAAAATCCCATGCACAACTGAGCTGTGAGCTAAGCTAGCTACCTCTTTCATGAAACACTGTTCGTAAAAGAACTATCAAAGTATGCCTATTCAGCCTTAGATGCTGAAATGACAGGTGTTCAAAATAAAGATGAACCTGTCACTGTAAGGAAAACAACGGATGGTATTTACTGCCAATGACAAATGTCAAAACTTCACATGGATTACTCACACCCATCACCATGAACTAACAGTCTCCCAATACCTAAAGATTCTTCTGATGAGATGGTGGTTATATTAATGAATGACTTTTTGACAGTGTTTAGTGGAAATGTGCCCACATCTGGAAGATCCGCATAATTCAGAAAAACCAGTAAGTTCTAAATGGTGAATGCAATTACAAAATCATAGATAAAAAGCCCAAGAGTTCATTGACTTCGTGTCAGAGAGTACATTATAATGAACCTTTAATAAACTACTACTGTGGAGTTTTGGTACTGTATCAAAGGAGTAAACACATAATTATCTCCGGGTTTTTAAAATATTCCTTTTTCTAACTACTTACCTGTGAGAAGATGATTTCCTTTACATACTCTAAATAAAAAAGTCACAAGTGCAATAGACTGATATGCAGAAGCAAGTGAGAATAGCCAGACATGAACAGACTTGCAAAAATATATTCTTCTAATTTTTGGGGAAGTCTAGTTATTTTTCATATAAAATATTACTTGTATTAACATGCAGTAGGCTTACTGTTAATTTTAAATTTTTTCGGTTTTTATTTATAATACAGTAAATATCAAAATAACACATATAAAAGCTTCTGGAGTCCTCATTAATTTTTAAAAGAGTAATCAGGTCCTAGAAACCAACAATTAAAAAAATCACTGAGGAAAAGAATATAAACATATCCCTCGTAACCTAAGCAACTTAGTAATGTCTTCTGGAGAAATGGTATTTAATCGTCACATGAAATTGAAGTCTGGCATAGTAAAAACTTAGAAAAAGAGATAATGTCTCATCTTTAAGCCAATTCAGAACACTGAAACAAAAGATTTACCATGGTCCTTGGGTTTTCAGCTGCATGACAATTTACAAAAATATCCTTTATCAGTCTTTGCGCAGCTAATGATAGACTGGATCAGCAGTAGATAAAACCAAAGTCCCAGAGCTATTTTCTGATTCCTAATCTTTATGACTTCTCCCCTCACTGAAGGTATGCCCCTGAACTCCTAGGTCCTCTAGATCTCTTCATAATTTCTTTACTATCAAAATATGGAAGAATATTAAAAATATTTACTGACAAACTTCAAACAAACTGAAAAGGCAGGGTCTGGTAAGTTAACACTTCAATAGACATTTCAAGTCAGTCATGTCATTTGTTAAACAATTCAGGCAAACCTAATCTAAATTTAAGAAAGAATGGGGGACGGGGGGGTGGGAGGTTGGGGTACCAGGTGGTGGGTATTATAGAGGGCACAGCTTGCATGGAGCACTGGGTGTGGTGAAAAAATAATGAATACTGTTTTTCTGAAAATAAATAAATTGGAAAAAAAAAAAAAAAGAAAGAATGGGGGAAAGTATAAGACCATTTTACTTCCCTGTTCAGCTCCTGGGCTCTGCTGATTCTGGAAACCCAATCCAAGAAACTTGTAAGGTCAGTTTGGGGATTTTTTTTTTTTTTTAAATGTTCTATTTTCATAACCTTATTCCAGTGTCTAGAAATCATCCAGTTCTAATATATCCAATGTTTCTCTTCCTGACCTGGCGGAAGGCTGCACACCCTCCCTGACCAATCCAACACCTCGCCCTCAACTCAGCCTATTTCTGTTCTTCCAGTGCCTTCTAGATATATAACCCTGGAACTTTGTATTTCTGTCCATTTAACTTAATTTAGTGAATAATTATTTTTCCGAATCTTACACCTTTTTTATCTGATGAGAGGATGTATCTGTGTGGCTTCTATGTTATTCTATCATGAAACTGGCAGATATGTCAACAGAGCCATATTCTTTGAATGCAGAAAGCAATACTGAATATTGACAAGAAATGCTAACGAACTAAATTGTTCCATAAAAAAAGTAAGGAGAGACTATGAATACTTGATTTGTTACTGAAATTATAAAAATTGGTCCTCACCTTGCCAGAAGGCTTTGGATGCATTAAGAAATTCAAGATCCTCTTCACCAGTTCACTATTCACACCTGATCTCTCCAAATCAAGAACCTCGCAGATGCTCTTTAACATGGCATTTCTAAATCTAAAACAGAAAATGAAAGAAATCCAATTTATTATGCACCGAAGTTTATAAATATTCTCCACAACATAAAAGACAATAGCTAACAAAACTGGCTCAGGTACAAACATTAAAAAAATCCAATGTTTCTCCAAATCTAAAAAGTACTTTCCTAATAATCTTGACTAATGTACAAAATACACCCAAATATGATCACTGATAAATTGAATACACCGTTTACTAGTTAAGTTTTAAAGAGAGTAAAAAGAATAAATGAAGTTGGGGATTTGGGTGGCTCAGTCAAGCATTTGACTCGAGCTCAGCTCAGGTCTCAATCTCAGGGTCAAAATTCAAGGCCCATGCTGGGCTCCACACCCGGCATGCAGCCTACTTTTAAAAAAAAAAAAAAGAAAAAGAAAAAGAAAGTCAATTCCCTAGGAAATAATGTAAAAGGTTTGCAGCACTATAAAATTCACAGATTTGACAACGCTTCTGGTTGGTGATTAAATACTACATTTTCCCCCTTAGCACTCCTACTATGACAACATTTTGATGAAGAAATGGGTAATCATCTTTTTTATTTAGAACTCTTAAACTATAGGGGATTTAACAAACAAAAGCTCTTAATATAACATCTTGCTTGCATTATGGTAAAGAACAGTGTTCCTATCAAATTATCTTCAAAATAGTTTAAATGGTACCTGTAAGTTCACGGAACAGAGTGGCTGGCAGAGAACAAGAGTCGGGGAGATTTTTCACTGTATTCCCCTTTGACTTTTTGGACTACATGAACAACTTGTGTCTATAGTTCTTCTAAGTAGAAACATTACATGTGAGTTTTTAATACTCCTAACAGTCACTATTGGAAAGTAATGAACATCCTAAGTTGATAGTTATGAAGAAAAGTCAGATCTTGGCACTTAAAGCAAAGAATTAGCAGTCTACTAAAAATGTCTAAATGAGGGGCGCCTGGGTGGCTCAGTGGGTTAACGCCTCTGCCTTCGGCTCAGGTCATGATCCCAGGACCCTGGGATCAAGTCCTGCACCGTGCTCTCTGCTCAGCAGGAGCCTGCTTCTCCTTCTCTCTCTGCCTGCCTCTCTGCCTACTTGTGTGCTCTCTGTCTCTGTCAAGTAAATAAATAAAATCTTAAAAAAAAAAAAAGTCTAAATGGTCATATTTAAACGATTAAAAATAAACTTTTAACACATTGATCAAAACACAATACTTAAGGAAATAACTTACTTTTTCAACATTTCTTCCTTCTTTTTGTATTGGACACTTCCTTTTTCAAATGGAAAGCCACTGAACTGACCCACATTCTTCTTTAACGAGGACACCTGAAAATGTTTCCCTTATTATTAATGCTATTTATTTCCCAGAGATGTACATAAGAAAAAAATTCAAAGCCAACATCTTTATTTTCATAGGTGTCTCCCACTTATAGCGTGGTTTATTCAGCACTTCTTAATCACAACTGAAAACTGTACCTGTTACTAAAGTATTTACGTTATAAAAAAGGCTTCTAAGTTTAATTCTTCAAAAATAACAATTTCACTTTGAATAAATTTCCATCTCGGAATTTTTACTGGCAGTTATAAAACCACAACTAAATGTTATCTGACAACACTGGGGGATGTCAAAGTTACTTCTTAGAAAAACTCCCTTTTCTTAAATAATGCAAGTCACTAGTAATATTTATTTCCCAAATCAGTCAGTCATGGATTTTATTCTTTGACAAGAACAAAGGACCTCCAAAAGTTAATACCATTTAGCAGTAATAAGACCTGCATATATCAGACTGTAGTGAGGATGACATGAAATTATATCATGCTCCAGACATCTGATTCTAACTGCAAGCTTCACTTTGCCCATGCATAACCCAAAGCAAAGTTTCCTCAATTATACAAAATACTGAAGTTGTGTATACAGTGTAATTTGGTAAATGTAATGATTTGTTCTGACAAATTCCCTGACAAAAAATTACCACCTAAATTTACCAGGTATCTGCTCAAAATGAGATACAATTATACTGTATCATTTATTCTGAATAGCTAGATATATTCAAAAAATAAATTTAATACATTTAAAGATCACTAAAAATCACTACTATTTGGATTTCACATTTTGAAATTTCGGTTTGGCATAAAAATAACTATAGTACAAAGCCTGGATATTATAATCCTACTGCTAATATCTAACTATATACTCTACAATAAATCATTTAATAAGTATGTGTCTCAGCTTGTTCACTAGTATGGTACAGAAACTGAACTAGCTAATTGCTGAAGTCCTTTCCAGAATTAAAATTATGCTTCTTTTCATAAATATGTTACTAGGTTAAAGATATAAAAAAGGTCTTAACTGTGCCTGGTCTGTTGTAAAGCAATTTATGAAGATTTCTAAGTTCATCTGTTTTCTTTTTACTCAGGAAGAAATGTATCCTTTCAATTTCACAAAGTTTCTGTCCCTTTCCTAGAAAAAAAGAAAAAAACAAACACTGTAATAATTAAATACCCTTTATATGTTAATACATTTACAAAGTCATTTTCATCACAATTATTTACACACAGCTTTTGCTAAATAGGGCAAACTAAATAAAATTATACATATAATATGTAACTACTTAGTCAACCCTAAAAACTAAGCACCGCTAACCATCATTTTGTACATTCAGGCAGTTTTACCATAAAATGAAAAGAACAAACTTACCTTGTGCAATGGTAAATGGCTCTCTCTGTAAGGAAGAGACTTGCATGGTCAATCTCTCTACTTTTTTCTTTTCCCTCTTGCCTTCCACGATGAGACTTTTTTCTAGAAATTAATTTAATACTTCTTAAATAGCTAAAAGCTTAAAAAACATGTTAACACTATGGATAAACATGTAGCAAAACCCTGCAGAAACCTCTAATACCTTACTCTTCTTCTGACCAAGACTCTGAGAAGCAAATGATGAAAGAAAGTTGAAAATACTTAATGATAAGTTAATAGCATCACCAAGTTTTTTTTTAGAGTAGTATTTTTTTTTTTTTTGAAAGACAGAGAGAGATCACAAGTAGGCAGAGAGGCAGGCAGAGAGAGAGGGGGAAGCAGGCTCCCCGCTGAGCAGAGCCCGATGTGGGGCTCGATCCCAGGACCCTGAGATCATGACCTGAGCTGAAGGCAGAGGCTAAAACCACTGAGCCACACAAGCGCCCCAGAGTAGTATTTTACTTACCTGACAACCTCACCAGGGATTCAGTTTAAAAAAGAAAAAATCACAAAGCAAACAAAGTTTTATTGCACTTAACAGCTGTTGCCAATGAAAGTCTAGTGACTGCAAAATCACCACAGCCCTCACTAAGCCTACTTTTTGATTAGATCTAATTCTATTGTGATTTAGTTTATGGTACCTCATCAAACAGGAGGTTTAGACAGAGATTAAAACAACTTCAAAAATACACAAAGAAAAGCAGTAATTCAGGAAGCAGATGAAAGAAAAGGACCTTAGCTAAGGCAGAGCAGCCTGAAATTGCTATAAATAGGGTAAAATTCTACAAGTTTACATTTACTGCAATCGACGGGGTGGACGTCACTTTGTAATTCAGTAAATATTTATATCAACGGCCATAAATCATTCTAAAAAAGTTAAACTACTGGTGCACCTGGGTGGCTCAGTGGGTTAAGCCACTGCCTTCGGCTCGGGTCATGATCTCAGGGTCCTAGGATCGAGTCCCACATTGGGATCTCTGCTCAGCGGGGAGCCTGCTTCCCTCTCTCTCTCTGCCTACTTGTGATCTTTCTCTGTCAAATAAATAAATAAAATCTTTAAAAAAAAGAAAAAAAAGTTAAACTATTTATAGTACAGACTGCTTTTATTAAAAAGGACTAGAAAATAAAGAACATATACTTTAAAACTTAAAACACTGAGCTTAAATTTCCAAAACAATTTAACTGCTGAGATAAATTCAGATAAAAAAAGAGGACACTATCACTGAAGGTCCATTCATTCAATTGAATTCTTGTTTTGTGTATAGCTTCACTAGATACTAAAGGGGAGATGAACAGATGGTTAAGACACTGAACAACTCTTGAAAGAGATCACGTCCACTGGTAGTGATGAGACACAAACATACTCCAAGCAGAAGACGATAGAACACTAAAAGAAATCTACACATAAAAGTTCTTTGAGTTGAAGAGAGTAATTATTTTTGGATTAAGGAAAAAGGATCAAAACACTGGAGTTGGCTTTGAAGGATAGGTAAGATTTGGAGATGTAAGGATTTGCACAGAAAGAATTAGGAAGGATAAAGGGATTCTGGCAGGTATATTCCGGCAATGGTGTGTGGAGTGAAGAAAATGCACTCTACCCAAACCGTGTTATCATGCTACTTCCTTTCCCTGAGTGATTTAAACCATCTGCTCACCTCTGATTACCATCCATAAGGTAATGACTTTCCTGATCCCTCTCTAGTCAGGAGTTTCAAATCAGCTATCAGGGGCAACAACTGGACAGCTCCACTTCTTGTCCTATAGGTACTTATGCAGTAGGCTCAAAACAAAAGTCATACTCCTCTCCAAACCCGCTCACCTTTGTAAGTTCTATCTTTCAGAAAACAGTAAGATTGTCAGCTCAGCTCCTGAGGACAGAAACCTGAAAGTCATCTTTTCTAGCTTCTCCCCCACCCAAGTCAAGTCAACCCCACCTTCATTTGGCACAGACTACACTGCCTTGCTTCTGAGATGCCTCAGCTGCAGAATTTTCAGGGCTAACCAGGATAAAAACCTTCACAATTTTAGTTGTTCCAGAAACACCTCAAATGAGGGAATAGAACAATAAGCAATTAGAACAAGTACAGAATTGCTTGGGGGTAATTTTGGGGGGGGGATCACAACTTCAGCTACCATCAGTTCCCCAAACATTACTATATCTGCCATTTGTGGTATTTTTACCTGATTTCTATAATTTTCCTTGACACACAGGAATGCATCATCTAAGTGGTATCATCACAACCCTATCTTTAAAAAGGAACTTAAAAACAAAAAATTGGGAGGAAAAAAATGCCTGGAGGAAAATTTTGGACTAGTAGTTGAGATCCTGCAGCCAATTTTCAGTTACTGCATTATGAATAACTTGGAAGTAAATTTGTGTATTTTTCCTAAGCATTTCTGTACTTAAAGTGTGGAAGTGCTCCTTTCTCAGAACTCCTACCACTTTAAACAAACCATGTCATCTCAACCCAGATTGCACTCAGAAGGTGCTGACCCTGGGCGCCTTTAGACTTAAAAGAAACTGACAGCTGAACCCGGGTCTAGGAAAAAAAAAAAACTTCCAACTTCTTCCTAAGTCTGGCTGAGCGGGAGCCACCTGCGAAACAAACCTAGACTGGGCTAACATCATCAGAGAATTCTAAGAACCGTGATCTGGATTTTTTAAGTGGCTGCAGACGTTTTCGGAAGCTGGCCCGGCCCCACGCGCGCCGGGGAAAGCGATGCTGTACCACCCCCGAATTCTGTCGGGTTCTTCATGCCTCCAGGTCAATACTGGTTAATACAGCTCTTCCGCCACTCCAAAACTGAGACAGCTTTCGGAATTTCACAGCTCACCGCTTTCACATTTAACTACTTTCTCAGGCAGCAACAGCTTTCACTGGTGCTTCCCCGTGAAAGTCAACTCCCCCCAGCCTTTGAGAAGGGCCCCTGCGGACGTCCCGCAGAGACACCGAAGTTGTCCAAGGACTTCCAGGATGAGCAAAATAACGTCTTTAGGTCTTCGCGTGGTTTTTCAGGAACGACCTTGCCATAACGTCCAAAGACAGACCAACACCTGTACTTACATGAGCAAAAGATGGAAATTAAAAAACGGCTGCCCTGGCGACTGCACAAGCTAGCGGTTTTAAAAAAGCAGATCTGAAACTCAGAAACGTCCTGTCGCAGGGAAAGGCGCTGCGAGCCCGCACTGCCGGCCAGAAGTCCACCGCGCTCCAAGACACGCAGTAACGACGCTGACACGTTCTGTCCTACCACCTGGAACCCACGGAGTGAAGGCTCCGCTGCTGCACAACCCCAAACGGGGATACAGCTCGCAAACATTCTCGCTAGAGATCCCTCCGATTTGGCGTCTCCGGGCGCAAAAAAAAAGGGGGGGGCAGGAGGGTTTTCTGTGAAATCCATCACCAGGGACCCGACTTTCTCCCACCTTTTTCTTCCTCCTCCTCCTCGTCGTCCTCGTCCTCCTCTTCACTTTCCTCTCTCTGGCCGGGCATTTCGGGTTCTTTCTCGGACGCGGGCTGGGCGGGGGTTCCCTCTCCCTCTGCAGCTGGGCCCGAGGAGGACATGCTGTGGACCTGCGGGCGGCCAGGAAGCCACACGTCTCGGTCTCCTCGCTCCCCGCGGCAGGAACGGGGCGGCCGCCGCGACCCGCCCGACGCTTCCCGGCCCCGGAACGCCGCGGGCCGCTGGAACCCCGACCTCAAAGTTGCCTCCTCCCGCGCCCGGGACAGCCGCGCTCACTCCCCAGGGGTGACTTCCCTGCGGCTCCCGGCATTCCCGAGGCGGGAAACCGCGGGCGCCGCGCCGCCCCTCCCTCCGCCCGGCCCGCGCCGCCCCCCGCCCGCTTGCCCGCGCCGCCGCCGCCGCCGGCCGCCCCGCGTCCCCTCCCCCGCCCCAGGCCGCCGTCCAAATGGCCGCGGCGGTGCAGGCGGGCGGGCCCGCGGCGCCCTCTCGGCCTCCCCCGCCCCGACGCAGCCCTCACCGCGGGTGCCGGCCGCCGCGGGCCTGGCACGCGAAGGCACGAAGAGGCTTCGGGAGGCGGCGGCAAGCGCCGAGGAGGAGGCGCACGGGCCGCTCTCTGGCGTGACGCTCGCGCCGCGCTCTCGGCTCCCCCGAATCAACAAGATTTTCAAAATGGCGGTTCGGGAAGGAAAGCGGGAATGCGGCGGCCAATCAGGGCCGCGAGCTGGGAGTTGGCGCGCGCGGGTGGAGGAGGCGGGGCTGCCGGGCGCCTCCGCGGGGAGCCGGGGCCGGGGCGCGGCCGCGCGGGGTCGCCCGGGCCGGGGGTGGAGGGGCGGCGCGCTCCGGGGCCGCCGGGGCTTCGGGGCCTGACTCGGGGGATCTCTGCTGCGGAAGCGTGCGGGCGGCGTCCGGGGCGGCAGGCCGGCCTGACTGGGCTGATCGCGAAAACGCTAGGGGGCCTGCCTGGGTATTGTCTCCTCGGTTCCTTCCTGGAAAAGGGGGGCAGCCTGGCCCGGGAGGGGGCGGGCGGCTGGTGGCAGAGAAGTTTCTATCCCAGGAAGTCGCTACCTACAGTGTGTCACAGAGCTCGAGAGCAATGACTAGATGGGTGGTCTCCTATAGGTTCCAGAGACCGTGCTGGGGGTGAGTCCTGAAACTGCCGTATTTCTCAGGACCCCATGGATTGTAAGTTGCACCGAAAGGAAGAAGACCCTACGACGTTGAGGATTCACGTCACCAAAGACAAATCTATGTCCAGACCTGTAAATACAGGGGGAGATGTGTGTGCGCGCGCGATTTCCAGGCCTGTAAATGCGGAGGTGTGAGAGAAAGCAATAATATAGGAAATACGGTACTGCCCGGTCCAGACTTGTAAGTGTGGGGGGCGTGTGTGTGTGAGTGTGATAATAGAGGAAGCACGGTGTTGCCTAGTCCAGACCTGTGAATGTAGATGTGTGTGCGTGTGTGTGTGAGAGAGATAATAGTGGTAGTATGGTATTGCCAGTCCAGACCCGTGACTGTGGGGCGATAGTAGAGTAAATACGGCAATACCCAATCCAGACCCTTAAGTGTAGGGGTATGTGAGAGAGGTAATAGAGGAAACACGGTATTGCCCGGTTCAGACCCGTAAAGATGGGGGAGGTCGTACAATAAATACGGTATTGCCCAGTCCAGACCCTTCTCCCGGAGTTCTAGGCCCGCTGCGCAAGTACATTTTAAAACTCAACATTTCAAAACCGGAACGCAGTATTTTCGCTTCTCAATAGCTCCCTCTTTCTGTATGTGATTCCCTTGCTTTCTTTTCCCTACTCCTCAACCACTATAAGCCAATCCTGTCATCTCTACCCTCAAATTTTATATCCATTTCCCCACTGTTCTGATGCCACTCAAATCCTGTCCGTGCACCTTTTTGCTTGGATTTGGAAGCAGCCTCTCACTGGCCAGGTGGCTTCCACATTGCCACCCCCTGCTACAGGCACAGCAGCCAAGGTGATTTTTTTTTTTTTTTTAAGTTATCAGATTGGGTACTCTCTTGCTTAAAACCCTCCAGTGGTTTCTCTTCATACCTGGAATAAAATTCAAAATATTTACAGTTCATGGGGTAACCGGATGTCTCAGTGGGTTAAGTCTCTGCCTTCTGCTCAGGTCATGATTCCAGGGTCTTGGGATTGAGCCCCACATCCAGCCCTGCATAGGGCTCTCTGCTCAGCAGGGAACCTGCTTCCCTTCCTCTCTCTCTCTCTCTGCCTGCTTGTGATCTCTGTCAAAAAAAAAAAAATCTTAAAAAAATTTATGGTTCATAAAGTCCTATGCAATCCAGTTGTTGACAGTCTCACTTCTCTGACACCTGTGGCTGTTGTAGCCACACAAGCCTTTGATGTTCCCCCAGAAAGCCAGGTTCATTCCCACCTTTGAGCTTTCTGCTTTTTTTTTTTCCTGCCAGGACCACTTTTCCCTCAGAATCTTCAAACGATTTGCACTTTCGCATCATTTAGCTTTATGCCCAGGTGCTTCTGCTACCTCCATAATACCATCACTAGTCCCTTCCCATCCTTTTTCATTCATTCATGTGTTCATTCAAAAGTGTAAATTGGAAGGGGAGGTGAACGATGAGAGACTATGGACTCTGAAAGACAATCTGAGGGGTTTGAAGTGGGGGGGGGTGGGAGGTTGGGGTACCAGGTGGTGGGTATTATAGAGGGCACGGCTTGCATGGAGCACTGGGTGTGGTGAAAAAATAATGAATACTGTTTTTCTGAAAATAAATAAATTGGAAAAATAATTAATTAATTTTAAAAAAAGATTTTAAAAAAGTGTTTGCTGAGCACCTACCTCCCACTCATCACTAGGAGCTAGAGATCAGAATATGTCTCTGCAATCTTCAAGCTTGCATTCTGGTCAAAACAATGAACAAACAAGTGAAAATGCTGAATGACGAATTGTGATTAAAAATAAAACAGGTTAAAGAAGATAGGAAGTAACCAGTAGGGGGGATGGGATCTTATTTTACGTATTTGGTAACTGTTACTACGATGACATTCGGAAAGAGACCATAAATAAATGAGAACACTGGAGGAAGACTGGATAAATTCTAAATAATTCTTTTAAGTATTGAATGTGGGGTATTAGAGGCAGAGAGGAGTCAGCGATGACTTTTGGTTTTTGGTTTAATAACCAGAAGAACCAAGTAGCTAGTTACTAAAGGATGAGAAAGACCTTAAGAGTCGGATATGGGAGGGAAGGCTTCTTTGTTTTTTGGGGGTGGGGAATGGAAAGGGGAATCAATTGTTTTGTTTTGGACGAACTAGGTTTGAGATTCCTATTAATCTAAGTGGAGAATCAGAATAGATAGTTGAATGTGAGAGTCTGGCATTCAGGGGAAGAAGCTCTAGTCAAGACGTAAATTTAGCAGTTGTCAACATGTAGATGGTATTTAAAGCCCTGAGTCTGAAAGAGATTATTAACAGTGAATATTGGTACAGATGAGGAGAAGGTCCCGATATACAGTGGAGCTCTCCAGTGTTAGAGGTTCAGGAGAGGAAGAAGAACCAGCAGAGGAGATGAGAGGGAGTTACTGTAGCCAGAGAGGCGGGAGGAGAATCTTGGGTTGTGTGAGTTGTGTCTCAGAAGGGAAATGATGAAGTGTCTAAAAGGGAGAGAGCGATCACTTGGGTCAAAAGCTGCCAAAAAGCCAGGCAGGGTGAGAACTGAGAATTGCCCTTTAGACGTAACAATGCTGAGTTACCAGCGGCACTGACGACAGCTGTTTCTGGGGAGGTGGCACGCGGAAGGTGCCAGGAGTGGGGTTCTAGTGAGACAGGTAGGCAAGGAATGGATTCAGACACTTTCCAGGAATTCTGCTGTTAAGCGGAGCAGAGAAATGGGAAGTAGCTCAAAAGGAGTTTGGTTTTGAAGAAGGAAGATATTACCAAATGTTTATGTGATGATGGGAATGAATCAGTAGAGTGTGGAAAGTTCGTACTGAAAGAGAGGGAGGGGCCGTTCTCTGTAAGTGGATGCAGAAGCTGAAGTTAGGGTGCCAGTTAGTTATGGGGGACCAATACCTGTGAAAAGAAGGGGGAGAAGCAAGGTTGGGCAGAGGAAGAGGTCAAACTGAGGCAGACCTGACAAAGCCTTAGCACATCCCATGGGGAGCTCTAGAGTGTGCGCTGCTCTTCATAGTGTCCTTCCTCGTTGGGCTTTTATAACGCCGCTTTGCTCAGTCACTGCATGCAAGCTGCCCCACGAAAGGCATGACTTTAGGCAAAGTGACTCCATGGCTACGGCAGACCCTGGGCGGGGGGAGGCTCTGCAACTTGGTGGCAGGCCTTTCCTTGAAGGGAGATCTGGGTGGCCCATCTCCGTGTCTACCACAGATAAGAGGAGACGGGTTCTGGTACACAGAGTAGGGGTTGTCCTTAGATGGGACAGTGGGTAGTTTCTACACAGTAACAAGAGGGAAGGTAGAGCATATGGGTATTGACTCTGGGTGGGGATTGGCACATGTAGTAGAGTTTTAGAAGTTCTTATTCCTTGTTTATAGCAGCAATGTCCATGATAGCCAAACTATGGAAAGAGCCTAGATGTCCATCAACAGATGAATGGATAAAGAAGATTGGTATATATATACAATGGAATACTATGCAGCCATCAAAAGAAATGAAATCGTGCCATTTGCAACGACATGCGTGGAACTAGAGGATATTATGCTGAGCGAAATAAGTCAGTTGGAGAAAGACAACTATCATATGATCTCCCTGATACGAGGAAGTTGAGAGGCAACGTGGGGGCTTGGGGGGATAGGAAAAGAATAAATGAAACAAGATGGGATCAGGAGGGAGACAAACCATAAGAGACTCTTAACCTCACAAAACAAACTGAGGTTTGCTGGGGGGAAGGGGGTAGGGAGAGGGTGGCGGGGTTAGGGACATTGGGGAAGGTATGTGCTATGGTGAGTGCTGCGAAGTGTGTAAACCTGGCGATTCACAGACCTGTACCCCTGGGGCTAATAATACATTATACGTTAATTAAAAAAAAATTGAAAGAAGTTCTCATTCTTTTAAGTTTCTCAGTGAAATCAGGAGCCAAATCACCATGAGTGTGGGAGAGGACTGTTGGAGCTTTCAGGAGAGGCTAGTCATGTCGGAGAATGGGAAGGATAGATTAGGGAAGGTAGTATGGTTACCAGCTTACTTCAAGGTGGACCCAGTGAGATGGGTGGCCATGAGATCAAAGTAAGGACTAGTTAGGATTAGGGCTTTTGTCCAGCTGCATTCATCTACTTGTGAGGAGCTCTGAAGATGGCAAAGATTTGGGTTTAACCAGGTTGGGATTTTACCAGCCAAGTACGAAGAAAGGAGAGAAGGGAAATGAGGTGAAGAAATGGACAGGACACTGAATGTAATGATGGAGGGTAGAATCTGAGCTGAGCAGGGAGGAAAATAAGGTAACGAGCGACTTGGTGAAAATGTGGCAAGATCCAGAATTTCACTACCTGGGATTCCTGGGTGGCTCAGTTGGTTAAGTGTCTGCCTTTGGCTCAGGTCATGATCCCAGGATACTGGACATTGGAGCCTGCTTCTGCTTCTGCCTGCTGCTCCCCCTGCTTGTGCTCTCTCTCTGACAAATTAATAAAATCTTAAAAAAAAAAATAGAGGGGCGTCTGGGTGGCTCAGTGGTTTAAAGCCTCTGCCTTCAGCTCGGGTCATGATCCCGGGGTCCTGGGATCGAGCCCCGCATCAGGCTCGAGGGGCTCTCTGCTCCGTGGGGAGCCTGCTTCCTCCTCTCTCTCTGCCTGCCTCTCTGCCTACTTGTGATCTCTGTCTGTCAAATAAATAAATAAAATCTTAAAAAAAAAAAAGAGAGAATTTCATACCTAAAAACTATCTTGTCTTCCCCGCTAAAACCTTAGCTCCTTGTAGCTGCCCAGACTGGATTATTCATCACGGAATTCTCAGCCCCTGAAGCAGTGCCCAACACCTAGTAAGTGGTTAGTAAACAGATGCTGAAGGAATGCATGCCTGACACCTTAAACTCTCATTACGAAGGGCAGAAAGCTTTGTGTTCAATGTGATGAGAAGATGTATGAGGACAGGACAGGCTATTTCAGCAGAAGTTCACTCAACAGCAGTTCAACATTTTGGTTAACCTCAAAGGTTTATTCCTCATGCTATAAAGCTCCCTGTCCATGGAGGGAGCTCCCAGGGCTTCCCCCCTTGTGGTTTACTCCTTGCTCTAGGCTACTTTGGTCCTGTGGTCCCACCATGCCTGGAGTTCACAGTGGTAGGGGAAAAGCTCAGGAGGAGAACTCATTTCTGCTCTTCCGGGGTTCTGCTCATTGGCCAAGGACCAGACAAGTCACCAGACCCCACTGAACTGCAAAGAATCCAGGCAACATGGTGGCTCCTAAGGAAGAATTGGTGAGCATTGCTATCTCTGCATTTAAGGGGCTGATAATTGCAACCAGCAATTTACATACACTGCCCACATATAACTACCTTTCTCATATACATATCTAGCCCTTCTGCACGCATATCTGTCTTTCCTAGACTCTAAGCTTCATGGGCCCATGCTATTTATTATTCTCTCCCAGTTCCTGGCACGGTGCCTGACACAGTAAATACTTCAGAAATATTTGTTTAATTGAAATGAACCCGTTGGGTTCTCAGGGGCATGAGTCTGTTGTCTGAATGCTATTTAAAGACCTTCCAGGAATATCAGCTCAGTAAATTAACATGGTTTGTGTAAACGGACGACCAGATTCTTATTTAAACCTGGTCATAAACATAAATATAGCCACACATTTGGTCCTTCTAAAAACAAGATATCATACTCTATTTTGGTAGAAAGAGTTAGCCAAAGTACACAGCTTAGTAATTTGAGATTAGGTTTGAAAATATGTGATGGCAACAGTTGGGTGATAAACTAGATAGTCCAGCTCTGACAATGGCCAGGGAAGACCATTCGAGGTAAGCAGTAGGAGAAGTTGAGGGAAATGGTGGTGAGATTATAAAAGTTGTAGGACAAAGGATAAGTGATTACCAGATTTTGGCCCTGGTACCCAATTTTGCTCTATATTTATCAAGTAGTGTCTGTAACACGATGCATGAATATATCCCTATCAGTTGTTCCACTGAATGGAACCAAAGAAATAGAAAAGCACGGAGTTTTGGTATTATTTTTGTCGTTCACTGTAAAATAGGGAAATCAGCTCTGGTGAAGCGGGCGTTTGTGCTTATGGGTTAATAATCAGTGCTTACGTATTGCAAGGAACACTGGATGTAGTACATAAACAATAAATTCTGGTACAATGAAAAGAAATTTTAGGGGTGCCTGGGTGGCTCAGTGGGTTAAAGCCTCTGCCTTCCGGTCAGGTCATGATCCCAGGGTCCTGGGATCTGCCGCATCTGGCTCCCTGCTCGGCAGGGAGACTGCTTCCTCCTCTCTCTCTCTGCCTGCCTCTCTGCCTGCTTGTGATCTCGGTCTGTCAAATAAATAAATAAAATCTTAAAAAAAAAAAAAGAAAATTTAAAAAAATTTTTTAAAAGAGGAAAAAAGTCTTAGATTAATACTTCTAAAAAAATAATCAGTGCTTAGATTATATTTAATACCACCTCTGTGGGCCAGATCAGAACCTCAGAGGCAGTAAAGTGTTTTCCACGACAAGCTGGCTAGAATCATCACCACTGTCCCAAGATTATTGAAATGGGGTGTTCTCTTAGGTAGTAGGTATGTCTCGATCATACCCATGTTTGTCATTCTCGATTGGCTCCCATTCCACATAGGATTGAATTCAAACCCGCAACAAATTGCATGACATTTTAAGGCTAAGTTTACTTGTCCAGCTTCATCACCTTCTCTTCCTTGCTATTTATACAGGCAACCTATCTTTTTTTTTTCTTGTTTTTTTCTCCCTCTCTTTCTCTCCTTAAAATTTAATGGGGTATAACTGGCATGTAATCAAATGTACGTAAGGAAAGCATCCCAGGGGCATCTGGCTGGCTCAGCTGGTAGACCAGGTGATTGTTGATCTCGGGGCTCTGTGTTTGAGCCCCATGTCAGGGGTAAGGTTTACATTAAAAAAAATGATAATGATAATTTTAAAAGGAAAGTATCCTATCTGATGAGTTTTGGTTTTTTTAAGATTTATTTATTTGACAGAGAGAGATCACAAGTAGGCAGAGAGAGAGAGGGAAGCAGGCTCCCCACCAAGCAGAGAGCCCAATGCGGGGCTCCATCCCAGGACCCTGAGACCATGACCCGAGCTGAAGGCAGAGGTTTAACCCGCTGAGCCACCCAGGCGCCCCTCTGATGAGTTTTGACCTACGTTCACAGCATGGAACCGTGACCACAATGAAGACTGGGAACATACCCACCACCTCCAAGTTTTTTTGTGCCCCTTTATTTTGCTACCCTGTCATCTCTCCAATCCCTACTCCTGGACCATGACTGATATCCTATCTGCCACAACAGAAAAAAAATACAGGGGCGCCTGTGTGGCTCGTGGGTTAAAGCCTCTGCAGGTCATAGTCTCAGGGTCCTGGGATCGAGCCCCGAATTGGTCTCTCTGCTCAGCAGGGAGCCTGCTTCCTCTCTCTCTCTCCCCGCCTCTCTGCCTACCTGTGATCTCTCTGTCAAATAAATAAATAAAATCTTTTTTTTAAAAGAAAAAAAAATACACCCAATTCTGAAATCGTCCTATAAATTTTATTTTGAATTTAGACTTTTAGAAGTAAGATATTTCTTAATGAGCTAGAGAAGGCTTGAGCAAAGTATTTATCCCATAGGCATTTTCCATTTACAAAATTAAATTTAAAATAAACACCTCCTTGCAAATTAGGAAAAGAAAACTGCCCAACCACTTCTCAATTTAATGCAGTAGTTCTGATGTGGGATGGGGTTGAGAATTTTGCCTGCCAGGGATTTGACATTGCCAGGAGACAGTTCCAGTCATCACAACCTGGGAAGAAGCTAGTGTGTAGAGGCCCAGGATGCTGCTAAATATTGTATAATACACAAGGCAGCCCTCACAACAAAGATCTATCTGTTTCAAAACCTCAGTGTTGCCCTGATAGAATGCAATGCATTTTCTTTTCCTAGTTCTCTGCAAAACTTCTCTCATCAAGACTAGCAATCATCCCCAAATAGGCAATTGGAAGGCTTCTTTTGAATAGTCCTATACTATTGCTTAGTTTCTCTACAGCATTTGACACTGTTACCAGTGTCTCTCTTTTTTTAAAGTTTATTGATTTTTAAGCAATTTCTACACCCAATGTGGGGCTCGACCATGTGACCTTGAGATCAAGAGTCTCATGTTCTACTAACTGAGCCAGCCAGGAGCCCCACCATCCCCTTCATTCAAAAACCCTTCCTCTTGCATGGCAGTGTCCTCACATGACATTGCTTTCTCTTGGTTCCTCTCCTCTGCTGGCTGTCTTGCATCTGTTGTTGATGTCCTTCAGGGATCCCTATAGGCTCTTGGTTCTTTCTTTACACATGATTTCTCTGGGTACTCTCATCCATACCCGTGGTATCAATGACCTCTAGATCGATAAAGTCCAAATCAATGTATTTAGCAACATACTTTCCCTTTGATACTCATCAATGATTTTTTTTAAAAGATTTTATTTATTTATTTATTTATTTATTCGACAGAGAGATACAGTGAGAGAGGGAACACAAGTAGGGGCGGTGGGAGAGGAAGAAGCAGACTCCCTGCTGAGCAGGGAACCCGATATGGGACTCAATCCCAGGACCCTGGGATCATGACCTGAGCCAAAGGCAAGTTGCTTAACGGACTGAGCCACCCAGGTGCCCTATACTCACCAACTATTGGATTTCTTCACTCAATATCCGGTCAATACCCAAATCAACACATCAAAAAATGAAACCCTTTCTCTAGCAAAGCTCCCTCCTTTCTATTGATTCATTTCATTGCGTTGTTGTCCACCTTGTGGCTCAGAATTCACTATTTGAAATCATCTTTGGCTTCTCCCTTTTCCTAACTCCTCATGTCAAGTCTTCTGGATTCTAAATATCTACGTGTCCTAGACACCCCTCCTTATCTCTCAGGCCATATTAGCTCTCTCCCTCACTGCTGTCATAGACTCCTTTCTGGTCTCTGCCTGAAGCCTTCACCTCACTGCAAAAACTGGTCACCAAACAAGGAATAATCTTGCAAATTCTACAAACTAGCTAGTGTATTTGTCTGGCAAACATAAATTCGGCTGCCATGACTCAAATCATTGCCTTCTCCATGAAACATTCCTTGTGTTTCTGAAGTTGAGACGACTTCTCCCCCTGCACTTTATTCTTCTAGTACTTTGTTCATATCTTTATTACAGCACTTATGAAATTATATTGTAATTATTTATGTGTCTACCCTTACAGCAAACCTTCATTAAGTCTGCCTTAGACTAGAGCTCTTTCTGAAGAGCTGCCTTACTCTTGACTCCTCAAACACACTTTCCTTTTTATCCCCAATTCTGTGCCGGCCGCCATCTGCATAGTTACATGAAGAACTCTGGCAGGCATGTGTTTACATCATGGCCCTGACCCCTCGTCCCCCCTTAGTGGCCATCTGACCCAGGGAAGGCTGGTTCATCCCCTCAATCTCAATGTGGAATTGAGAGAGAGAGAGAGAGAGAAGGAGTGAAGAGGAAAGTAAATTAGGATAAGGAAAGAACAAAGATTCATGATTATATTTAATTCCCCATTCTAGATTGTTGAGGGAGCCTGTCTGTATCCATGCCTTTGGTTTCTAAGTGACAGACCTGATACTGCATTTCTGTTACTGGCGACCATAGTATCCTAATTCATACATACACTGACTACGAATTCAAGGACAAGCCTAAAGGACAAAGATGAAAGTGTGTTTGAGGAGTCAAGAGTAAGGCAGCTCTTCAGAAAGAACTCTAGTCTAAAGCAGACTTAATCCTTGGTCGTCTTTGTATATCCAGCACTCACTATTGAGATACAAAACAATACTAGATAGAAAAAATATTTGTGGAATGAATCAAGGAAAGAGGGAAGGAAGGAAAGAGAAGAAAAACTTAGAGAAGAAGCAAATGAAAAAATGTGAAGGAAAATTGACGGGAGTAGAACTGGGGAGAGAGAGAGAAGACAACAAATTATCTTTTTTTTTTTAAGATTTTATTTATTTATTTGACAGAAATCACAAGTAGGCAGAGAGAGAGGGGGAAGCAGGCTCGCCACCAAGCAGAGAGCCCTATGTGGGGCTTGATCCTAGGACCCTGAGCTCATGACCCAAGCTGAAAGCAGAAGCTTAACCCACTGAGCCACCCAGGCACCCAACACTAAATTATCTTAAAATAAACAACAACAAGGGTGCCTGGGTGGCTCAGTCATTAAGCGGGTGCCTTGGGCTTAGGTCATGATCCTAGGGTCCTGGGATCTAGCCCTGCATCAGGCTCCCTGCTTGGTGGGAAGCCTGCTTCTCCCTTTCCCACTCCCTCTGCTTGTGTTCCTCCTTTCACTCTGTCTCTCTGTCAAATAAATAAAAATAAAATCTTAGAAAAATAAACAACAACAAAGACTACTGAAGAGTGTGATCTAGGGGCAAAATGTTTGGCTGTCCTGGGGTGCCTGGCTGGCTCAGTGGGGAGAGCCTGCTGCTCTTGACCTCAGAGTTGTGAGTTCTGGCCCCACATTGGGTGTAGAGATTCCTTAAAACAATTAAGGAAAAATGTTTGCCCATCTTGCTCTGGCTCTGCTGACCTAAGGTCAACTTGCTTCCCCCTCCCCCACTTTCACCTACGCCTATTTGCTCTCAGAATCAGGTGGCGAGGGGCCAGCATGAGTCCCATTGCCTCCCAACACCCCAGCCTGGGCACTCACGCCTTCCTTTCGACCTGATTACGGCTCACCAGGTTGCAGCGAGGTAACGGAGCTCCCAGCCATCAATGTCTAGACCTCTGCAAATCCAGGGAACATGCGTGAACTTTGATTTCAGACAGATGGGTTCAAAATTGAGGAAGGTCACAAAATGATTAGATGGTAGGCGTGAGCGGTACTAGGAATCAAATAATTCAAAAGGAGAGGGGAGCTGTGGTGAGAACATGCTTGTCTGCTGTCACACAGTAGGATCTTTAGAATCTATATGAAAGTGATTCCTGTGTGTCAAATTCTCCTTTATTCTACTAGTCCGTTACAAATCAACATGCTTTCTATCCCTGAACTGTATGAGTCACTGTATAATAAAATGTTTCCTAAACAACATTTTTTATCTCTGATGTCCATTTCCTTCCGTCGCATGTCACTGCTTACCACCGCTACTCGGCTCTCCCTCCAGGAGTCCCTTCAGGAAACGTTTGTCTCCGGGGTCGGGGGGGGGGGGGGGGGTGGGGGGCGGGTCCTTGTCATAGGACTGAACTTAGATGCCTCAAAGGCATGAAGATCTGGAAAGGGACTCACTGAGCATGTGTCCCTTCCAGAGCTCTTCCCATCCCTCCCCCGACCCTCATTTGTTCTCTGTTTGCAGCCCATGATCTTTCTCAAGCAAAAAGCTGATCTCATTGTGACCTGACATTACAGTGCCTCCCTCTTGTCTGTGGAATCAAATGCATTTTAAAATATGGCTGGCGGACTGTACATGATCTCGCCTCTTTTTAACCGCTGTAGCTACGTCTCTCCATTCTTTCCTCCAACCACAGGCACTCCCTCCTCCAAAAAAAAGAATCCAACAGCCATAATGAGCTTCTTGAAATTCATTGATTTGCCATGCTCTTTCTTTTCTCTCTCTATTTTTTAAAGTTTATTTATTTTTTAAATTAATATATAAAGTATTATTTGCCCCAGGGGCACAGGTCTGTGAATCATCAGTCTTACACAATTCACAGCACTCACCATAGCACACACCCTCCCCAATGTCCATCACCCAGCCACCCCATCCCCCCCAACCCTCAGTTTGTTTTCTCTTATGGTTTGCTTTCCTCTCCAAACCATCTTGTTTCATTTTTCCCCTCCCTTTTCCCCATGAATCCCCACCCTGCCTCTCAAATTCCTCATATCAGAGAGATCATATGATAATTGACTTTCTCTGATTGACTTAAATCACTTAGCAAAATACCCTCTATTTCCATCCACGTCGATACAAATGGCAGGATTTCGTTTTTTGACGGCTGCATTATATATATATATCTCACATCTTCTTTATCCATTCCTCTGTTGATGGACATCTAATTTCCTTCCATAGTTTGGCTACTGTGGACATTGCTGCTATAAACATTCCAGGGCATGCCCGTGCTCCCCCCTTACTAGGAAACTCCCCTGTCTCTAGCCATGTTATATTCACTCTTCAGGTCTCAGCTTAAAAGCCACATCCTCTGGGCTTCACGTACAGTGCCCTCCTTGCGTGCCACCTGCCATCAGAACATCTGCTTTCAATAATAGCCAGTTCACCTGTATAGCCCTCTGTTCAGTTCCCTGAGGTTAGGGATGTTGCCTTTCTTGTTCACTGTTCCACCCCTAGCACCCGGCAGTATCTGCAGCTAGCGAACATTTGATAAATATCGGCAGAATAAATACAAAGGCCGGATTCTCTTTAATAGCGATTTACATTTTCCAGGCTCTGTAATAAACTAGTTGCTTCTTTAGGTAATTCCTGGCATCATTTAAGTTGTCACTGGCGTGACCGACTATGAATAATGCTACACTTCCTCTAGCCTACTCCATAAATACAGATATTGATAGGCAAATGAATGAATGAACCCATGGAATGCCACTTAACAAAGCACCTTCCACATTCCCAATAGGGATTATGTCACTCCCAGCCCCTGCATGTTAATGACACAGAGATGTTTTCACAGATGCCTTCCCATGGTTCTTATCTCTCATGGTATTGGGTATGCTCTGCCCAGTGCTAGTTGGTCGGCCTTGGAACTCTGAATACATCTGCCTGCTCCTTCCCAGAACTTTGGCTTCAGAAGTGTCTCTCCTGAGAAATGGAGGCTGCAGACGTGCTCAGTAACCAAAGCCAGGTGTAATGAACTACTCTCGCCTAGATTTGGGGCCCTAACAGGTGGCAGGTATCCGCAGTGCTGGCAGAAGAGAGCTGCCTTGTCTTGCACAGCTGAACACAGCATAGCCTTCCCGAGGCTGATCTGAAGTTGCGGCAACCCAAGTTTAAATAGTGGTGTAGTGAGTATACACCTTTAATAAATGACTGTAATAAATAAATGAATAAATAAAGAAATAAGTAACATGTAATTTCCAAAAACGAAAACATTCATAGCAAATAAACAAGCATAGCAAATAAGCCTAGACCAATGTGTGTGTAGTGATAAGACTAATGTGTATGCAGTGATAAGGATTAACGTAGAGCAATAAGTTGTAAATAAGTTGTTCTATCTTCATTCCTCAAAGGAGAAGACACTGTTATGAATGAGTACCCACCTGAAGTAGGATCCCTGAACAGATACCTTCCTATGAATCCCCTGTCAGGGTCCTGTATGAGACACTTCATGATTGCTACACACAGGTCCCACAGTTTCCAACCGAGCACAGACTCATCCCTGTCGTTAGAACGTACTGTAGCACAGTTCCCTCATACAAGGGAAGTGTTTTGAGCTGAGATAGACACTGTGGAAAATCACAGGTGTTGACATTCCAGTATGCGTCATAGAGGCCTAAGTGCCTTACCCTGTACTTCACACACGGGATGCAACCCTTCCTCTGTCTGTCCTTGTTCTATCTTCTTTCCTCCACTGGAAAGACACTGTGAGAAGTGACATTCTGCCTGAAGGAGTTTCCCTTAAATGAAACTTGCTATAGTCCAACTGAAAGGCGTCTGAGACTGAGCCCTGTGTGCGCCTATTGCAGTTACCACAGAGTCAGTTCCAAGAGCTTCCTTCTTAGACATACGCAACTCTGCAGTGAATCCCTCCTAAAGCGCACTTCCCTCACAGTGTTGGAAGCGTTTTTGACACAGAAATAAAGTGCGGATGACCACTGGTCGTGAACATCCAATATGTGTTTGGGATGCCTAAGCGCCAAGGGCGCACTTTACTTACAGTACCTAATGTGTCCTTAGTCCGTCCGTGTTCTATCTTCATTCCTAAAAGGAGAAGACAGTGTTATGAATGAGTATGCACCTGAAGTTGGATCCCTGAACAGATACCTTCCTACGAATCCCCTGTCAGGGTCCTCTATGAGACACTTCATGATTGCTACACAGACAGGTCCCACAGTTTAATCTGAGCACAGACTCATTCCTATCGTGAGAATGTACTGTAGCACAATTCGCTTGAACATTGGATGTGGTTTGAGACAATGTAGACACTGTGGAACATTTCAATGTTGAACTTCCAGTATGTGTCATAGAGGCCTAAGTGCCATACCCTGTACTTCACTCACGGGATGAAACTTTCCCTCTGCCGTCCTTGTTCTATCTTCTTTCCTCCACTGGAAAGACTCTGTGAGAAGTGATATTCTGCCTGAAGGAGTTTCCCTTAAACAGAACTTGCTATAGTCCAACGGATAGACGTCTGAGAGTGGAGCCCTATGTGCACCTATTGCAGTTACCACAGTCAGTCCCAAGAGCTTCCTTTTGACAGACGCAACACTGCATTGAATCCCTCCTAAAGCACACTTTCCTCACAGTGTTGGAAGCGTTTTTCACACAGAAACAAAGTGTGAATGACTACTGGACCTGAACATCCAATATGTATTGGGGATGCCTAAGCACCATAGCCTGCACTATACTCACAGTACCTAATGTGCCGCTATTCCGTCCGTGTTCTATCTTCATTCCTCAAAGGAGAACACATTGTTATGAATGAGTACGCACCTAAGAAGGATCCTGAACAGAGAGATTCCGACGCATCCCCTATCAGGGTCCGGCATGATACACTTCATGATTGCGACTCAGTCAGGTCCCACTGTTTCCAACAGAGCACAGACTCATCACTGTCGTGATAAAGTACTGTAGCACACTTCCCTCGTACATTGGAAGTGTTGTGAGACGAGGTAGACACTGTGGAACATCACAGGTGGTGAACTACCAGTATGCGTCATAGAGGCCTATGTGCCTTACCTTTAGCTTCACATAGGGGATGCAACCTTGGCTCTGTCGGTCCTTGTTCTATCTTCTTTCCTCCACTGGAAAGACTCTGTGAGAAGTGACATTCCGCCTGAAGGAGTTTCCCTTAAACAGAACTTGCTATAGTCCAACGGATAGACGTCTGAGACTGGAGCCCTATGTGCGCCTATTGCAGTTACTGCAGTCAGTCCCAAGAGCTTCCTTATTTGACATACACAACACTGCATTGAATCCCTCCTAAATCACACGTTCCTAACAGTGTTGTAATCTTTTTTCACACAGAAACAAAGTGCGAATGACTACTTGACCTGAACATCCAATATGTGTTTAGGATGCCTAAGCGCCATAGCCTGCATTATACTCACAGTACCTAATGTGCCCATATTCCATCCGTGTTCTATCTTCATTCCTCAAAGGAGAACACATTGTTATGAATGAGTATGCACATGAAGAAGGATGCCTGAACCGATAGCTTCCTAGGAATCCCCTGTCAGGGTCGTGCATGATACACTTCATGATTGCTACTCAGTCAGGTCCCACTGTTTCCAATAGAGCACAGACTCATCACTGTCGTGAGAAAGTGCTGTAGCACAATTTCCTCGTACATTGGAAGTGTTGTGAGACGAGGTAGACACTGTCGACCATCACAGGTGTGGAAATTTAGTAGCCGTCATAGAGACCTAAGTGCCTACCTTTTACTTTCCACACGGGATGCAACCTAGCCTCTGTCCGTCCTTGTTCTATCTTCTTTAGTCCTCTTGAAGACACTGCTAGAAGTGACATTCCGCCTGACGGAATTTTCCCTTAAACAGAACTTGCTATAGTCCAACGGATAGACGACTGAGACTGGAGCCCTATGTGCGCCTATGGCCGTTATCACAGAGTCAGTCCGAAGAGCTTCCTTCTTTGACAGATGCAACACTGCATTGAATCCCTCCTAAAGCGGACTTTACTCACAGTGTTGGAAACGTTTTTCACACAGAAACAAAGTGCGAATGACTACTGGACCTGAACATCCAATATGTGTTTGGGATGCCTAAGCACCATAGCATGCATTATACTCACAGCACCTAATGTGCCACTATTCCGTCCGTGTTCTATCATCATTCCTCAAAGGAGAACACATTGTTATGAATGAGTACACACCTGAAGAAGGATGCCTGAACAGATAGATTCCGACGCATCCCCTGTCAGGGTACACTTCATGATTGCTACTCAGTCAGATCCCACTGTTTCCAAGAGAGCACAGACTCATCACTGTCGTGAGAAAGTACTGTAGCACACTTCCTTCATACATTGAAAGTGTTTTGAGACGAGGTAGACACTGTGGAACATCACAGGTGTTGACATTCCAGTATGTGTCTTAGAGGCCCATGTGCCTTACCTTTAGCTTCACTCAGGGGATGCAACCTTGGCTCTGTCTGTCCTTGTTCTATCTTCCTTCGTCCACTGGAAAAACTCTGTGAGAAGTGACATTCCGCCTGATGGAGTTTCCCTTAAACAGAACTTGCTATAGTCCAACGGATAGACGTCTGAGACTGGAGCGCTAGGTGCGCCTATTGCAGTTACCACAGAGTCAGTCCCAAGAGCTTCCTTCTTTGACAGACGCAACACTGCATTGAATCCCTCCTAAAGCACACTTTCCTCACAGTGTTGGAAGCATTTTTCACATAGAAACAACGTGCGAATGACTACTGGACCTGAACATCCAATATGTTTTTGGGATGCCTAAGAGACATACCCTGCACTTTACTCACAGTACCTAATTTGCCCCTAGTCCGTCTCTGTTCTATCTTCCTTCCTAAAGGAGAAGGTACTGTTATGAATGAGTACCCATCTGAAGTGGGATCCCTGAATTGATACCTTCCTGCTAATCCCCTGTCAGGGTCCTGTATGAGACACTTCATGACTGCTACACAGACAGGTCCCAGAGTTTAAAACTGAGCACAGACTCATCCCTGCCGAGAGATCGTACTAATGCCCAGTTCCCTCGTACATTGGAGTGTTCTGAGACGAGGTACACACTGTGGAACATCACAGGTGTTGAACTTCCAGTATGCGTCATAGAGGCCCATGTGCCTTACCTTTAGTTTCACTCAGGGGATGCAACCTTGGCTCTGTCCGCCCTTGTGCTCTCTTCCTTCCTCCAATGGAAAGACTCTGTGAGAAGTAACATACCTCCTGAAGGAGGTTTTCTTAAACAGAACTTGCTATATTCCAACGGATAGACGTCTGAGACTGAAGCCCTATGTGCGCCTATTGCAGTTACCACAGAGTCAGTCCCAAGAGCTTCCTTCTTTGACAGACGCAACAATGCATTGAATCCCTCCTAAAGCACACGTTCCTCACAGTGTTGGAAGCATTTTTCACACAGAAACAAAGTGCGAATTACTACTGGACCTGAACTTCCAATATGTGTTTTGGATGCCTAAGCGCCATAGACTGCATTATTCTCACAGTACCTAATGTGCCCCTATTCCGTCATGTTCTTTCTTCATTCATCAAATTAGAACCCATTGTTATGAATGAGTACGCACCTGAAGAAGGATGCCTGACAGATAACTTCCTACAAATCCCCTGTCATGGTCCTGCATGGTACACTTCATGATTGCTACTCAGTCAGGTCCCACTGTTTCCAAAAGAGAACAGACTAATCCCTGTCGTGAAACAGTACTCTAGCACACTTCCCTCGTACTTTGGAAGTGTTTTGAGACGAGGTAGACAGTGTGGAACATCACAGGTGTGGAACTTCCAGTAGGCATCATAGAGGCCTAAGTGCCTACCTTTTACTTTCCACAGGGGATGAACCTTGCCTCTGTCCATCCTTGTTCTATCTTCTTTCCTCATCTGAAGGACACTGTAAGTAGTGACATTCCGCCTGATGGTGTTTCCCTTAAACAGAACTTGCTATAGTCCAATGGATAGACGTCTGAGACTGGAGCCCTCTGTGTCAGCCTTTCTGACACAGAAACAAAGTGCGGATAACCACTGGTCGTGAACATCCAATATATGTTTGGGATGCCTAAGAGACATAGCCTGCCCTTTACTCAAAGTACCTAATTTGCCCCTAGTCCGTCCGTGTTCTAATCTTCCTTCCTAAAGGAGAAGGTACTGTTATGAATGAGTACCCACCTGAAGTGGGATCCCTGAAGAGATACCTTTCTGCTATGAAAGGACCCTGTCAGGGTCCTGTATGAGACACTTCATGATTGCTACACAGACAGGTCCCAGAGTTTCCAAATGAGCACAGACTCATCCCTGTCGAGAGATCGTACTAATGCCCAGTTCCCTCGTACATTGGAGTGTTCTGAGACGAGGTAGACACTCTGGAACATCCAGGTGTTGAACTTCTAATAGGCGTCCTAGAGGCCCATATGCCTTACCTTTAGCTTCACTCAGGGGATGCAACCTTGGCTCTGTCCGTCCTTGTTCTATCTTCTTTCCTCCAGTGGAAAGACTCTGTGAGAAGTGACATTCCGCCTGAAGGAGTTTCCCTTAACAGAACTTGCTATATTCCAACGGATAGACGTCTGAGACTGGAGACCTCCATATGTGCGCATATTGCAGTTACCACAGAGTCATGCCCAAAGGACTGCTTCTTTGACAGACGCAACACTGCATTGAATCCCTCCTAAAGCACACTTTCCTCACAGTGTTGGAAGGGTTTTTCACACAGAAACAAAGAGCGTATGACTACTGGACCTGAACATCCAATATGTGTTTAGGATGCCTAAGCGCCATAGCCTGCATTATACTCCCAGTACCTAATGTGCCCCTATTTCGTCCGTATTCTGTCTTCATTCCTCAAAGGAGAACACATTGTTATGAATGAATACGCACCTGAAGAAGGATGCCTGAACAGATAGCTTCCTACGAATCCCCTGTCATGGTCCTGGATGATACACTTCATGATTTCTACTCAGTCAGGTCCCACTGTTTCGAACAAAGCACAGACTCATCACTGTCGTGAGAAAGTACTGTAGCACACTTCCCTCGTACATTGGAAGTGTTTTGAGACGAGGTAGACACTGTGGAACATCACAGGTGTGGAAATTCCAGTAGGTGTCATAGAGGCCTCATTGCCTACCTTTTACTTACCACACGGGATGCAACCTTGCCTCTGTCCGTCCTAGTTCTATCTTCTTTCCTCCCCTGGACAGACTCTGTGAGAAGTGACATTCCGCCCGAAGGAGTTTCTCTTAAACAGAACTTGCTATAGTCCAACGGATAGACGTCTGAGACTGGAGCCCTCCCTATGTTCGCCTATTCCTGTTACCACAGATTCAGTCCCAAGAGCTTCCTTCTTTGACGGACTCAACACTTCATTGAATCCCTCCTAAATCACACTTCCCTCACAGTGTTGGAAGCGATTTTTTTTTATTTTTTTCAACTTATTTATTTTCAGAAAAACTTTTTTCATCATTTTTTCACCACACCCAGTACTCCATGCAAGCCGTGCCCTCTATAATACCCACCACCTGGTACCCCAACCTCCCACCCCCCCGCCACTTCAAACCCTTCAGATTGTTTTTCAGAGTCCATAGTCTCTCATGGTTCACCTCCCGTTCCAATTTACCCAAATTCCCTACTCCTCTAACACCCCTTGTCCTCCATGCTATTTGTTATGCTCCACAAATAAGTGAAACCATATGATAATTGACTCTCTCTGCTTGACTTATTTCACTCAGCATAATCTCTTCCAGTCCCGTCCATGTTGCTACAAAAGTTGGGTATTCATCCTTTCTGATTGAAGCATAATACTCCATAGTGTATATGGACCACATCTTCCTTATCCATTCATCCGTTGAAGGGCACCTTGGTTCTTTCCATAGTTTGGCGACCGTGGCCATTGCTGCTATAAACATTGGGGTACAGATGGCCCTTCTTTTCACGACATCTGTGTCTTTGGGGTAAATACCCAGGAGTGCAATTGCAGGGTCATAGGGAAGCTCTATTTTTAATTTCTTGAGGAATCTCCACACTGTTCTCCAAAGAGGCTGCACCAACCTGCATTCCCACCAACAGTGTAAGAGGGTTCCCCTTTCTCCACATCCTCTCCAACACATGTTGTTTCCTGTTTTGTTAATTTTGGCCGTTCTAACTGGTGTAAGGTGATATCTCAATGTGGTTTTAATTTCAATCTCCCGGAGGGCTAATGATGATGAGCATTTTTTCATGTGTCTGATAGCCATTTGTATGTCTTGAGTGGAGAAGTGTCTGTTCATATCTTCTGTTTCGTGCTTGTCTGTTTCGTGTGGGTTGAGTTTGAGGAGTTCATGATAGATCCTGGATATCAACCTTTTGTCTGTACTGTCATTTGCAAATATGTTCTCCCATTCCGTGGGTTGCCTCTTTGTTTTTTTGACTGTTTCCTTTGCTGTGCAGAAGCTTTTGATTTTGATGAAGTCCCAGAAGTTTATTTTCGCTTTTGTTTCCTTTGCCTTTGGAGACGTATCTTGAAAGAAGTTGCTGTGGCTGATATCAAAGAGATTACTGCCTATGTTCTCCTCTAAGATTCTGATGGATTCCTGTCTCACGCTGAGGTCTTTTATCCATTTTGAGTTGATCTTTGTGTACGGTGTAAGAGAATGGTCGAGTTTCATTTTTCTACATATAGCTGTCCAGTTTTCCCAGCACCATTTATTGAAGAGACTGTCTTTTTTCCACTGTATATTTTTTCCTGTTTTGTCAAAGATTAATTGACCATAGAGTTGAGGGTCTATATCTGGGCTCTCTACTCTGTTCCACTGGTCTATGTGTCTGTTTTTATGCCAGTACCATGCTGTCTTGGTGATCACAGCTTTGTAATAAAGCTTGAAATCAGGTAAGGTGATGCCGCCAGCTTTATTTTTGTTTTTCAACATTTCCTTAGCGATTTGGGGTCTCTTCTGATTCCATACAAATTTTAGGATTATTTGCTCCAGCTCTCTGAAGAATGCCGGTGGAATTTTGATCGGAATGGCATTAAAAGTATAGATTGCTCTAGGCAGTATAGACATTTTAACAATGTTTATTCTTCCGATCCAAGAGCATGGAATGGTCTTCCATCTATTTGTGTCTTCTTCAATTTCTTTCATGAGTGTTCTGTAGTTCCTCAAGTACAGATCCTTTACCTCTTTAGTTAGGTTTATTCCCAGGTATCTTATGGTTCTTGGTGCTATAGTAAATGGAATCGATTCTCTAATTTTCCTTTCTGTGTTTTCATTGTTAGTGTATAAGAAAGCCTCTGATTTCTGCACATTGACTTTGTATCCTGCCACGTTGCTGAATTGCTGTATGAGTTCTAGTAGTTTGGGGGTGGAGTCTTTTGGGTTTTCCATATAAAGAATCATGTCATCTGCAAAGAGAGAGATTTTGGCTTCTTCATTACCAATTTGGATACCTTTTATTTCTCTCTGTTGTCTGATTGCTGTTGCTAGGACTTCTAATACTATGTTGAACAAGAGTGGTGAAAGTGGGCATCCTTGTCTTGTTCCTGATCTCAGTGGGAAGCTGCAAGCTTTTTCCCATTGAGGATGATATTTGCTGTGGGTCTTTCATAGATAGATTTGATGAGGCTCAGGAATGTTCCCTCTATCCCTATACTTTGAAGCATTTTAATCAGGAACGGATGTTGGATTTTGTCAAATGCTTTTTCTGCATCAATTGAGAGGACCATGTGGTTCTTCTCTCTTCTCATATTAATTTGTTGTATCACGTTGATTGATTTGCGAATGTTGAACCATTCTTGTAGCCCAGGGATGAATCCCACCTGATCATGGTGGATAATCTTTTTAATGTGCTGTTGGAATCTGTTGGCTAGGATCTTGTTGAGAATCTTAGCATCCATATTCATCAGTGATATTGGTCTGAAATTCTCCTTTTTGGTAGGGTCCTTGCCTGGTTTGGGGATCAGGGTAATGCTGGCTTCATAGAAAGAGTCTGGAAGTTTTCCTTCTGCTTCAATTTTTTGAAACAGCTTCAGGAGAATAGGTGTTATTTCTTCTTTGAAAGTTTGGTAGAATTCCCCAGGGAATCCGTCAGGTCCTGGGCTCTTGTTTTTTGGGAGGTTTTTGATCACTGATTCAATCTCGTTATTAGATATCGGTCTATTCAGGTTGTCGATTTCTTCCTGGCTCAATGTTGGTAGTTTATATTTTTCCAGGAATGCATCCATTTCATCTAGGTTGCTAAGCTTATTGGCATATAACTGTTCGTAATAACTTCTGGTGATTGTTTCTACTTCCTTGGTGTTAGTTGTTATCTCTCCCTTTTCATTCATAATTTTATGAATTTGGGCTTTCTCTCTTTTCTTTTGGATTAGTGTAGCCAGTGGCTTATCGGTCTTATTGATTCTTTCAAAAAACCAGCTTCTAGTTTCATTGATATATTCTACTGTATCTCTGGTTTCTCCCTCATTGATCTCAGCTCTAATCTTGATGATTTCCCTTCTTATGTGTGGAGTTGGTTTGATTTGTTGTTGATCCTCCAGTTCTTTAAGGTGTAGAGACAGCTGGTGTGTTCTGGATTTTTCAATTTTTTTGAGCGAGGCTTGGATGGCTATATATTTTCCCCTTAGGACCGCCTTTGCTGTATCCCATAGGTTTTGGACCGAAGTGTCTTCATTCTCATTGGTTTCCATGAATTGTTTCAGTTCTTCTTTGATCTCCTGGTTGATCCTAGCATTCTTAAGCAAGGTGGTCTTTAGCTTCGAGGTGTTTGAGTTCCTTCTGAACTTTTCCTTGTGATTGAGCTCCAGTTTCAAAGCATTGTGATCTGAGAATATGCAGGGAATAATCTCAGTCTTTTGGTATTGGTTGAGTCCTGATTTGTGACCCAGTATGTGGTCTATTCTGCAGAAGGTTCCGTGTGCACTTGAGAAGAATGAGTATTCTATTGTTTTAGGGTGGAATGTTCTGTATATATCTATGAGGTCCATCTGGTCCAATGTGTCATTCAATGCTCTTGTTTCTTTATTGATTTTCTGCTTCGATGATCTGTCTAATTCTGAAAGAGGCGTGTTAAGATCTCCTACGATTAGTGTATTCATATCAATATGACTCTTTATCTTGATTAACAGTTTTCTTAAGTAATTGGCTGCTTCCATATTGGGAGCATAGATATTTACAATTGTTAGATCTTCTTGGTGGATAGTCCCTTTAAGGATTATGTAGTGTCCTTCTGTATCTCTGACTACAGTCTTTAGTTTGAAGTCTAATTTATCTGATGTGAGAATCGCTACCCCAGCCTTCTTTTGAGTCCCATTGGCATGAAAGATGCTTCTCCACCCCTTCACTTTCAGTCTGCGTGTATCTTTAGGATCAAAATGGGTCTCTTGTAGACAGCATATGGATGGGTCCTGTCGTTTTATCCAATCTGCAGGACTTGTTCCACTATATCTTCTAGACTTCTTTCTTTCTCCTCCCCTTCAGGAATTCCAATAATTCTGACGTTGGAATGCTTCATGGCATCATTTATTTCCCTGATTCTGCTTTCGTGGGATCTAAGCTGTTTGTTCCAGGCTTCCTCCTGATCCTTTCTCTCTATCTGTTTGTCTTCCAGATCACTAATTCTATCTTCTGTCTCAGTTACCCTAGCTTTGAGAGAGTTTAGATTAGATTGGAACTCATTGAGAGCATTGTGGACCTCCTCCCTGGTAGCTTTAAGCTCCGCCCTAACATTGTGAACATCCTGTCTGGTCGCTTTCAGTTCGGCCCTAATCAATTCTGTTTGGTCATCCATGGCTTTCTCCAACCTAGCTATTGCCTGGATAATTGTTAGCCTGAATTCTCTTTCCGACATATTGTCTATGTTGATAGCCATTAGCTCTGTTGCAGAAGGTCCGTCCTCTGTATTTTTCTTCTGTTGGGCATTCCTCCTCCTAGTCATTTTGGGGGGGGGAAGACTGAACAGATGTAGCTGGATGTATCAACTCTGGTGCAGTCAAGGTGCACCCTGGAACACTTCTGAGCAATCAGGATTCCCCATTCCCACTGCAACAGGCGCACATAGGGCTCCAGTCTCAGTCGTCAATCCAGTTGGACTATAGCAAGTTCTGTTAAGGGAAACTCCTTCAGGCGGAAGGTCACTTCTCACAGAGTCTTTCCAGTGGAGGAGAGAAGATAGAACAAGGACGACCAGAGCCAATGTTGCATCCACTGAATGAAGCTAAAAATAAGGCACATGGACCTCTATGACGCATACTGGAAGTTCAACACCTGTGATGTTCCACAGTGTGTACCTCGTCTCAGAACACTTCCAATGTACGAGGGAACTGTGCATTAGTACGATCTCTCGACAGGATGAGTCTGTGCTCAGTTGGAAACTCTGGGACCTGTCTGTGTAGCAATCATGAAGTGTTTCATACAGGACCCTGACAGGGGATTAGCAGGAAGGTATCTCTTCAGGGATCCCACTTCAGGTGGGTACTCATTCATAACAGTACCTTCTCCTTTAGGAAGGAAGATAGAACACGGACGGACTAGGGGCAAATTAGGTACTTTGAGTAAAGGGCAGGCTATATCTCTTAGGCATCCCAAACACATATTGGATGTTCACGACCAGTGGTTATCCGCTCTTTGTTTCTGTCAAAAACGCTTCCAACACTGTGAGGGAAGTGTGCTTTAAGAGGTATTCACTGCAGTGTTGAGTCTGTCAAAGAAGGAAGCTCTTCGGACTGACTTTGTGGTAACTGCAATAGGCGCACATAGGGCTCCAGTCTCAGATGTCTCTCCGTTGGACTATAGCAAGTTCTTTTTAAGGGAAACTCCTTCAGGCAGAATGTCACTTCTTACAGTGTCTTTCAAAGGAGGAAAGAAGATAGAACTAGGACGGACAGAGGCAAGGTTGCAACCCCTGTGGAAAGTAAAAGGTAGGCACTTAGGCCTCTATGACGCCTACTGGAAGTTCCACACCTGTGATGTTCCACAGTGTCTATCTCGTCTCACAACACTTCCAATGTATGAGGGAAGTGTGCTACAGGACTTTCTCACGACAGTGATGAATCTGTGCTCTGTTGGAAACATGGGACCTGACTGAGTAGCAATCATGAAGTGTATCATGCAGGACCCTGACAGGGGATTCGTAGGAAGTTATCTGTTCAGGCATCCTTCTTCAGGTGCGTACTCATTCATAACAGTGTGTTCTCCTTTGAGGAATGAAGATAGAACAAGGACGGAATAGGGGCACATTAGGTACTGTGAGTATAATGCAGGCTATGGTGCTTAGGCATCCCAAACACATATTGGATGTTCAGGTCCTGTAGTCATTCGCACTTTGTTTCTGTGTGAAAAACTCTTCCGAGAGGGGGGACAAGATGGCGGGGTAGTAGGAAGAGGCGTCTTTTCAGCTGGTACCCCAAAGTGAGCTGATTACCTACTTTAAGAACTCCGATCACCCATGAAATCAGCCTGAGATCAGAATTATACACGTCTGGATCTCTACAGGGGCAGAAGACACCAGTGAGTAGGTAAAGCTGATTGGGAACAGCGGACTGATATCGGAAGATAAACAAAAGGGGGACGGAGCCACCAGAGGCTACTGGTGGGAGAGTAATACCCCAATATGAGAGAGAGAGTGCCCTGCCTCTGGGGACAAGCATTAACTAGGAGACTGGTTGGAAGCACTCCAAAAGAGCAAAGGATCCCGGGGGGGAAATTGTGGGAATCGGGGCGGCTAGGGACAGGGGCTTAAGTCCCTGGACCCAGACGGCCTCCCCGGCGCTGAGGCAGAGAGAGTGCCGCGGAGAAACCAGCTCCTGGTCCCTAAGCCGACAGCGCGCCCCAGAGGGCGTGGGTCCCAGCTCCTGTGAGGGGATGGGAGCTGCGCCGGTCTGCAAAATGCGCGGTAGCCCTACCACAAAGCTCGAGATACGCGCGCACATCCCTCAAGCTCCCCTGAGTTACTGAGGCCCGGCCGGCACTCCTTGACCCGCGCCATTGTTTCAAAGCCTAAGCCGCGCGCGTGGGAAACTCTTCCCCGGACAGAGGCGCGCAAAAGCCCAGCCTGGGGCTTACGGACCAGCGCCCCGTTCTCAGTGCCCCAGACCGCGCCCGACCCACAGCCGCCTCTGAAAAGAGGTGCGCGCAAGCCGGGCACTCCCAGTCCGGGCCGGCGGCAAAATCTCAGTGTGCGATCGCTGCTTGGAACCTCTCTGGCGGTCGGGAGCTCCCAGACAGCCGCCACTGCCTTGGCTTTGGGGACGAGCAAAAGATCCTGCGCCCCCAGGGTCTGCAACTTGGAACCTGCGCTGCCAGCAGCCAAGGGGGAATTTATTCAGCTTTTGCACCCAGACTGAGGCTTCTCTCTGAGACGGAGATCAGGGTGCGGTTTGATTTCTTCTAACACTACAAAAACCATCAAAGGCGGTCAAGGTGAGAGGGAAAAAAGTGAACAAGCAAAAAAACTGCCAGAAAACAAAAGCCTGAAAAAAACCAGTTTCCCCAGAGCCCACCCCCTTGAGGGGGGCGGGTGGACTCAACTCAGGAAACATCATTGACTGACAACCCACGTGGCAGGCCCCTCCCCCAGAAAACAAACCAAGAAAGAAAGAAAGAAAAAAAGGACTAAAAGAGAACCACCACTACCTCATAGGAAAACTTGTATTATTCACTCGTATCCACTATTCTGGTTCATATTTTTTTTTTACACATAGGTAATTTTTTTAACCTATTTACCATCACAGCGAGATGTACAGTACATCTAATTCCATAATACCTTTCTAACCTGAACTTTTTGATATATACACCTATGTTTTTCTTTTGCATTTTTATTTTTTGAATTCCTTTTTTTAAAAATTTTAGTTTAGTTTAGTCTAGTATATTCCTTTTTATTTTCATCCTCTAATATTCATATAGAGTTAACTTCAAAGTAATCCCCTTTCCCCAATCAATACTACCCCTATAGGTAAACCAATTTTTAATCCCCTTTATCTTAGGAAAGTTGAGTCCTTTAACAAAGATCAAGATACATCCAGGAAGAATCAAAACAACCTTCCTCGCACACACTGAGAATTTATAAGAACTCTCCCATCTTCTTCCACCAGTGTTTCTGTGTTTTTTGAGTTTGTCCTGATAGCATATAAATTTTACACTTGTGGTTCTTTTTGATGAGGTTCTTTCTTTATTTGCATATATATATATATTTTTTTCTTTCTCTTGCCTTATAATTGTATTAGTCTTTTTATCTCTTTTTGTTTGTCTACTTCATAAATCTTACCTGGGGCCCACTGGGCTGAACCTTCTCTTTCATCTTCCCTTTCTTTCCTGTCTCTCTCTCTCTCTCTTTTTTTCTTTTTCTTTTTCTTTTTCATCATTTCCTTTTTCTTTTATTTTGTCTCTCAAAAGGGAAGGTACTGTTTTGAATGAGTACCCACCTGAAGTGGGATCCCTGAAGAGATACCTTCCTGCTAATCCCCTGTCAGGGTCCTGTATGAGACACTTCATGATTGCTACACAGACAGGTCCCACAGTTTCCAACTGAGCACAGACTCATCCCTGTCGAGAGATCGTACTAATGCACAGTTCCCTCGTACATTGGAAGTGTTCTGAGATGAGGTACACACTGTGGAACGTCACAGGTGTTGAACTTCCAGTATGCGTCATAGAGGCCCATGTGCCTTACTTTTAGCTTCACTGAGGGGATGCAACCTTGGCTCTGTCCGTCCTTTTTCTATCTTCTCTCCTCCAATGGAAAGACTCTGTGAGAAGTGACATTCCGCCTGAAGGAGTTTCCCTTAAACAGAACTTGCTATAGTCCAACGTATAGACGTCTGAGACTGGAGCCCTATGTGCGCCTATTGCAGTTACCACAGAGTCAGTCCCAAGAGCTTCCTTTTTTGACAGACGCAACACTGCATCGAATCGCTCCTAAAGCACACTTTCCTCACAGTGTTGGAAGCGTTTTTCACACAGAAACAAAGTGCGAATGACTACTGGACCTGAACTTCCAATATGTGTTTCGGATGCCTAAGCGCCATAGCCTGCATTTTACTCACAGTACCTACTGTGCCCCTATTCCGTCCCTGTTCTATCTTTATTCCTCAAAGGAGAACACACTGTTATGAATGAGTATGTACCTGAAGTAGGATCCCTAAACAGATAGCTTCCTTCGAATCCCCTGTCAGGGTCGTGCATGATACACTTCATGATTGCTACTCAGTCAGGTCCCACTGTTTCCAACAGAGCACAGACTCATCACTGTCGTGAGAAAGTACTGTAGCACACTTCCGTCGTACATTGGAAGTGTTGTGAGACGAGGTAGACACTGTGGAACATCACAGGTGTTGAACTTCCAGTATGCGTCATAGAGGCCTATGTGCCTTACCTTTAGCTTCACTGAGGGGATACAACATTGTCTCTGTCCGTCCTTTTTCTATCTTCTTTCCTCCATTGGAAGACTCTGTGAGAAGTGACATTCCGCCTGAAGGAGTTTCCCTTAAACAGAACTTGCTATAGTCCAAGGGATAGACGTCTGAGACTGGAGCCCTATGTGCGCCTATTGCAGTTACCACAGAGTCAGTCCCAGGAGCTTCCTTTTTTGACAGACGCAACACTGCATTGAATCCCTCGTAAAGCACACTTTCCTCACAGTGTTGGAAGCGTTTTTCACACTGAAACAAAGTGCGAATGACTACTGGACCAAACTTCCAATATGTGTTTGGGATGCCTAAGCGCCATAGCATGCACTTTACTCACAGTACCTAATGTGCCCCTATTCCGTCCCTGTTCTATCTTTATTCCTCAAAGGAGAACACACTGTTATGAATGAGTATGTACCTGAAGTAGGATCCCTAAACAGATAGCTTCCTTCGAATCCCCTGTCAGGGTCCTGCATGATACACTTCATGATTGCTACTCAGTCAGGTCCCACTGTTTCCAACAGAGCACAGACTCATCACTGTCGTGAGAAAGTACTGTAGCACACTTCCGTCATACATTGGAAGTGTTGTGAGATGAGGTAGACACTGTGGAACATCACAGGTGTTGAACTTCCAGTATGCGTCATAGAGGCCTATGTGCCTTACCTTTAGCTTCACTGAGGGGATACAACATTGTCTCTGTCAGTCCTTGTTCTATCTTCTTTCCTCCATTGGAAAGACTCTGTGAGAAGTGACATTCCGCCTGAAGGAGTTTCCCTTAAACAGAACTTGCTATAGTCCAAGGGATAGACGTCTGAGACTGGAGCCCTATGTGCGCCTACTGCAGTTACCACAGAGTCAGTCCCAGGAGCTTCCTTTTTTGACAGACGCAACACTGCATTGAATGCCACTTAAAGCACACTTTCCTCACAGTGTTGGAAGCGTTTTTCACACTGAAACAAAGTGCGAATGACTACTGGACCTGAACTTCCAATATGTGTTTCGGATGCCTAAGCGCCATAGCATGCATTATACTCACAGTACCTAATGAACCGCTATTCCGTCCGTGTTCTATCTTCATTCCTCAAAGGAGAACACATTGTTATGAATGAGTCTGCACCTGCAGAAGGATGCCTGAACAGCTAGCTCCCGACGAATCCCCTGTCAGGGTCGTGCATGATACACTTCATGATTGCTACTCAGTCAGGTCCCACTGTTTCCAACAGAGCACAGACTCATCACTGTCGTGAGAAAGTACTGTAGCACACTTCCGTCGTACATTGGAAGTGTTGTGAGACGAGGTAGACACTGTGGAACATCACAGGTGTTGAACTTCCAGTATGCGTCATAGAGGCCTATGTGCCTTACCTTTAGCTTCACTGAGGGGATACAACATTGTCTCTGTCCGTCCTTTTTCTATCTTCTTTCCTCCTTTGGAAAGACTCTGTGAGAAGTGACATTCCGCCTGAAGGAGTTTCCCTTAAACAGAACTTGCTATGTCCAAGGGATAGACGTCTGAGACTGGAGCCCTATGTGCGCCTATTGCAGTTACCACAGAGTCAGTCCCAGGAGCTTCCTTTTTTGACAGACGCAACACTGCATTGAATCCCTCGTAAAGCACACTTTCCTCACAGTGTTGGAAGCGTTTTTCACACTGAAACAAAGTGCGAATGACTACTGGACCTGAACTTCCAATATGTGTTTGGGATGCCTAAGCGCCATAGCCTGCACTTTACTCACAGTACCTAATGTGCCCCTATTCCGTCCCTGTTCTATCTTTATTCCTCAAAGGAGAACACACTGTTATGAATGAGTATGTACCTGAAGTAGGATCCCTAAACAGATAGCTTCCTTCGAATCCCCTGTCAGGGTCCTGCATGATACACTTCATGATTGCGACTCAGTCAGGTTCCACTGTTTCCAACAGAGCACAGACTCATCACTGTCGTGAGAAAGTACTGTAGCACACTTCCGTCGTACATTGGAAGTGTTGTGAGACGAGGTAGACACTGTGGAACATCACAGGTGTTGAACTTCCAGTATGCGTCATAGAGGCCTATGTGCCTTACCTTTAGCTTCACTGAGGGGATACAACATTGTCTCTGTCAGTCCTTGTTCTATCTTCTTTCCTCCATTGGAAAGACTCTGTGAGAAGTGACATTCCGCCTGAAGGAGTTTCCCTTAAACAGAACTTGCTATAGTCCAAGGGATAGACGTCTGAGACTGGAGCCCTATGTGCGCCTATTGCAGTTACCACAGAGTCAGTCCCAGGAGCTTCCTTTTTTGACAGACGCAACACTGCATTGAATGCCTCTTAAAGCACACTTTCCTCACAGTGTTGGAAGCGTTTTTCACACTGAAACAAAGTGCGAATGACTACTGGACCTGAACTTCCAATATGTGTTTGGGATGCCTAAGCGCCATAGCATGCATTATACTCACAGTACCTAATGAACCGCTATTCCGTCCGTGTTCTATCTTCATTCCTCAAAGGAGAACACATTGTTATGAATGAGTCTGCACCTGCAGAAGGATGCCTGAACAGATAGCTCCCGACGAATCCCCTGTCAGGGTCGTGCATGATACACCTCATGATTGCTACTCAGTCAGGTCCCACTGTTTCCAACAGAGCACAGACTCATCACTGTCATGAGAAAGTACTGTAGCACACTTCCCTCGTACATTGGAAGTGTTTTGAGACGAGGTAGACACTGTGGACCATCACAGGTATGGAACTTCCAGTAGGCGTCAAAGAGGCCTAAGTGCCTACATTTTACCCTCCACATGGGATGCATCTTTGCCTCTGTCCGTCCTTGTTCTATCTTATTTACTCCTCTGAAAGACACTGTAAGTATTGACATTCCGTCTGAAGGAGTTTCTCTTAAACAGAACTTGCTATAGTCCAACGGATAGACGTCTGAGACTGGAGCCCTATGTGCGCCTAGTGCAGTTACCACACAGTCAGTCCCAAGAGCTTCCTTCTTTGACAGACTCAACACTGCAGTGAATCCTTCTTAAAGCACACTTCCCTCACAGTGTTGGAAGCGTTTTTGACACAGAAACACACTGCAGATAACCACTGGTCTTGAATATTCAATATGTGCTTGGGATGCCTAAGAGACATACCCTGTCCTTTACTCACAATAGATAATTTGCCCCTAGTCCGTCCGTGTTCTATCTTCCTTCCTAAAGGAGAAGGTACTGTTATGAATGAGTACTCACCTGAAGTGGGATCCTTGAAGAGATACCTTCCTGCTATCCCCTGTCAGGGTCCTGAATGAGGCACTTCATGTTTGCAAAACAGACAGGTCCCAGAGATTCCAACTGAACACAGACTCATCCCTGTTAACAGATCGTACTAATGCACATTTCCCTCGTACATTGGAAGTGTTCTGAGACGAGGTAGACACTGTGGAAAATCACAGGTGTTGAACTTCCCATGTGCCTTACCTTTAGCTTCACTCAGGGGATGCAACCTTGGCTCTGTCTGTCCTTGTTCTATCTTCTTTCCTCCACTGGAAAGACTCTGTGAGAAGTGACATAATGCATGAAGGAGTTTCCCTTAAACAGAACTTGCTATAGTCCAACAGATAGACGTCTGAGACTGGAGCCCTATGTGCGCCTATTGCAGTTACCACACAGTCAGTCCCAAGAGCTTCCTTCTTTGACAGACGCAACACTGCATCGAATCCCTCCTAAAGCACACTTTCCTCGCAGTGTTGGAAGCGTTTTTCACACAGAAACAAAGTGCGAATGACTACTGGACCTGAACATCCAATATGTGTTTGGGATGCCTAAGCGCCATAGCCTGCACTTTACTCACAGTACCTAATGTGCCCCTATTCCGTCCCTGTTCTATCTTTATTCCTCAAAGGAGAACACACTGTTATGAATGAGTACGCACCTGAAGTCGGATCCCTGAACAGATAGCTTCCTGCAAATCCACTGTCAGGGTCCTGCATGATACACTTCATGATTGCTACTCAGTCAGGTCCCACTGTTACCAACTGAGCACAGACTCATCACTGTCGTGGGAAAGTACTGTAGCACACTTACCTCATACTTTGGAAGTGTTGTGAGATGAGGTAGACACTGTGGAACATCACAGGTGTTGAACTTCCAGTAGGTGTCATAGAGGCCTATGTGCCTTACCTTTAGCTTCATTCAGGGGATGCAACTTTGGCTCTGTCCGCCTTGTTCTATCTTCTTTCCTCCACTGGAAAGACTCTGTGAGAAGTGACATTCCGCCTGAAGGAGTTTCCCTTAAACAGAACTTGCTATAGTCCAATGGATAGATGTCTGAGATGGAGCTCTATGTGCGCCTATTGCAAATACCACAGAGTCATTCCCAAGAGCTTCCTTCTTTGACAGACGCAACACTGCATTGAATCCCTCCTAAAGCACACTTTCCTCACAGTGTTGGAAGCGTTTTTCACACAGAAACAAAGTGCGAATGACTACTGGACCTGAACATCAAATAGGTGTTTGGGATGCCTAAGCGCCATAGCATGCACTTTACTCACAGTACCTAATGTGCCCCTATTCCGTGCCTGTACTATCTTCATTCCGCAAAGGAGAACACACTGTTATGAATGAGTACGCACCTGAAGTAGGATGCCTGCACAGATAGCTTCCTTTGAATCCCCTGTCAGGGTCCTGCATGGTACACTTCATGATTCCTACTCAGTCAGGTCCCACTGTTTCCAACAGAGCACCGACTCATCACTGTCGTGAGAAAAGTACTGTAGCACACTTCCCTCGTACATTGGAAGTGTTGTGAGATGAGGTAGACACTGTGGACCATCACAGGTGTGGAACTTCCAGTAGGCGTCATAGAGACCTAAGTGCCTACCTTTTACCTTCCACACAGGATGCATCCTTGCCTCTGTCCGTCCTTGTTCTATCTTCTTTCCTCCTCTGAAAGACACTGTAAGAATTGACATTCCTAAGCACCATAGCCTGCATTATACTCACAGTACCTAAGGTGCCGCTATTCCGTCCGTGTTCTATCTTCATTAATCAAAGGAGAACACATTGTTATGAATGAGTACGCACCTGAAAAAGGATGCCTGAACAGATAGCTTCCTAATAATCCACTGTCAGGGTCCTGCATGATACACTTCATGATTGCTACTCAGTCAGGTCCCACTGTATCCAACAGAGCACAGACTCATCACTGTCGTGAGAAAGTACGGTAGCACACTTCCCTCGTACATTGGAAGTATTCTGAGACGAGGTAGAGACTGTGGAACATCACAGGTGTTGAATTTCCAGTATGCGTCATAGAGGCCTTAGTGCCTTACCTTTAGCTTCACTCAGGGGATGCAACCTTGGCTCTGTCCATCCTTGTTCTATCTTCTTTCCTCCACTGGAAAGACTCTGTGAGAAGTGACATTCCGCCTGAGGGAGTTTCCCTTAAACAGAACTTGCTATAGTCCAACGGATAGACGTCTGAGACTGGAGCCCTAAGTGCGCCTATTGCAGTTACCACAGAGTCAGTCCCAAGAGCTTCCTTCTTTGACAGATGCAACAGTGCATTGAATCCCTCTTAAAGCACACTTCCCTCACAGTGTTGGAAGCGTTTTTGACACAGAAACAAAGTGCGGATAACCACTGGTCGTGAACATCCAATATGTTTTTGGGATGCCTAAGAGACATAGCCTGCACTTTACTTACAGTACCTAATTAGCCCCTAGTCCGTCCGTGTTCTATCTTCCTTCCTAACGGAGAAGGTACTGTTATGAATGAGTACCCACCGGAAGTGGGATCCCTGAAGAGATACCTTCCTGCTATCCCCTGTCAGGGTCCTGTATGAGACACTTCATGATTGCACACAGACAGGTCCCAGAGTTTCCAACTGAACACAGACTCATCCCTGTCGATAGATCGTATGAATGCACAGTTCCCTCATACATTGGAAATGTTCTGAGACAAGGTAGACACTGTGGAAATTCATAGGAGTGGAACTTCCAGTAGGCGTCATAGAGGCTCATATGCCTTACCTTTAGCGTCACTCAGGGGATGCAACATTGGCTCTGTCCGTCCTTGTTCTATATTCTTTCTTCCACTGGAAAGACTCTGTGAGAAGTGATATTCCGCCTGAAGGAGTTTCCATTAAACAGAACTTGCTATAGTCCAACGGATAGACGTCTGAGACTGGAGCCCTATGTCCGCCTATTGCAGTTACCACAGAGTCAGTCCCAAGAGCTTCCTTCTTTGACAAACGCAAAACTGCATTGAATCCCTCCTAAAACACACTTTCCTCACAGTGTTGGAAGCGTTTTTCACACAGAAACAAAGTGCCAATGACTACAGGATCTGAACATCCAATATGTGTTTGGGATACCTATGCCCCATAGCCTGCATTATAATCACAGTACCTATGTGCCCCTATTCCGTCCGTGTTCTATCTTCGTTCCTCAAAGGACAACTCATTGTTATGAATGAGTACGCACCTGAAGAAGGATGCCTGAACCGATAGCTTCCTACGAATCCCCTGTCACTGTCCTGCATGATACACTTCATGATTGCTACACAGTCAGGTCCCACTATTTCCAACAGAGCACAGACTCATCACTGTCATGAGAAAGTACTGTAGCACACTTCCCTCGTACATTAGAAGTGTTGTGAGACGAGGTAGACACTGTGGACCATCACAGGTGTGGAATTTCCTGTAGACTTCATAGAGGCCTAAGTGCCTACCTTTTACTTTCCACACTGGATGCAACCTTGCCTCTGTCCGTCCTTGTTCTATCTTCTTTCCTCCACTAGAAAAACTCTGTGAGAAGTGACATTCCGCCTGAAGGAGTTTCCCTTAAACAGAACTTGCTATAGTCCAACGGATAGACGTCTGAGACCTGAGCCCTATTTGTGCCTTGCGAATACCACAGAGTCAGTCCCAAGAGCTTCCTTCTTTGACAGACGCAACACTGCATTGAATCCATCCTAAAACACACTTTCCTCACAGTGTTGGAAGCGTTTTTCACACAGAAACAAAGTGCGAATGACTACTGGACCTGAACATCCAATATGTGTTTGGGATGCCTAAGCGCCATAGCCTGCATTATACTCATAGTACCTAATGTGCCCCTATTACGTCCGTATTCTATCTTCATTCCTCAAAAGAGAACCCACTATTATGAATGAGTACGCACTGAAGAAGCATGCCTAAACAGATAGCTTCTTCCGGATCCCCTGTCAGGGTCCTGCATGATACACTTCATGATTGCGACTCAGTCAGGTCCCACTGTTTCCAACAGAGCACAGACTCATCACTGTCGTGAGAAAAGTACTGTAGCACACTTACGTGTACATTGGAAGTGTTGTGAGACGAAGTATACACTGTGCAACATCACAGGTGTGGACTTCCAGTAGGCGTCATAGAGGCCTAAGTGCCTACCATTTACTTTCCACACGGGATGCAACCTTGCCTCTGTCCGTCCTTGTTCTATCTTCTTTCCTCCTCTTAGAGACACTGTAAGAAGTGACATTCCGCCTGAAGGAGTTTCCCTTAAACAGAACTTGCTATATTCCAACGGATAGACGTCTGAGATGGAGCCCTATGTGCGCCTTCTGCAGTTACCACTAAGTCAGTCCCAAGAGCTTCCATCTTTGACAGACTCAACACTGCAGTGAATCCCTCTTAGAGCACACTTCCCTCACAGTGTTGGAAGCGTTTTTGACACAGAAACAAAGTGCGGATAATCACTGGTCGTGAACATCCAATATGTGTTTGGGATGCGTAAGAGACATAGCCTACCCTTTATATACAGTACCTAATATGCCCCTAGTCCGTCCGTGTTCTATCTTCCTTTCTAAAGGAGAAGGTACTGTTATGATTGAGTACCCACTTGAAGTGGGATCCCTGAAGAGATACCTTCCTGCTAATCCCATGTCAGGGTCCTGTATGAGACACTTCAAGATTGCTACACAGACAGGTCCCAGAGTTTCCAACTGAGCACAGACTAATCCCTGTCGAGAGATCGTACTAATGCACAGTTCCCTCGTACATTGGAAGTGTTCTGAGACGAGGTAGACACTGTGGAACATCACAGGTGTTGAACTTCCAATAGGCGTCATAGAGGCCCATGTGCCTTACCTTTAGCTTCACTAAGCAGATGCAACCTTGGCTCTGTCCGTCCTTGTTCTATCTTCTTACCTCCACTGGAAAGACTCTGTGAGAAGTGACATTCTGCCTGAGGGAGTTTCCCTTAAACAGAACTTGCTATAGTCCAACGGATAGACGTCTGAGACTGGAGCCCTATGTGCGCCTATTGCAGTTACCACAGAGTCATTCCCAAGAGCTTCCTTCTTTGACAGACGCAACACTGCATTGAATCCCTCCTAAAGCACACTTTCCTCACAGTGTTGGAAGCGTTTTTCACACAGCTACAAAGTGCGAATGACTACTGGACCTGAACATCCAATATGTGTTTGGGATGCCTAAGCTCCATAGCCTGCATTATACTCACAGTACCTAATGTGCACCTATTCCGTCCGTGTTCTATCTTCATTCCTCAAAGGAGAACACATTGTTATGAATGAGTACGCACCTGAAGATGGATGCCTGAAATGATAGCTTCCTAGGAATCCCCTGTCAGGGTCCTGCATGATACACTTCATGATTGCGACTCAGTCAGGTCCCACTGTTTCCAACAGAGCACAGACTCATCACTGTCGTGAGAAAGTACTGTAGCACACTTCCCTCGTACATTGGAAGTGTTGTGAGACGAGGTAGAGACTGTTGAACATCACAGGTGTTGAACTTCCAGTATGCGTCATAGAGGCCTATGTGCCTTAACTTTACCTTCATTCAGGGGATGCAATCTTGGCTCTGTCCGTTCTTGTTCTATCTCCTTTCCTCCTCTGAAAGACACTGTTAGAAATGACATTCCGCCTGAAGGAGTTTCCCTTAAACAGAACTTGCTATAGTCCAACAGATAGACATCTGAGACTGGAGCCCTATGCGCGCCTATTGCAGTTACCACAGACTCAGTCCCAAGAGCTTCCCTGATTGACAGACGCAACACTGCAATGACTTCCCTCCTACTTCCCTCACAATGTTGGAATTTTTTTTTGACACAGAAAGGAAGTGCGGATGACCACTGGTCGTGAACATCCAATATGTGTTTGCGATGCCTAAGCGCCACAGCCTGCACTTTACTCACAGTACCTAATGTGCCCAGGTCCGTCCGAGTTAAATCTTCATTCCTCATAGGAGATGAGCACGCCCCTGAAGTAGGATCCCTGAACAGATACCTTCTTAAGAATCACCTCTCAGGGACCTATAGGACACACTTCATGATTGCTACACAGACAGGTCCCACAGTTTTCAACTTAGCACAGACTCATCCCTTTCGTGAGAATGTACTGTAGCACAGTTCTCTCGCACATTTGAAGTGTTTTGAGACAAGGTAGACACTGTGGAACATCGAGGTGTTGAACTTCCAGTATGTGTCATAGAGGCCTAAGTGCCTTACCCTGTCCTTCACTCACCCCATGCAACCTTCCTGCTGTCTGTCCTTGTTCTATCTTCTTTCCTCCACTGGAAAGACACTGTGAGTAATGAGATTCCGCCTGAAGGAGTTTCCCTTAAACAGAACTTGCTATAGTCCAACGGATACACGTCTAAGACTGGAGCCCTATGCGCGCCTATTGCAGTTACCACAGAGTCAGTCCCAAGAGCTTCCTTCTTTGACAAACGCAACACTGCAACGAATCCCTCCTAAAGCACACTTTCCTCACAATGTTGGAAGCATTTTTGACACAAAAGAGAGTGCGGATGACCACTGTTCGTGAACATCCAATATGTGTTTGGGATGCCTAAGTGTCATAGCGTACACTTTACTCACAACACCTCTTGTGCCCATAGTCCGCCCGTGTTCTATCTAAATTCCTCAAGGGAGAAGACACTGTTATGAATGTGAACGCACCTGAAGTAGGATCCCTGAACAGATACCTTACTAAGAATCACCTGTCAGTGTCCTGTATGAGACACTTCATGATTGCTACACAGACAGGTCCCACAGTTTCCAACTTAGCACAGACTCATGCCTGTCGTGAGAATGTACTGTAGCACAGTTCCCTCGAACATTTGAAGTGTCTGGGACGAGGTAGACACTGTGGAACATCACAGGTCTTGAACTTCCAGAATGTGTCAAAGAGGCCTAAATGCCTTACCCTGTCCTTCACTCACAGGATGCAACCTTCCCGCTGTCCGTCCTTGTTCTGTCTTCTTTCCTCCACTGGAATGACACTGTGAGAAGTGAGATTCCGCCTGAAGGAGTTTCCCTTAAGCAAATCTTGCTATAGTCCAACGGATAGATGTCTGAGACTGGAGCCCTATGTGCGCCTATTGCAGTTACCACAGAGTCAGTCCCAAGAGCTTCCTTCTTTGACAGACGCAACACTGCAACGAATCCCTTCTAAAGCACACTTCCCTCACAAGTTGGAAGCCTTTTTGACACAGAATGAAAGTGCGGATAACCACTGGTCGTGAACATCCAATATGTGTTTGCGATGCCTAAGCGCCATAGCCTGCACTTTACTCACAGTACCTCTTGTGCCCATAGTCCGTCCGTGTTCTATCTTCATTATTCAAAGAGAAGACACTGTTATGAATGTGAACGCACCTGAAGTAGGATCCCTGAACAGATACCTTCCTAAGAATCACCTGTCAGGGTCCTGTATGAGACACTTCATGATTGCTACACAGACAGGTTCCACAGTTTCCAACTTAGCACAGACTCATCCCTGTCGTGAGAACATACTGTAGCACAGTTCCCTCGTACATTGAAGTGTTCTGAGACGAGGTATACACTGTGGAACATCACAGGTGTTGAAGTTCCAGTATGTGTCATAGAGGCCTAATTGCCTTATCCTGTCCTTAACTCACAGGATGCAACCTTCCTGCTGTCCGTTCTTGTTCTATCTTCTTTCCTCCACTGGAAAGACACTGTGAGAAGTGAGATTACGCCTGAAGGAGTTTCCCTTAAACAGAACTTGCTATAGTCCAACGGATAGACGTCTGAGACTGGAGCCCTATGTGTGCCTATTGCAGTTACCACAGAGTCAGTCCCAAGAGCTTCCTTCTTTTACAGATGCAACACTGCAGTGAATCCCCTAAAGCACACTTCCCGCACCGTGTTGGATGCCTTTTTGACACAGAAAAAAGCGCGGATGACCACTGGTCTTGAACATCCAATATTTGTTTGGGATGCCAAAGAGCCATAGCCTGCACTTTACTCACAGTTCCTAATTTGCCTATGGTCATATTCCTTATACAAGGCTCTGTAGATAGGGCTTGATTGAATCTAGCAATGAGGGTTGCAGAAGAGAAGTCTGGGGTATTTCTGATTGCTATTCTTTTGTAGGTAATCATTTTTTCTTTTTTTTAAAGATTTTATTTATTTGTTTGACAGACAGAGATCACAAGTAGGCAGAAATGCAGGCAGAGAGAGAGGGGGAAGCAGGCTCCCAATTGAGCAGAGAGCCCAATGTGGAGCTCTATCCCAGGACCCTGGGATCATGACCTGAGCTGAAGGCAGACACTTGAACCCACTGAGCCACCCAGGTTCCCCGGTAATCTATTTTCTGTCTGGATGCTTAAAGCATTGTGTTGATTTCCCTAACACTAAAAAAATAATAATAATAATAATAATAATTTTTTTTTGCCGGACTGTATCATGATAATAGTCTGTTTTATTTTTCCCCTGGTACTCTTTGAGTAGTGTTGATTTGAAGACTTAAAATCTATTTTTCATATCAGTGTTCAATTCTTGTGATGATTTCTTTATTGATATCTTTCTTTTTGGAAACATGCATACATTTATGCATTCATCTCCTATATCTCATTGTTCATTTAATAAATGTAATCTTTTTTTGCCTTTTCTCTGAACATTGGCAGAGTTTCTCAAGCCTATCTTCTACTCTGTTGAGATTATCAGTTATTTCTCATATGTTACTCTCCCCATTGTAACTTTGGAGTTGGCATCATTGATATATTTGGTTGTCTTTCCTAATGTCAGATCCTTCCTACTTTGTGGTTACCTACCTTGGCTTCATAGCTATGATGCCCTTTTCCTTCTTACTGAGTCTACCACATAATAGATCCATCTATGTTTGGACTGTACAGCAACTTTATGTACATATTGTTGTTTTGGGGGTTTTTTTTGTTTTTTTTTTTCCAATTTATTTATTTTCAGAAAAACAGTATTCATTAATTTTTCACCACACCCAGTGCTCCATGCAAGCTGTGCCCTCTATAATACCCACCACGTGGTACCCCAACCTCCCACCCCACCGCCACTTCAAACCCCTCAGACTGTTTTTCAGAGTCCATAGTCTCTCATGGTTCACCTCCCCTTCCAATTTACCCAAATTCCCTACTCCTCTCTAACGCCCCTTGTCCTCCATGCTATTGGTTATGCTCCACAAATAAGTGAAACCATATGATAATTGACTCTCTCTGCTTGACTTATTTCACTCAGCATAATCTCTTCCAGTCCCGTCCATGTTGCTACAAAAGTTGGGTATTCATCCTTTCTGATGGAGGCATAATACTCCATAGTGTATATGGACCACATCTTCCTTATCCATTCATCCGTTGAAGGGCATCTTGGTTCTTTCCATAGTTTGGTGACCGTGGCCATTGCTGCTATAAACATTGGGGTACAGATGGCCCTTCTTTTCACGACATCTGTGTCTTTGGGGTAAATACCCAGGAGTGCAATTGCAGGGTCGTAGGGAAGCTCTATTTTTAATTTCTTGAGGAATCTCCACACTGTTCTCCAAAGAGGCTGCACCAACCTGCATTCCCACCAACAGTGTAAGAGGGTTCCCCTTTCTCCACATCCTCTCCAACACATGTTGTTTCCTGTTTTGTTAATTTTGGCCGTTCTAACTGGTGTAAGGTGATATCTCAATGTGGTTTTAATTTCAATCTCCCGGAGGGCTAATGATGATGAGCATTTTTTCATGTGTCTGATAGCCATTTGTATGTCTTGAGTGGAGAAGTGTCTGTTCATATCTTTTGCCCATTTTTTGATGTGTTTGTCTGTTTCGTGTGGGTTGAGTTTGAGGAGTTCATGATAGATCCTGGATATCAACCTTTTGTCTGTACTGTCATTTGCAAATATCTTCTCCCATTCCGTGGGTTGCCTCTTTGTTTTTTTGACTGTTTCCTTTGCTGTGCAGAAGCTTTTGATTTTGATGAAGTCCCAGAAGTTTATTTTCGCTTTTGTTTCCTTTGCCTTTGGAGACGTATCTTGAAAGAAGTTGCTGTGGCTGATATCAAAGAGATTACTGCCTATGTTCTCCTCTAAGATTCTGATGGATTCCTGTCTCACGCTGAGGTCTTTTATCCATTTTGAGTTGATCTTTGTGTACGGTGTAAGAGAATGGTCGAGTTTCATTCTTCTACATATAGCTGTCCAGTTTTCCCAGCACCATTTATTGAAGAGACTGTCTTTTTTCCACTGTATATTTTTTCCTGTTTTGTCAAAGATTAATTGACCATAGAGTTGAGGGTCCATATCAGGGCTCTCTACTCTGTTCCACTGGTCTATGTGTCTGTTTTTATGCCAGTACCATGCTGTCTTGGTGATCACAGCTTTGTAATAAAGCTTGAAATCAGGTAAGGTGATGCCGCCAGCTTTATTTTTGTTTTTCAACATTTCCTTAGCGATTCGGGGTCTCTTCTGATTCCATACAAATTTTAGGATTATTTGCTCCAGCTCTCTGAAGAATGCCGGTGGAATTTTGATCGGAATGGCATTAAAAGTATAGATTGCTCTAGGCAGTATAGACATTTTAACAATGTTTATTCTTCCGATCCAAGAGCATGGAATGGTCTTCCATCTATTTGTGTCTTCTTCAATTTCTTTCATGAGTGTTCTATAGTTCCTCAAGTACAGATCCTTTACCTCTTTAGTTAGGTTTATTCCAAGGTATCTTACGCTTCAAAGTATAGGGATAGAGGGAACATTCCTGAACCTCATCAAATCTATCTAGGAAAGACCCACAGCAAATATCATCCTCAATGGAAAAAAGCTTGCAGCCTTCCCATTGAGATCAGGAACAAGACAAGGATGCCCACTTTCACCACTCTTGTTCAACATAGTATTAGAAGTCCTAGCAACAGCAATCAGACAACAGAGAGAAATAAAAGGTATCCAAATTGGTAATGAAGAAGTCAAACTCTCTCTCTTCGCAGATGACATGATTCTTTATATGGAAAACCCAAAAGACTCCACCCCCAAACTACTAGAACTCATACAGCAATTCAGCAACGTGGCAGGATACAAAGTCAATGTGCAGAAATCAGTGGCTTTCTTATACACTAACAATGAAAATACAGAAAGGGAAATTAGAGAATCGATTCCATTTACTATAGCACCAAGAACCATATGTACATATTGTTTATGGTAATTCCTTAGAAGAGTCTCCTTTTGAAATACAGTCTTTTCATATACCTAGTATTTTCTGTCCGTTTGCTCTACCTTGAAGAAGTGCTCCACATGTGATGTGAAGCCCTGGTGGATTCCCCGGTTGGTGAAGCAAGGAGGTTGAAATGTGCTATGATTTACTTTTCCATCTCAGAGAGAAAGGCAGGAGCAAGAGACTGATGGTATTAAAAAAAGAGCCTTGGGTCTTCACAAATTTTTTTTTTAAAATATAATGCCTGAACTTCATTAATATAGAAACTTTTAGGAACACCTGGCTGGCTCAGTCAGTAGACCAGCGACTCTTGATCTCAGGGTTGTGAGTTCAAGCCTCATGTTGGGTGTAGAGATTAGTCAGAAAACAACAGCAGCAACAACAAAAACTTTGTTTTCAACCACTTTTTTTTAAAAGATTTTATTTATTTATTTGACACAGAGAGAGATCACAAGTAGGCAGAGAGGCAGGCAGAGGGAGAGGAGGAAGCAGGCTCCCTGCCAAGCAGAGAGCCTGATGCGGGACTCGATCCCAGGACCCTGAGATCATGACCTGAGCTGAAGGCAGAGGCTTAACCCACTGAGCCACCCAAGCACCCCATGTTTTCAACCACTTTTATACATTACCTTGCGTTATCCTTAAAACAGTTGTTTTTGAGTTCAACGACCATGGCCTTTGGGTTCTGAAGATTGTGGGTTGAATACATTCCTTAACACTAGTTATGGAAGCTTTGCAAATTACTTTAATGTCCCTAACCTCATTTCTTCACCTGGAAGAAGTAATGTTTACCGCACAGAAAGGTACAGGTTACAGGTGATAATTACATAGGAATTTTCAGAACATAGTTTGTAGTAGAAGGCATGGGTGAGATGGCCCCAGGAGAACCTGGAGCAGGAAAGGACCTTCAACAGTGAAGCCTTGAGGAGGAAAAGCCAACAAAGGAGACAAGCAGGTGGCACCTGGGTGGCACAGTGGGTTAAGTGAATGACTTTTAGTTTTGGCTCAGGTCATGATCTCAGTGTCCTGGGATTGGGCCCCATCTCAGGCTTTGCACTTAATCTGGAGTCTGCTTGAGATTCTCTCTCTCTCTCTCTCCTTCTGCTTATGCTTGCTCTCTCTCTCTCTAAAATAAATAAATGAAATCTTTAAAAAGAGAGAGAGAGAGATGAGCAGGAGTGGTCAGAGTGAAGGGCAAAGATCAGAAGAGAGTGGAATCAGAGAATCAAAGAGAATTTAGGCATTTCAGATGCATAGAACTCCCGTTAGCATCATGAGCGTTGGGTTTGGCAGTTGGTTAGACTGATAGACTGACCTCAGACACAGACCCTTTGAGTGCAGAGAAGCAGCAGAAGGAGGACACCAGTGGGTTGATTAGCATGTGTAGGGAGGAAGATAGGAAGTGTAAACAGCCAATGAAAACCTGTTTCTCTCTTAAGGGAAAGGGATGAGACAGGAAAGGAGAGAGAGAGAGGTCAGTAGCTAGATGGATACTCTAGACTGCAGATTGCGATTTCAAGAAATAGCAAAATGTCAGTAGAAAAAAGGTATGAAAGTTTGCCAAGTAACATTTTTTTTTCAAGGAAGGACATTAAGAATATGACCATCTGATACCAACTGATTTCTGGAAAGAAAGAAAATATTGTCATGAAAAAATGGAATACATTTAGCTTTATGAGAAGGTCAGTCTCTCAGATGGTAAAGTTTTTTCTTTTTCCATCCAAGATTTACTTTTCCCGCCCTGGGTTCAAGGTTCCACCTCTCTTCTCCCGTAGAGATCTGGCTTCGCCCATGGTCTTCTCTCTCAACTGTTTCCTGTCTCTTCTCTGTTGAGTCTATCCCACGATTATATAACTATGCCCCACTCCATCTTTAAACAAATATAGGTAAGAAGTGATGAGGACCTGCATGAAAACAGTGGCAAGGGGATGGAAAGAGCGGCCTGATAGGGAGGGAGGACTTATAAATAGCATTCATAGGACTTGGTGACTGATTGGAGGTGGCAGGTGGGTGGGAGGGAGGATCCAGGGTGACAATGCTACGTGGCACTGTCATACAGGAGGATTGGGGCTGGGAGGACAAAACTCATGGACTCAGCCCAGTATGCAGGGAGCCGGACAAGTTGGGAACTCTGCCCCCACCCCACCGCAGCCTTTGTCTTCTCAGGCTTCGTGGGTTGGAGTCTACATCTTGCTTTCTGCAATTATTTGCTTCTTGGGAGTTCAAGCCCTGCACACAGGAGTTGGTGAGCTAACAGACTACGTGTATTTTCTACTGGAAAAAAAGTAAAAATGAATCAAACGATAGAAATAGGAGTCCCCATGTCACGGGGTGTCTAGATGGAACCTTTGGAGTCTTGTCAGATGTAAGACCAAAGTGTAAGTCAGATGTAAGACCAAAGTGCAGAGTTGGAAGAGGGAGAACAGGAAAATCAGCTTCACACTGGTTGTGATTAGCTCATTGGCCACTTCCAGCTGATAAAACAGGCCAGAGAGGCTAAGAAAATAATGATTAGAAGATCATCTTTAGAGAGTTGGGAGTGGGTTTGAGTCCCTGCTCCTGGCCACCTCGAGAGAGGGCTGTGAGGTCGTGCCTCTTCAACTCAAGTCTAGAGAAAAGGGTTTTCCGTAGACCATTTGGAGTGTTTAATGATTGGGAGGTGTCGTGGATGAGAGATTGGTGCCTGAGAAATCTAAAGGACAAGAGACTGGCCAGCTCCTTTCCTCGTAGATCAACAGAGGCGCTGGTGCATTGTGCCATAATTCAAGAGAGCACAGACTTCAGGATTGTTCCCCAAGGACCAAAGGTACCCGACACTGAAGCTGAGGTCATCTCAGGTCATGTGCAAGAGGGCCACCTGGACCCCAGCAGGGTAAACTGAGGAAAGAGTCATCAGTTAGCATGGGCACCAAGGGATCTGTAGGCAATGGGGGTAGAGCTGAGGTTCTCTACCTCTCAATCCCCATTCCCCTCACCACCATCCCCAACCCTGGCTCAAGAGGAAAAAGTAACCTTTGAAAACCTACCAAGCTCATGGATGACCAGCGTTAGATTATTAATCAAGGGAGAATTTTCCTGCTGTCTCTTCCCTGTGTCCACCCCCCCATGTCATCCCCACTTTGGTATCAGGAAATGGCATAAACCTCTGTTAGCAATCTGGCCAAAGAGAGAGGACTCTTTCCTTGTCCACCTTTCCCAAAGCGTTCCGTAAAGATAGATGTTCGGTAGATCACAGCCATAGGGAGATGCTTAACTTTATGTGAGCTGGAAGTCTGAGTGCTTTTTATGATGGGACACATTAATTACAGAATGACGATCAATTTGGGGGATTTAGAGTGACTCGAGTGTCCTCATTATTTAAGAGGAGCTGAAAACGTCATGACAATTGTCCCGAACTTCGCCCGAGGACTAGGGAAGAACAAACCTCACATCCTAAAAGAGGCAATGGAGAAAACAGATAAAGTCATTTTCTGACGCTATCCCACGAGCCCTGCTTGTTCACTGCGCACAAAAACCATCTGGGGCTTTTCAATGGTCCATAATTGACAAGAGGATGGAAGGGGAATGCGGGTTCTTCCAGGAATTAAACAGAAATGTCATGATAACTATTTTCATTTCTGAAAAGGATGCTAGGAGAATTTTAATCAGGAAATTAAAATATACATCAGGTAATTTAAGAATAAGGTTTGCAGTCTGTTTCACAGCTGGGGAAATGATCTGAGATACGGCCTTTGCGAAATAAGCCCATAAGACATTTTCTCCCTTCTGTTTCCAAAGAATCACAGAAGCCATAAATGGCTAAGATTAATTGTTTGCCATATTCTGCCATTGATCAATTAAAAAAAAAAAGAAAAGAAAACATGTGTTCCTGTAAAATAAAGATAATGCCCATAAGCCAATACATTCTAGAATAAACAAAAATGCTAATGGATTTCTCTTCAGCTTTGGGGAATTTTAAAAGGGTTTTACACTATTAGCTTCCATATTCCCAGAATTTGCCAAGTTAGTCAATGAAAGTCTTTAATGGTAAAGGAGTGACAAGGGAATGATCTAAATAATGTTTCTTTTAATGTATTCCTAAAAGTGGAAAAGACAACTTGAAAAATACGTATGATTCACCCATAAAGTATTTACACTGACCGAGGACAAGCGCAGTTTATTCCATAGAAGTGGAATTTGGGATCCAGAAGTAGGATATCAGATTGACCCAAATAGATGGAAGAAAGTGGTGACTTGGCACAAGGATATGAGTCATTCTGTGGGTCTAGAGGGAATGCAGCTGTGCCCTTAGGATCCCAAGGGCAATGCCACCTTGGTCCCCCTGAGCATGAGGATAAAATGTTACTCCCCTGATGTTGTTCCATTACCCTCATTATCAAGACTGGAGAGAGACTGGAGGCCTGAATCGCTACATTGTATCCCCAATGCTAATAATATGGTCAATGATGCTGGAACAAAAAAGAAAAGACTGGAGAGAGAGTCGCCTGTTGGCTTTGCGGAGCACGTTGCCACGCTGTGACAGGCCACGTGACTAAGACTCCGAAGCAGCCGCTGAGTTTGGGGTGGGGTGTTACACGGCCTGGGAAAACTAACCTATCTCCCCATTTTCTCGAGTCTGTACTCTTGGCGTGATTACGAGCATATGCTGGATATTCTGCTAGCCTCGTGTCTCTCAGCTTCTATACTGTGCACTAAATTTCTCTGTGTCCTGGGCTTTCTTCAGCCTTATCTTGAATTTCTCTGATTCTCTCTTCAGCCGGCTGCACTGATGGGCTTTTGCTTTAATAATACAGTGGAACCAACAATCTGCAAACCTCAGCGGCTCGCAACAGGTATCTCTTTCTTGCTTACCCTGCACATGAGGGGCTGCTGGTCAGGTGCACTGTCTTTGCTCCAGGCCGTGGGTCAAGTTCGGTGAGACCCAGGCTGGAGCAGGGGAGCAGCCCCGCCGCAGGTGTGAGGTTCTGGTGGCGCGCAGGAGGGCCGGTGGGCTTGCCCTGTTTCTGAAAGCTTCTTCTCACAGCTGGTGTGGAGTCCCTTCACCCCGTTGACCAAATCAAGTCAGTGGCCAAGCCCATGACAGATGGAGAACCAGATCCTTCCGCAAGGGAGGACGAGAAGAAAATTTTTAAACATAACCTATGAAAACGGCCTCCTTTTGTTTTTCCATTAACCACATTTTAAATTCTAGATCTCGACATGATTCTTTCTCAGTTTTGTTCTTTTACCTCCTGATACCTTGTTCTTGACTTATCAGCCATTATCTTGTCCAACATTTTAAAAACATTACAGTTCTGGGCACCTGGGTGGCTCAGTGGGTTAAGCCACTGCCTTTGGCTCCAGATCATGATCTCAGGGTCCTGGGATGGAGGCCCGCATCGGGCTCTCTGCTCAGCGAGGAGCCTGCTTCCCTTCCTCTCTCTCTCTGCCTGCCTCTCTGCCTACTTGTGATCTCTTTAAAATCTTAAAAAAAAAACAAAAAAACAAAAAACATTACAGTTCTTAGAGTGCCCTCTACCCTGTACCTTTGGTGGAGTAAAGTCGCCTTTTTGATTCATCTGCTGATTTTCCTCTCTCATGGCGGTTTGCTGGGTTGCCCCGTGCCTTATCATCTTCGTGAGTTGCCTGCGCCTGGTTCATTTCTTCTGTTGAGGTCCACATGCTCGCTCAGTTTGGGATCTGGTTTCCAGTCCTGTGTCCTTAGAGTTCGTTTGAACTTCCTGTGCCTTGAGCAGGCTCAAGTCCCCTATTTCTCGCTGCTGACCCTTTCCCGATTTATATCCCAGGGCCAGTGGTCTGCTTTTGCAATGCTTTTCTCCCGAGAGGATAGGGTTTTTTTCCTAGTCTTCACCCTCCTGACTTTATGCAAGGGTCTCCATTCCAGTTCCATGCGGTGGGTCAGCTCGACGCTCCGAGATGAGTATCTGTTCTCGTATTCCTCCTTCATCTTCAATTCTTAATCACCCTTGTGGGGTTTGAGTTTCTTGTTCGTTTCTGGGACATTTCCCTGTCTGGCTTTTTTGCCCCGCTATGCATTTAAAAATCATTTGTTATATTTTATCAAAAGCTTATATGGGTGAGCAGAGAAGGCTGTGGGATGGTGTGGCCAAGGTGGGGATGGAGTAGATGTCCCAAGTCGTGCCTTATTGACGTGACTTATTGACTGGTCCTTACACTCGTTTTGTGATTCCCCCTCCCCCAAATTCCATTTTACTTTTCATTGGAATTACATTGAACTGTAGATTATCTTGGAGAGAATGTATGTATTTACAATGTTGAGTCCTTTCATGTATGAATCTGGCTTACATCTCACCATTCACCTGAGCCTTCTCTTAAATGTCCTACTGAGATTGTGCAAATAAGAAATAGGTATTATATATGTATTGTTAAATTTAGTTCCAGATTTTATGCTTTATTCCTAGGTATTATTCCTGGCTTATTGAATAACCATAAGCAAATAATCTAATCATAGTTTTAATTAGGTTTGAACTGTTTAATTGCTATGATTTAACTCAGTGACTTAGTGAATATAAGGTAAAAAAAAACCTATGAAATAATTCAGTTGAACATTTTCCTTTTTGAGTTTGGTCTTGATATAGTAGAGGCCAGAGATTGCAAATATGCATTTATCAAAATTCCTCAAAATATGTATAAACGGGCACCTGGGTGGCTCAGTGGGTTAAGCCTCTGCCTTCAGCTCAGGTCATGATCTCAGGGTCCTGGGATCGAGCCCCGCATCGGGCTCTCTGCTCAGCAGGGAGCCTGCTTCCCTCTCTTTCTCTGCCTGCCTCTCTGCCTACTTGTGATTTCTCTCTCTCTGTGTCAAATAAATAAATAAATAAAATCTTTTAAAAAAATACGTATAAGCAAAACTTTCTGAAATGCAAGTAAAAATAAAAACTACTAGCTGTCAACTGAATTAATATGTATGGCTTTGTTACTTTGTTACAGGATTGGGATGTACAAAACCACTGGCTGAAAGAAGGAAGTTGTGGGGCCTAGGTCTGTTGCTAGACTAGAGAGCTTGGCTTTGGGCAACAGACAGTAAGTGACCAGGGGACGGGGGATAGGGGCGTGGGAGGGTGTCTGTATTGCTAGGGTGTGGTAAAAGTCAGCTCGGACACAACAGAAATGTTACCTTCCTGAAAAGGCCTCTTAGAGCCCTTAATACAAACTGGGGACGGCACCCCTGTGAATGACAGAGTAACTGTCTACCCGGGTTTCAATGACCCTCAGTTTTAAAGGATTTTGCAAAATTGTTGTAAAAACATATTACTTTTTTTGGGGTGCCTGGGTGGCTCAGCGAGTTAGGGCCTCTGCCTTAGGCTCAGGTCATGATCCCAGAGTCCTGGGATCGAGCCCCGCATCAAGCTTTCTGCTCAGCAGGGAGCCTGCTTCCTCCTCTCTCTCTCTGCCTACTTGTGATCTCTGTCTGTCAAGTAAATAAATAAAATCTTTAAAAAAAAACCAAACATATTACTTCTTTTAATTTAAAAAGGGATGTAATCTAAGGAGGGTCCCCCCAATCAACCAAGACTAAATGGGCAAATCTTAAAATTGATTAGGGATTTCTGGGCTGCAATATTCTCTACCTTATTTCTAGCTATTCTGGTATGCTTAGCTAGCCCCCTGTGCTAAAATTGGCTCATTTTAGAAAATTGCACCTTTAGAAAATTGCACCTTTGCTATTTATGTTTATTATTGTTTTCAAATTGCCGGACAACATTGAAAATATAAAGTATTAAAATATGTATATTTAGTTGTGATGCAACAAAACTTCTGAGAGCAGCCTCAGGGAGCTGTGGGAAATAAAAAAGCCCCAGTACACGATTTCCTAAAATGAAACACACACTGGATAAAAACCCAACAGGATATCTGTTCTTGAGGTTGGGACTTGTCTATGCCATTCAGGTCACAAATTAACTTATTCATTGGATAAATATACTGTCTTTATGTTGGTTGGTTTTGTTTTTACCGTCTCCCTCCTAATATGAGGATGAATGGAGAAGATGAGGGAAAGCAAGTCACATTTGTCAAATCTGAGAGCCTGGACAAAAGCTGTTAGGAGCTGCTGTGTCTTGCCCCCTTTATATGTACGTAATGTCGAATGTATGTTAAATCACTTCGATACACACAATCTCACTGGGGCCTTACAGCAATGCCCCAAAGCAGATATTGACAATATTAACCTTCCTATTTGACACAACAGAAATCCCTAAGATGAAGTAGACTTTCCCAAGGCCTTCCAATTAGAAACCTGAAGGGTTTGATCTAGAAAAGATGGCCAAGGTGAGGTGTGGGGTTTGGGAAAAAGTAATAAATAAGCCGACGCTTGTGGGTTTTTGGGTGTAGTAGTTCATCACCCTGCAATACACCTTCCCATCATTTGGTGGGGATAATGAAGACTTTATAGTTTTTTTCTCTTTAAGTCCAAATGTTTTATTAGCTTTATAATGGAGGAAAGGCTTTGAAGACATAGGAAAAGGCTTATTTTTAGAGAAATGAGACCTAAGTAGAAGGAGGTAGGTTATGCTTGGAAGTTATGTGTAGCTCACACCTGTTGTGTGTCAGGCTCTGTGAGGCACTGTGTGCAGGTGAGAGGGATTCTTGCACCCATTTCACAGACCACAAAACTGAGGCTCAAAATGATTTTAGCTTATTTAAAAATTTTTATTATTTTTTTTAAGATTTTGTTTATATGAGAGAGAGAATGAGTGGGGAGAGGGGCAGAGGGAAAGGGAGAAGCAGACTCCCCACTGAGCAGGAAGCCTGACTCAGGGCTCCATCCCAGGACCCCAAGATTGTGACCTGAGTCGAAAGCAGATGCTTAACCGACTGAACCACCCAAGTGCCCCACCTTTTATTATTCTTTTTAAAGGTTTATTTATTTAAGTAATCGGTGCACACAATGTGGGCCTCGAACTCATGACCCGAGATTAAGAACTGTATGCTCCTCCGACTGAGCCAGCCATTTGTCCCAAGGTTGAAGCTTAGTAATCAGCGCAGTTTTAGTTACGCAGCTACTCATGAAAAAGCAAGAATCTGAACTTGGGCCAAACCGAACTCCCCTCATCTACGCAGGCTCTCAGGGAGATGCAGATCCAGTATGACGGCCTTTGCGACAACGGTTCCCCAAGACGGAGCCCAGGTGTGGGTTCTCTCTCACAGCAACGCCACCAGTAATCAATAAATCATGATTGCTGGCAGAGCCTTATTGATTCGACTCTGGAGAGCCCTTTCTCATTGGATCCGCTTATTAATGTAGAGTTTAGAGCTGGAAGGGCCTTGGGAAATTAGAATTTGCAGACGAACGGCATCTATCAGAATCCTTCTGTGGGGGGCGCCTGGGTGGCTCAGTGGGTTATGCCTCTGCCTTTGGCTCGGGTCATGATCTCAGGGTCCTGGGATCCAGCCCCGCATCGGGCTCTCTGCTCAGCGGGGAACCTGCTTCCCCCTCTCTCTCTGCCTACTTGTGATCTCTGTCTGTCAAATAAATAAATAAAATCTTTAAAAAAAAAAAAAAGATTGTCTTGGTTCACGTAGGCAGTTAGACAACTTAAGCCTCAGTGATTCTGTTCGAGTTCTTTCTGATCTCCTCTTTCATCACCACCAACTTGCAATTTAGTTTCTGATTTAATGAGTTGGGGCTTCAGGTAGACTTTTATTTTCAAAACAAACCCCTGCTTTTCTGTGATGTAGATGAATGAACAATGCTGTGCCTGTGCTTTGGGTTGAGAAATCCGTGAGAAGCTCTTTAATGATAATTCAAGTTAGTTGCAAACAGCTGCGGCAGGGGGAGACACACCGAGCTGGAGGGTCCACAAGGAGGTGTGCACGGTGCCTGTGGGACCAAAATGTGGCTTCAGGCAGGAAAATAATTTCTTTAAATCCACTAAGTTTATTTTACATTCATCTCCAAAGTGTGATTGCCAGCATATACAGTTTATGACTTGGCATCTTGTCCTACCCTGGTCATGTTTAATGACTTCGAAACATGATTTCACAAATCTAGAGGTTTATGTGAATATAAACGTTTACTTTTTCAGGGAGGTAAAACGGGCTCCTGGAGACAAGAGCAAAGCAAGAGTGTTTTTTTCCTTATATTAGATAGTTGGAAGAACCCCCACGGAGGAATCTGTCATTTGTAGAAGGGATCATCCATCTGAACTGATCAGTAGCTCACTGGGGCTCTGTTTTAATTCTTTAGACCCTAGCTTGCTCGCTTTCTTTTTTTTTTTTAAGTGTTTATTTTAGGTGGGGGAGAGAGCCCAGGGGGAGCAGAGGGACCAAGGGAGAAGCAGACTCCCTGCTGAGCAGGGAGCCCAACTTGGGGCTTAATCCCAGGACCCCAAGATCATGACCTGAGCCAAAGGCAGACGCTTAACCAGCTAAGCCACCCAGGCGCCCCTAAATCCAGCTTTCTTAACAGCACAGATCAAGATATTTAAGAACATAAAATTCAAATGAAGTGTTTGGGGCTCAGTTGACTTGCTTTATAATCTATCTTTTATTAAAACAGATTCACTTTTTAAAGGGAGTCCTAGGGGCGCCTGGGTGGCTCAGTGGGTTAAGCCTCTGCCTTCCGCTCTAGTTGTGATCTCAGGGTCCTGGGATGGAGCCCCCCATCAGGCTGTCTGCTCAGCGGGGAGCCTGCTTACCCCCCTCTCTCTGCCTGCCTCTCTGCCTACTTGTGATCTCTCTCTCTGTCAAATAAATAAAATCTTAAAAAAAAAAATAAAAGGAGTCCTATTTTTGATTTCACATTTTCCTTTCTCAAAGAGGAGTTTCTACTGCCCTTTCCATATTACATAAATCAAAACTTCTTTCTGTTAATATTCTTAATAATCAAGGGTAAATATGAGCGTCCTTATCTCCTCAATTGACTGAACAGAATGACCTTGGTTCAGGGAAAATGTCATGGGCTGATCCCCATAAGGAAAAATATAATGTTACATTATTGCCTTATAGAACTTAGAATTCTCTCAACCCTGTAAGAAAAGGCACAAATATAAGCAGAGAGAAATAAATAACAGAAAGATAGTGCATTAAGCACAGTAAAGCATAGTCAGAATGAATAGAAACCTTTTGCTTTGGTTGGGGAAACTATTCCTAGATGTTTGTGTAGGGCTCTTTGGAGCAAACCCAGTGCAACCTACTTGCATTGAACAAAATGAGATTTTCTACTTTTGTGACCATTTGGAAAACAAAGCCAAAAAATATATATAATAAAATAAAATAAAAAGAGAGAGAGAGAGAAAATAAAAAAGAAAAGCAACCAAATAATTACCATTTTTGCCTGGTTTTTGGCAGCCGAGACTTCTCTATATTTGAATGTTCCATCTTCAAGAGAATGTATCTTGATTTTCACCCTGTTAATGCAACCAGAGAGAAGTCTGCCTACACAGACTCATTAACTCATTCATTTGGGACTTTAGGTCACCCAAGGCTAGATGAGACCTTAGAAATCCCCTTTTCTCATCTGGTGATTTTACAAGGCAGGAAACTGATGTGGCTTGTCAGGGTCATTGGTTATCTGGTGGATGAACAAAGGCTATTGCTGGAGGTTCTTGATGCTTAGAGGCATTCTTTTTGGCGTCTTTCTGCTTATGATTAAAAAAAAAATTAGGTACTTCATATATTTGTGCATTCAATCACAGAAGTTCAGTTTCCAGTTTTTCACATTTCAGAAATATGGGGTGTGGCAATAACGCTCTTCTCCAAATACTTCAGGAGTTCTGCCTTCAATATCGCATTTCCAGAGCCCCATCCTGTGATGAGTTTCACCAGTGATTTGCAAGAATCGTGTGTCGCTTCTGAGAGGAAGTATTTAATCCGTGGTCTAAGGCCCTCTGGGGATGCGTCTTTTTTTTTTTTTTTCTTTTTAAAGATTTTTATTTATTTGAGAGGCGCCTGGGTGGCTCAATCGGTTGGGGCCTCTGCCTTCAGCTCAGGTCATGATCTCAGGGTCCTGGGATCGAACCCCACATCGGGCTCTCGGCTCGGCGGGGAGCCTGCTTCCTCCTCTCTCTCTCTCTACCTGCCTCTCTGCCTACTTGTGATCTCTCTCTGTGTGTCGAATGGATAAATAAAATCTTAAAAAAAAAAGATTTATATTTATTTGAGAGAGAGTGTGTGTGTGCACACAAGTGGGGAGAGCAGAGGGAGAGGGAGAAGGAGGCTCCCCGCTGAGCAGGGAGCCTGACGCAGGGCTTGATCCCAGGACCCAGAGATCATGACCTGAGCTGGAGGCAGATGTTTGAAGGACTGAGTCACCCAGTCTCTCTGTGCTAGATGCCTCTGCGGTAGGTCCTCGGTTGGTCTGTATCCCTGAATGATAACGACCTGCAGCGCCCCCTGCTGAACTGCACTGCACATTAAGCATGAGCCGAATAACTTTCAAAAAAATTATTTTTATTTGAGTACAATTGACACACAATGTTACATTGGTTTGAAGCATGTACCATACTGATTCCGCAAGTCTTAATTGGTCCTGCACTCACCACAGGTGCGTCACCGTCTGTCACCATACAACAAGATTACAAGACCATCGACTGTGTTCCCTATGCCGTAGCTTTTACTTCTATGACTTATTCAGAAACCTCTTTTGGGGGCGCCTGCGTGGCTCAGTCGGTAGAGCCTCTGCCTTTGTCTCAGGTCATGATCCCAGAGTCCTGGGATGGAGCCCCGCATCGGGCTCTCTGCTCAGCGGGGGAGCCTGCTTCTCCCTCTCCCCCTGCTCACGTTTGCGTTCTCAGTCTCTCTCTCTCTCTCTCTCTCTCTCTCTCTGTTAAATAAATAAATAAAATCTTTAAAAAATTTTTAAGCCACTGAGATTTGGGACTTATTTGGGACCTCTGGGTACAAACCTGCTAAAAGATGTTTTCTTTCCTTTTCTTTTCTTTTTTTTTTTTTAAGATTTTATTTATTTATTTGACAGAGAGAGATCACAAGTAGGCAGAGAGGCAGGCAGGGGTAGGGGGGAGGCAGGCTCCCTGCCGAGCAGAGAGCCGGATGAGTGGCTCGATCCCAGGACCCTGAGATCATGACCTGAGCTGAAGGCAGAGGCTTAACCCACTGAGCCACCCAGGCCCCCCAAAAGGTGTTTTCTTTTAAGGAAGAAAATATTTTTAATTTAGGCTTATAGCATTAAAGGAAAATGAAAAGTTTAGGCAACATATTTAACAATTTAGGGCAAAAACATAATATGTTTTTGAATGAATTTTTTTGCTTATTGAGGATTTTTTAAAAATTAAAAAAAATTTTTTTTTGGTGGACAGTTGTTTCTATATCATTAACTTGATTCTCCACTTTGGTTTTTTTTAGTCACCCATGGTAGCAGTCTGTGTATGGGATGACTGCTGCAGCCCATTTCAACATTTTTTGAGTTATTGTCATTTTATTTTATTTTATTTTATTTTATTTTATTTTTTTAGAGATTTTATTTATTCATTTGACAGAGATCACAAGTAGACAGAGAGGCAGGCAGAGAGAGAGGAGGAAGCAGGCTCCCTGCTGAGCAGAGAGCCCGATGTGGGGCTCAATCCCAGGACCCTGGGATCATGACCTGAGCCGAAGGCAGAGGCTTTAACCCACTGAGCCACCCAGGCGCCCCGAGTTATTGTCATTTTAAGTCACAATGAAGATTCAGTAAATGCAACTAAGAATCTGGGAATTCATATTGCCAGTGCATGACCTTCATCCTGTCTGGGTATAGGACTCCCATCCAAAAATAGGTGTTGAAATAAATCATCCTGAATATCATTCTAGTTCTGTGGGTCTGTAATTCCAGGAAATCAAAGTAACATGCTGCTGACTATTTTGGGTTAGGGCTCTTCCACAAAATTTTAAAATATAAGAACCACGTCTAAGTATATCTCGGAATAACAATGATTCGAGCAATAAATGATGCTTAAATCATCTGCATCTTTTTTTTTTAAGATTTTATTTATTTATTTGACAGAGATCACAAGTAGGCAGAGAGGCAGGCAGAGAGAGAGGAGGAAGCAGGCTCCCTGCTGAGCAGAGAGCCCGATGTGGGGCTCAATCCCAGGACCCTGGGATCATGACCTGAGCCGAAGGCAGAGGCTTTAACCCACTGAGCCACCCAGGCGCCCCAAATCATCTGCATCTTAAACTGTCTCAGGATATGGTACATTGTGCTATCAGAGCCCCCCTGCATTTGTAAGTGCTATCCATGATTTTTTTTTTAAAAAATAGATTTTCCAGGTTCTTTCGGTATTTAAGTTATTTTCCTTGTATTTAAGAATTTCTTCTTCTTTGGCATGCAGAAAAAGTTTCCTGGGGATGTAATGCAACTGTATGTCTGTCATGTCTGATTTGTCTTTTTAGTTTCTCCAGTTTCTCATAGAGATGGGATGCCAAGATCTTTAACGCTTTTTCATGAGATTTGTCAACTTGATCAAATTTGCCTTGCTCTGTGGATTCTAGGACTTTGGGGAAATGTTGGCAGGTGAACATTAATTAGCCTCTCGTTTTGATCACAGCGCAACAGCGGGTGCACTTAGACCTCTGCTCTCAAATCATCGGGTTGCTTTGCCGTCAGTGTGGATGGAAGGCTCGTGTGACAAAGCCTTCAGGATCAATTGCCGTGTTCCTTCATGGTGGAAGCTGTCACTGGTTTCTTGCTCTGGCTTTTGACTTTTGTTTTCCCAAAAGCCAAAGCAAGTGGGCCACATTCAGGTGCTTGGGTGGCTCATTGGGTTAAGCATCTGCCTTTGGCTCTGGTCATGATCCCAGGGTCCTGAGATCATGCCCCATATCGGGCTCCTTACTTAGTAGGGAGACCACCCCCCCTTCCCCCGCTTGTGCTCTCTCTCTCTCTTTCTGTCAAATATCATAAGTATTAAATCTTAAGGAAAGGGGCGCCCCGGTGGCTTAGTGTGTTAAGCCTCTGCCTTCGGCTCAGATCATGATCTCAGGGTCCTGGGATCAAGCCCCGCATCGGGCTCTCTGCACAGCAGGGAGCCTGCTTCCCTTCCTCTCTCTCTGCCTGCCTCTCTGCCTACTTGTGATCTCTGTCTGTCAAATAAATAAATAAAACCTTAAAAAAAATCTTAAAGAGAAAAAAAGTAGGTGGGCCACAGAACCATCAAGTCACAGCCCCTGGCCTCTAGGGGGTGCCCATCTCAGTTATGTTCATTTCATTGCTGTACTGATGGCTTGGTAGAGGGTCCAAGGGATCTTTGTAAGCCAGCTCAGTTGTTTTCTTTCATGCAGACAATGTTCTGGTTTGTTCATCTCTATTTATTATTTTTTTGTGTGTTGCAAGGGAATATAATCAGTATTCTAGCACTAAATTTTTTTTATTTCGGAGATATAGAAGGATGGGGAGAGTTACTCATAACGACTGTCATTCTTTTTGGTTGTAAAATATACTTTTAAGAATCAGATACTGCCTGAAAATAGAAGCCACCTGCATTGCACAGAGCTCCGGGCACTGATTTAAATTCAGTGGCAAATAAAATGATCTTTATGCAAAACTCAATTTTTAAGAAAGCAGCGGTGTGACATTTTGACTAGCATTACCTATTTTTATATTCCTAAAACATTTCCATTTTTTGCTTTCATCCGCATCTTAAATAGGTAGCTCAGGGCATTCGATATCTTAGCTCAGTGCACTCACCCAAAGAAATAAAAAATAACACAAATAGAAACATGCCTCAGTCCCAAGGGTTCTTATTGGGCTTGAAGTCCCATGTACAAAGGCTCCCCTTCCGTGCTTTAAAATGCTGGAGAAGACTGAATTTAGCAGGCATAACCTTGTCGTCTTTGACTAGTCCCCTTAACCTCATCTTCAGCATTGGTGACTAACAAGGAAGTTCTGTTAGAAAGGTGACCCAGTGCTTGGCAGATTTCACTTGACTGGAAGGAATGCCTAAGCCCCAAGGCCAAGCTCACATACTGTAAGCTTTCTGTATGTTTGTGAACTGCAGTCTTGGGGCCTCTCCATAGGTATGAAAGGTATGTGGGGGAGGTATTTCACTGATGTCTCTATGCCACCACACTCAACGGAGCTACGCCAGAATCCACATGTCACAACTTGGGTGGCTTAGCCGGAGAGAAGAGTAAACGGGAGGGAATGTGGTAAGCAGGGCTGTCCTGAAATGTGTTCAGATTTGATGGTATGAGAGATATGCGCATTTTGCTTGATTATTTTCAGTGGGACATTTGTTATTTTAAATATTCTTTCCAAGCCTTCTAGAAGCTCTTACTATTTTTTTTTAAGATTTATTTATTTATTTGACAGAGATCACAAGTAGGCAGAGAGGCAGACAGAGAGAGAGGGAAGCAGGCTCCCCTCTGAGCAGAGAGCCTGATGCGGGGCTCAATCCCAGGACCCTGGGATCATGACCTGAGCCGAAGGCAGAGGCTTTAACCCACTGAGCCATCCAGGTGCCCCTAGAAGCTAGTACTTTTGATTGCTTGAGGTGTTACCATAATTATTTTCTCCAATCTCAGATGGATGATATTAAGAAAAGAGATGATGGGTGTTACCCGAACTGACTGTTTAATCACTTCACGATAGATGGAAATCAGACCATTGTGCTGTCTGCCTTCAACTTATGCAGTGATGTGTTTCAGCTACTTCTCATTACAATGGGGAAAAAGGAAAATTCTGCTAATTCCATTATTCTGGACTTTCAGTGAATAGACTTTTGGTCACCAACTATGATTAGCTCACCAACTATGCACAAAGGGAGTGAGTACTTATTCTTGATAAGTATTGATTTTTCATTCACACTTGACAGGTTTTACGAGACACTTAGGTAACTGTACCTACATACCCTGTGGGGTTGTTGACAATAATAAGTTTGATTTTTCTTTAAGATTTGTATTTAATTATTTGAGGGGGGAGGACAAGCAGCAGGGAGCAGAGGGAGGAGAAGCAAGGACCCCAAAGTGGGGCTCCATCCCAGGACCCCAGGATCATGACCTGAGTGGAGGGCAAGCCACCCAGGTACCCTGATGGGTTTGCTATTTGGGGAAAACAAATGTTTAAGCTCAACAAAATGAAAGAAAATGAAAGAGCAGAGGAGCAAGAATTCTTGCATAAATGTTCTCTAACCTATCTCTGTTGGGTTCTGAGGTCAAGAGTGAGCCATTTCTCCTGCGGGAGCGTTGGGTGCCCAGCCTGTGTCAGCTGCCGCTGCTAAGTGTTAGTTATGTGGGGCCCCTGACCCCTTTCCACTTTCAGAACCGGAATAGAATGAATGGTAGCATCAGGATGCAGTGCATTCCAAAATATATTTACTCTGAACCAGTAATCTCTTCCACATCCTGCAAAGCCATCAAGGACATATTTTTTTGTCACTTAGAATTTTTTTGACATTGGATTTGAAATTCTAACCCTCAAATAATGCTGGAAAAAAATGCCATAGTTCAACTAATCCAACTTGTCTATCGTTCAGATCTTTTAATAATGAACTTTATGGAATTATCCACATTCTTTTACGACGATGGAATTTTGCTGTTAAGCGTTATGTAAAACAAGAAGACTAATTTTAGAGGGCATCTTTTGACCATGGTATTTGCTATTATGGCATTAGATCTGTATCCACACCCAAGCCTTGGCTCAACCACAGATCGGCAAAGTTTGCATTTCTTTTCTTCGTTGTCTTTGGTCTTTCAACTTTATCTCCTGCTCAGAAGCCGCCTCTCTCTCAGAGCATTGAGCTAAGAGCATTGGACAAAGTCCCTCCTTAACCACAGTAAAAAAAGGAAAAAAAGCCTGATTTTCACAAGAAACATAAAACGAATACACATGAACCTATAATGAATCGATAATGAGGAGAAGAAATAGGAAACCTCTAATTTTGTCCCTGAATTAACTGCACCCATCAATAGGGCCTTTTTTTTTTTTTATTTTTTTTAAAGTTTTATGCGTGCCCAGAGTCAGAAGACCCACGTCTGAGTCTGGCTGAATTTCTCTTTCAACCCTTCATCCTTCTCAGGCTCCGGTTTCTCTCTACGATGTTGCTACATCTGTACTTGGAGTACCGTTTTTTTCTGTTGCTAATGATTCTACAGGATGGTGTGTGTGGATCTTTTCCGTCAAACACGAAGCACGTGCCAAGTGTTCATTTAAAAAAAAAATTGCTTTGGGGTGCCTGGGTGGCTCAGTGGGTTAAGCCTCTGCCTTTGGCTCAGGTCACGATCTCAGGGTCCTAGGATTGAGCCCCGCATCAGGCTCTCTGCTTAGTGGGGAGCCTGCTTCCCTCCCCCAACTCTGCTTGCTTGTGATCTCTCACTCTCTGTTACGTAAATAAATAAAATCTTTAAAAAAAAATTGCTTTGAACTCATGCAAGGAACTCTAAATAAGAAGTCAGAAATCCTAACCTCTGAGACCTTGGAAAAGTCTTTTAACCATGCAAGGCGTGCTTCTGGTCCTAAAAACCTGCCGGTTGAATCAGAATATCTCTAACGTCCTTTTCAACCTCGGTTGTTTCCCAATCCTGGGAAATAAAATTATTTGCAAAGAAAACCCTGTGACCCCTGAGGTCAGGAACACAGAAGGTGGCACGAGTTTGGAGTAGAAGGTTCAGTAGAGGAATAAGAAAAGATGGTGATTATGGGGGAATCGGGCTTCATCTTCCCAGAGGAGCCTGGAACACAGGGACATTCACTGGGACCGGTTTGTGGGCTTGCGCTGAAGATCGCAGGGCCGCGTGGGAGCTGAGTGCGTAGGGTTCTTCCAGTTTTGGGGGGCAGCGGTGCCAGGTGGGCAGGATCTAAGGCTGCAGAGAATTTGATAGGGAACAAATGCAGGGGTGAAAAAGGCAGTCTGGCTGCTCCGAATACAGCAGCCGCTGCCTCTTGTCTCCCCTCCAATCCATTGGGCAGGGACAATGACCAATTTAAAATGAAAATGAGAAGCCTTCACTCCGCTGCTTAAAATCCTTTCATGGCTTTCACTCTATTGAGATTAAGACACAAACTCCTTATCTTGGCCTTTCCGGTGCCCAAAGAAAGGAATTGGCACTTGCTTATCTCTCTAATCCGCACGCTACCCCCCCATACCACTCTGCCTTTTTCTTTCTAAATGTCAGCCCTCCTGGTCAGCTCGGAGTCACCAAGGTCTGCACTGGGGTTTCACGCACGTGCTGTCTCCCCACTATTCTTCCCAGGGTCAGCTTTGATCCTTAGTTTAAATGTTTCGGGGTGCCTGAGTGGCTCAGTGGGTTGAGCCTCTGTCTTCGGCTTGGGTCGTGACCTCGGGATCTTAGGATCGAGTCCCGCGTCGCGCTCTCTGCTCAGCAGGGAGCCTGCTTCCTCCTCCCCCTCTGCCTGCCTCTCTGCCTACTTGTGATCTCTGTCTGTATTTGACAAGATTAAATAAATAAGTCTTTAAAAAGAAAAAAAACCTCTTTCTTCAGACCAGCCTTCTCCGACTGCTCACCGGGCGGTGCTCTCTCCCCTGCTCTAAGCCCCTTCTTTGCCTCCTTATCAACAACCACAGTCTAGAGCCCAACCCTCCTTGGTCTCTGACTGATGAGTCCTTTGTCGAATGAATGGAGGGGTTCACATTCCTTCTACTCCTTTTTCTTTTCTCTGCGAATTTTGTCTTTCCCTCCTTTTTTCAAAGTCAATATATAGCTTAATAATTTTTTAAAAGATTTCATTTATTTATTTGACAGAGAGCATACAAACAGGGGGAGCAGCAGTCAGAGGGAGAAGCACACTCCCCACTGGGCAGGGAGCCCGATGCAGGACTTGATCCCAGCACCCTGAGATCATGACCTGAGCCAAAGGCAGACATTTAAATGAGCCGTCCAGGCGCCCTAGCTTACATAATTTTTTTTCTGATTATAAAAGTAGTGTACATCTGTGTCAAAAAACAAAGTGACACTGAAATATGTAAAGAACATGAAAATCACTGAATTTCCATCAGCCAGGGAGACCAGAGCTGACATTTTATTGTATATACTTAAAAGCTAGTTCTTCTTCTTCTCCTTTTTTTTTTTTAAAGATTTTATTTATTTGACAGAGAGAAACACAGCGAGAGAGGGAACGCAAGCAGAAGGAATGGGAGAAGGAGAAGCAGGCTTCCCACTGAGCAGGAAGCTGGATGCGGGGCTCGAACCCAGGACCCTGGGATCACGACCTGAGCCAAACGCAGACGCTTAACGGCTGAGCCACCCGGGCGCTCCAAAAGCTAGTTCTTAATTTAATTTTTTAAAGGATTTTATTTATTTATTTGAGACAAAGAGACAGAGATAGCAGCAGAGATAGTGAGAGAGAGCATGATAAGTCGGAGGAGAGGGACAGCAGACTCCCCACTGAGCAGGGAACCCGACATGGGGCTTGATCTGAGGACCCTGTGATCATGACCTGAGTCGAAGGCAGATGCTTCACTGACTGACTGAGGCATATTTTTTTCTTTTTTCTTTTTTTAAGATTTTATTTATTTATTCAACAGACAGAAATCACAAGTAGGCAGAGAAGCAGGCAGAGAGAGAGGAGGAAGCAGGCTCCCTGCTGAGCAGAGAGCCCGATGTGGGGCTCGATCCCAGGACCCTGGGATCATGACCTTTTAACCCACTGAGCCACCCAGGCACCCTGTTTTTTTCTTTTTCTTTTCTTTTTTTTTTTTAAGAATTTATTTGTTTGAAAGAGAGAGAGAGAGCATGAACAAGGAGGAGGGGGAGAAGCAGGTTCCCTGCTCAAAAGCTAGTTCTTAATTTTAAAAAGAAGGGGAGAGCAGTGCTTTTCTTTCCAAAATGTAACAAAACCACGTTGTTTTGGCCTCAAAAGGTCTTCAATTAGTCAAAGCTGCGCATCCTTCCCAGGAACCTTTTCCTTCCTTTGACACTGGTGATCTTCTTCTCTGCCTGGGAGCTCGGCTGACCCTGGCTCTTCCAGGCATAATATGGCATTTATCTTTGGTTGGAAAAGAGGAGCTGTATTCTTGTCTCTCACCGCCCGCACTGCAGACCAGGCATTTGAATGCCTTGGACTGTGTATTTGGAGACGCTAACAGCTGCGTGGGCTATTTCCAATCCTCTCTGAGATCCACCCAGGAGGTGGCCCTGGAAATGCTTGTCATTTTTCTTGCCATGGGGGGGATAGATGTAAAATGGGTGAGCAGTATTCAGCGGTGAAAATGAGGTGAGAAATTCTTCAACACATTGTAGCCTCGGCATCTGGTATCTGGAGAAAACTGCATTCCTTTCGGTGGGTCTCAGAACGCTCAATGGCCTGAACTTGGGTGTTTGAGAGAGTCTGTTCCTATCAGTGTTTTTCCAGAGAAACGTATTTCCTTCCCTGTGAAATATGTGTGTGTGTGAAAGAGAGAACAGCACTGTCCATAAAATACCAACAACAAGCAAACCACATGAAAACCTTGATTTTTCTCTTTTTTAAAAAGTCTTATTCATTTGTCAGAGAGAGAGACAGCACAAGCCCAGGGAGCAGCAGGCAGAGGCAGAGGGAGAAGCAGGCTCCTCGCCAAGGAAGGAGTCTGATACCGAACTCCATCCCAGAACCCTGGGACCATGACCCCAGCCAAAGGCAGACGCTTAACAAACAGAGCCACCAGGTACCCCAATTTTTCTCTTTAAATAAGAAAACCATGTGAATTGATGATTAGGGGACCATGGGCAAGTCCTTCTCTTCTTTGATGCAGCGAAATGCACAACTGAATTGAATTTCTAGGTGTTTATACTCACCTCCGGCTCAGTCATTAAATGATTCTTTGACACCCTTTTGGGCTCTGACTAGGCTGAGAAATCCTTGTTATATTCTGGTAGCGCCAATTTCCTGGATTTAAAAAAAAATCTTTTGCAACCCAAAGCCTAACAGAAATCAGAATTAGGGGTGCCTGGGTGACTCAGTAGGTTAAGCAGGCTTTTGGGTTCAAGCCCTGGGTGGGGCTCCACGCACAGTGGGGTGTCTGCTTGGGATTCTCTTTCTGTCTCTGCTCTCCCTCCCTGCATGCACTCTCCCTCTCTCTCTATCTATAAATAAATAAATAAATAAAATTTTAAAAAGAAGTTAAAATTAAATATTTCCATCCCTTTTGTTTTTGTTTGGGAAAGGATGTTTAAAATTAGAACTATGATATTTTCCTCCTCTGTGAGTACTGAAAACCCATCACTATTAGATTTTGACGATTTGTTTGGGGGTTTGGAAGGGCGCGGCTGTTACTGTCAGAGTCCCGCCCACTTCCTTTCAGATCTTAACCATTTACCGCCGGGAACTTCCTACTGCAGGTGTCTGAAAAGGCACCTCTGGAAAGTCAACTCTGTTCCCTCCCTAACCCACTATTTGCAATCAAACCTTTGTCTCAAGTCACACCTCACCCCCACTTTGGGGATCCCTGATCTAAATCAGACCTCATTCTACTATCCTTGGTCAATTAAAAAAAATTTTTGGCTTCATCCACTTAATTGGTACTTCATGTATTTTCATTGTCTGGTAGCACCTTGTTAATTATCTCGGGAATAATGTCTTCATTTTTATTCTTCTCGGTAAAGGGCACTCTAATCTCAAACAAGATTAGGGCAGTTGAAACACGGCAAAAGCCTCAGGAGAAAGAAAGAACACAATCGTAGTCTGAGTTTCTAGTCTGAGCCGCGACACTTAGGGACAGAGTGGAATAGGGATCACGTGCGGAATTTAATGACTAAACTTAAAATTAAACGTTTGTTCTTGCTTTTCACAGCATCTCCTGTTTTAGAGGGTAGCCAAAGACTTATAAGGAATTTGTGATTTTAGTGGCGGTGAGGTCTGAGGTCAAATAACATTTAACTCACGTTAATGGAAGAGCTCTCCGCCTTAGAATTCAGTCTTCCGTGTGGAGGGCACCCCTGAAAGCCAAACACAAGCATTCGCAGAACACAAGGGCACACATGCAGAAAGCACTAGAACCTTGAAGGCATGGGGCAAGTGACTCTCGTAGGCTCTTTGGGACAGTTGATGTCTGGGTTTTCAGCTGTAGTCCCGGCCAGCTGTGCCTAGCCTTGGTCACGTGGGTGATGGGTTCCAAGGTCATGGTGGAACCAAATCTACTCGGTGGCTGGAAGCCCATTCTGTGTGTTCCAGTCGTGTGTCCTGTAATGCGGGGAGAAAGGCAGCAGGACATGGTGATGGGGGGGTGCAGGGCAAAAATCATTTTTAATGGATAGGTCTATTTACAAACTTAAGAAATGCAATTCCTTCCAAAAACTAAAAAATCCATGTGTATTAAAGCAAAATAATAATAATAATAATAATACCCCCTTTATTTTATTTGAACATGAAAAATAAATGGAATGATTATTTTGGTTACATTTTCACAGACTTCATGAGTTTTTAGTCCTATCTGGCGCAAAGGGGCAGGTTCCTGATGTTTTTCTAAAGAATGATCTTTTTCTAATATGGATATATTATTTTTTAGTTATTTCTAATATCTACAACAGTTCTTGAAGTACTTTATGTTAATGAAGTTGAAATTGGTGGGTGTCTGATTCTTGATTTCAGCTCAGGTCATGATGTCAGGGTCGTGACATTGAGCCTGGCCTTGGGCTCCACTCTGGGCTTGGAACCTGCTTAAGATTCTCTCTCCCTCTGCCTCTGTTCTCCCCGCCCCCCCGCCCTGGCACATGCAGGCCACATGGCTTAGTGGGTTGAGCCTCTCTGCCTTTGGGTCAGGTCATGATCTCAGGGTCCTGAGATTGAGCCCCACAGCGGGGTCCCTGCTCGGGGGGAGGCTGCTTCCCTCTCTCTCTCTCTGCCTGCCTCTCTGCCTACTTGTGATCTCTCTCTCTCTGTCAAATAAAATAAAATAAAATAAAAATCTTTAAAAGAAATTTTTAAAAATGTTGACACTTTTAATTGACTCTTGTCTGCAAACCATAATATTTTTTATTTAAGAAACATAATCTCTCGGGGTGCCTGGCTGGCTCCGTCAGAGGAGCATGTGACTCAGTCTCAAGGTTGTGGGTTTGAGTCCCACATTAGGTGTAGAGATGACTTAAAAATAAAACCTTTAGGGGGCGCCTGGGTGGCTCAGGCGTTAAGCATCTGCCTTCAGCTCAGATCATGATCCCAGAGTCCTGGGATCGAGTCCCATGTTGGACTCCCTGCTCCGTGAGAAGTTTGCTTCTCCCTCTCCCACACCCCCTGCTTGTGTTCCTTCTCTTGCTATGTCTCCCTCTGTCAAATAAATAAATAAAAATCTTAAAAAATAATCATAATAAAACAATAAAACCTTAAAAAAAACCCAATATCTCTACAAAAACTGAGTTAGGAGGTTAAAACTGAGTTAATACAATGTATTAATCAGATAAAATATGATGTTTGACACTGATTTTTTTTTTGCTTCCACTTGAAGTACCTTTTTAAAATTAAGTTTCAAACTTTAATTCCTATACAGTTACCATACAGTGTTATATTCGTATAGATTATATTATATTATATTAGCAGTGTTAGATTGTATTAGTAGTAGATTCCACAGTTCTGTAAATGACTCTGTACTCACCGTGACAAATGTGTTCTCAATCCCCGTCACCTTCTTCATCCGTCCCCTACCCATCTCCCTGGAGTAGCTTTTGTTTTGTTTTGTTTTAAAGATTTTATTTATTTATTTGACGGAGAGGACACAGTGGAGAAGGGACACAAGCAGGGGGAGTAGGAGAGGGAGAAGCAGGTTTGCTTGCTTTCTCTATTCTCTTTCCTTCCTTCTCCTCCGTCGCTCCCTTCCTACCATACATACATCCGTGAGATCATACAGGATTTGTCTTCCTCTGCCTTATTTCATAACATAATGCCCTCAAGGTCTGTACGTGTTTTCACAAACGGCAGGATTTCCTCACTGTTGTTTTTTGATGGCTGGATACTCTTCCGTTGTGCGAACACAACAGCTTCTCTGTTCATCCGTCCCCTCGTGGACATGCCCGGCTGCTTCCCCGTCTTGGCCGTTGTCGGTAACGCTGCAGTGAACACGGGGGTTCCCACACCTTTCCAGGTAGTGTTTTCATTTCCTTTGGCTGTATTCCCAGAAGTGGAATTGCTGGATTGTGTGGTCGTGGGTTTTTTGGGTTGTTTTTAATTAGACATCTGCTTCATCACAAAAATTATGTAGTTTACTTAGCACATTCAAAATTTGTAAAATTTGAAAAATATAGCTTCTATTTGCAATTTCTTTGGGGGAAATGATGACTTACATTTGTACCATAGCCAATTCCAGTTATAATTCTGCTCCATATCTTTAAAAAAAAAAAAGATTTTATTTATTTATTTGAGAGAGAGAGCCATCAAGCATGTGTGATCAGGGTTGGGGGGCACGGAGCAAGCAGACCCTACACCAACTGGGGAGCCCAATGCAGGGCTGGATCCCATGACCCTGAGATCATGACCTGAGCCGAAACCAAGGGTTGGCTGCTTAACTGAACTACCTAGGTGCCCAGTTCTGCTCCATATCTTAATTTAATATGAGATATTTTAATTTAGTAAGATATTGATTTTTACCGTGGACACCATGCTCTACTAAAATTATTTATATCACTTCAAAAATACTTCAAAAATTTACTTTTTCCTTTTTAAATGTTTATTTATTTATTTTAGAGACACAGAGAGAGTGTCTGGTGGAGGGGTGCAGGGAGAGAGAATCCCAAGCAGACTCCATGCTGACTACAGAGCCTGACCTAAGCCGATATCAAGAGTTAGTCTCTTTTAATTTGACTGAGCCACCCAGGAGCCCCTTGATAAGCTCATGACTTCTGATGTCCATTATAATGCTGCTTCAGCAGATTCATGTTTTTAGGTTTTCTCCCCAGTTATTGATTGCACTTGGTCCGATGACAGTCCGGGGTCACGGGAGAGCGGGGGGGGGGGTGGGGGGGGTGGGAATGATGACATTTTGTGCAATTTCCCATTCGTCATTAACTGACTTGAGAAGCAGAAATTCAGCACTTAATATTTTACTAAATAGAAGCTTCCCTTTTGAGTTTATTAAGGCTGAAAGAGCTGATTGCAAAATTTTAAAAAAGAGCATCACCATACAATAATGTAATTAGTTGTAGATATACATCTTCTAAGACATGACCAGGTCATATGGCCGGAGTGTCCAGATTGGAGTCTGTGCCCTGCAAGTGTGTCCTACGTCCTTGACCCGTGATTTCCCACCGTCACACTGTCCCTGCCTTGCGGTTCATGCCTCCTGCGGAGCTCCCCGTGGGCGTGGCCCTCCCAGCTGACCGAGCCCAGGCGCACTGGGTGGTTCTGAGTTCTGTCCCCGTGGCTGAGAGGCTGGAGAGGTTGCTAGCCATCCCTGGAGGCTCCGCTTTGAGTGCGTTACAGTCTTTTGTAAGCCAATGCCCTCAGTTCTGAAAAGAAAGTCTTAGTTCCATTGGGTTTGGGAAAGATCGGGAAAACGGAGCTGGGTCGTTGGTGGCCATCCCCCAGATTTAACCACGTGTTAGAGTGACCTCTCTGTTCACTGCTTGTCTCAGGCAGCTCGGGCTGCTCCAACACCATGCCGTAGACCTGGTGGCCGAAACAACAAAGACTTAGTCGTTGCAGTTCTGAAGGCTGGGAAAAAAGCAAGATCAAGGTGCTGGCAGATCGTTTGGCTGGGGAGATCTCCCTTCCTGGTTTGCAGATGGCTGTCCTCTTGTTACAGCCTCCCATGGCCTTTCCTCAGTGTGTGCAAGCGGGAAGAGGGGGAGAGGGGTCGTCCCATCGTGAAGGCTCCATTCTTATGAGCTCATCAAACCTAATTCCCTCCCCAAAGCTCCACCTCAAATACCATCACATTTGGGATTAAAGCTTCAATGTAGGACGTTGGGAGACACAAACATTCAGTTTGCAACAATGCTCGTGTGCCTCACACAGTCCTGGACAAGCCCATGGGGAAGCTTGGAAACACAAAGTTGACGGCTCCTTAGCCAAATCCAACTTTTAATGCGACTAGTAGTAGTAATTCTCTATTGCAGTGAAAATATCCAGAAGATATTAAACCAACAGAGTAGTAATTCTCCATCAAAGCGAAAATATCCAGCAAATATTGGCGGGACAATAGTCCCTAAACCAGGACTGTCCTGGGCAAAGGGACTCTTAACCAGGAAGTAGGATGGCACCGATCCTAAAGGAAGTTTTCACATAAGAACACTAGAGGGCGGGGCGCCTGGGTGGCTCAGTGGGTTAAGCCGCTGCCTTCGGCTCAGGTCATGATCTCCGGGTTCCAGGGTCCCGGATCGAGTCCCACATCGGGCTCTCTGCTCAGCAGGGAGCCTGTTTCCTCCTCTCTCTCTCTGCCTACTTGTGATCTCTGTCTGTCAAATAAATAAATAAAATCTTTTTAAAAAAAGAACACTAGAGGGCGCTTTAGACTAAGAGTCAATTATCATATGGTTTCACTTATTTGTGGAGCATAACAAATAGCATGGAGGACAAGGGGCGTTAGAGAGGAGTAGGGAATTTGGGTAAATTGGAAGGGGTGGTGAACCATGAGAGACTATGGACTCTGAAAAACAATCTGAGGGGTTTGAAGTGGGGGGGGGGTGGGAGGTTGGGGTACCAGGTGGTAGGTATTATAGAGGGCACGGCTTGCCTGGAGCACTGGGTGTGGTGAAAAAATAATGAATAAAGTTTTTCTGAAAATAAATAAATCGAAATTGAAAAAAAAGAAAATCCTGTTTTAATGTCCCCAAGAGGCACAGAAGCTCTACACTGACCTTACTACATTTCAATAGTGAATGATGGTCAAATTGAGATAAGTCCATAGTTGGCAGTTTTGATATTCCAAAAACATGAACAAACTCATTACGAACGTTATGGTATGGTTTCTCCCTCCTCTGGATGCTGGAGGTAGTGATTATGCTGTTTTTGTCTTACTTCGAAATGTTTTTGGGTTTGTTTATCCCCCCCCCAGAATGTTCTTAAAAAAAAAGAAAAAAATCTTCAGGATGTCTTAAATTGAATGTTAGGGTGGCTATTTGCCCTCACTAATTGAGATTTTTGTTTTTTCTTGGGGCAGGGCAGGAAAGGAATTGCTGTATAGCTAATTGAAACAAATGTAGCATTGTCCTTCCTTCTAGATTAAGCCAGTGCTATTATCTGAGACACATGTGGCACCCATTGTTCTTATCATAAGTGTTGATGAGTGAGAGGCTTCAGGGAAGCAGGGAGAATCGGAAGCATTTGACCTGACATGGGGTCTGGAGCCTGTCCCCATGTCTGTGACTTTGGGCAAATCCTTTAATCATTCTGGGTCTGTTTCTTAGCAAAGTGAGGGGCTTGAACTCAACTCCTAAGCCTTTTTCAAGTCTAGAATTCTCTAATCCTGAATTCTACACGTACTTTGATGAGTCTTAAATCCACGTTTGCGTTTGGATGTCATGGCTAGAAATGACCTTCAATTCAAATCCCGAACCTGTGTGAAACTGTGAGGAATTGATTTCAGGAGAAAGTGGGACGTAGGTGGCTCTCTCATTCGGGGCCCCTAACCAACGGCTTGTTTTCCATTAGAAACAGCTAGAAAATACTCCTTCAGAGCCGCTGCCTGACCTTAAATTTCCCTTGAGACAAAAATGGTGGTCAAATGTTTCTATTTCATGGACTTTTCTGCTGGGCTTCAGCCTAAATAAAAAGTCAGAGGCCAAAAATTACTTGAGATGTTAAATGAAGCCTAATTTGTCCATTTCTGATGCTATGAAACACAGGAAAAAAAACCCTCAGGTAGAGATGAGCATCACCCGCCCCTCATGTAATTGGGGTCAGACTGTTTAGTGATCTGGAGTTTGATTCAATATTGTTACACAGTTGGTTTGTTTTTTTTTTTTAAATTCTGTAGAACCCTGACCCTCTTGCCGGAGTCGTACTTCTAAAAATAAACATGTTGTTGAATGGTGTACTCGTTACATGGAAAAATGAGATGTTAGCAACATTCATCTCCGTTGGAAGGAAAATAATTTGGTGGGTGGAGTTGTACCACTCCTGTCTTAACAGACACTTAAAAAAAAAGCAATCCTTAATAGGTTTCTAAATTTGTACAATTGTCAGTAATCTTTTGCGTGTGTGTATGTGTGTGTGTGTTGGTGTGTCTCTGTGGCCTCATGCTTCAAGTATACAGTCATTTACAATTAGTAACTCCGGGATGACAACTCGTTTTAGGTCTTAAAAGTTTCTCTGCATTTCCTAGTTCCCATCTGTGATGGTGAAACCAAGATGAAGGAGATCCCAACGGGATCTTGCCTCGCTGGACAATTTCTTCATGACTCATCATGTCTGCTCCGAGCCTGGGGAGCAATAGCAGAGTAGTGGAGGAAAGCAGAGAAGCTGAACCAGAGAGCTTCAGCCGTGATGCTCTCAGCCCTGTCTAGAGCTCCTGGTTTGTGCCAGGTGCTGTGAGGCGGGAAGTGAATGTGGACGTTTCTTCCCGAAGGCACTCTAAGGACTAGTGGGTAAAACAGACACAGAAATAAACCGTGATGAAACTTGGAAATGCTGGGACGCTTGGGTGGCTTCTGCTGTTGGCTGAGGTCATGATCCCAGGGTCCTGGGATTGAGCCCCACGTCAGACTCCCTGCTCCACGGAGAGTCTGCTTCTCCTTCTGTCCCTCACCCTGCTTGCGCTCTCTCTCTATCTCTCAAATAAATACACAACATCTTTTTAAAAAATGAGTTAAGAAATGCCCCATCCCTTCCTCAGTGCCCCCAGCCCATGGTAGAAACTTCTCTTCTACTTTCTGTCTCCTGAATTTGCTGGTTGTAGGTGTCTCCGGCAAGTGGAACCATGTGACATTCATCCTTTTGTCATGGGCATCTTTCGTTACGCACAATGTGCCCAAGATTTCACCCCTGTTGCAGGCTATGTGCAAACTGCCTTTCTTTGTTGACGGTAGAAGACTAGAGAGGAGGTGGCCAGAGGGGCGCTGAGTTTGCCCCCTCTGGGGGGTGGTGGGAGAAAGCAGAGCAGAGGTGCGGTTCCTCCTGCCCGTCTGGAAGTTCCAAGTCCTCCCCGGTGCCTCCCTGCTATGTACTAAGACCAGCAAGTGGTGTGTGTGATTGATCGGGTGCGAGGGACACAAACAAGCCACACCCCAACCTCTCCCCAGATTCCGTGTCTTTACTGCCTGGAAGCCAGAGAGGAGTAGATTGACTGAACTTGACCGTGAGAAAGAGCTGGGAATCGAGGTGGGGAGAGTGAATGCAAAGCAGCCTCACCCACAGGAGCTCTCAGCAGATCGGAATTCGCAGAGAGAAGAGCGAGGCTGAAGTTTTGCAGCCTGCGGACGGCAGCTTTAGGCCTGCCCCTGGGTGTCTGAGCCCTGGGCCCCCGGGTGGGAGGAGGGAGAGAAGAGGAACCTGGGACTGGGAGGAGCTGGTCTTGCCTTTGCCGGTCTTAACCCGGACCGGATGGGGCGCCGCCCTCACCCACTGTGTAGCTGTCACGTACTGCGGCCAAGGTCACTGGGCCACCTGGAGTCTTGGAAGGGAAGGGGGAAGAGCAGGGTTTCGCAGCCTCCTTCCCTCCTGCACGGGTTCTCAGGTGATGGAGGCACGGGAAGAAGTTTCCAAGGCTGGCTCCGGGGCACGGGCAGGGCAGAACAGAAGTTCTTTGTGGGGACCTTGATACTCTGTTCAGCTATACTCACATGCTCACTGCCAGTTCTAAATGTCTACGGCCGTGACATTGAAAAGGCTCCCCATCGGAGGTTACCTACTTGGATACTCTCCGGGGGTTGGGGGGCTCTTCTCGCCTCCCTGTTCTTTCTTAGCTTTTTAATGTTGGACGGGTAGGTGAGAAGGCAGCCAGCATTGACGGGCGGATGTGTGGAGTGGGGAGGCAAGCAGGACGTGTCTAGGTCTGTGTCACTGACCTAATTTGGCGTGATGTTTTTATTGAACGTGTTGATTATTTTTATATCATTTCCTGGTAAGTGAGTTACCTTCCCTACTTTCAATTTTTCCATGTCCCAACTTCTAGTTCCTGACCACGTTTCATGTGCACTTGAAAATGCTCTTCTTAAGCTCTTTTCATTCTTTTAACCTGGTAGGAGCAATATTCCCTGTTAATTTTTTTTTTTTTTTTAAGATTTTATTTTTTTATTTGAGAGAGCCCAGAAGCAGGGGTAGGGGGAGTGGCAGAGGGCGAGGGAGCAGCAGACTTCAAGCTGAGCAGGGAGCCCGACCCAGGGCCGGACCCCAGGACCCTGAGTGGAAGGCAGATGCCTAACTGACTGAGCCACCCAGGCACTCTCCCCCTTAATTTCTTTTTTTTAAAAATTTATTTATTTATTTATTTGACAGAGAGAGAGAGAGAGAGAGAGATCACAAGTAGATGGAGAGGCAGGCAGAGAGAGAGGGGGAAGAAGGCTCCCTGCTGAGCAGAGAGCCCGATGCAGGACTCGATCCCAGGACCCTGAGATCATGACCTGAGCTGAAGGCAGAGGCTTAACCTGCTGAGCCATCAAGGCGCCCCAAAGCCAATCACTTTTAAAAATAAATGTTCTCTTCATATTTTGAAACAGTGATACTTGTGTTATCTTGAGGTTAGCTTGAGCACTGAAGAGACATTCTAAGTTTAAATTCAAACTCACGGGGATCATGACTTCCCTTGTTTCTAAAACTTGCTCAGGTATGTCCAATTTCTGCTGGTATGATATAATAAAAAGAATCTTTTGTCTTCTGTAAGTGTGATTTTTGTATCCTCCACCCCGCCTTTTAGTAAACTTCGAGATTCTTTTCAGTCCTAAAAATTAAGTGGGAATAATTCGATTAAGCAGGGCTTTTAAAAATGTTTAATAAGGAAGACATCAGTTGCTTTAAAATTATTTGAAAGGTCAAGACTTTCAAAAAGAATAATTCCTTTTTTTAAAGATTTATTTAAGTCTTAAATAAGATTTAAGTTAAGCCTCTGCCTTCGGCTCAGGTCATGATCCCAGGGTCCTGGGATCAAGCCCCACATCGGGCTCTCTGCTCAGCAGGGAGCCTAATTCCCCCTCTCTCTCTGTCTACTTGTGATCTCTCTCTCTTTCAACTAACTAAATAAAATCTTTAAAATAGAAAAGAAAAAGACTGGGGCACCTGAGTCGCTCAGTGGGTTAAGCCTCTGCCTTCAGCTCAGGTCATGATCTCAGGGTCCTGGGATGGAGCCCTGCATCAGGCTCTCTGCTCAGCGGGGAGCCTGCTTCTTCCTCTCTCTCTCTGCCTGCCTCTCTGCCTACTTGTGATCTCTCTCTGTTAAATGAATAAATAAAATATTTTTTAAAAAAGATTTATTTATTTGAGAGAGAGAGCGTGAGTGACCAGGAGTCAGGGAGAGAAGTCAGAGGAAGAGAGAGAAGGAGACTCCATACTGAGCAGGAGTCTGATGTGGGGCTCGATCCCAGGACCCCAAGATCATGACCTGAGCCAAAGGCAGATGCTTAGCCCACTGGGCCACCCAGGCGCCGCTAACAGGAAGAAATTCCTAACACTGACTTAGGATCATTCCTTTTGAGGGGGCACCAGCGTCCCGGACGAATGGTTCCCCGGTCAGCGGGGAGTCTGCTTCTCCCTCTGGTCCTCACCTCACTCTCATGCACGCACACGCTTTCTCTCAAACACATAAATAAAATCTTTAAAAAAAAATTCTTTTCTGTTACATGTATTGTGAATGTGATGGGGTGATTGATGTGTGTAAAACCCATGTTAAATGTGAACAAAGTCAGTTATAATGCTTGAAGGAACGAGTCCCCTTGCCTCATAAAAAGGCTAAGTTTGGGCACCTGGGTGGCTCAGTGGGTTAAAGCCTCTGCCTTCAGCTCAGGTCATGATCCCAGGCTCCTTGGATCGAGCCCCGCATCAGGCTCTCTGCTCCGCGGAGAGCTTGCTTCCTCCTCTCTCTGCCTGCCTCTCTGCCTACTTGTGATCTCTCTCTCTCTCTGTCAAATAAATAAATAAAATCTTTTAAAAAAAAGGCTAAGTTTATTTTATAGCAAGGGGTAACGTTTACATTTTGTAAGAAATATAATTTTAAAGCTAATGTCAGGTTTGCACATTAAGGATGTGAGAGAGTATTTATGTTTCTTTTTCCCGTTATCGAAGAGAAAAATGACTTCGGTGCAAAAAGCAGAAGAAAGCCTTCGGGTCTCTGTCCTTCCTCCAGTGCAGCTCTATTAACTGGGGAGAGGCTCTAATTACACAGTTCATCTTTGCAGCAGCTTCAACAAATTCAGTTTAAAATCAGATTAAATTCTTGTGCGTCCAAACCCATAATTTTAGACTCTGCTGAACTTTTAAAAGAATGCTTAGCCATTTTTTTTTCTCCAACCACAATTTGATATAATTTCATTAAAAAGCAAAGAAGTTTTGCCACAGTCCCAGGTCCCAGACTTGGTAGTTTCGGGGCTGTTTCTGACGCTGGGAGGAATGAAGTGGATCGCCACATACGATTTCCTTTTTTCCTGGGTGGCCAGAAGCAGGGCTGGAACCCTTAGGGGTGAGTCTTAACTCAGAGGAAGAGTTGGAGAGGGTGGGATCCTCTGTCTCTCATCTGAGCATTTCCTTGGCTCTTTGATGTCTATGGTCTCCTCCCCTCCCCCATCTCCTCCCCATTTTTTTGGTCATACAATTAAAATTTAAATTTAATTTTATTTTTTAAAGATTTTATTTATTTATTTGACACAGATTGAGAGATCACAAGTAGGCAGAGCAGCAAGCAGAGAGAGAGGGGGAGGCAGGCTCCCCGCTGAGCAGAAAGCCCGAAGCGGGGCTCCATCCCAGGACCCGGGGATCATGACCCAAGCCGAAGGCAGAGGCTTAACCCACTGAGCCACCCAGGTGCTGCCAATTTTTTTTTTAATTGGGTAATATTTAGATGTAATCTGAACTTCGGAAAGACATTTTCTTTGGATTCAGTCCATTGGGACTACTTTTTTTTTCCCTCTGTTTTTATACTGTATTCATCAGGAAAACCTTCAGTGTGTGAAGCACATAAAAGTATTCAATTATCCCAAGTTCCTTCTTGAGTCATTTTAGCTGGAGAGTTTCTCTTCCTTTTGCTGCTTAGAACACAGGGAAGGGGGGGCTCTGGCAATCAGCTGTAGTCCCACAGCAGAGCAGGCGGAGAACATAACCGTGTTATGTTAGTACATAAAGAGGTAGAGATTGGTTAAGGTATGGAGCTGATTTGTAGGGAGGAAATGTGGGCGGGTGATTAAAACCTCAGCCTTGGCATTAGGTAAGCCTCGATCCCAGTCCGGCTCAGCCATCCACTAGTCAGGTAACCTTGATCTCTCTGCGGGGTTTTCGTCTGTAAACCTGATACACACTTTCAGAACATACTGGAGGACTAAAGAGCTATTGTGGTGTCTAGCACAATTTCAGTCTTAACTAAATGGTCCTTTATTCGTAAATATTCATGTGTATGCAAAAAGAGAAATAGACATTACAGATGTCTTTGTCACTGTCTAGTTGAAATCAGGTGGTTGATTTTCGACGGTGGCTGCTGGGTGGGTCAGTTGGTTACACGTCTGCCTTCCGCTTTCCTGGAATCGAGCCCCTGAGGAGCTTTTTCCCTCTGCCTGCTGCTCCCCCTGCTTGCATGCTCCCTCTCTCTCTGTCAAATAAATAAAATATTTTTTAAAAATTTTATTTATTTATGTGTGAAAGAGAGCAGGAGCAGGGCTGGAAGAGAAGGAGAAGCAGGCTTCTCTCCAGGCAAGGAGCCCAGTGCGGGACTTGACCCCAGGGCCCTGGGATCATGACCCGAGCTGAAAGCAGGTGCTTCACTGACTGACCCGTGCAGGCACCCCAATAAATAAAATCTTTTAAAAAAATAAAGGAATCAGGGGACGCCTGGGTGGCGCAGTTGGTTGGACGACTGCCTCCGGCTCAGGGCGTGATCCTGGAGTCCCGGGATCGAGTCCCACATCAGGCTCCCAGCTCCATGGGAAGTCTGCTTCGCTCTCTGACCTTCTCCTCGCTCATGCTCTCTCTCACTGTCTATCTCTCTCAAATAAATAAATAAAATCTTAAAAAAAAAAAATAAAGGAATCAGATGGATATTGGTTTCAGTATGGAAGGTACTCAGGGATAAGGTGATTTGACACGACATTCACTAGTATGGATATACCAAAGGCAATTTCTCTGCCTCCTGCCTGGTGACCTCCTCCTCGTCCTCTAAACCCGGCTCTTTATCCCTTTCCTTGATCCTCTAGATGGCAATGGCTCTTTCCTTTGCGTTTCCTTTGGATCAGAACCACTGTTTCTGTTGTTAGCTCTATCTCAGGGTTCCTACAGTCTTCCCTTTCTGGGCTCTGAGCATTTTGAGAGAGGGATTGTTTTAATCATATTTACCCCCAGTGTGTCCCCCTGCTGTCTAGCACAGGACCTGGCACAGTGGTAACGATTAACTATGACTCAGACTGAAATGGATTGAACTTAATTACGTAGAATCCCTGTATAGAAAACAGGGCCATGTGCACATATTTGGGGCTTGCAGACTACTACCTAGGTCCGTGAGGGCTCTCATTTTATAGCCTCACTTTGGGTTCCAGGACCGAGTCTTGGCTTTGCACCAGACTGTCCATCACACCTGATGGCACTCAGGGTGCAGTCATCATGGTGGGCAGACAGTGTGGTGAGATTCAGGGGCTAGCGGGTGTCAGGTTTCTTGAGGTTTTACGGTGGCATGGCTGTTCTTTAGGAGAGGAGCTGTCACGGGGTTCAGTCTGCTGAAATTAAGAGAAGATTGCCAGTGTGACATTCCGGGAATAACGTACTTGAGTACAAGGTCAAGAACTGGGCTCAGATATCGTTCTCCTGGTGAGGTCGTCCGAATGGACTGATAACTTGTTTTCAACTCGCCAGTATTGGTGTGTCTGTATTTGTAACCTCTGCTGAGGCACGGGTTGACTTTTGTGTCTGCAATATCTTTTTCAAGAAAATGGGAATAAGTCATTGCACGTACAGTGCAAGTCAAAAATAAAACCGACAGTGGTATCTTTACATATGAAAGATACCTATGTTTGAGCCCTTTTTATACGGTGGACATATACGTGTAAGATCGAAGTGCAGATTTTTTTTTTTAAAGATTTTATTTGTTTATTTGAAAGACAGAGATCACAAGTAGGCAGAGAAGCAGGCAGAGAGAGAGGGGGAAGCAGGCTCCCTGCTGAGCAGGAGCCCGATGTGGGACTCGATCCCAGGACTCTGAGACCATGACCTGAGCTGAAGGCAGAGGCTTTAACCCACTGAGCCACCCAGGCGCCCCAAAGTGCAGATTTCTTTCCAGTATTTTGGTATTCTTGAGAGGGAGGCATTATTATTATTTTTAAAATGTATTCATTTATTTATTTAATTGAGAGAGCGAGTGGAGCAAGAGTGTGAGTGCATGCAAGGTTCGGGAGGGGCAGAGGGAGAAAGTCTCCAGCAGACTCCCCGCTGAGCACAGAGCCTGATGTGGGGCTATGGGGCTCGATCTCAGGACCCTGAGGTCATGACCTCAATCCCAACCAAGAATAATTCACTGAACGGACTGAGCCCCCCAGGGCCCCAGGAGGCATTATTTAAATATATGTTTTTGTACTTGTTGTAATTCTTTACTCCCTATTTAGCGAATGAGTCTATGTGTCTCACCTTACTCAGGAATTGACTTAGAACTCCTCCCTGGCCATGACTTTTTAAGGGTCGGACGGGAGGCACGGCCTGCCATGGGTCCAATGTACAATGGTACGTTGTCTGTGTAACTGTTCTTAATATTTTTTTAGGATTTATTTTTTTATTTTGGAGAGAGTGCGAGCAAGCTCGAGCTTAAGCGGGGGTGGGGAGTGTGGGGGTGGGGGTGGGCAGAGGGAGAGGATCTTCAACAGGTTCCCAGCTGAGTGTGGAGCCCAGAGCAGGGCTCCATCCCAGGACCCTGAGGTTATGACCTGAGCTGAAATCAAGAGTTGGCTGCTTCACAGACTGACCCACCCCGGTGACTCATGTATAATTATAAGACAATAATAAAATCAACTAAAAGCTGCTCTGCTTTTTTTTTTTTTTTCTGGTTTGCTTTTAATATCACTATGCAGTGACAAATCTAAACAAATGTCACCGATAAAATACACTTCCCTGAAAAAACTTTTTTTGGCCCAAGTTCTAAACAGTTACTGTGGTTACCATTCCATGTTACTAATAGTTATGTAAACTGCGAATAGGCGCATTTGTATTACTTACTTTTTCATATACATTGTTTCCATGTGGTGGTTAATTTGGAGAACTCCTACTTAAACATTGAGCTACTGCATTCCCTTTTTAAAAATCTTTTTTTTTTTTAAAGATTTTACTGGTTTATTTGAGAGAGAGAGAGAGCGCACGTGCACACAAGCAGGGGGAAGGGCAGAGGGAGAGGGAGAAGCCACTTACCAGGTGCCCCCTGTTTTTTTGTTGCTGTTGTTTGTTTTAAATAATGAACATTTATGGGGTGCCTGGGTGGCTCAGTGGCTTAAAGCCTCTGCTTTCAGCTCAGGTCATGATCTCAGGGTCCTGGGATCGAGCCCCGCATCAGGCTCTCTGCTCAGCGGGGAGCTTCGTTCCCCCTCTCTCTGCCTGCCTTTCTGCCTACTTCTGATCTCTCTCTGTGTCAAATAAATAAATAAATCTTAAAAAAAATAGTGAACATTTGTGGCACCTGATCACAGGTGTTGTGGGTTCAAGCCCCACATTGGGTACAGAGATTACTTGAAATTTTAAGCAACAAGATGCTGCAAATGGCAAGCGTTCCGGGTTTTTTGTTGTTGTTGTTTTTTAAGTAGGCGCCACATCCAGCATGGAGCCCAGTGTGGGGCTTGAACTCATGACCTTGAGATCAGGACCTGAGCTGAGATCAAGAGTTGGATGCTTACGTGACTGAGCCACACAGTCCTCCCAAGAGGTCCAGTTTTTATTTGTAAGTGTAAATTTTAGTTTACATGTGACATTTTATTGAGTTTGAATACCGACTTTGGAATTAAAATTTATTTTACTTTTAAAATTCCTGTTTTATTTATTTGTGTGTGAGAGAGAGTGCGCATAGAGGGAAAGGCAGTGGGAGAGGACGAAACAGGCTCCCTGCTGAGCAGGGAGGCTCGGTCCCAGGAGCAGTGGAGCTCGATCCTAGGACCCTGAGATCATGACCTGAGCCAAAGGCAGACACTTAACTGACTGAGCCACCCAGGTGCCCATAAAATCCAGAAAAATGCCATGTTATATCAAAATGATAATTGTTAGTAGTTAACCTAAACTGTCACTTTTTCAGACGCTTTATTTTTATTGAAACTAGCTTGTTTGGTTACTGTAATATTATTATGCATAGAAAAATTAATATTCATCATTCATATATAAAGATAGGCTGATAATAGATATAAGGTTTTCTCTCTTTATTCCAAAAATACATTAAAATCACTCAAGGGCATTGGTCCATCCCTTTTCTCTCTGTTTTGAATTTTCTTTTTTATTCTTTATTATTGGCACAACGCTGAATTAAGTAAAATTAAAGTGTCCCTGCCTGTGTTTTTGTTTTTTTTTTTTTTGTCATCACGGTTATTATGTTGCATTTTGCGATTATCACTGAGAATGGTTTTGTCATGTAGAGAAGTGGTGTTGGATGACTTAGCCCGGCGGGAACCCTCTAGGTAGGTTATTGCTCCTGGGATAATTCCCACATAAACTCTACCATTGCTAATAATTTCCTCTGTGCTCTGCACTTAGTTAAATAAGCACATCCTGCTTCTATATAACGACATGTTCCTGAAAAGCTGGTGTGTAATCAGGATCTTTGGAAAACAGGTATTTAACATCTGTTCTTTCAAACATACAAGTTACGTAGTTTTTCCCCTGCCATGCTTATATATACCCCATTTCCCTTTTTTCTCTCCAAAGCAAAGAGGAAGCAGCTTTGCTTTTTTTAAAAAGATTATATTTATTTATTTGAAAGAGAAAGAGCATGAGCAGGGGGAGGGCTGGAGAACCAGACTCCCCACTGAGCAGGAATCCTGATGTGGGGCTCGATCCCAGGATCCTGGGATCCTGACCTGAGCTGAAAGCAGATGCTCAACTGACCCAGCCACCCAGGAACACTTTCAAGGGATACTCTGTGTTCTGAGCAAAGAACACGAGATGCTTTTCTGATAGAGGCAAAGCTCCTTTTAGCTGTGAAGCAACTTCATTCCAGCCTCACCTGTCCTCCCCGGATTTAGACTCCGCTTCCTCTAACCCTGAAGTCACAGCCGTCATCTTCCCCAGCTACAATCAAAACAGCCCATGAACTATTCAGGCCAAAGAGGGAGACACTTCTGGTTTCCCTGATGGAGTCTGGGGACGTGGTCGATGGACCCACATCGGGCCCAGGCACAGCATACGTGCTTGGACATACTGGTTAAATGAGTGAGCTCCTCGGACTGAAGGTTAACACTAACCAGGAATTTCTGAATGTCCCTTAGCCATTCTTAAGGAGCAGCAGCAAATTCTTTGGGTCTCTTCATATCCATGGGATGTATTTACTTGCGAGTTTCCCAAATGTATTTACAGAAGAGCTCTTTTAATAGAAGAGTTTGGGCCAAGCCTCTCTGTAATTCGTTCAGTTAATTCCAATATGAGAAAGATACCTATGATGGGATGACAGTGTGCTTCATACTGCCGAAGGCTGGCTAGATGCCTCTGTCCTTTCATTTTTCCCTGGCACGGGCGACACCTCCCTGTCCTATGGCATCTTCCCACAGAACCTACTTTCTGTTGGATGACAGTAATTTGTGATCAGATACACTCATCTCAGCAAATGCAGTAGCCAAAGAGTGTGTCATGGTTTCAGATAAAACAGAACCATTTCTGGAGATGTTTAAGCAGAGCAAACAAAGTTGTGAATTTCAGGTGAGTGGAGAGGGTGGGGGGCATTTACTGGGTATTTCTGGAGAAGGAATTCTGGCTTTTAACATTAGAAAGGTCAGGCTTCCATATAAATCCTGGCTCCTTCATCTATTGGCTAGGTGATTTGGGGTGAATGACTGACCTCTTTGACACTTTGTTTTCTCATCTCAAAAATGGGGACGATAATCCCAGTTGCCAGGGTTGTTGTTTGAATCAGGTAGGTCAATGGATGATGGTAAATTGCTCAACACATAGTAGGCTCTTCTTCTTCCTTTTTTTTTTTTTTTTTAAGATTTTATTTATTTATTTGAGAGAGAGAGAGAGCATGAGAGGAGAGAGGTCAGAGGGAGAAGCATACTCCCCGCCGAGCAGGGAGCCCGATGTGGGACTCGATCCCATGACTTCAGGATCATGACCTGAGCCAAAGGCAGTCACTTAACCAACTGAGCCACCCAGGTGCCCCTGTAGTAGGCTCTTTTAATTGGCAGGCGTCATTATGATCTTTTGGGCCATTTTAAGCTTCTCTGAAGCCTCATCCCATGGGAGAGTTTCTGCCTAGAGAGCTGATCCAAAGCACTGGGTTTCCCTGCAGGAAGTTGGAAAACTCTTATTGAAAAGGGTGTGCAGGCACTTGGGGATTATTACTCTGGGTGTTCGTTTTATTATTTGCTTCCCATAGGTTGTCTTATTGCTCTTAAACCATCTCCCTTCGGATTTATTGGCTTCTCTTCCAGGATATATGATGCTGATCCCTGAATAATTTCAAGGTTAAAGGGATAATGCATTCAGTTTGGAGGCAGGAATGTCTCTCCAAAAGAGGGTCAGAGTTTGCCATTTAACGATGGGGATGGTTTTATGTAGGGTCACAATAAACATAAGAAAATATTGTTTTGGATGAGCATTGGACATTTACATATACAAGGTCTGGTGACTACCCCAAGGGAGATGCAGAATTGCAACTTGAATATGGGTTAAAATATGAACCTCAACTTGCAAGGGAGAGAAAGGCCATTACTTTCCCTCATATGAAAGACCCGGACTGAAAGAACAAGGAACTTTAAAAGCTTCTGATTGAAAAATCCTAAGAAGGTGAGCCAGGTTATTTATTTAACCCTTTAATCCCCTGTATTTAATTCCTTTGGGCTAAATTCCTCAAGAAAGTAATTTCCAGGGGAGCCTGGTTGGCTCAGTTGGTTGAGCGTCTGACTCTTGGTTTCAACTCAGGTCGTGATCTCAGGGTCGTGAAACTGAGCCCGGCACTGGGTTCCTCACTCAGTGAGGAGTCTGCTTGAGATTCTCTCTCTCACCTCTGCTCCCCCCCACCAATGCACCCCCTTTTTAAAAAAAGTAATTTTCACATTAAATTAAACACTTAGACTCTGGTGTCCATTTTTTTTTAATTTTTAAATTTTTTTATTAACATATAATATATTATTAGCCCCAGGGGTATAGATCTGTGAACCGTCAGGCTTACACACTTCACAGCACTCACCATAGCACATACCCTCCCCAATGTCCATAAGCCAACCACCCTCTCCCTACCCGCCTCCCCCCCAGCAACACTCAGTTTGTTTGGTGAGTTTAATAGTCTCTTATGGTTTGTCTTCCCGTGTCCATTTTTATTTTATTTTATTTTATTTTATTTTTTATTTATTATTATTATTTTTTTAAAGATTTTATGTATTTATTTGACAGAGAAATCACAAGTAGGCAGAGAGGCAGGCAGAGAGAGAGAGAGGGAAGCAGGCTCCCCGCTGAGCAGAGAGCCCGATGCGGGACTCAATCCCAGGACCCTGAGATCATGACCTGAGCTGAAGGCAGAGGCTTCACCCACTGAGCCACCCAGGCCCCCACGGTGTCCATTTTTAAAGAACAAATATGGGAGTTGAGAAAACCATTTAACTTGCTTGTGTCAGTTTTTTTCTCTATAAAGTGAGGGAGCTGCGTGGGTGCTCAGAACTTTGCCTCACAGGCTCTGTTTTGTAAGACAAAACAGAAAGGATTGAATAATGCTTGAACCTCCGTCAGTCACTCCATATCCTTTAAAGGAAGGTTAACTGGCTTCTGGAAGATTCTGTACTTCTCTTTTTAAAAATGTTTAATTTTTTTTTATTTCCGTAAGTAATCTCTAAGACCAACCTGGGGTTCAAACTCATGACCCCGAGGTCATGAGTCACATGCTCTACTGGCTGAGCCAGGCAGGCATCCCAAGATCTTATATTTATAATATTCCAAGGGAAGCCATCATTCAGGCTTTTATACATGGGTTTAAAAAGGCAGCAAGAGAATTTTGATTTTTCATTCCTTTTTGTTTTCTTATCAACCAGCAATTGATGCCTCTTCACTGAAGTTCAGTAAATGGCTTATTTCCAATGAGTTTTTCTGGGTGGCTTTTTTTGGGTGGTTGTGCTTTGCTCTGGCAGAATGTGCTTTTTCTTTTTTTTTTAAGAATTTCCTTTCTTCCCTCTCTGGAATTTATTTATTTATTTATTTATTTGACAGACAGAGATCACAAGTAGACAAAGAGGCAGACAGAGAGAGAGGAGGAAGCAGGCTCCCCGCTGAGCAGAGAGCCCTATGCGGGGCTCGATCCCAGGATCCTAGGATCACGACCTGAGCCGAAGGCAGAGGCTTTAACCCACTGAGCCACCCAGGTACCCCTTTCTGGAAATTCTTAACCTTTGCCCATTGGCAGCCATGCTGCACTATTATCTTTAGGTTTTGTTACAAATGTGCTTTGGAAAGCTTAAAAATGCAAAGCTCAGGAACTTGGCATTAATTGTTTAAGTGACGTTTTAAGTTTATACTTTCTATCAAATTTGACTTTCTGTTCTATTCCTTATATTCCACTTCATTTTTACTGGTCTGCTGGTAACGTGGAGACGGACATTTATTTATGTCACCCCGAGAGTTTACATTTAATTAACACACACTTTACATTTTAACAGTTTACAGAGGGCTTCACTCATACCTAAAGTAATCCTCCCCGAAACCAATGTTTTTTTTTTTTTGAAACCTTTATTTTTTTTTATTCCTATTTGCTTATTTATTCTTTTTTTTTCCAATTTATTTATTTTCAGAAAAACAGTATTCATTATTTTTTCACCACACCCAGTGCTCCATGCAAGCCGTGCCCTCTATAATACCCACCACCTGGTACCCCAACCTCCCACCCCCCCGCCACTTCAAACCCCTCAGACTGTTTTTCAGAGTCCATAGTCTCTCATGGTTCACCTCCCCTTCCAATTTACCCAAATTCCCTACTCCTCTCTAACGCCCCTTGTCCTCCATGCTATTTGTTATGCTCCACAAATAAGTGAAACCATATGATACCAATGTTTATTTTTTTTTTTTTAAAGATTTTTATTTATTTATTTTACAGAGAGAAATCACAAGTAGATGGAGAGGCAGGCAGAGAGAGAGAGAGGGAAGCAGGCTCCCTGCTGAGCAGAGAGCCCGATGCGGGGCTCGATCCCAGGACCCTGAGATCATGACCTGAGCTGAAGGCAGCGGCTTAACCCACTGAGCCACCCAGGCGCCCCCATATGATACCAATGTTAAGTCTCACAACAGGTTTGTAAATTAGGCACAGTTATAATTATCAACTTTTTAAAAAAGATTTTATTTATTTATTTACTAAAGAGAGAGAGCGTGAGAGGGAAGAAGGGCAGAAGGAGAAGCAGACTTCCCACGGAGCGGGGAGCCTGAAGTGGGACTCAATCCCGGGACTCCGGGGTTATGACCTGAGCTGAAGGCAGTTGCTTAACCAACTGGGCCACCCAGGTTCCCTGATTATCAACTTTATATAGGTTAAGAAGCTTGGGTGTAGGATGGCGACGTAACAAGCTGAACATTTTGGCACAGAGACTCACGGTCTGAATTCAGCTTCCGTGGACTTGCCCTTCTACAAGTTTGCTTCCAATCAGCAAGCTTGAGGGATGCTCTCTCTTTTCCAGTTAAAAAGGGTTTTGGAAGAGGAACTTTCAAAGAATGAATCTGTAGGTTTTTACTTATTGTGAGACACTTTGGATTTTCTTTCTTAAAGTTCTATGTGGGTCATTCTTCACCCTTTGCTAAAGCTGGCCCTATAAAATAACTTCCATGCGTACTTAAGAATTTCAAAATGTGGGCACCTGGGTGGCTCAGTCGGTTAAGCATCTGCCTTCAGCTCAGGTCATGTCCTGGGATCGAGCCCAGCATCGGGCTCCCTGCTCAGTGGGGAGTCTGATTCTCTCTCTGCCTGCCGCTTCCTCTGCTTATACTCTCTCTCTCTCTGCCTCTCTGGAAAATGAATAAATAAAATGTTTAAGAATAAAATAAAATAAAAGTCCCCATCTGTAGAATGAAATTAATAATCTTAGGGTTGTTGGAAGGATTCCATGAAAACATTTTAGATAATGTAAATATAGACAATACTATGTCCATGTCATTTAGTGCAGTTGTAGCAAATAATAAATGCACCATAAGTGTTAGCCATTATCAGCATCTTTAGTTTCCACAGGAGTTTTTTTTCTTTAATATTTTATTTATTTATTTGACAGAGGAACAGAGATCACAAGTAGGCAGAGACACAGGCGGAGAGAGAGGAAGGGAAGCAGGTTCCCCGCTGAGCAGAGAGCCCGATGCGGGGCTCGATCCCAGGACCCTGGGATCATGACCTTAGCCGAAGGCAGAGGCTTTAACCCACTGAGTCACCCAGGCGCCCCTCCACAGGAGTTTTAAGGTAACCCTGTAATGCAGGTCTCCATTTCCTCGGAGACTGTACATTTTGGCTCCGTGATTCTCCATGGGAATTCTAACAGCACATTCTGCCCCAAGTTTTCCTAGACGAGTGTCATTAAATCACACAGCTCTCCATGTATCTTCCTTTCAACTAAATAAGGTGTAAGTGCCAGATGACTGTGAATGCAGAGAGACGGTGAGTGTGTATTGAGGCCTTGAGACTGTAATTAGGTTTTTAAGATTTTAAAATCTTAAAAAATTTTTTAAGATTTTATTTACTTATCTGACAGAGATCACAAGCAGGCAGAGAGGCAGGCAGAGAGAGAGGAGGAAGCAGGCTCCCCGCTGAGCAGAGAGCCCGATGTGGGGCTCGATCCCAGGACCCTGGGATCATGAGCTGAGACAAAGGCAGAGGCTTTAACCCACCGAACCACCCAGGCACCCTTCACAGTCCTATCTTATTTGTGGTTTTAGGCAAGGATGGTTCACAAATGCATATACTTTTTATTTTTACCTTAGGCAAGTTCCATTCTTTTTGCCAGTGTTTACTGAACCTCTGAGACTCTGTTCTGTTCCATGAAGAATATGAGATATGTGGGGGGCGGGGGACCTAGAAAAAGTCCCCCCCGCCCCCACAATTGTCATAGTTAAGTGAGACAGAGACATGGAAAATACCCAATGCAAATTGCTCTCATAGAGATTTGTCCAACTGGTCATTTCCTTAAGCTAATAGGTGTTTTCAAAACATTTTTTTGGCGGGGGCTGTGGGGGGTGGGGAGGGCATGTGCCAGGGAAAGAATTCACTAAGTTTGTTGCTCATGGGCATGCACAGATAATTCTTAGAAACAGCTTGTTTTTCATCTGGTTTGTCTGAGGACGTAGCAAACACTTGGTGTGGCTAGCTTTGACCGTGCAACGGGTTGCAAAGCAGGTATCGCTTTGTTCGCCGGAACACATCCAAGAGATTGGGCCTTACAGTGTACAAAGGTCGGTGTAGGTTTTTAGATGCAACGTATTAAGGATGGGAAATGTGAGTGTAGTCTGCCTTGAAACAATGATGAATTATAAATGCTTCCAGCTCTTACTGCTTGGACTCAGGAGGTAAAACACAAACAACCCCCCCACACACACACACACAAAATTTGGACTATTAATTTGCTTGATGTATGTGTTTAGCCCTACATGCCCAGAGAAATAAAACCCATAAGGGAAGGTCTGAAAAATAATAAACTCCTCAATCAGCTTCCGTCAGACTCTTCTTCTTTTTTTCTTTTCCTGTTGGTCATGGTTGTTTCGCAAACTTGCTGATAAATCATGGTAGGAGCTCAGGGAGGGAGGAAGGAGGTGTAGGACAATCTTAAACATTCTTTTTTTTTTTTTAAGATTTTATTTATTTATTTGACAAGGAGAGAGATCACAAGTAGGCAGAGAGGCAGGCAGAGAGAGGTGGGGAAGCAGGCTCCCTGCTGAGCAGAGAGCCCTATGCAGGGCTTGATCCCAGGACCCTGAGATCATGACCTGAGTTGAAGGCAGAGGCTTTAACCCACCGAGCCACCCAGACGCCCCTAAATATTCGTTTATTCTTATTATTTATCGCCTTTAATGAAAACCATTGCTTTGCTTGCTTCCTTTTGTTCATTGGACCTTCTTGTAGGCTTTATTACACTTTGTTGCCTTATCTAGTGTCCTCACTCCTGGGGTCTATGACTTTCCTCACACCTAACTCACTTGTTCTTGGGGTCGAATAGGAAGACATTTGTCATGGAAACCCATGCATTCCCATCCCTACTTTGGTTAAGAGTGGGATTCGTTTACCTGCAGAGTTTTTTTCTACCTCTCAGATCCAGTTAATGTCTTTGGGCTCATACCTGTGGGCAGCCCACCTGAAAAGACTGAAGACCTTGTGTTCTAGAAACTACCTAGACGTCCCATTCTCAGCCTCTCTGGGACTTGTCTGCATCTCTGCTTTTTCTCTGCTTTTAGACCCTTTCTGTTCAGCTGTTTAGCATGAAGTTCCAATACTCTCAAGACCTCAGTGTCACCTGTGACCTGGCAGTCGCCCTGGATGTCTGGAGCCTTGGAAACCAGGCACATTTCCTGGTTGCTCTTCTTCTGATGGAGGAAGGATGTTAGGGTTCAAGACCGATGGCCAAGAAAGAATTCTTGAGACGTCTTTGGTGCAAAAAGGTGATTTTATTAAAGGATGGGAACAGGACCTGTGGGCAGAAAGAGCTGCACTGGGGTCATGGGGAGTGGCCCATTATATACTTTCAAGTCGGGAGGGCGTTAAGGGGAGAGTAATTCTCTAAGGAATTTTGGAAGGCAGGTTTCCAGGACCTTGAGGGGGCTAGCTATTGTTGGGAAAAGGTCATTCATTACCATCTAATCAAACCTCACTCATGAGACCCTTCAGATGTATATCAGTGGGTCATCTGCTTGGGTGACAATTGCCAACATGTATCTCGCGGGGTAGAAATAAAGGAAGTTTCAGAAAGAATTTTTATGTTAAAGTAGACTGAGAAGATCCTGGGTTTTGGGCTAAGGTCACCTTTTGCCCTTTTGCCCTCATTGAGGCTGTAGAGTCCCTAGAAGATCGTCACTATGCCTGCATCAAGGACTTGTCTATGGGCTCTAAGTAGTAAGGAAACTTGACATTTTTTCTTCTTGCTTTGCTCCCCACATCACTTGGCCAGATGTGCCGCTGGGACTGGCGTCACGTGATGTCCCTGACCTTAAAGTTGTCAGAGTTAAAAGCGCTGGATTCTACCCCTTTTTGTCCATCCTGTGCTGCTACTCAGGGAGAAATGTCAGGCGGGACAGAAGGAATTGCCCTTGGAGCAGCGTGGAGACGTTGGCGTATCTTTAAAAAAGGCAGCGTCTGTCGTGTCGGTTCTCAAAGTGGGTGGACCTCGCCGTTTGTCCTGGCTTGTTCGGATCTGCCCTGAGAAGCCGAACGTCTGGCTGAAAGTCCCGTCCCTTCCCAAGACTGCAGGAAGCCCTGTCCTTTCTCCGAGCCAAAGCTGCCCACGCTTCTGCCTCCTTAGCTGACCCCTTGGGCGGCCAGCCCTGGTCACTCTCCGCTCAGCCTCCTCTCGCCCAGCATGCACCCGCACAGCTGGTTCTCTCTGCAGGACCCAGCCGCCAGATCCGCTTGGAAGGGTTCTTTGGCGGCTTTGCGGATGGTTTTTTGTTTTTTTTTGTTTTTTTTCAAAATACTCTACAACTGTTAACTCTTCCATTACTGATTGAGGTTAGTGTAGTGTGTCCATGACGATAGGGCTTTGATTTGACTCTTGAACTAGATGCAGTAATATACATGAAGCCTCTAGCCCAGCGCTTGGAACACAAGGTAGGGATTCGGTAAACATGAGCTTCCTTGATTGGATCCTTTCTGTGTTCTTGTTCTGGCAACAAGTGACGGGCAAGGAGGCTCTTCAAACTCTTGTTTGCTGAGCACCCTTACAGCATTATGGGTGAGAGAGCGGACCTTGATCCCCCACTGTTTGGGTCCAGGTTCACCCTCTAGGTGACTTTGGGAGCTTAGGCCACTTCCTTAACCTCTGTGCCTCAGTTTCCTCACTGAATGATTAGCACTAAGGAGAGTTCTTATTCTTATCATTGTCGTGAAGATCACATTAGTTAATCTGCTGGTGCTGTTAAGACCACATGCCTGGTATATGGTGCGAAGTCAGTGGGAGAAATTGGTACTTCCATATTACTAATAATATATTAGTTATTCTATTCTATAGTATATATTAGTTATGTAATTATATTAGTTATCAACATTATATTTATTGTATTAGTCATATTAGTAGTAGAAGTGAGGCTAACGAGGCACTGTGGTCTTAAGCAGCAGGCTTTTGCCTCTGTCTCTTGGGGACAACCCAGCCCACGTGATGCATGGGATGGGGTCTCTAAAACTTTGGTCGAGAGGTCCATTGGCGCAGACGTGCTGGAGATGGAAGTCTCTGACTCAGCTGTTTCCCAAACCCCATGATAAAAATCACCCGGGGCACTTATTAGACGAGCGGGCTGGAGGGCCTTGCCCCAGACAGACCTGCTGAATCAGAAACTTCAGGGAGGGGCTTGCAATCTGGTGTCTAACAACCCAGCAAACAGTATCACCTGGAAACGCTAACCACGAATCCCCCAGAATGCTTGAGAAAGCACCGGTGGTGGCGTCTCAGATACTGGACCTTCTGATTTGATTGTTTTGGGGTCTTGGTGTATAGGCATGATGACTTTTTTGTTTTTTTTTTTTAATCCTTTCACAGAAATGGAATGTGAGCCAGGGTTGAAATCCACTAAAATAGAGAATCAGACTTAAGTCAGTATTTCTCAGGATCATTTAGGGTGTGGGTTAAAAATGTAGATTAATAAAGGCTCGCCCCAGCCTGCTGAATCCAACTCTGCAGGTAGTGGAGAGGGGGTAGGGGGAGGGACCCCCTGCAATTTGCTTTTTTTTCTTTTCTTTTTTTTTTTTTTAGATTGCATTTATTTATTTGAGAGATAGAGAGCATGGAGGGGGGCAGAAGGGGACTCCTGGCTGAGCAGGGGCTCAATCCCGGGATCCTGAGATCATGACCTGAGCTGAAAGCAGAGGCTTACTTAGCCAACAGAGCTCCCCATACCACTCCCCTGCACTGATGCCCCCAGAATTTGCATTCTCAACAGACCTTCCAGCTGATTCCTCCGCATGTTGGACTTGGAGAACCGGTCCCATCCCCGGAAGCGGTGTTTTCCCGAAGTAGGCATCTATGAAAGTGGCTGAACGAATGAAATGGAATCATTCCTTCCTTTCCTGCTGCACCAAACTGTTTGAAGTGTGGTTCTTTATGTACCTCCTGTAAACACATTACCCGCTTGCCGTTGATTGGCCTAGGGTTTCCAGAGAGCTGTCTCTGTTTCCGTATGCTTTGATTTGACCTGGGGGACACTGATGGGCATTATTGTTGAGTTTCTGTGTGGCCGTACGAATGTGACAAGCCAGACATGGAAACCAGGGGAAAGGCGTTGTCCGATGTGGTTGACCAGTTGGGTAGTTTGTAGTTTGGCAGGGGACACCTGTGTTCTCAAGGTTCTTGAGAGCTGAAGCTAAAGAGAGAGTGGGAGTTTGCAGGATCAAGCTGTTGTGAGGACCAGGTGCCCTGTTTTCCTCAGATGACCACCTGGCAGGAGGGCGGGAATCTTGTTTGAATTTGCTCCCCACTGCGGCCCCAGGGCCTCACCCCTGCATGGCACTACCCTGAGACTCCATAAATGGCGTAGCAATGAGAATCTTTTTTATTGCTGCCTCAGCGTAAATGCAACCCCCCCCCATGTAGACTAAGAGAAATAACCATTTCTTTAGAGACTAACTAGGAAAGTTGTACACGCAGGGTTCGGTGCCAGGATGGAACAGATTCCTGTGGAGGAAAGGACTCCTCTGTCTGCAAAACCAGCTCATAATGTTACTGCGGGCACTTTACTTAGATCTATCAAGAGTCTGTTTTTCCCACCAGAGGTAGGAGGAGGAGATTAAGTGTGGAAAGGTAGATAATAGTCTTTGGAGCGCAGATAAGTGGTGTCCACACAGACCCGTCCTGGGAAATGCTCCAGGGCCAAGGATAAGGCAATGGCAGGTACTACTAGTGGGTTTGTCTTTGTCCTGGGAATGGAGGCCTCAGGCAACCAAAGTCTGATGGCATTAAGGAGTTAACCCCTCCTGTGATTTCATCAATATTCAGCTCACCAATAAAATTGGATTCTTTGCTTTCCTCCGTATCTTCTTTACATCTTCTTTACACCTTCGCTCTTCAGAATGCGGTCCTTGGACCAAGAGCATTGGCCTGACCTGGGAGCTTGTCAGAAATGCAGACTCCCAGGCCCCTCCCCATCAAAGCCCAGCATGTTGGGTTTGCCTGACAAGGTGGCATTTTGTTTTCTTATATCGTAGTCCCTGGGGTTTAGTTAGGATGAGTCAGCGTCCTTGAGTCTGATTAAGTTCAAGATACTGTTGAAGTAGTTACTGAACCGGTTAGAGGCTGAGGGCAGACTCCGGGCAGAGAATTCACCAAGGAAATGGCACTGAATGGGTGACCAGTTGGCCCTTGTCAGATGACTGACTTTTTTTTTTTTTTAAGATTTTATTTATTTATTTGACAGACAGAGATCACAAGTAGGCAGAGAGGCAGGCAGAGAGAGAGGAGGAAAGCAGGCTCCCTGCTGAGCAGAGAGCCTGATGTGAGGCTCCATCCCAGGACCCTGAGATCATGACCTGAGCCGAAGGCAGAGGCTTAACCCACTGAGCCACCCAGGTGCCCCCCTTTTTTTTTTTAAAGACATTTTAATCGTATGATGACCGACTTTTTAAACGTTTGCTCCCTTTTAATTTCAGCATTGACCCCCACCACAAGTTGCCTCAGATAACCGTATGGGCTTATTTCCTTTCTGCACTATGATGAGCCCGTCTTCCTTTCCAACTGCATGAGCAGACTTGCTTTGTCTGCGTTGTCGTTGGCCAGGACTCTAGCAGTTTCTGGGAGTCCTTGCGGTGAGGACGAAAGGAATCTGACCTGTGGAAATTCTAAAGAGCACATTTTTCTGTAGATTCTTACTACTATTTTTAAAAATTGGGGCGCCTGGGTGGCTCAGTGGGTTGGGGCCTCTGCCTTCGGCTCGGGTCATGATCCCAGAGTCCTGGGATCGAGCCCCACATTGGGCTCTCTGCTCGGCAGGGAGCCTGCTTCCTCCTCTCTCTCTGCCTGCTTCTCTGCCTGCTTGTGATCTTTGTCTGTCAAATAAATAAATAAAATCTTTAAAAAATAAATAAATAAATAAAAAATAAAAATAAAAAATAAAAAAAAAATAAAAATTAACTAAAGTTCATACTTTATTCAGATTTTGCTTTTTACCTCCTGTCCTTTTTTTTCTGTTCCAGGATCCCGTCCAAGATCCCACATAACATTCAGTCCTCATCTCTCCTCAGGCTCCTCTCGGTGAAGTGTCTCAGGCTTTCCTGGTTTTTGACAACCTTGACGGTTGGGAGGACGACACTGTGAGGTGTTTTTAAATTGTCCCTCAGCTGGGATTTGGGATTTGTCAGGTGTTTTTCTCATAACTGTTCTGGTGCTATGGGTTTTTAGGAGGACAACCAGAGAAATGTCACCCTCGTTACCTCCTGTCAGCAGTACCCATGGTCAACATGGCTTGTCACGGCTGGTGTGGGCTTGATTACCCGGCTGAGGTAGTGTTTGCGACATTTCTCCACTTCTTCCCTTCCCCCAAAGTGCTCTTTTTTAAAAAATTAATTAATTAGGTAATTATTTTAAAAAAAATTTTTTTTTTTAAACCAAAGTGCTCTTTTGAAGGAAGTTACCATGTGTTGTTCACGCTTAAGGAATGAGGAGTTTAAAATGTGGTGTTTCCTTGAGGGGAGAGAACTACCTCAATGGTCTGGAATGGTTCTGTGTATGAGCTTGGACTCTTTGCCATCCTTTATGTATTCAACCATCTATTTTACCAGTATGAACTCATGAACGACCATTTCATGCTTGTGTTAGAATCTAGTACTGCTTTCTTTTGTGTTCAAATTATAGACATTTTTCAGGTAAATCTTACTGCCCAAAATGGGGCTCGAACTTACAACCCCAAGATTAAGAGTTGCACGCTCTACTGACTGAGCCAGCCAGGCGCCCTGTTTCTATTTTGTTTTGTGGGCTTTTTTTTTTTTTAAATGTCCATGAGAAACATAAGACTCTGCCATGGACTGGGTCTAGGCCTGCCTGCGGGCAAAGAAGATAACTGCTGAACTGGTCTGACTTCAGTGGGGCTGAACGCCAATGAGGAAATCAGTGCCATTTGAAATAATTATCCTTGTATTCGTGTGCTAGAGCTGCCGTGTCCAAGTCCCCCAGAGTGGGCGGGTTTTTTTTTTTTTTTTTTTAAATATTTTACATCTTGGTTTGGGTGATTTTTTTTTTAAGATTTTATTTATTTATTTGACAGAAAGAAATCACAAGTAGGCGGAGAGGCAGGCAGAGAGAGAGGAAGGGAAGCAGGCTCCCTGCTGAGCAGAGAGCCCGATGTGGGGCTCTATCCCAGGACGCTGGGATCATGACCTGAGCCAAAGGCAGAGGCTTTAACCCACTGAGCCACCCAGGTTCTCCCGGAGTGGACAGTTTTAACACCAATTTGTTTCTCAGTTCTGGAGGCTAGAAGTCTGAAATCAAGATGTCAGTAGGGTTGATTTCCTTTGGAGGTTTCCCTCTTTGGTTCTTGGATGGCTCTCTTCTCCCTGTGTCTTCACATGGTCTTCCCTCTGTACAGACCTACGTCTTAATCTACTCTCCTCCTCCTCCTCCTTCTCCTTTTAAGATGTTGTTTCTTTATTTTAGAGAGAGAGAGCATGGGCAGGGAGAGGAGCAGAAGGAGAGGGAGAGGGACAAGCAGACTCCCTGATGAGCATGGGGCCTGATGTGGGGCTCGATCTCAGGATGCTGAGTTCATGACATAAGCTGAAGGCACACGCATAACCAATTGAACCACCCAGGTGCTCCTTAATCGCCTCTTCTTATAAGGACACTAGTCGTATTCTATTAGGGCCTATCCTTATGGCTTCATTTCAACTTAATTACCTTTTCCAAGATCTGGGTCACATTCTGGGTATTGGGGTTTAAGAAGTTAACATATGAATTTTGGGGGAATCAGCTTATAACACTCTTAATGGAGCCTCAGATAGATGCACATTTCCCCCAGACATTGACTAGAAGAGGCAAGCACGGGTCATGCTCTGTAGCATGTCTTCCTAACACTACCATCAGCACTGTGAGATAGTGGGTGTCCTCCAGGATGGTTTGAAACATTGGCAGTTGGGGGTGGGGATTTGGAATCAGCCTCTTTGCAATGAGAATGCTATGGTTAGGGCCCAAAACCATGGGCAGCATGAGACCACTGGTGCCTGGACAGGTATAGGATGGGGAGAGGAGTGGCAGGGCCAGCTGTATACAGTAGGTAGTATGACACTGAAATAGGAAATTTACGGCGACCTACTTTCTGTGCAACATAGTTCTGCCCATTCTCGAAAGGCTTCTTGCTTTAGTTGCTCCATTGCACACAAAGTCTCTAAGAATGGCCTCGGGATCAAATATATGTAAGAAAATTGGGTGATTTATATTTCAAGAGTGACTGCCTCTTTGTATACCTGCTATTCAATGGATTGTGGAAGAATTTCAGTCTCTATTTTTAGCCGAGGGTTATATTAAAAAAGACCCGGCCCGATGCGTACCTTCCCCAGAAGGGGTGTGGGTATTGTGCACTGAATGCACGTCCCTTGATCTGAAACCCAGCCTGTGAAGCAAACGGAGCCCATTGTGACATGTCCGACAACAGATCCTGCTGGGGCGTCTGGCGAGGGGGCGCCAGAGTTTATTTAACTAACCGTGGCAGACAATGACGGTGTCGAGTTTTAGAACGTTCGTGTTTCCTCTCACTCTTGTTTTCTGAGGCCAGTAATGATTTGGGACACCATAGGACAATGAGGTTGATTCAAACAAAAGAGAGCAAGATGGAAAGGAGGGAGCCCAAGCTATGCGGCTGATTTATTCATCTGGGCAGAGATGACAAGGTACCTTCCCAAATTCCATTTTCAACTTTTTTAGCAACAGAACCTTAGCCCTGTGACAAGCTACACTTGTCGGCCCCCATTGCAGCCAATGGCCACGTGATCATGTTCCAGTCAATAGAAGATCAGCATTTAGAAACTTCCAGAAGGGCTGTCCAAAAGGAGGGGCACAATGTTCTTTTGTTCTTTCTCTTTCCCCCCTCCTTCTAGTCTTGAATATGATGGAGTTGCTGCTGGCATCTTGGACCAGGAAGTGTGTATGTGTGTGTGTGTGTGTTTAAGATTTTATTTATTTATTTGACACAGAGAGACACAGCGAGAGAGGGAAGGAACATAAGCAGAGGGAGTGGGAGAGGGAGAAGCAGACGTCCTGCCAAGCAAGGACCCTGATGCAGGACTTGATCCCAGGACCCTGGGATCATGACCAGAGCTGGAGGCTTAATGACTGATGCTTAATGACTGAGCGACCCAGGCACCCCCCTCCCTTTCTTTTTTTTTAAAAAGATTTTATTTATTTATTTGAAAGAGAGAGAGGGCTTGAGGGAGAGAGCAGGGGTCAGGGGCAGAGGGACTGGGAATAGTGGGCTTGTTGCTGAGCAGGGAACCCAACCAGGAGCTTGATCCCAGGACCCTGAGATCATGACCTGAGCTGAAGGCAGACACTTAACTGACTGAGCCACCCAGATACCCCCAGGAAGTGGTCTTAAAAGCAGAACCCTGACACAGGATTGTAGAGCAGGGAGACAGAATGCGCTCAGGCCCTCGATGACTCCAGGAGCTGTAATAGGTGCACTAGTATGGGACGACTTTAAAAAAAAGTCATTTTTAATATGAAAGAGGAAAAAAAAAGCACTTTGTCTTAAGATATTATTTTTTCCTTTATACGCAATCAAACCTAATTCTTAATGAAACTTGGGTATCCATTAAAATTGTTTTTTTTTTTAAAGATTTAATTTATTTATTTGACAGACAGAGATTACAAATAGGCAGAGAGGCAGGCAGAGAGAGAGAGAGAGAGAGGGAAGCAGGCTCCCTGCCAAGCAGAGAGCCCGACTTGGGGCTCGATCCCAGGACCCTGGGATCATGACCTGAGCCGAAGGCAGAGGCTTTAACCCACTGAGCCACCCAGGTGCCCCTCCATTAAAATTGTTTAGGGAATCTATTTAAATATACTAGTCCTGGGTCCCTGACCCCGGGGACCTGGATTTTATTGCTTTAGCCAAAAAAGATAGACAAGTGTTGTTTTTAGAAAGTACACTTAGGTGATTCTAACATGTGACCTGGGTTGAGAACCACTGTCAACTTATGCTCTGTCTCTCTAACTAACTACTGTGTTTTAAGAATTGTGATTTCTGGTATCACTGGGGCACTTGTTCTGTTTTCATAGCTCTGTTAGGGAAAGGAGCAGTACTAAGGGTAATCTAAAAGAGCTAATTTGAAACAGTTCCTATTTTAGCTATTGTGAACAATTTTGGAGACTAGAATGTAGATATCAGCATACTCCAAGAACCCAGAAAGCCTCATAATGATGACAATGTCCAAGATGGAAACATCACGTGCCTTTATTTCTCAGGAAAGAGTGAAACTTTAGCTTGTCACACTTCCTTTCCCTTTACCAGATTCGAGCATACTTCCGCTGAGGACTGCAAAGAGTTTAGCCACAGAGTGCAGGGAGGCAAATTTGTTCCTTTAAAGCTGAGCAGTACCTGAGCTGGATAGAGGGAGAACAAGGGCAGCTTTAGATTTTTATTTTCCGTTAATACTATCAATGCTTAGTTCCCTGAGGAGCATTGATGGGGATGAAATCCCAACGCAATTTCTCAGAATACCAACTCTACCTATTTGACAATAATGTCTCCCTTCCCTAGAGTGTTAGTTTCGGTCCTTTTTTCAAGGTTGTAAGCCTGCTAAGCCCTCATTTTATTGTAAAATGCATAGTATGAACATTGTGATTTGTGGACCAATCGATGTCTAATATTCCTGGCTGTGCTTGTCAACAGCAAGATCAGTTTTTGTCTTGTGGTAAGAGAAGTTTTAAGTGTGACTGTGGTGTCAAAACTCCCCCTCCTCCCAGTTTCTTCGGGGTTATTTACTACCAGTTTTCTTTTCTTTTCTTTTTTTTTTTTAAGATTTTATTATTTATTTTTTTGTCAGAGAGAGAGCAGAAGTAGGCAGAGTGGCAGGTAAAGGCAGAGAGAGAAGCAGGCTCCCTGCTGAGCAAGGAGCCCGATGTGGGGCTCGATCCCAGGACACCGGGATCATGACCTGAGCTGAAGGCAGTTGCTTAACTGACTGAGCCACCCAGGCATCCCTACTATCAATTTTCAACAGGAATTTGAGAGTGAGAAGAAGTAAATAACCGAGCGGTGTGTGTAATCAATAGGACTGTGAACGATGGAAGAAAGGTAACATATTGTGTTTTATTCTTTTGATAGCAGTATCTATCTGAGCATCTTAGCGTTTTGGAAATAATGAGCATTAAATGACAACGGGTGTATTATTACATTAGAAATAAATAGTAGGTTAGAAATATACCGAGAGGGACGCCCGGGTGGCTCAGTGGATTAAGCCGCTGCCTTCGGCTCAGGTCATGGTCTCAGTGTCCTAGGATCAAGCCCTGCATCGGGCTCTCTGCTCAGCAGGGAGCCTGCTTCCTCCTCTGTCCCTGCCTGCCCCTCTGCCTACTTGTGATCTCTCTCTCTGTCAAATAAAATAAATAAAATCTTTAAAAAGCCTTTAACAGCATATAGATAGATAGATAGATAGATAGATATACACACCAAGAAGCAAAAGTGACTTTGTGGGAACTGTGGGTTTTAACACCATAGGCCAAGGGAATATGAGGAGGTTTGACATCCTGTACATCAGGTAATAGGAAGATAGACCTTGGTGCTGTGGTCCATGAACCAGCCCCAGACTCTCTCAGTCATGATCCGGGAGCTCCTGGGAAGTACTGTCTTAGACGATCACCCACAGATGGGAGAGCCTTTGTGGAAGTCCAAGGGTTCAGAGAAGCTTCAGCACATTGTTGGGGCAAAAACATATAAGTTTGGACACATTATATAATGATAAAGAGGTCATTCATCAGGGAGATGTAACAGTTATAAATATATATGCATCCACAATCAGAGCACCTAAATATATTTAGCAAATCCTAACAGATCTGAAGGAGGAAACAGACAACAATACAATAGTAGTAGAGGACTCAGTACTCCACTTAATGGATAGACAGATCCATGAGACAGAAAATCAACAAGGGAACATTGGACTTGAACCATCCTTTAGACCAAGTGCACCTAACAAACATATATAGAACAGATGGTCCAACAGATGGAAGACATATTCTTCCCAAGTGCATATGGAACATTGTCTAGGATTGATCATATGATGGATCACAGAGTAAGTTCTAGCAAATTTAAGAAGATTGAAATCATACTAAGTATCTTTTCTAAACACAATGGTATGAAACTAGGAATCAGTAACAGAAGGAAAGCTGGAACATTCACAAATACGTGGCAATTAAACAACATATTCCTGAACACTAATATGTAAGACAAAATAAAAAGAAAAATTCAAAAAATTGTAAAATGAGGGTAAATGGAAACATAACATACCAAAACCTATGGGAGGCAGCAAAAGCAGTTCTAGAGTGAAGTTGATAGCAAACAGTGCCTACATGGAGAAAAAAGGAAGATCACAAATGAATAACCCAATTTTATACCTCAAGGAACTAGGGAGTAAAAGGAACGGACTAAGCTTAAATGAGCAAAAGGGGGAAAATGTCAAATATCAAAGCAGAAATAAATGGAAAACAATGAAAAACATCGATGAAATTAAAAGCTGGTTTCTTGAAAGGATAAATAAAAATGGCAACATTTAACTACACTAAGAGAAAAAGAAGACTCAGTAAACTCAGAAATGAAAGAGAAGACATTATAGAATATAACACAGACATGAAAAGGATCATAAGAGATTATTATGAATAGTTACATGCAAACAAATTAGAAAAACTAGGAGAGATGGATAAATTCTTAGAAACATACATTTTACTAAACCGAATTATGAAGAAATAGAAAATCTGAACAAACCAATAAGGGCATTGAATATGTAATCAAAAACCTCCCAACAAAGAAAAGCCCAAGATGAGATGACTTCACTGGGGACTTCTACCAATTAAAAGAAGAATTAATACCGAACCCTTTTCAAACTTCTAAAAATTGAAGAGAAGTGAACATTTCTAAACTTATTTTTTAAAAAGATTTTATTTTTAAGTAATTTCTACACCCAACATGGGTCTTGAACTCATGACCCTGAGATCAAGAGTCACATGCTCTACCAACTGAGCCAGCCAGGCAACTCCTACCCCCAAACTCATTTTAGGAGGCCAGCCTTACCCTGGTACCAAAGCCAAGTAAGGACATTACAAAAAAAAAACCAAAAATTCCACACAGCTATAAGCCAGCATCCCTGATGAATGGGATGGGAAAATTCTCAACAAAGTGTTAGCAAACTGAATTCAGCAGCACGTTACAAGCACATGATCAAGCAGGATTTATCCCTGGGATGCAAGGATGGTTCGATATACACAAATCAATGTGATATATCACAGTAACAGGACGAAAGAAAATAAATCATATTATAATCCCAGTATACACAGAAACTGATAAAATGCAACATCCTTTCATGATAAAAACATCCTTTTATGATAAAAACTCCCAACAAATAGGTTAAGAGGGAATGTACTACAACATAATAAAGGCCATATATAAATGTTCCACAGCTAACATTATACTCAACAGTGAAAAGCTGAGAGCTTTTCCTCTAAGCTCAGGGACAAAACAGGACATTTGTTCTCACCATTACTATTCAACATAGCCCTGGAAGTCTTAGCCAGACCAATCGGGGGGGGGGGAGCATTCTTGAATAGGAAGAAATAAAATTATCTATGTGTGCAGATGCAGGTGGTACGGTCTTATACGTAGAAAATCCTGAAGAGGGGCCACTGGGTGGCTCAGTCAGTTAAGTTTCTGCCTTTGGCTGGGGACATGATCCTGGAATCCCCGGATGGAGCCCTCCTTTGGGCTCCCTGCTAAGTGGGGGATCACTTCATCCTCTAACCCTCACCCATCTCGTGCTCTCTCTCTCTCAAATAAATAAATATAATCTTTAAAAAAAGAGAAAATCCTAAAGAGCCCATCAAAAACCAATTAGGACTAGTCAACAAATTCAGTGAAATTGATGGATACAATATCAACATCCAGAAATGAGTTGCATTTCTTTTGTTTCTTTTTTTTTTTTAAGATTTTATTTATTTATTTGACAGAGATCACAAGTAGGCAGAGAGGCAGGCAGAGAGAGAGAGAGGAGGAAACAGGCTCCCCACTGAGCAGAGAGCCCGACATGGGGTTCCATCCCAGGACCCTGAGACCATAACCTGAGCCAAAGGTAGAGGCTTTAACCCACTGGGCCACCCAGGTGCCCCAATTAGTTGCATTTCTATATACTGACAATAAACTAGAAGAAATACAATAATCTCATTCACAATAATACCAAAAACAATAAAATACTTAGGAATAGATATTTCAGTATTTATTTATTTATTTGACACAGAGAGAGTACAAGCACAGGTGGGGGAATGGCAGGCAGAGGGAGAAGCAGGCTCCCTGATGAACAGGGAGCTTGATGCGGGGCTCGATCCCAGGACCCTGGGATATGACTTGAGCCAAAGGCAGGTGCTTAACCCACTGAGCCACCCAGGTGCCCCAGGAATAAATTTAACCAAGAGGTGAAAGGTCTTTACACGGAAAACTGTAAAACTTTGTGAAAGAAATTAAAGAAGACACAACTAAATGGAAAGATATCCTGTGTTCAGGGATCTGAAGAATTAACAATGTTAAAATGTCCATACCCTTCAAAGCCATCTATAGATTGAGTTCAAATCCCTATCAAAATTCTAGTGGAAACAGGAAAAAAAAAAAAGCCTAAAACTTGTATGAAATCACAAAAGACCCAAATAGCCAAAGCAATCCCGAGAAAGTGTAACAAAGGTGATGACGTTATGCTTCCTGATTTACAACTATACTAAACTGTAGTAATTGAAAAAGTATGGTTCGGGCATAAAACCAGACACACAGACCAATGGAACAGAATAGAGAGTCCAGAAATAAATTCTCACATGTACAGTCAACTAATATTTGACAAGGGAGTCAATAATATTCAATTGGAAAATAATCAGCTTTTCAATAAATGAAATTGGGAAAACTGGATATTCACATGCGAAAGAATGCACTTGGACCCCTGTCTTACACACTTGAAATGGATTAAAGATTTAAATATATGGCCTAAAACCATTAAACTCCTAGAAGAAAACATAGGGGGAAAAACTCGTTGTTGGTCATGGCAATGATTATTTGGATAGGACACCAAAAACATGAGCAACAAAAACAAAAATTAGTAAGTGGAACTACGTCCAACTGGAAAGCTTCTGCATGGCCAAAAAAACCCCCAACAAGATGAAAAGACAACTGATGGGAGAAAGTATTTGCAAACTTTGTGTCTAGGGATAAGAGCTCATACAACTGAGCAAAAACCAAAAACCAGAACAAAAACCTAAAAACAATCTGATGAAAAAAATGGGCAGAAGAACTGAATAGACATTTCTCTAAAGAAGACATACAGATGGCCAACAGGTGCATGGAAGGAGGCTCAACGTCACTCATCATCAGGGACATGCAAAGTAGAACCACAAGGAGAGCTTACTTCACACCTGTTAGGAAGGCTATTATCATTGAAAAGACAAGAAATAACAAGAGTTGCTGAGGATGTGGAGAAAAGGGTAGGAATGTAATTTTGTGCAGCCCCTGTGGAAAACACTATGGAGGTTCCTCAAAAAATTAAAAACAGAACTACCCTATGATTCAGCAATCACACTCCTGGTACATATTGAAAGGAATGAAAACCATGTATCAAAGAGATCTTTGCACTGCCATGTTCACTGCAGCACATTGACAATAGCCACGATGGGGAAACAATGTCAGTGCCCATGGATGGATAAATGAACAGAGATGGGTGTGTGTGTGTGTGTGTGTGCATGTGTGCACGTGTGCACGTGTGCACGTGTGCACGTGCATACTATCCATAAGTATGGAAGAGCTAATGTACAATTCTCACCACACACACAAAAAGAAACTTATGGAAGGTGGTGGGGCTGTTAGTTAAAGCTACATAGTAATCACTTAGCAATATATAAGTGTATCAAATCAACCATGATACCCCTTAAACTTAACAATGTTATGTCACTATATTTGTTGCTAGAGAAACAAATATATTACTTCGAAATATCAGTACATCAGTTCTGAAAAGCGCTAAGCTTTGTATATAATCTCTCTCACGGAGACTGTTATTTTGTGGTGAAATTGTCACTTAGCAATTTGTTTTAAATGTATGAATTTAGCAGTTTATATTTATAAAGCATCTTACTTTAGCTAATTATTTTTAAGTTGAATTATACTAATTAATTCTTTTATTTAAAATGCTCTGGCTCCTCTCTGTCCCCCAGCCATCATTAGATATATTGGTAGCCTAACTTGTGGTTCCTTCTAGATTATGTTGTCTACTGTAATGAAAATGCTGAATCATTCTATATTTGAGTATTTAAGTATCTAATGTAATTTATGCCACCAGAGCCTTATCCAGTTAACAAAACAAGCAAAATCTTGAATTATTAAGGGCCGAATAAAATATTTTCTTTCTGTGGTGCATCTTTTTTTTTTTAACTTTGCATTGAATAATCATTTAGTTTTCTTAAAAGGGCAAAAAATTTCAGCAGATCCATCGCTGGATTTGTATTCCAGGACATTGTAGGTTCTTAGGGACTGAGATTGGAAATAGAGCAAATGAATTATGTCATTAGCCTTACCTCTTACAGGGTCTATGAAGGGAATAAAAAGGAGTTTTGCTTTACTCTGCAAGCAGAAAACTCTTAAGATTTAGTTTGGATTAAAAATATGAATAGGGGCACCTGGGTGGCTCAGTGGGTTAAGCCTCTGCCTTCGGCTCAGGTCATGATCTCAGGGTCCTGGGATCCAGTCCCGCATCGGGCTCTCTGCTCAGCGGGGAGCCTGCTTCCCCCCTCTCTCTGCCTGCCTCTCTGCCTACTTGTGATCTCTCTGTGTCAAATAAATAAATAAAATATTAAAAAATATGAATAGGTAAGTTTGATAACTTGTTATTGGAGAAGGTAATTGACTTACTACGGAGAAGGAACATACCGCTAATATGCACGGGGCTGCGTTGGAGCCCGATCTAATCTGATCACTTGTTCCAGTTTGCTGGGATTGTGTGGTTTCCTGGGACACAGGGATTTCAGGGCTGAAACAGGGAACGTCCTGTGCACACTTGGGACAAGTTGATCACTATCTCTTTGGTCTGACTGGGGTAGGTTTTCAGGGGCTTGTCTGAGAATGTATATTGAAGCTCACCGATGCACTGAGAGCTCCAAATAAGATTCGTTCTCAGTAGGTCCCGTCTTCATAGGAACAATAGTATTTGCCAATATTCCAAGGTTTGTAATCCCTCTCCTAAGGACAACATGGAATCAAAGGGAATACAGATGTGTATGCCCTACTGTGAAATCTCACCCAGCAATGAGTGTTTAAGGAAGAGGTGTCCCTTCTTACTTTGGGCAAATTCTACCCTTGGGCACAAGCCCAGACTCTTCCCATCTTCGTAGTGGACTGTACTGGCGTCTATCCTACACGCCTTATTCTACCACTCCTCAGTATGCTCTCTTTTTTTGAACAAATGTTCTCTCTCTCTCTTTTTTACCTTCTATTTCTTTTCTTTTTTTTTTTTTTAGTTTTTTAAGTTTTTAAAATTTATTTGCTTGACACAGAGATCATAAGTAGGCAGAGTGGCAGGCAGAGAGAGGGGGGGGGGAAGCAGGCTCCCTGCTGAGCAGAGAATCCGATGCGGGGCTCGAGCCCAGGACCCTGAGATCACAACCTGGTCTCAAGGCAGAGGCTTAACCCACTGAGCCACCCAGGCACCCCTGCCTTCTATTTCTTAATAATGATGAAGCTTTTTACTTTTCTCCAACTACATTGGAACCGTTGGCGTCATTTCTCACCTGGATTACTGAAGTGGATTCTTACCTAGAGGCACCTGTATTAAATTTTCTACTGTTCAATGTATTTCTAGACTGTAGTCAAGGTAATATTTAAAAAATCAAGATCTGGTGCCTTGGGATTCTCTCCCCCCACCCCGCCCTTTCACTTGTGTTCTCTCTCTCTCTCTCTCTTTTGCAAATAAATAAATAAATAAATATTTTTTTTAAAAAAAAAGAAAGAAGGAAGTAGGATTGACAGGACTCTGGGATAGGTAGAATGCTGAGATCTGGGAGTTCAAGAACTCAGTGCTGACTTCCGTGTTTCTGATAAGAGCAACTGGGTAGATAAACCCAAATTTAAGCACATTGAATTCAAGGTGGGATGCACAAGAGAAAACACAGAGGCACCCTGTATTCACAAGTTTTATACATAATCTTCCTACTGAGGTACCTGAAATGATGCCATCCCTACCATCATGAGTTTCACCAACAGTTACCATTTAATTTGTATTTACTATGTGCCAGGGGCTCTACATATGTTTTTCTGGTTTTCACAACTACACATGGCAGTCATTATTTGCATTTTATAGGCGAAGAGATCCAGGCCCCAAGAGGTTGGGAAACGTACTCTAGATGAGCAAGCTTGAATTCAATAGAGCCAATTTGAACCCAGCATTGACATATTCAAAAGGCTATATTCTTTTCATAATATGATGCTGTCTTCCCTAGGGTAATGTGATTTAATCAAGGTGTTTCTGATTTTAAATAACTGAAATAAATCTGAACTAGCATCAAACAAGGAGAATTTGATAGAAGGGCAAGGAGTGTCTTGAGGAACTCGAAGACAGGAATGCAGGTGGCTTCTGGAGGGCACTGGAACTGAGAACTGGAAACCCACTATTCTCTTCCTCTGATTCTTGTCTTACCTCCTCTCGCACATCTGCTTTATTGTTCTTTCTCTAGGTTTTTCTGTAGCTCGTGTAGATGTAGAATATTATGACTGCTGCATGGCTTCAACCAAGCACAGAGATTAGCTGTCCCTAAATCCAAATTACAAACTCCTGGTAGAGAACATCTGATTAGCTCTGCTGCAGACAGATACATGTTCTGGGTCCAATCAGCTTTAGCCAAGGAGGCAGACTTACATGGTCCAAACATGGCTACAGTGGAATTTGAGAGCAACATACTTTACCGGTAGGAATGTCTGACTCTTGTCTTTCCTCACTCATCTGGTTTGACTACAGCCCATTCTGGGTGCTCTAATTATTACACGGAGAAGTCTAAGAGTCCCTCTACCCCTGACCCCAGGTTTGACCCATGACTATAGTTCTTTGAAGAGAAAACAAGTCTATGACAGACTTGGCCAATATGTTCTTATGTCAATGATTTCTCCCTTTGGAAGAACATCATATCATCACTGTCCATCCGATCTTATTCCTTATATCTTATTTGCCTTTACACACACACACACACACACACACACACACACACACGAGTACACTTACAGTATCTACTCGGAAGAAACGGCCTGCCTTCTTGCAGTTACTTCTGTCCTAGGCTACAGTAGCAGAAACCCACGGACTCTCTTTGCCAATATGAAGCAAATAAACCCCTCTCCCAACCTGTTGTTCTTACTATTTAAAAAAAATTTTTTTTTTAAGATTTAATTTTTTTATTTGACAGATCACAAGGAGGTGGAGAGGCAGGCAGAGAGAGGGAAAGGAGGAAGCAGGCTCCCCACTGAGCAGAGAGCCCGATGCGGGGCTCGATCCCAGGACTCCGGGATCATGACCTGAGCTGAAGACAGAGACTTAACTCACTGAGCCACCCAGGCGCCCCAACATACTTACTATTCTTTATGATAACGTGGAGAGCCCTTTCCCTTACAGTCACTATGTAACCAGAAGTGGAGCTGCTTACTTTCATCAGGCACAGTGGGAAGAACACATTCACTTAGGGGGCTTCGGAACAAATGGTCACCGATCCTTTCTCAACTGAGGCAGCACCTAAGGAAAGAGGTCAAGGATCATCGCCCAGTCATAAACATGTATACTTTCTACATTCTCCTGCAGTGGCAAAGAGAAAGAAACTCAAGGAGAAAAATTTACTGTTACATTTTTTGGTAGGTGGCCCAAACTTATGAATATGAGGTGTTCCAGAAATTTGTGTGCAGGTCTGTTGTTTAGAAGTCAGAACTCATTGACTATGGAATTAATATTATACTTGGCTAAGTTTAGGTTTCTGGCTGAACCGTAAATGATATAGCTGAAGTGCTAATTATTACCTTGTACTTTACTTGCTCTTAAAATTGGATTCTAGACTCTTCAGTGTCTAAGCCCTGCATTTGGATGCCTGGGTGGCTCAGTCAGTTAAGTGCCTGCCTTCAGCTCGGCTCCTGGTCCCAGGGTCCTGGGATCAAGTCCTGCATCGGGCCTCTTGCTCAGTGGGGAGTCTAATTCTGCCTCTGCCCCTTCCTTTACTCATTCTTTCAATCTCTCTCTTTCAAATAAATAAATAAAATCTTAAAAAAAGTAAAGCCCTGGGGGCACCTGGTTGGCTCAGTGGGTTAAGCCTCTGCCTTCAGCTCAGGTCATGATCCCCGGGTCCTGGGATCGAGCCCCACATTGGGCTCTCTGCTCAGCAGGAAGCCTGCTTCCCCTCTCTCTCTGCCTGCCTCTCTGCCTACTTCTGCCTACTTGTGATTTCTCTCTCTGTCAAATAAATAAAAAATTTTTAAAAGTACTTAAAAAAATAAATTAAAGCCCTGGGCCCCTGGGTGGCTCAGTTGGTTAGGTGACTGCCTTCGGCTCGGGTCATGTTCCTGGGGTCCTCAGATGGAGTCCCACATTGGGCTCCTTGCTCAGCGGGGAGTCTGCTTCTCCCTCTGACCCTCTCCCCTCTCATGCTCTCTCTTTCTCTCAAGTAAATAAATAGAATCTTTAAAAAAATAAAAATTTTAAAAAATGTTAAAAAAATTAAAGTTCTGAATTCATTTCCTTTCTGAATGCTAACTCCCCTGAACTTCTCTAAAGATCGATATTTTCTGAAACCTTCAATTTCTCTCATTCTGCAGGAGGGAGAGAGAAACCATGGAGTCCCGCAGGTGAATGACAGGTGTGGGCTCCAGGTGTGGAAAGGTGCAGGTGTACTAGATGCCACCAAAGGAAGGGTGCTAAGAGAGATTGGAGAGTAGTGAGTTTGCTGTCCTTAGTAACTCCCCTGGGAAAGGAGAGCGTCTGGGGAGGACGGCTAGGGAAGGAAAAAAATGCGTGGCTTCGATGTTTGATAAATAGGTATTATTATTGGCTATTTGATGCCTGTGTATAAAATATTTATTAACTATTTTTTCTTGCATGCAAGAGTTGAGTTGCTTTTTTCCCCTCAATTCGTCTGCACTAGATTAATAATGAGTTTTACAGCATTCCCCATTTGTTTAGCTGAATCCCTGAACTTACCTCCCTGGGGTGAGGCATCGTGGTGGCATGGGAGGCCCGACAGGTAACGGGAAGGTGGGCTCTGGCCTCTAACTGCATGGCTGTGTTGTGTAGTCACAACGTGCCTTCGTGGAGATCCTGCAGGAATGTTTTTAGTACATGATTTCATCCCCTTTTCTGACTTGGGGATTCAGAACGACTTTACATTCTCAGCAAACAGATGGACAGCAAGGTTGAAACAGGATCTCGTACCGAAATAGTCCTTGAGTCATCCACTTTGACTGTTCCCTCTTCCAGGAAACTTGCCTCTTCCTTCTTGCAGGAGGCCAGTGCTGAGAATTCATGCTGGACTCTCTTCCCAATGTATGTTTTCTATTCTTCTTGGTTAGGATTGGGCTTCTGCTGAGATAAGGAAAACTGTCTAATTTGTTTTGGCAAAACACCTGGCCTTTTGCTCTAAGTAGATGTTTAAAAATAGAATTAAAATGTTTTACATCAACCTTCTATTTTTGGCCTCCTTACAAAAACGTTCCTGATGTGAGAACAAGGGGAGATTAATTTCACCTATAAGTTTACTTCGGGAGGTAGGCGTGCACTAGCAGAGTGTCGCTCGGCCTGGGTCTTGGGCTCTAGACCCCGTTGTGCCAGTCACCGGCTGTTTAAGCGAGAGAAAGTCTGTTCATTGTTCAGTGCCCAGGTTCCTCATCTGTAAGAGGGAATGACAAAACCAGCCGAAAGCGTGTGGCGAGCTGTCAACGAGATCGTGCATGTGAGAGTGTCAGATGTAGTAACACTGCGAGAATAACAGGTTCCTATTTGTTTTCAGACGTTGGAAAGATCCTTCCTCTGTAACAAACTAGTTTATAATGAGCATGGTCTCATTCACTTAGAGATTTGTTGGTTCCAAGCCAAGAGTCCCGTACTCAAGGCCTTTTACTCGGTCCTTGCAGGAAAGGGGTAATAGTTTTCACTCCTTTGTCATTAGAGCCTCATTTGAATTTTTGAATGCGGCATGAAATAAAGCCCCGTGTTATTCAGGGCACGGCACGGTACAGACCTCAGTGCCTGCCTCTTGCTTGTTTGGAACATTTATTGTTATGTTTTCGGATGAGAGGCAGAAGTTGATATGATTATCAAAGGAACATCTTGAGCTGCCTGAACTGTTGAACGGAAACAATTAGCCTGAACTGGGCAGGCAGCCACTCAAATTGACCGTGTTCTTTGGAGCTCTGATTCCTGCCTCCCCATGTCCAGCTTGGGCAGCCAAAGGTAGGGCCCGCCACCTCCGTGTTGTCCCAGGCCCTCCCTGCAGGAGTCTGTGTAGCAAGGAAAGGTTGCAAAGATGGGAAGTTTTGTTTGCTTGTTTTGCTTTTCAGAATTTAAGTAACAGCATCAGACTCTGGGGGACTCTGGAAAGTTCTGTCTCCGTTGGTCAAAGAGGATACGATTTTGGATCCGTGAGGAGGAATGCTTCAGCCTAGATGGGCCCATTTGGTCATAAGAATGGAAGACAGGGGGCCTCTTGTGTGGCTCAGTCAGTTAAACGTCTGCCTTTGGCTCAGATCATAATCCCAGAGTCCTGCGACCAAGTCCTGCATTGGGTTCTCTGCTCTGTGGGGTGTCTGCTTCTCCCTCTGCTTCTCACCCCATCGATGCTCTCTGAGTAAATAAAGTCTTCAAAAAAAATTAAAAAAAAAAATCCAAAGCAACATAATATTTAAAAAAAAAAAAGAAAGAAAGAAAGAAAGGAAGACAAGTGCTTGACAAGAACTTCATACTGGACCAGTAGGATGGTCAAGGAGACTTACCCCAAAGTTTCTGTCATTTGCCTTGATTAGTTCTCTCTCCCCTTAACACCGCGAGCGGAAGGAGCCTTCCTTCCTCACTCGGTCCTTGGTTTGCTCTGTTCATGTCTCCCGCAGCTGAACGGTTTATCTTCAGGAACCAACGCTTATCAGGGCAGTCATAAAAGCTGCTTTTGGTCTTCAGATAAATGTGGAAGTTTTCACATATTACTAATGAGCCTCGTTGGAATTAAGAAAGCACTGGATATGAATAATGATGAGGGATAAAGTTAGAGGTGACTTTCTATGAGGATTGTCTGCTTTTAGTACAGCCGGAAAAGTTTATAAATGAGTAGTTTGTAAGTTTTTTGTTGTTGTTGTTTTGTTTTTTTAATGGCATGCCTGGGCTGGTGAATTTTTTTTCTGCCATCAGCAAAGCTTATCTGCTACGCATCTCTCTCTGTTTGCTCTCACCCTTCCTTTTCCCCAGCGTCTTCTCTGTCGGCTCCCACACTTTGTGGCCCAGACTCTTCCCTGTTCTGTAGGGCGAGGCTGGCAAAGCTGCTCCCTGGGACCACGGGGCACCGCACTGCCTGGTAGAGACGGCTGACTTTTCCCATGCCATGCGAAGCGTTCTGTTCTATACATTGTTGCACTGCCAGCACCTCATGATGAACCTGGTAATAACTTAATACATGTTTGCTGAAGGAGTGCCTTCATTCTGGGTAAGAGCATTCTACTCAAGATGGAAGACTGGAGGAGGCCATCCGTCCAGCCTGATGGGGGAGGAGGAGGGAAGTGCAAGTGGAGAGGGTGTGTCACCGTGAGTGTCGTGTTGGGGCAGGAGGAGTGGCTCATCAGGGGAAGAAGGAGGGTCAGAATGGCATAGGCAGGTGGAGAACCAGGGGAATTTGTGAAGGGGAAATCGTTTTGTATGGTTGTCACGTACATGCAAAGGGAAAAGGGGGCAGAAGATGGATCTGGAAAGGTAGGCAGGTTATATGGTACTTTGAATTTTGTGCCGCATAAAAAAATCGTTTAGGGGGCACCTGGGTGGCTCAGTGGGTTAAAGCCTCTGCTTTCGGCTCAGGTCGTGATCTCAGGGTCCTGGGATCGAGCCCTGCGTTGGGCTCTCTGCTCGGCAGGGACCCTGCTTCCCTCTCTCTCTCTCTGCCTGTCTCTCTGCCTACTTGTGATCTCCGTCTGTCAAATAAATAAATAAAATCTTAAAAAAAATAGTTTAGGTGGCATTGGAGCTCATAGGTCATTTGATTTGATGAGTCATTATTTAACTATTTTTTATAGCAATTATTTCACAGTAAATAGGTGGGTCTATGGGTCCATGTTCGAAACAAAAATTTGCTGGGCTCACAATCTAAGATCTTGGGAGTTTTAGGGGATTCTACCTGACTTAGAGGTGAAAACATAGGAGTCATAATGTAACCCCAAATGGCCTATATCATGAGACAGCTCTCTAGCCCAATCTGTATTTAAATGAGCCTTTTCTAATGTATCATCTACTAAACATTTATAAATGTATTGAACTTAGATCTTTTCCTATAATGACTACTTCTATGAAGAGATGAAGTAACAAATACAAAAGACTTAGTACCAAGTACTCTGCCTGACACACAGTGGGTGCTCAAAAGTATAATCTGTTTCTTCCTGCAACTGGCCAGACCTGAGGAAGCTTCCACTTTGTGAATGTTTTGGAGAAATTGTTAAAAAAAAAAAAAAATCACAAAAACAAAAACACCAAAACCCACGACACCCTGTCTCCAAGTGTATATTTGTTGAAATATCCGCTAATTCTTTGGTAGGAGTTTGGAATTTCCTTGGTGATTTTAAACAAGACTTCCTCTATTAAATGTGCTCATTGTGTAAGTCTGAGATCACCAAGGCTGATCTGATGTGAACACAGAGTCTTCAAAGCCTTGGTGGGACTACCTGTTTAATAGTTGCTTACATTTAAAAAATATTTCTAGCCCCTGGCACTTCAGGGTTCAGTGAATCATGCTGAGACACTGATTCTTGACAGGCAAGAATATGTTTTTCTCCTGGATTTGTAGGTGGGCAGCAGGTTAACTGATATCTACTGGTACCTGTGAATGCCGAGGAGGAATTGAGATGCCAGGTTGGAAAATGAAAACTTGCACTACGTGTTTGCTGGGTGCTGTCCAGAAGTATTGCACGCTCTTTGGTTTGTTTTGATTAAATTCCAAGGTGATACAATCATCCGGCTGTTAAAAATAATTAATTGTCTTGTTCCTACTCAGAAGTGTAATGATTATGGATTTGCAAGTCCAAATGCTTTTGCAGTGGGACACTGGAACACAACTGTTGTTACTGGGACTGAGCCTTTAGGTGAGCACGGCAGATCACCAGGTCACATCGCCAAGACACCTTTCAGGGACCATTTATTTCTCTGGAGATGTGAGATTTTTCCAAACCCCAATTACTAGAAGTAATAGAATGATTAAGCCACTTGGACAAAAACAAAGCAAAACCATCCCAAATATAAAAAGTCGAGATTTTGAAGATCACGTTTCCTAATTACATGTTTCAATTCAATTGGAAATCAATAATAAAAATTTGACCTCCCAAAATATCATTTGAAACTAAAAAATACTCTCCCAGATAAACTTTTGATCAAAGAGTAAATTGAAAAGATGGTACATTCTTTATTATTATTATTATTTTAAAAATTTTAAGGTTTTATTTATTCATTTAACAGAGAGGGAGAGTACAAGCAGGGAGAGCGGCAGGCAGAGTAGGAGGGAGAAGCAGGCTCCCTGCTGAGCCAGGAGCCAGATGTGGGACTCGATCCCAGGACCCTAGGACCAGGACCTGAGCCAAAGGCAGATGCTTAACAAACTGAGCCACCCACGTGTCCCGAAATGGTACATTCTTTAGAAAGCAGTAAAAATTATACTTTGTACCCCAATTTTTAGGGCATAGTATATACCCAAAACTTTACTCCAAGAAAAACTTAAAACAGTAAATATATATATACACATATATGTGTGTGTATGTATATATATAAAACACATATTACATATGTAATATATATCTTTTATTCATGAAGAAAAGATTAGCAGAATATCTACTTCCCTCAAAAAAGAAAAAAAAGGTTCTGATAAGTTGAAAGTTAGAATTAATGATATAGGAAGAAAAAAGCAGAAAGACTAAATCAGACCAAAAGTGGGAAAAGTAAAAAAATTTTAAGTTAGGATTGAGGAAACAGACACAACCATATAAGCAAGGGAGTCCAAAAGAATGATAAGAAATATACATGAAAACTGTGCAGAAGTCTATAGAAACACATTTGAAAATATGGAAGAAAAAACGTAAATGACCAGTATCAACTCATCCAGAAGGTTCAAAAAGATCAGCAGAAGTCTCAGTTTTTGCCTGTTGTGGCACTGGTTCTGGACTCATGATTTTTCTTTTTAAAGATTTTATTTATTTATTTGACAGAGACCACAAGTAGGCAGAGAGGCAGGCAGAGAGAGAGGAAGGGAAGCAGACTCCCCGCTGAGCAGAGAGCCCCACACGGGGCTCGATCCCAGGACCCTGAGATCATGACCTGAGCCAAAGGCAGAGGCTTAACCTACTGAGCGACCCAGGCACCCCTGGACTCATCATTTTGGCATGCACTGAAATAAGATGGGATAGTAATCCTCTACCTTATTATACCAGGTTGTGCGGTGGTCTCTAATGGTGTGTGTGATGTGTGTGTTGTGAAGAATGTTTTTACTTTTAACACATGCTTAGACATAACCCTGTACCCCCCCCCCCCAAGTTCTCTCCAAATGCAAGTTAGTTTACATCCTCTTTTAAAGGACAGCATGTAGTTTGCTGGCTAATAAAATGAAACTTCTTCCTACATTGGTGGCTGAGGACCACTAATCCGTCCCAGGACTGCTGGTGGGAGAGGTACTCAGTGCTCCCAGGCCTGCCCGAAGGTATACCAGATGGTTGTGCCATTCCCTCTTCACCTGCCTCTGTGGCCTACAGAAAGCATGAAGCTGCCAGGCTGACTTCAGTGCAAAGTGTGGGAATCTGAGCGTTCTAGGTGCAGTGGTTTTGTCATTTTTGTGTGGTGTAAATTGATAACCAAATAACTTTAAAATTTACTTTGAGGGATAACTGGGTGCTCAGTGGGCTAAGCCTCTGTCTTCGGCTCAGATCATGATCTCAGGGTCCTGGGATCAAGCCCCACATCGGGCTCTCTGCTCGGCGGGGAGTCCGCTTCCCCCTCTCCCTCTGCCTGCCTCTCTGCCTACTTGTGATTTCTCTATCTCTGTTCAATAAGTAAAATATTTTTTAAAAAAATGAAATTTACTTTGAAATAGTTCCCTTTTGCAGAAAATGAGCTAAAGAGTTGAAAAGTTTCATGAAAAATTGAATTTCTGAATTTCTGTCTCTTAAGAAAGATGATAATGAGGGGCACCCAGGTGGCTCAGGCAGTTAAGGGTCTGCCTTCAGCTCAGGTCATGATCTCAGGGTTCTGGGATTGAGTCCTGCATCGGGCTCTCTGCTTGGTGGGGATCCTGCTTCCCTTTCTCTCTCTGCCTGCCTCTCTGCCTACTTGTGATCTCTCTCTCTCTGTCAAATAAATAAATAAAATCTCTTAAGAAAAAAAGTGAAGTCATCGCTATTGATCTGTTGGCTCCATTAGCGGAAGATGAGTTAACACACAGATTATACTAGTTTCATATAAATGTTACCAGATGCTTCAAAAAGAAAATCAATTACATTTTTTACTTGAATGGTGTAATTATTTTCATAAAATTCAGAAAAGCTTTTAGAAACACCATTCCGCTGAAGTTTAAATATTTAGTATTACTGTGAATTCCATTATAATTTTTTAAAAAATTTTACCATCAAAAAATTAAAAAAAAATATATTTTTTTTTAAGAAAGGGAGGGAGGGGGAGGTGCAGAGGGAGAGCGAGAATCTTTTTTTTTTTTTTTAAAGATTTTATTTATTTATTTGACAGAGAGAGATTACAAGTAGGCAGAGAGGCAGGCAGAGAGAGAGGAGGAAGCAGGCTCCCTGCTGAGCAGAGAGCCTGATGCGGGACTCGATCCCAGGACCCTGAGATCATGACCTGAGCCGAAGGCAGCGGCTTAACCCACTGAGCCACCCAGGTGCCCCAGGAGAGGGAGAATCTTAAGCAGACTCCATGCCTAGCATGGAGCCCGTCGTGGGGCTCAATCTCATGACCCCGAGATCATGACCTAAGCTGAAATCAAGAGTCTAACACTTAGCCAACTGAGCTACCCAGGTGTCCCTGAAGTTTGTATTTTTAACAGCCATATTGAGGTAAAATTTATGTACCAGAAGTTTTACCCATTTTAAGTGCACTGTTGGAAGACTTTCAGAAAACTTGTGCAATTGTACAAACATCATGCTGTTCAGTTTTAGAACACTTCTCGTCCCCCCCGGGGAAGCTGCCTGGCACTCTCTGGATTCAACCCTCACATTCAGATCCAGCCCCTGGCAGGTGCTGAAAATGATTTCTTTTTCAGTGAGAACACAAATAAGGACTTTGGTGGGGCACAATGTCCAAGTATACACAATGGAATTGCTAGGATAAGAAATCCGTGAAACAAAATCTTAAAAAAAAAAAAAAGGACTGGGGGTGCCTGGGTGGCTTAGTCGGTTAAGCATCTGCTTTTGGCTCAGGTCATGATCCCAGGATCCTGGGATCGATCCCCGCATTGGGCTCCCTGCTCAATGGGAAGCCTGCTGCGCCCTCTCCCACTCCCCCTGCTTGTGTTCCCGCTCTTGCTCTGTCTCTCTCTGTCAAATAAATAAATAAAACATTTAAAAAAAAAAAAAAAAGGACTGATTTTACTGGGGCACCTGGGTGGCTCAGTCGGTTAAGTGTCTGCTTTCAGCTCAGGTCATGATCTTTGGGTCCTGGGATCGAGCCCCGTATGGGGCTCCCTGCTCAGAAGGCAGTACTTTTCCCTTTGCCCCTCCTCCATGCTCGTGTTTTCTCCCCCTTTCTCTCAAAATAAATAAAGTCTTTAAAAAAAAAAATCCATGGAACAGAAATGTGCATCTATAACGGCATAGAGAAGTCGTTATTTCTTTCAAACAAACTACAATGAAAGTCGAATTAACAGCCAAATTTCACAAATACTCTTCTACACTGAGTTGGGGAACTACAACATTTTTGTGTTGCAGCTGATGTGGAGAATGAAAAGTTTTTTGGCATCCAGCACGTGTTTTCTGTCCTTGCTGATCTCCTCAATCAGATTTTACAAATATTTTGAGTCTTTGAAGAACTGCTTTGTAAATCAGTGCTAATCAATAATATTGACTGTTTTTTTTTCTTTTGCAAAAGAGTCCTCTAAATTTGTATTTTGTTTGAGATCAATTAGAAATTTTTAATCAAAGTATTAATTAACGGAGCATGCAAAAAAAATTCAGCTTTTGAAGTTTTGTAAATTGCAGTTATGGAAAACAAACCTCGCAAACAGGAAGGTGCTAGAATTTATCGTTGTAAGGTAGGAACTGAGCAACGTAAGTGAAAAGAATTAAAAAACGGTATACAGGGTTTAATTTTGAAATTTTATAGTTGCACTTAGAATATCTGGAATTGAGGGAAGATTCTTTTGATAGAAATACTATTTTTAGTAGGATACACTTGTGTTTTTCTCAAGAATTCAAAATAGATTAAATTTGAGAAGGTCTGTGATTTCAAGGGATTTAACTTTGATGAAACAGTAAAAGGAATCATAAGTAGAATTCATTTTATGAAATTTTTTGTATAACTATTTCTCCAAGAAAGATATTAAAAACAAAAAAAAATACAGTATCTTTTAGAATACTTTGGCTTAAATATTTACAGGTCTCAGTATAAAATACAAATTAAGAATACACTCCATGCAGTAGAATTTTCTTTGAGCTTACCAGGTATTTGGGCAGTGAAGAGAAAGTATATCTCAATTAAAAATATTATGGTCTATAGAAAAGAGTCTATTGAAGGATTCAATAATTTCAAATGTATTAACATGAAATATACCTTTGAAGAACAGTCCAGGAATTTTTATAAAAAATAAAAAATAAGATTATATTGAAAATATAACATCTTTCATAAAAATACCAATGATTCAGTATTAGTACCAAACTGATTAAGTACTTGAATATGCACCAAGAATAATTTCTCTTGCCATATTTTAATTTTTGTTTTTTTATTTTTTATTATTATTATTTTTTAAGATTTTAGTTATTCATTTGACAGAGAGAGAGAGACAACGAGAGAGGGAACACAAGCCAGGGGAGAGGGAGAGGGAGAAGCAGGCTTCCTGCTGAGCAGGAAGCCCAATGTGGGGCTCGATCCCAGTCATGACCTGAGCCAAAGGCAGAGGCTTAACGACTGAGCCACGCAGTTGCTCCTAACTTGCCATATTTTTAATATTAAAATAAACCATATAAAGAACTTTAAAAATTGTTTTAATGAATGCAAACATGTTGTTTTATTTATTTAAAGGTTTACTTCTGAAAATTTCTGAATTGAACCCGTCAGTCCACCAATATATTTGTCCACAAACCAACTATTTTGTCAACCAGTATATATTTTATTTTATTTTTTATTATTATTATTTTTAGATTTTTTTATTTATTCATTTGACAGATAGAGATCACAAGTAGGCAGAGAGGCAGACAGAGAGAGAAGACGAAGCAGGCTCCCGGCTGAGCAGAGAGCCGGACGTGGGGCTCGATCCCAGGATCCTGGGATCACGACCCAGGCCGAAGGCAGAGGCCTTAACCCACTGAGCCACCCAGGCAGCCCTCCCTTTTTTTTTTTTCTTTTGGTCAACCACTATATATTTTAAAAGTGACTTGATTTTAATTGTTTATTAGCACCTTCTTTTAGTCTCAGGGTGTCCTGATTTAAATGAGAAATTTTATGGTCATTCCGTCTTTAAGAGTCAGATAATTAGGGGTGCCTGGCTGGCTCATTCGGTTAAGTGTCTGTTCTGGTCATGATCCCAGGATCCTGGGATAGAGCCCTATGTGGTTGTGGTCAGGCTCCCTACCCAGCGGGGAGTCTGCTTCTCCCCCCTGCCTCTTCCCCTGCTAGCCTGCAGGGTCTCTCTCTCCCTCTCTCTTTCTCGCATGTGCGCAAGCGTGTTCTCTCTCAAACACATAAAATCTTTAAAAAAAAAAAAAGTCAGATAATTACACTGTTATTTAAATGTTTCCAGATCATTGGGAAGGATAAGTACCTCCCCAATTCACTTTATGAAACCAGCATTCCTTTAATATTAGTATAAGACAATACAATATGGTCAAGAACGGATTATTGCGGATATAAATTTGGTTCAATATGAGAAAATCCAGCCACCAAATCCATTATATCAAAAATTCAAAAGAAAAGTAACATGATCATATTAGTAGCTGCTGAGAAAACATTTAGTAGAGTTCAGTACTACTCTTAATAAAACTCTTAAGGAGGAATAGAAGGAAATTATTTAGACATAATAAAGACTATTTGTGAAAAACTAATAACAGGTTTACTTTGTATGGTGAAATACTAAAAATAGTTAAATAAGGATCTATATGAGAATATATATGACCATCATTTTTATTTATCATTATCTTTAATCTTATAGGAAATGCAACAAGACATTGGAAGAGATTAAAAAAATTTTTCTTGTTGCTGAGATGACTGTGTATACACCCCCAAATATGAGACTAAATTAGAAACAGAACAGTCACTCTAGTAGAATGAATAAACTATTCAGGGAGATGGCTGGGTGTGAGATAAATGTAGAAATTAGAAGTTTTTTTCTAAGCAATAAGTTCTAAGAAATGGCAGAAGTATTCCCTTAAATAAAAAAACCATAAAATATACATAATATATAAATTTCCCACAGTTCAAAAACAGATATACTGGGTTTTTTAAAAATTGCATAAAATGATCATAACATTTTATATTGATGAATATTCTATTGAAGATAAGTATGAGATATAGGAATATTATAAAGCCACTATAATCAAGATAGTATTGGCCTAGCAACTGACAAATAGACCCTTGGAACAGAGTAGATTCAGAAATAGATCATTCAGGTCTTTGGGAAACCCTCAATCAAGACTGGAAACCCTAGATTAATATCTAAAATTTATAAAGAACTCTTTAAGTCATCACCAAAAAAAGCAAGGTCCAATTAAAAAATGGGCAGAGGACCTGAATAGACATTTTTCCAAAGAAGACATATCTATGACCAACAGACACTTGGAAAGATTCTCAACATCACTCAGCATCACAGAAATGCAAATCAAAGCCATAATGAGATAATCACTTCACACTAGGCAGAATAGCTAGTGTCAAAAAGACAAGAAAGTACAAGTGTTGGTGAAGATGTGGAGAAAGGGGAACCCTTGTGCACTGCTGTTGGGACTGTGAATTGGTGTAGCCACTATGGAAAATAGTATGGAGGTTCCTCAAACAATGAAAAATAGAACATAGACAGAGCACCGTGGCTAGGAGATGTCCTGGAGATAGCTTGCCTGGATTAAGTTTCCAGGAATTCCACATTTGGATATTTATCTGAAGCAAATAAAAACATTAATCGAAAATATTTGCACCCCTATGTTTATTGCAGCATTATTTACAAGAACCAAGATATGGAAACAACCTGAGCGTCCATCGGTAGATGAATGGAGAAAAGTAGAGGTGGGAGAAATACAATGGAATATTACTCAGCCGTGAAAAAGAACATGATCTTCCCATTTCCAACAACATGGCTATCTAGAGAGCATAATGCTAAGTAATGCTAAGTGAAATAAGTCAGACAGTGAAAGGCATCGTTTTTTGTTTTTGTTTTTGTTTTTGTTTTTTTGGAAAAAGCATTTGTAAAACATATTTCAGGCAAAGTTTAATAGCTGTAATTTAAAAAGAGCTCTTACAAATGGGCAGAAAAAATATAAATTATTCTAAAACAAAATGGACAAAGAATATGAATAGTTAATTCAGAGATCTAAGATAAGCGGGGAGTGTGTGCGCACGTTTCAATGATAACAGAGAAAAATGCTTACAAGACACCACAGGCTGTTAACTTGAGCACACGGTGAGTGACAGGCTGATGTGGGAAGTGAAAAACAAGTTATGACACACTCCTGACAGACCACCGAGAAGATAGAAATAATTTGAGTGCTCCCTAGGTGCCACTGAGAAATAAAGAGAAATCTGAGTGAGAAGAGGAGGGAAAGAAAGACGGACGCATCTGAACAGAGAGGACTCTGGGCAGTAAATTATTTTCTTCACTACTGGCCTTACAAGCTTGTTAATTACTTGCAACTAGTGGCACTGTGATTTCTGCGAGATAAGTGCAGTTAAGTGGGTCAGGCACAATCTGGAAGAGGGCCCTTTGCAAAGACATGTCACGTAACCACAGTTCTTGCTTCAACTGATTTTTCCTATATTTCCCAATGTAGGATTCCTCTCCAGAGGCCAAAGGGAATGAGAAAGATCCACTTAAGGAACACTGATCTGTAAGAAGGATCTCTCAGATTCCCTTGGGTTGGCCATGCAAACACTGTTGCACAGGGTTGGTGATCACAGTTGTTAATATGTAGCAAAGTCCTTGCAGAAGCTCTGCCCGAGTTCCATACCTGGGCACGTGCTGAGGAAGGTCTGGAGGACTTGAGGGGAAAGGTGAGGGTATGGAAAGGAAACAGGCTTCCCAAGTGAAAGGGAGACTTTTCTGTTGCATTATACAGAAGAGGATCCCTCCCTCTCGCGGTACCTGCATTTCCCAATCCAGCTTCCGTCTAGCTGTGGCTTCCATGCCTTAATTTGGTTTCTTTGATCTGTTGCAGATGATAGATTGTATTTGTTAGTTCTATCTGGCGTCTGGTTTCACTGGGGACCTTATGATTCACTCTTTTGTAAGAAGAGGAAAGAGGGCCACCCACTGGCACAGTGTCTGGGATGAGGATGTATGGCAGCATTGTTTGGGGACTTTTTTTTCATCGATTGTCTGATATGCAGGAATTCAGAGAAGAAGTTAATATTCGTAGAAGGATTAATGCAATCTTTGCAAATAAAAAGATTCTGAAGACTATTTCATTGGACTTTCTAGTGGAGAACCTTTCTTTTTAGAAGAAGATTTTATTTATTTATTTGAGAGAGAGAACATGAGTGGGGGTGGGGGGTATGGGGGGAGGGAGAAGCAGGCCCCCGATGAGTGGGGAGCCCGACATGGGGCTCAATCCCAGGGCCCTGAAATCATGACCTGAGCTGAAGGTAGACACTTAGCTAATTGAGCCATCCGGGACTCTTTTAGTGGAGAATCTGAAGCAGACCTAATGCAGTCATTTTCCCTGTACTTAGGTGATGGACAAGAATGCTGAGTCCCATTTTCTCCTCGGCCCATAATCCCAGCTTTCTAGTGGTGTTATATGTGGGATAGTCAGAGTCTTGAACACCTGAACCCTTTGGAGCATTGCTCTCTGGCTAAGTTCTCCATCTTGCGTCACGATGGGTTCTCCTATGGCAGCTTGAGATTATTCTGGTCAAGTTTTTCTTGTTGGGGCTCAGCTGGTTTTGACTTGCTCTGGGAGATACTCTTGTACGGTTGAAATTGAACCAAATGACATGTCTCCAGCTTTTGAAAACTTCTGTTAACAAGTCAGAGGTAATTGGATGACTGTCCTATCATTCCGAGCATATCTCCAGAATAGTTTCTCCCACATTATTTTGGTAATGCTCTTTTTTTCCCCCCAAGGATTTTATTTATTTATTTATTTGACAGAGAGAGATCACAAGTAGGCAGAGAGGCAGAGAGAGAGGAAGCAGGCTCCCTGCCAAGCAGAAAGTCTGATGCGGGGCTCAATCCCAGGACCCTGAGATCATGACCTGAGCCTAAAGCAGAGGCTTAACCCACTGAGCCACCCAGGTGCCTCTATTTTGGTAATGTTCTTAAGTCTTATTTTTATTGTGTCTAACTCTTAGTTCTGTGCTTAATACCCTCAGTAAGAATTGCCTGGGTGTAAACACGGGCCTCATTAGATGCACCAGGAAAATGCAAATGAAGCTACAGCTGTTTGGAAAGGAGAAATGGCAATTAGCAGTGGCAGAACACTGCGACCTTTGCCTCACATCTTTTCCTGTGGACAGAATTGCACTTTATTGCAGAAGCTGGTTTCCCAATACTTGTGTTCTTTCATCTGATTTTTGAAACTGAGCAAACCTTTTTTCTTTAATTTAGGTTTTAGTGCAGGATGTAATTAAAATGTCATGTCTAAGGTATGTGTTACTGATTTGCCTACTGAGGCATATTAGAAGAGCAATTTCAACTGCCTAAGAATGAATCTTGATTTAAAAAATTTTTTTTTATTTATTTAGTTGAGAGAGAGGGAGAGTGAGCAAGAGAACACAAGTAGGGGGAGGGGCGAAGGAAAAGGGAGCAGCAGACTCTGAGCCAAGCAGGGAACCCGAAGCTGGACTCCATTCTGGGACTCCAGGTCATGACATGAGCCAAAGGCAGACACTTAACTAACTGAGCCACCCAGGAGCCCTTTAATTTTTCTTTATATTAAAGAGAACAGTTTTGAAAAGAAGAAATTCCTCTTGATTCTCTTCTTATGTAGGACCTCTGCATTTTATAACGTATCTGTTATATACTACATATAATGTCGTATATATTATTATGTTGCATTTTACACATACATGTTGAGAAAGCTAGTAACTCTATTTCTATATTTACTTTTGATCTCCTATGTAGGGAAAACTTTCAGTATGCTTTGGAATTACTTTGGCTTTGCTTTTATATGACTTTAGGTAGATCACAAGTTAATAGAATTCCCATTACAGTGTGGATTGCTTACTGTTCATGCGAAGGTCTTGTTTGCCTTTTCTTTAAGATGGTCTATAATTCAGATTAGGGAATGATTCTCTGCTATGAATATCAAAATGACTACAGTCTCAGGTGGACAGTTTGTAATATCATATCTGTTATTGCTCAGGAAAAATATTGTTACAGATTGTAGTTGGCTGGATTTTACTTCTCAGTCTGTGATCTCAACTGTTACATTTATTTTTGCAGTCTAAAAGAAGCGGTTCCTTCTTAGGTTTATTTGAGGACTCCTCTTTTACCTGCCCTTTAAATACTGGGGTTCCTTTGGGTTCTCATTTCTTTCTTTCTTTTTGTTCTTTAAGTAGGCTCCACACCCAGCATGGAATTCAATGCAGGGCTTGAACTCACGGCCTCAAGATCAAGACCTGTGCTGAGATCAAGAGTCAGATGCTTAACTGACTGGGCCACCCAGGTTCCCCTGGGTTCTTTTTTCTGATTCCCGTCTTTTCACTTCCTATTTCCCTTCCTTAGATGAATAACAGTGAGCAAGTTCTTACTGTGTATCAGGGCAGGGCCGTGCTGTACAGCTGAGCAGTTCGTGTACTGCACAATTCCAGGAGATGACATTCACTGACCCACCCCAAAGACTTGGGTAGTGTCATCAGGCAGTGTGCTACCTACTTTACAAACTACTTGTTTACCCTCACAACAATCCATGAGATGAATATCATCATTCCTATTTCATAGATGAGAAGATGGAGCTTTGGGTCTGTTAAAACTTGTTTAGGGTTACACAGTAATGACCTGACAAAAGTTTGTACAGGTCCAAAAGCTTTGCTTCTCTCTACAGCATGCTCTCTTTCCTGGGTGATCTCAGCTCTTGGTGAGCTCATCCATGACCACCACCTAAATGATGCTAATTCCTGAAAGCCTGTCCACTTCAGATCTCTCTGTTGATGGCCTATGAGACAAGTCTTCCAGTATGTTCCAGGGGCCCCTCAGATTCTAAAGGATTCAAACTGAATCACCGCTTTCCGTATGACTGCTCCTCTTCCATTCCCACTCGCAGTTCGTGACACCAGCAGCCTGGGCTCCTCTCTCTCCCTAACCCCCCACATCCGATAGGATACCAGGTTCCATTCCCTTCTGTTTCTCAGATCTCTCTCCGTTTGCCCCCTACCTTTCTAGGCCAGTTATCACCACATGGGTTCAGGCTCTCATTCTTGGGTTCTGAATGCATCTCCTCTGGCTGACTTAAGACAGACACCACGTAGTGCTTGTATTGGTGTTTGCCTCTGACTCACTCACCTGGGTCCACCCTTCCCACGTGGCTGCCTGATGACTCAGCTTCAAGTTACTTTCTCCAGGAAGCCTTTCTTTTTCACCAACCCCTTTCCTTTAGCTAAATTGCTCTTCTCTGTGCTCCCCTAGACTGTCATGTGTATCACTTCACTCACCATCGCACCCTGATCATTGATTTTCTTGTCTGACTCCTTTCCTGGACTACAAGCTCTTTGGGGACAGGAACCACATGCAGTTTTCTTTGTCTTTCTAGCATCTAACAGCTTCTCTGGGAGAGCAGTAAATGCTTGGAGAGGCACCTGGGTGGCTCAGTTGGTTAAACGTCTGCCTTTGACTCAGGTCATGATCTCAGGGTTCTGGGATCGGGCTCCCTGCTCAGTGGGGATTCTGCTGCTTCTTCTTGCTCTGGCCCCCACCCAACCCTCTGCTCTTGCTCTCTCTCTGCATCGAATCTGTAGTTTGCTCTGGGTAGCATGGACATTCTAACATTGTTCATTCTTCCAGTCTGTGAGCATAGAACGTCTTTCCATTCCTTGAGCCTTCAAGTTTCTTTTGTTAGTATCTTATGTTCCCAGTGTACAGAGCTTTTGCTTCCTTGGTTAAATTTATTCCTGGGTATTTTATTCCAGATCTGAAAGAGTTGTCCACATACAATTATAGTGTTCTATGTGTTTACTTAGTCCTATTAAAATTTTAATGCAATTTCTATTAATTCACGCAGTGAAAATAATCAATGCTGTTGGGATTTAGTTATACAATGTTTTCCTTTCTCCCTGCCGTTTCCATGATCACTGCCTAATATATGTTTTCACAGCAGCAGCTTCTTCCCTTATCCTGTTGACAAAAGATTATAACTTAATTGCATGATCATTTAAAATGTGGATTCTGCGTTGAACTTTGGTTTAAGGGCCCAAAGTTTTGTATTGACAGTAATGAATTAGCTAACCTCTTAAAATGTGCTTTCTTTATCTTTCCTGATTCCTGTCCACCAACAGTGGCCGTTACATTAAGAAAATGCCTCAAGGTTGATTCTCTTACTTACTTTTATTTATTTATTTTATATTCTAAAAGATTTTGTTTATTTGAGAGAGAGAGTGTGTGAGAGACCAGGAGCTGGGTGAAGGGCTGAGGGAGAAGGAGACTCCCTGCTTGACCCTAGAGGCTTAACAGACTGAGCCACCCAGGTGCCCCAAGGTTGATTATCTTAGAATCTAAGCTACTGCTAAATTTGAAGCTAGATTCCTTGGGGGGTGGTTATTAACATGTACCTTTTCACCTAACACCATTCAGGTCTCATTCCAGTTCTGCCCCTATCTGGTTCCAGCCAACCACTTAAATCTCCCCGGACACCACGTTCCTTGTCTTTAAAATTAGGCATTGGGACTGAACTAGTTAGAACAACTTTTCAGTCTCAAATGCCCTCTGATTCTATTACTTTGGGTCCCTCCCTACTGTGCCGTCTCTGTCTTATTTTCCTTGCCTGCCTCTGCCCCCTCATCCGCCCCCAACCAAGGCACTGTTCCAGGCCTGTCCTACCATATGCACACTGTGTTCTTCAAGTACTTGGCTTTGACCTGGAGGTTTTCTTGAACATGGAGGGTTAAGAAGCAGCAGAGTTGCGCTGTCTGGGAATGGTGCCCACTGCCCCTAGTTCACTGGCCTGCTCAGATCCCCTCCATAAAGGACGACCGAGTACCCTCCTTTCAGGACGCACATTCTTGACTGCTTTTGCGAAAGTCGAGCGACCTTGCAGAGTAGGCCCAGGAAGATTCCTATGTCAGAGCAGTGCCTTTTCTAAATCGCAGCGGATCAACAGATTTGGGGCTGTGAAGCCGGTGGGGGGAGTGAGTCGATTTTATTATAGTTTTCAACCATCACACAAATCAGTGTCCTAGGTTTTGGAGTGCGGGAGGCACCTGGCTGCATGTCCTACTACAGCTTCTAGATTACTGTGTGGCCTTTTCTTTAACTGACTACGCCCTGCGAGGTTACAGTGGGCTCCCACATACACTGGTTGAGGAAGCGCTTCAAGCAACACCGTCGTGTCATCAAGGTGTGCAGGCGACCGAGGACCGTCCGGCTTTGGTTTGGTCAGGAGACGCGAAGGGACGAGTCAGGTTCGAGGTGTTTCAGAGGAGACGCGCCCGGGAAGCGTTTGTCCCCCAGGCAGGCCGGGGTCCTCAGGCGCGCAGCAGGGATTAAGAGTGTCCCCGCGGGACACGTGCGCGCCAGCACGAAGCCGGCAAGGCCGAGGGGGGCCGTGTCCCGGTCTGGGCGCGAGGAAGGACACCAAGGGCCGCCGCGGGACACCCCGGCCCGGAGGCCGTCCCCGCGGGGCGAGAGGGAGGCGTTCCGGAGCGGGGCGGCGAGCGCCCCGGGGCCGGCGTGCGGGCGCGCGGCCGCCCGGGCTCCGACGGGGTTAAAAGACCATCACCTGCCGCTGGAGCGCGACCCAGATGGGAAGTAGGAAGTGCCGCGCCTGAGCTTCCTGTACAAACAGACGCGCGGCGCCCGGCGCGCCCGCTGGCGAGCTGCGCCCCACGCTCCGCGGGGCTCGGGGCGACGCGGCCGCTCGCCGGGCCGCGGGCGGGTGTCGGGCCTCCTCCCCCTCCCGCCCTCCTCCCCTCCCGCCCTGCCCCCGCCGCCGTCCTGCGGAGCGCCGAGCGGCCGGCGGCAGAGCGCGCACGACCCGGGACGGAATGACACGGCTCCGCCTCCCCGGGGCGCGCGGCGGCCGCTGCTGAGAAGCCGGCGGCGCCCGGACCCGCGGGCTGTCCTGCCAGGTAGGGTTCGCGAGCCTTCCACGCGGGGCGCGCAGGGCCGGGCGGGCGGGGTGCCGGACTGGGATAAAAGTGGGGGACGGGGGGACGGGGGTGCGGGGTGGGGGGAGCACGAGAGACTCGGATTGCCTGGGTCGGAGCTGTATTTCCTGCCTCCGGGGCTTAAGCCGCGCGGCGTGGAGCTCGTTCTGAACGCCTTCAACACCTGTTAGCTTCTAGAAAACACGCCTCGCTCGAGGTGGAGAGAAACGAATTCCGAACAAAACAGTCTCTACAAAATGTGTGTACTGGCAAATTCGAGGGGCGCTCGGACCGCCCCGTGTCTTCCCTAAGTCCCCTTAGGGGTTGGTGGCATCTCGGACGCTTGCGCTGGGACATGCACCCCGCGGTGTGGACGCGCACAGAGATAGCAGTGAGATGGGATCTTGGCCATACGTTATCTTGTCAGGGAATTGCTGATAACCCGGAATGAAACTCTCTTCCTCCACGGCTGTTGGCAACTTGAAGTTAAAATGAAACCGATTCCCTTTCAGCAGAGAAAAGGGATCCTGAGCTGACTTTTACCAGGGCACCTTTTTGCTTTCCGTATTAGTTTCGGGCGTTCTGCTGTGAGTCCCCCTCCTCTTCTCACCTAAACTTCTCACGTTCACATTTCTCAGAAACGAATTCTCCTGTCTGGAAAAATGTCCTCTTTCTTGCCTCCAGTATTGTGTGACACTTTATTTCTTGCTGCTGCACACATCTTACCAAACATGACCTGGGGGTCCCCTTAGGACTGTCTGTGTTACTGTAATGTGGCATTTCTTGATGTTTATTTGAACAGTGCAAGGTCTGAATTAAAGAACAATGTATCTAACTTTTCTGAAGCGGCAGATTGGTGGTGGTGTTGGGGTGGTGGTGGTGGGGGGGGGTCGTTGGCCCAGAAGCAAAAGAAATGAACTTTGGGATGATTCAGTGCTTAGGGTGTGCGTAAGAGGCAAAGGGAACCCAGCCAGCCTTCGCTGAGTTACTGGCTAATTAAAGTATCCGGCTGCTGCCGATTTCACTGAGATGAGCCCCCTGGTCCCTTTCACATCCCACTGCTTTGTGGGTCCCTTCTTCTCCCGACTCTATCCTCCCTTTCCCTTATGAACAGAACTGTAGTCCTGTTCAAAGTAGCGGCCCCTTAAGTATTTCTGGAACCCTCTTGAGGAGGAGGTAAGAAAGATCTTTGTAGCAGACCCACGAGCCACACTGAGATAATTGTATTAAATCCAGGGTCACGTTGTCACACCCTCCTGTTTTACCCTTGCACACTTGTGACTGGTCTTTTTTTCTTTGTGGTGGGCACACAGGTGGAAAAATAGGAAAGAGAAAAACCCTTTTGCTTCTAAAGTAGCCTCTCACTGACTGTCTTGATGAGTAAACAGATACAAGGTAACTGTGCACAGAGAATGTAAGTATGAAAAAGACGTTAGAGGGGGCCTGGGTGGCTCAGTGGGTTAAGGCCTCTGCCTTCTGCTCAGGTCATGATCCCAGAGTCCTGGGATCGAGCCTCTTATCGGGCTGTCTGCTCAGCTGGGAGTCTGCTTCCTCCTCTTTCTCTGCCTGCTTCTCTGCCTACTTGTGATCTCTGTCTGTCAAATAAATAAATAAAATCTTAAAAAAAAAAAAAAGAGTAGCAGAATCCACTCCTTGACTTTTTATTTAAAACAAACAGAAGAAAACATAGCCCCCCCCCCCCCCCCGCAAAACCCCCAAACCAATCACCCTAGGTAACTTTCTCTTGCACTACTGTGCTGGAAGTGAGCTGTGAGTGTGGTCAAGCACTGTCCATTTACCCAGAGTTTTACAAATATTTACAGTCATCTCTGCCAAATATCTTTGCACTGAGCCTCACAGAACATTCTCAGCATTCAAAAGCTCCATTCTCATGAATGGCTTCAGTTCATTGGCAATTTAAAGGCATCTGGGCTTCCAAACTAGGTCAGTTTAAGACACGTCTTTTTTTTTTTTTAATAATTAGTTTTTGGGTCTCCCAGATTGTGAATCAGGTTTTCTGAGGCAAACTTGACAGCAGAGAGAAAAGTTATACTCTGTCTAAAAAGAAAAAAACTTATTTTATCTCTACAATAACCATTTAGCTTCCGGAAGATGATCTTTCTCTTCAACAATATGAGTCCTTTTAATCTGAGGAAGTATATTTAAATTTTTGTTTTCGAGAAGCAGTTTTAATATTTTAGGTATTTAGAAACATTCATGAGGACATCGGAGTCATTGCTCTTGGTGTATCTGCTAATTCTGGCTTCCGTGTTTCCCCTAGCCTTAACTGACAGCATTACTTTCTTGTCAAGTGAGGTTCTTGTGTTTGAAATCACCAGTTTGAGGTAGAGGTCAGGAATCATGCTGAACCCAGATATTGGGAGAGGAGCAAAGTCCAAACGGTTTTGGGACTCAACCTACTTTGTGCAACTGATTATTTTGGATATGGGAGCGGGGCCAAGATGCCACACAAATCATGCTTTCCACTTCGAGCTTTGGGGAGTAAGTATCTGCAGCCATTGCTCCCAAGTCCTGAGATTTTGTTTTCCAGGGATGCCCACCCGAATTTTTAGAAGCTTCTTAGCTATTATAAATTATCAATATGCTTAGACTTTGAATTGCCGGAAGTGAATGCACATGAGAGCCGGGCCTTTTAACATTCTCTCTCCTCCATGTACTTGTAAAGAAGTTATCTGCTGTGGGATTGAGTGACTACTCACTATTTGCCAGGTGTGGGCTAGATGTTGACGATAGAAAGATGGATAAGAGGGGGCCTCTGTCGCAAAGGAATTGGTGTAGGATCGGAAGTGATGTTGTTCTGGAGTGGCAGCTTTTAATTTGTGTTGTTCTGAGTGAACCTGAGTACGTTAGAGGCTTTTCATTTTGACATTTTTCTTTCTTTTTTTGGATAATGTTTCCTATGTATGCCATCAAGTTAAGTAACTTGAAGGGGCATAACAGCACCAAAGTTAATTTAACTATTTACATTTTAATTTGCTTGTTCACCTTTAGGTACATGTGGGAGGTCTTATACTAATGTTCTGTTTTTATTAACTTTGGCATTCGCTTTTTCTTGGTCGATGCGTACTTCGAAACCCAACGCATCACACTGCAGTGGTTATTAAAACACGGAAGATTAATATAATACATTGAAGAGAGGAGAAGCGGTCAACGTTTTGCAACACAGAATGAGAAACTTCTCATATGACGAGGCCTCCGTCCTTGGACTGAAAAACACAACAACTTCAGTGAAATAGACTCTTTTATTTGCAGCTGAAGAGCCTGTGGATCTCGTGGCTTTTAGTGTCTGTTAAAGAATGTACTTCAAAATCCATGTCTTACTGGTTTCTAGTTCCTTTGCAGTCATGAGTTTGAGTCCCAGGCCTTTAATCAACTAGTTCTTTGTCTTTGCGGGAAGATAGAACAAGACATCTCTCATTTGTCTCTTTGCTGGACTTACGGCTGAAGCTATAAACCCACAAATTATCTTATGTATCATTATGTATGAAACTATCTATTGACAGCCTCTTCTGCTAGTTTACTCTTTGTAAGCAGGGTCTGGATATAACCACCTTACATCCCTACCATCCAAAGTGTGCAGTTCAGTTCTTTGTGGATTGACTTGGTTTCCTACATTATTGATTTTTTTTTTTTTTTTAAAGAAACTGCTTTGGCAAAGGCACACAAAAATACACATGCTGTTCATTGCTTAGTGTGGAAAGGAAGGGAGTCCTCTCCCAAACCGTTTTAAATTTATATCTCATTAAAATTTCTGTATGAAACTTTTAACTTTCCAGGGTAGTACATACATGTGTTTTTGTTCATTTGGAGAAAACATTGGATTTAGCTATTTGTGCTTTAGCCGCTGTAGTTTCCTGGTAATGTGGTAACCCAAGAAATCAGCCCATCTCTTGCTCTATGGGGCTTTCTAAAATAACACTTCCCCTTGATCTGTTAATTACATCATTGTCTGACCTGCCTTTAAGTGGCGTTCCTTCCTGCTTCTGGGAGCTTTGTTGTTATGCCAGGCAGGGGGAGGAAAATTATTCAGCAGGGCTCTATGAATAATTGTGGGAGGCAAGGGAACCATTGATTAAAAAATGGGGTGGGCAGGGCACAGTGGTTTCAAGGAGAGAGCTACCATGATGCCTGAAATTACAATGCCAAAAATATCATTGAGCTCTTATTCTCATATTCCCTCCTACCTTCTTTGATAAGTTTTTATTGTTAGAAAAGCCAGGAATGGATTTTCTCCCCTTGGGCCTTTCCCTACAGTGGCAATGAGAACACGGAAAGAAGGTGAGAAAAAAAATAAATGTACTTTTTAGAAGGATCAGCATTTTGTAGATGTTAAAATTTGCCATCTGAGATGCCTGTCCTCTGTAGGACTTAGAGAATGAACCTTTCACAATGTCATCTACTTTGTTGGCCATTATCTCCACAAATCTTTCCATATATATCTCCTATATATTTCGTAGGAAAAAAAAAATCGAATCTTTTTATTCTCACCGTAAAAAAAATTTTAAGTGTCTGAGGCGATGAATGTGTTAACTAACTTCATCATGGTAATGATTTTGAAACATGTATAGACAGATATGTACATACACACACATATATGTGTGATTGTTACATTGTATCCCTTAAATTTATAGTGTTATATATCGATTATATCTCAATAAAGCTGGAAGAAATTTAGATCTTATCCATAGCTGTACCAGACTTTCTACAGAACCTAATTTCAAATAGCAAAGAGACTGTTTAGTAACAGTACTTGCTAATACTTAAGAAGCTCCTCCTAACGGAATATCTGTCCTATTTACCTGTGTGATAGTTAATAGGGATACATTTGCATGTCAGTTCCATTTTTAGAGGATAGCAGTCTCCAGGTTACACATTTATATCCAGGTTACACATTTATTTCCATCCTGGTAACTGTTGAGATCAAGATGTTAAAACTAAGGCATTACAGACTGGAGTATTGTTTCACTTTCTGGTTTCCTCTGAATGAGGCTGAAAAGCAGGGGGGAGAAGAAGAATGCCGGGGTCCCCTGTCGTATCAAATGAGGCACAGCGGTAAACAGCCTTGTACAACAACACTGCGACCTCACACGGCCCAAGTAGGTGAATATTTTCTTCCATCACGTCTAAGAATTAAGTATTTCTTAGATTTTTTCGTACTAGAGAATAATAATGACTCTGTGAATGTGATGCTGGGCATCTACTCATTGGCCTCGAGCATTATTCTTTTAAAAAATAATTAAATAGACGGGGCACCTGGGTGGCTCAGTGGGTTAAGGCCTCTGACTTCAGCTCAGGTCCTGATCTCAGGGTCCTGGGATCGAGCCTCGCATCAGGCTCTCTGCTCAGCGGGGAGCCTGCTTCCTCCTCTCTCTCTGCCTACCTGTGATCTCTCTCTCTGTCAAATAAATAAATAAATAAAATCTTAAAAAAAAATAAATAGATATAAAATATTTCTGTTTTTCTGATATTACTGCATTTGTACTGGCCCCTCTAGTCCTTGAATGACTAGAGAGTGGGTCAAAGCCGAGAGGAGAATCCCAGCACTGTCCACTATGGAGGTCTACCCTAGGTCCTTGCCTCATGAAACACTAATACCCATTGCGCTGGCTGCTCCACCAGCCAACTGGTCTACCTTCCATTCCAGACTGTATTTAGGGTAGAAGGACAGCAAATGACTATTGGCTGATGAGGGAGGGCCAGCCCTTTGCTAGACTCAGTCAATACTATTTGAGTCATTAATAGCTTCTGTTAAGGATGTGGACTACCAGTGAAATAAATAATTGTATTGGGCAGAAGTGCTAAGGTCAACACAATACTAATTTTCAGATTTTGTTGAGTAGAATCTGGTTGCCTGACATGTCATTCTCAGTTGGTGCTGGGAGAGCTAACAAGGCAGAGATGGGCTCTTGGGATGGCTGTATCTTTCTGTTCTGTTAGAGCATTGGCTTCCTGAGAAAATCTCTATTATATAAAGGCAACACTTCAGCCTTACCTTCCCCACCACCTACGCATCCTGAAAACTTTTCCCTTTGTTAGCTCTCCCTGAGTCATGCATTCATATCTTTTATTTCAACTACCTCACAGGAATGACTCAGTGTCCTACATGGGCAGTAAACATTTTGGGAATATTCTTGTGTCTCTTCTTCTTTTTTATTCCTTGATCTTGAGTAAATCTTAGACTTTTATAGCATAGTTTAGAATTAAGACCTCAGCACAGATCAACAGGCTTTTCACATAAATATTCTGTTACATCAGTAATATCCAGTTGATTTCATTTTGTTCACTTTCTCCTCTTCTTAGTCTCTTTATTTATTTTTTAATTTTTTTTCCTTAGTCTCTTTAATTGTGCTTTATCTATTTATCTAAATTTTACAGTTTTTGCTGAATGGTGTAAAAATTCCTGAACAACTAGGTAAGTATCCTGGTGAAACCTTATCTCTTCCAACTTCATTATCTTTTTGTGCAATGGAATAATTGCTGTGATTTTGGGTAGTGAAACAGGCGTAAACTACATTACTTAAAAATACTTTTGAATGTTGGCTCTCCTATCCTCTCCGTTTTTGGAGCAGATTGCTTTTTCAGGCCGTCAGTGGAATATGAAAATTCCTTATACATCCTGTGCTCCCAGCATGGTTTGTGAAGTACTCCTTTCCTTGGCAATTCTAATGAAAACACATGAGGGGAAAAGTGACTTTTCTGCTCTTTCCTATCAGATTGTACTAGCTATTCACATAATGAACACTTTATAGTACCAGAGACAGTCAGGCTAGGTGGAACTGCTGGTTCCCCTTTCTTGGTAATGTGGTGCAAAATCAGATGTTTCAGAGGGGCTTTCTTTGCTTGCATTGCCCAACCCATCTGCCCTGTTAACGGGGGCTGCTCGTATTTCAGCAAGTCATACTTCTACAGTTTGGGTGAAGTCCGCCCTATCCACACCCCAGTCAAAAAGTTCAAACCTAAAGGCAGCTGTCAGCTCCCTGCACCCTACCCCCCCCCCCCGCCCCCACCAATATATCCCTTGTGTGTTTTGCCAAAATTCTTTTCTCATTGGGTTCTTGACACCCAATAGAGGCTAGGTCCCATTTGTAATAATTATAAAAGCAATTATAATTGTTAATGTTTCAAAACAAATGGGAGGGGGGTGTGGAGCATTCAAGTCACTTTCTTATTTTAGGTAAAACATGAGGTATGAGGCAGAACAAGTTGGGCAAGCTAGTGAGAAGGGATTACGGGCTGTCTGCATGGAAGAATTTCTTGGAACCTGGAGGGGAGTGGGTGTGGGTTGTCCGTGTACCTGTGAAGGCGTAGTCCTCTGAAAGGGTCAGGAGCTGCAGGGGTGTGGTCCCCTTCCTCTGGACACCCTCTCTGAGGTTCATGCCATGTGCTCATGGTTTGGGTGGGCTGGTGAGTTTCTGCTATTGGTGGTTGCATGTCAGAGACTGAGGAATCCCAGTAAGCCAAACAGAAGGCTGCTAGGACACCTGGCAGCCACTCACCAACATCTCGAGGGAGGGAGTGTCAGGGTTCTCCTGATGATTGCTTGAAGAGCTCTATGTGTGATGAATCAATGGGGAAAGAATTTCCTTTCTTCTTCTTCTTCTTTTTTTTTTTTTTTTAATATTTTATTTATTTGTCAGAGAGGGAGAGCATGAAAGAGAGGCAGAAAGCAGGGGAGCAGCAGGCAAAGGGAGAAGCAGACTCCCCACTGAGCTGGGAGCCTGAAAGAACCCTGGGATCATGACCTGAGCTGAAGGCAGATGCTTAACTAACTGAGCCACCCAGGCATCCCTGGGGAAAGGATTTCTCGTCTGATGCTCTTTTTTCTTCATAAAGCACTCCCTGTGTGTCATTCACTTTTAAAACTTTCATTATTGATTTTGCCCAGAGTGAAAAACCAAGAAGCTGGTTTTCCAACTGTGCCTGGCAACGCCTTCAGCTTCTGTGGTGGTGCCTGGAGGGAAAGGTCCTGGGGACCCGGCCCAGTGCTCCCAGGAGCCTAGTGCTCCCAGGACCGCTTCCACCAGCACTGGTCCGCCTCCTCTCCTTGCGCTGGTGGCAGTTTACTTAAGATGGTGTTTCTTTAAAATTCCGTGGCTTCATGTGTTTGAATGGAATTGGCGTTTATGGTGTGCAGAAAAATAAATCAGTTCTTTTTGAAGAATCTTTTTGGATTGCTCTTATCTCAGAGAGGTGAAATATGTGACCCCCTTCCTCTGTCTCAGTTACAAGCTCCGCCTTGTTTGGAATGCTTGGAATTTTTGTTGTTGTTGTTTTAACAAGACAGGTTTCTGCTTTGGAAAAGGCTTTTGTCATAAAAATATTTTCATATTTAAAATATACTTTAAACAGTTGCATATATATTAAATCACTTTATTGAAGTATGATTGGCAGACAAGAAGATGTACATATTTAACGTAGACAATTTGATGAGTTAGAAGATAAATATATGCCTGGGGAACAGTGTAATGCCTTTATTTAACAATGCTATGTTGTATACTAAAACATTTGCTAGGAGGGTAGATCTTCTGTGAAGTGCTCTTACCGTAAATACATGCACACAAGTGATGACACATAAAGGGGGCAGGAGGAAGCTTTCATCTTTCTGATGGAAGCATAATACTCCATAACGTATATGGACCACATCTTCCTTATCCATTCATCCGTTGAAGGGCATCTTGGTTCTTTCCATAGTTTGGCGACCGTGGCCATTGCTGCTATAAACATTGGGGTACAGATGGTCCTTCTTTTCACGACATCTGTGTCTTTGGGGTAAATACCCAGGAGTGCAATTGCAGGGTCATAGGGAAGCTCTATTTTTAATTTCTTGAGGAATCTCCACACTGTTCTCCAAAGAGGCTGCACCAACTTGCATTCCCACCAACAGTGTAAGAGGGTTCCCCTTTCTCCACATCCCCTCCAACACATGTTGTTTCCTGTTTTGTTAATTTTGGCCATTCTAACTGGTGTAAGGTGATATCTCAATGTGGTTTTAATTTGAATCTCCCTGAGGGCTAATGATGATGAGCATTTTTTTCATGTGTCTGATAGCCATTTGTATGTCTTGATTGGAGAAGTCAAAAGATAGATTATCTAAGAGATAATCTAAAAAGTAGTCAATTATGTCTTCATTTCTCAAGGGTCCTGTGTCTCTTTCTAAAAAAATAAGATGGAGGCACCTGGCTGGCTTGGTAGATAGCCTTGGCAGGTAGCATGCAACTCTTGGTCTTGGGGTTATGAGTTTGAACTTCACACTGGGAGTAGAGATTACATTAAAAATTTAAAAAAATAAAAAATAATATAGGTTGAGACTGTAAGAAATAATTGACTTTGTTGAAGAATACCTAGATCTCCTGCTAGGTTAGAACAACAGGATTTATCTATTCATAACCGCTTCCTCTGGATGGGCTCCATGTAATTGACATTTGTGGTGTTGGGTGGCTGGGCCTGTGTCATTCCCGTTTTCCCGACTCAGGAAGCATTACTGGCTACTTTCTTCTTCCTCCTCCTCCTTCCTTCTTCCCCCTACTTCCTCCTCCTTCTTTGTCCTTCTCCTTCCCCTCCTCCTTCCCCCTCCCCCTGTCTGTCTTCTTCTAAAATTGTATTAAGTTTTAACATTTTAATTCCAGTGCAGTTAAAATGCAGTGTTATATTAGTTTCAGGTGTACGCGATAGTAATTCAACAATTCTATGCATTACTCAGTGCTCGTCATGAGAAGTGTACTGGCTGTGTTTCTTCTTGATGTTTGACTTGGGATTTCTTTTTTTTGGGGGGGGGGCAAAGATAGTCCGAATATGTTGTATGCACTGTGTTGGGAAAATAGAAATGTGAAGACCGCAGTTGGGGGAGATTGATAATATCCCCATTTTGATGTCTTGCAGAAACAGACAGGTGGTAGTTGTCTGTGCGTAAACTGGGAAGAGGAGAGAGGCAGAATCGCTCATTTTTACTCCTAATTGACCCTAAAGTGAGATTTTTTTCTTAACTTCAAAATACTGTATTTGATAGGCATGTTGACTTGGATGATAGCTCATTAATAGTTAATCAAATAAGAACACCATGTCTCAGACCTTATTGAGCCTTTCCAAAATATTATGGAAGCTGATCATTGATTATTTTTCTATTCAAATTTATTTTTAATCTAGTCCAGTACTACTCAAGGCATAGGTGAAAAACCTTGAGTATTTCAGGTTACTAGAGTCAGTAACTATTGATTCTTTCTGGTGTGACATTAAGATAGTGCAGTTAGATCTTATAGATTTTTTTTTTCCCCTTCCATCTCATCCAGTTTTGTTTTCTTTCCCTTATTTTTGTACTTTTGAACCTATATGTTGAGACGTAAGCCACTGTGGGGCTCTGTAACAAATCCTGAACATATCATCTCTTTTGCTCAAAAATTGGGACAAAAAGAGTGTGGTTCTCGTAGGGGGAGAGGCTGTTTACAATGATTATTGTGGCCAAATTTCTTAGAATTGGCCATAGTCTTTTAAAATAGTAAGAACTGGGACGCCTGGGTGGCTCAGTGCGTTAAAGCCTCTGCCTTCGGCTCAGGTCATGATCCCAGAGTCCTGGGAATCGAGCCCCGCATCGGGCTCTCTGCTCAGTAGGGAGCCTGCTTCCTCCTCTCTCTCTGCCTGCCTCTCTGCCTACTGGTGATCTCTGTCTGCCAAATAAATAAATAAATCTTTAAAAAAATATAAAATAGTAAGAACTGTTGGACTTTGCTTCTCTTTAATTAGAACATGGGGCTTCCTGATATGATCCAACTATAGAGTATTTTCACAATTATTTTACCTCTTTTAAAGATCATCTGAACAAAACAGGTGGAAGGGCTTCTGTTCTGCTTTTTATTTTTCATCATAGTCATCCATGTTTGGAGATGGATTTTGCTCTGTGTAGTTTGAGTGACCTAATGGTACTTGTAGTCATGGGCTTTTTGTCTCTTTCTCTCTCTCTATCTTTTCCCCCCCTTCTTTCCTTACCCCTTCTTCCTTCTCTCTCTCCCCGTTCCACCCCTCTATGTAATATCCACTTGCGAGGCAGCTCTGGGGTAATGGACCAGGCACTGGGCTCGGTCTCAGAAGCTGGAGGTTTGAATTTTGCTCTGCTATATCCAAGCTCTGAGAACTGTGGCAGATTATTTAACTTCTCAGAACCTCAGTTCACCTGTAAAATAATCCTCATGGTTGCAGAAGTTGAAGTGAAATGACATATGTGAAAGAACACAATTAATACTGATGCCCTGTGGGGGGGGATATATTGGTATAAAATAGACATAACATAAAATTTACCATTTCAGTCATTTTAAGTGTCTCATTCGGTGGCACGAAGCACACTCATAGTCTTGTGCAACCTTCACACTATGCATTTGTAGAACTTTGTCATCATTGCAGACAGAAACTCTGTACCCATGAAATGGTAACTCCCCATCCCCCCCCCCCACCAAGTCGCATCTTTCTGCTTTTGGTCTCTGTGAATTCGACTTCCTGGGTGCCTCACATTGATGGCATCACACAATATCTGCCCTTTGAGGTCTGGCTTATTTCACTCAGCGCGATGTCTTCAAGGTCCTTCCATATTGTAGCGTGTGTCAGAGTCTCATTCCCTTTTAAGGCTGAATAACATTCCATTGAATGTTTCTATCACCCTTTGTGTATCCGCTCATCCCTTGAGGGGCATTTCCATGGTTTCCACCTTTTGACTGTTGTGAACAGTGGTGCTAGGATTCGTGGTGTGCAAGGATCTGTGTGCATCCCGGTTTCCGTTCTCTTGGGCATATACCGAGAAGTGGAACTGTTGGATCATACAGTAATTCTTTGTGTAACTTTTTTGAGTGACATCCCATTTTTAACTGTCTGTCTTCTTAATCTGGAGGATTGTAGCCATACAACTCCTAAACAGGGTGTGTGTTCCTTGTGGTCTTCTCATCCTATAATTTACATGAGAGGAGGCAGGATGGAGAGGTCCCTGGAAATGTCAGGACGCCAGAAACACCGTGTTAAGGTGGCAAGTCCTGGAGCCCCCCGTTCTCAGAATTGCCTTTGCCGTGTGCCTAGACGGTGTGGGAAGGGAAGGTTTGCCATGGAGGAGCCCAGATGTGTTGCCTAAACAACCGCTGTATGAATGAATAAAGTATTTTCTGCCTTGGACCTTCCTGTAGGGATTGAGGAGCCTGGAGACCGGCGAAGAGAGGCTGATGGGCTCCGGTGGGAGGACCCAGTACCTCACCATGACCACCGAAAATCCGGCGGCGGGAGAGCTGGCTCCAGCCCCCCTTGTCACTTGCAAGCTGTGCCTCTGCGAACTGTCCTTGGACAAGATGACCACACTCCGGGAATGCCGCTGCCTCTTCTGCACAGCGGTAAGTCTTCCCTGATGCTTTCGTGTGGGAAAATATGGAAGGGGAGAACTGTGAAAGAACAGGGTCGGCTTCCTTGGCTTTCTGGGACACCAGGGTTTGCGACAACAGGCCCCTGTGTGGGAGAGCTCTTCCACCTTTGGGTCTCTCTCCAAGTACTGTCTGAATGGTAGGTCTGAGATTTCCTGGTTTGGAGGCAAAGGATAATATATGTGTGAAATGTAATTATTGGTTAAAGAAGCAGAATCTATTCTTAAAGGACGAGGCAAGGAACAAAATAGAAATATTCCTAAAAGGTCTTAGTTAACTACCGTCTGAAAGGCGTTCGCCAGTTATTTTGAACGATGGAGAAAGCAGGTAGCAAATTCCTGAATTTTCTTTGGTAGACGTGCTCATCTCCTACAAAGCCCATGAGATCTAATTCTTTTACTTTGTTATGACAAAGTAAGATTCTTTTTTCTCCCCCTATTTTCACAATATGTCGGATGGTGCTTATTTGTCATGAACAGGAGAAGCCTGTAGATCTCCGGGGGTGGGCCTGTTTCTTTTATCTGACACTTGGTATCAATGTCTGTGACCTGATCGCAAGGATCCCTGAAGGTTAGTTGGTTAAGGCGTGAAGACAGGAGAAAGGACGACAGATTCAAAGTGGCTGCTAGAAGCGTGAACCCAGGTGGTCTTATTCAAATTTTCACTTATTAAGCATCTTTTGGGCTCCTCCTGTGTGCCAGGGATGCGGTGGGATGTTGGGAACGTAGCGGTGAAGGAGATGGTTCCTGCAGGGAAGAGGGACACATTGAAGGAGCATTTATGTTTCGTGGAATCCGGGGAAGCTCGACCTACCAGAGGAATGTCTCATGCATGTGGGACGGAGGGACATCCTGAGGGCAGTGATCTCTGAGCTGAGGCTTTAAGCAGAATTTGCAAACTAATGCTTGTGCACCAAGTCTGGGCTCAACACATTTTTGTTTGGATCCCCAACTGGGAAATTTCTTGAGAAAAAAAATGAAAAAGTGGTACGATATAGCTACTCTGGGCCTATGTTGATAGGCCCAGAAATAGATGAGCTTTCCTCGGTTGATATATACCTCAATCATAATCATCAATTTGTATCTCTCTCTATATGTATTTTTTAAAAATTTATTTTTATTTATTTTAAAGAGAGAGAGAGCACGTGCGCAAGCAAGCACATGAGTGGGGAGAAAGACATGGGGAGAGAACTGAAAACAGACCCCATGCCCAGCACAGAGCCCAACACAGGGCTCAATGCCATGACCCATGAGATCATGACTGATGCCAAAACCAAGAGTCGAATGCTCCACCGACTGAGCCACCCAGGTGCCCTCCCCTGCTTATGTTACCTGCCTCTCTCCTGTTTGTGTTTGAATCAACTGCACTTTTTTTTTTTTTAAGGATTTTATTTATTTATTTATTTATTTGACAGACAGAGATCACAAGTAGGCAGAGAGGCAGGCAGAGAGAGGGGGGAAACAGGCTCCCCGCCCAGCAGAGAGCCCGATGCGGGGCTTGATCCCAGGACCCTGGGACCACGACCCGAGCCGAAGGCAGAGGCTTTGACCCACTGAGCCACCCAAGCGCCCCTCAACTGCCCTTCTAAACTGAGGATGGGTAAGACCCGTCCAGGACGCGTGCTGCCATCTCGGCCTGGCAGAGGCCTGATGCCCGAGTTACAATATCTACCATTTATCTTTGCTTTGGTGGTCCTTGTAGCGGCAGACTGTTAATGTTTATTATACCAAGGTATAATAATCACCAGACAAATGTGGGTTTAGTGCCCTGACTTGAGAAGGAAATTGAATTGCTCAGTTACAGTGATCAGCGCTTGTATCAAGGGGAGTAAGAAGAAAGGAATCGTTAAGGAAGTAGAATCATTTATCAAGAGGCATGTTTACTAAGTATATCTTTGGGGGGAAAAAAAGCACATAATAAGCTACGGTGAAATAAAGTTTGCTCTCTCTCTTTTCGCTTAGTTCAGTTATCAATGCGATGTGTTCTCAAGCTCGTGTATATCAATTAAAAATTTGGGGGGGGGGATTGAGAATTCGGATGGGGAGAAGCCTTAAGATGATTCTTAGGGAAAAAGGAAGAAAGAGATTAAAGTCCTTCCCTTAGGTCTCCCATCCAAAGATGACAGTGAGGACAGGAGCTGTTCTAGGCACTGGGACTTACCCGTTTAAGAAACAAAACCCAGGAGAGATCCTTGCTCTTAGGAGCTTACAGTCTCTTGAAGGCAGTTGCACAATAAACCGTAAACATAATAAACGAGCGAGTTCCACAGGATGGAGTCATGGGCCTGCGGGAAGGAGTAAGGCCAGCCGAGGGAGCTGGAGTGCGGGGTTGGGGGGATTGCATTTCCGTTAGGCTGTCAGGACGAGGCCTCAGGGACATCTGTGCTGGCTTTTCCTCTTCTCCTCGGCCTGTGCTGCTTAAGGAAGTGACCTTGTCCTCCAGGGGTGGTTTCAGTTTCCTCTGGACTCGCATTGCTGCCGACGGCTGCGTTCCGAGGGGTTGTTTCTCTGACTTTCGCACCTGTGTTTCGGACCCTTGCCGAATCCTTGAAACAAATGAGTCAGAGGCAACGTTGGGGTCAAGGCAGGATGGAAATTTTTGTCTCAGGGTGACTGACGTTGAAAAAGCAGGATCTGGAATTGAGTTTTTGTGACGAGACTCAGCAGTTCAGGGTTCCAGTTTGGGCACGAGCGTCTGCACGTCTGGGGACGAGGTATCTGATCGCATCACAGTTACGGTTGCAAGAGCTCTGAGTTCCCCGTTAAAAACAACACAACAGCTTTTCGGTTCTCCTTTGGCCATCGGATGGTAGGAGTTAGGACAATTGGATTATTCTGTAATCTGTGACCCTACTTCCTCATTGCTGGGGAGTGAGTGCTCCAAACCAGAAAGTCAAATGGCTTGGCATTTTTGATATCCCTCCAAGTCTGGAACTTTCTGCACCTATAAACATTAACCTTCCCTGGCTTCCTGTACCCCATTCCCTGTGATCTACCAAACTAGTAACCTGCATGTTCTGGATTACATTAGTGTCTGTAAATTTGCAGTTGACATCAGGCTCACCTGAAATACTACTGTAACTTTTTATCGTTTAGACCTTTCATTTCTTCTTTTAAAAAGCTCTTAGAGAATGAGTCTGATCCCCCAGATTTTAGTTTGCACTTAAATACTAGATATTAAATATTGATATTAAAGATACCAAGTGTGTTTTGTGTTTTCAAGGCTGAAAAGAAATTTGTGACTTTGCTTTTTGAAGATTTTATATATTTATTTGAAAGTTTTATATATTAATATTTATTTATTATGTGACACACACAGACAGCATGAGCAGGGGGGAGGGAAGGGAGAAGCAGACTCCCTGCTGGGCAGGGAGCCCAACTTGGGGGCTCCATCCCATGCCCTGAGCCAAAGGTAGATGAGTACCCGACTGAGCCACCCAGGGACCCCTTGTGACATTTTTAAATAGGCATCTGCTAGTAATTTCCAGCTTTACACATGACTGGATGACATCTCTTGATTATCGGCTAGGAAGGACATCTTGGGCAAGTTGTGTCTTTAAAATAGTTTTGCTGGGACTGTTCTCCTTCCCCTCCTCATTAGGAGGCTGACCAAATAGAATGGTCCTCTTGCTGGATCCCGTATACGTTCATAGATTTAATAAAGCTTTTTATACCTTTTACCCCTGTCCTGTTTTTCCTAAGAATGATCCCTGACCAGGTTGCCGTGAGCTTAAATTCTTTCTGTTTCCAAGATCAGTGTGCCCTGGGAAAGCAGCACGGATAGATGTGGAGTGTCTGACGGACCATTGGATGGGGTCCCTATCTTTAGGGAGATCTGGCCTTTAAGGAGGTGCCCCCACCCCTTGTGTGCTCTGTGGCCCTCCAGCTCTGTGGAACAGAGGTGATCCTCGGATAGAGTGTTCCAAGCCCAGATTAGCTCGGAAACTGGTATGTTCTCTCTTCCTCTTCTTGGAAGGGACGTAAGGCACTCGAGAGGCTCTGTGAAATCTTTCGGTTAGAAAAGCGGGGCACCTGGGTGGCTCAGGGGCACGCAAAGCCTCTGCCTTCAGCTCAGGTCATGATCTCAGGGTCCTGGGATGGAGTCACGCATCAGGCTCTCTGCTCAGGAGGGAGCCTGCTTCCTCCTCTCTGCCTGCCTTTCTGCCTACTTGTGATCTCTGCCTGTCAAATAAATAAATAAAATCTTAAGAAAAAAAAAGGGGGGATCCTGTTTCACTTCTCCTGAGGAGGCGTTTCCATTTGACCACACCACCTTTTTAGTGGAACACCCATTAACTTGCCCACAATTTGTGCGCTGGCGAATGCTGCTTTAAATCATTGCCGTGTAGGTAATTCTTGATTTAATGGCGTCCAGAGAGCAGACTGTAATGCGTGTTGCTTCAGATAGCCTATCAGTATAGCTGGTTTCTTGGTAAAGGAAACTTCGAGAGTTCTGTTTCGGAGGGTGGTTTCTGTTAGACTGTTTGCTTGGCTTTAATATATGGAAGAAAGTGTAGTGTAAAGCAAAGGAGTCTATGCAGGATGGAAATGGGCACAGCTGTCACAAGCATGACTGATCTCGTAGATCATGAGGTGTATTATGGAGCCAAAGAAGTTGGTATTTTGGGGTTCTGGAGAAAGGTGTTGCAAAATTACTTGTTCTTGCACTTGAAGGGTAAATATCTCAGGGATGTTAGTCTGCTAATTAATGATATGCAGAAACTCTCTCTCTTCTCTTCTCTCGCTCCCTCTCTCCTGTGGATTTAAATAACCCAACCCATGAAAATTCAAAATTTCCTTTTCTGGCATTTGCACCATACTCTTTCAGATAATACCACACCGTTATAATTCAAGTGGAAGAAAAAAGAGTCACAAAAGTCAGTTATCAAAAGGAGGGAAAATTTGTGGGTTTGCTCCCTGGTGAGCCACTTTTGCCTCCCTGATTTATTTTGGAAGCTATTTGTGTCTGCCATGAATTAAAGAATAATGGAAACACAGTTGCTTGTTTTTCTAACCTAGATAATTTCACCTGAAAAGAGTCGGTATGTTGGGCATGGTCTATTTACCTTTCAGATTAGACAGGATGTGCTGAGCAAAAAGAAAATAACGTCCAGCCATATTCTTGCCTTTTTTCCATTACATTTTGTTGGCTCCAAGTAGTTAGAACTCCTTTTACTATTCATTTCTCTGAGCCAAATGGATTTTCCAATGTTTAAAAAAGTGAGAGGAAATATAAAACTTTTTAGACCAAGCCCTTCTTTTCCTTGGGGCCTGTCGAGTGACCTTTAAGAAAAGCCCACATACGGCCTGGGAGAGGTTTACAGTTTGGAAAGAGTTGCCGTGTGTGCGTGCGCTGGTGCATGTGTGTGTGTGTGTGTATGTGTGTGTGTGTTACTTGTGCTCCCATGTGCACCCACAAGGGCTGATTAACTTTCAGATGAAGCTGAGAACCCGTGTCGGTTCTCTCCTGGATTTACTGGTATCTATAGTAGGATTTCGGCAGGAATGTTGTCTTTCTACTACCACTTCCGCGTTTCCTTTCCAGTGGTGAACCGCGCAGACTTGGAGGGAGGGAGACCCCGGCTCAGGTTAGGCTTCACCACGGTCTGTGAGTGTGACTTCAGGCCAGATCTTTGGCTTCTCTGAACCTTAGTGTCCTGACCTGGAGGGCAGAGGGAGGTAGGGGAGGATCATGGCGATCTCAGAGTGTGGTGGGGGGCATCAGGTGGGACCCCCAGGGCAGTCCCTAGCTTTCTTTCTGAAGTTCCCTCAGTAGGCTGAGCTGTTCTGTGTTTCAGGAACTGTTTTAAAGAAAGGAAATCCTGTGAAGACTTGACTGCCTTCCTCATTAGCCTTTTGTAAAAAGATGGTAACATACGTGATTTCAGCCTTCCTCCTGTTCTGAGACACCCAGGGGCTCGCCGTGAAGATAGAGAAGGAGGTTTCTCTGTTGGATTTGTCCTAGGATTGGCTGATGGGTGGGTGCTTCAGCTCAAGAGGTAGAAGTCGGAAGGAAAACAATACAGCTCTAAAAGTGAATAGAAAAGAGTACTTACCCAAAGAATAGGAAAACACTAATTTAAAAGGATATGGACCCTATGCTTATTGAGGTGTTATTTACAATAGCCAAACTATGGAAGCAGACCGCTGTCCACTGGTAGATGAACAGGTAAAGGAAATGTGGTGTACAGACGTATATATACAATGGAACGCCACTCAGCCATAAAAAACTGAAGTCTGGCCGTTTGCAACAACATGGATGGAGCTAGAGAGTATTACGATAAGTGAAATAAGTCAGTGGGAGAAAGACAGATACCCTGTGATTTTACTCATATGTGGAATTTAAGAAACAAAACCCATGAACCAAGGAAGAAAAGAGACGAACCTAAAACAAACAAATAAACTAACAACCCAATCAAACAAATAAACACCAAATCTTAAACTCTAGAGAACAGATGGTGACCAGAGGAGAGGGGGGTGGGGGAAGGGTAAAATAAAGGAAATTAAGGAGGGAGCATAGCACAGTGAGCACTGAGTCATACATGGAGGTGTGAGTCACTGTATTGTACCTGAAACTAATGTAACACTGTGCGGACTGATACCAGAATTAAAATAAAAATGGGGGCGCCTGGGTGGCTCAGTGGGTTAAGCCTCTGCCTTCAGCTCAGGTCATGATCTCTGGGTCCTGGGATCCAGCCCTGCATTGGGCTCTTTGTTCAGTGGGGAGCCTGCTTCCCCCTCTCTCTCTGCCTGCCTCTCTGCCTACTTGTGTTCTCTCTCTCTGTCTGTCAAATAAATAAATAAAATCTTTAAAAAATAATAAAAAATAAAAAGACAATAAAAATAAAATAATAAAAATAAATATATAAATATATAATAAAAATACATAAAAATAAATAATAAAAATAAAAAAATAAAAAATAAAAGTGATAAAAATAAATAAAACCTTAGAAAAATCATAACTGTGACTACATCAGCACATTTCTGGTGCATGTAAGAGATCAGATGAAAGTGTCTCAAGCTACCATTTATTTAGAAGCTGCTCCCCCCACCCCACAAGCATATAGTAATTGATGCGAGCAAAGGCCCTGCGTCCCGCCAGGAGGCCGCAACATAAATGAAAGAAGGGGAGCGAGAGAGACGGATGCGACGTAACTCACTGTATCTTTATTGGGACGAGGGTCGCACCGCTATCGAGGCACGCCAGTACGCTGATGTCGCCACGGAGAAGGAGACGTCGCCTCACAATCTAGACAGAGAGGTCACCACAGACATTGAGACTGGGAACCAGCGAGTGGTCGGCCACGAGACTGTCGGGGCGTTGGCAGCACCGGCGATGATGTTCTCCCGACAGGGAACTCGCTTCGCTCAGTCCAACCCGATGCCTCTTTTTTTTTTTTTTAAAGATTTTATTTATTTATTTGACAGACAGAGATCACAAGTAGGCAGAGAGGCAGACAGAGAGAGAGGGGAAGGGAAGCAGGCTCCCTGTTGAACAGAGAGCCTGACACGGGGCTCAATCCCAGGACCCTGGGATCATGACCTGGGCCGAAGGCAGAGGCTTAACCCACTGAGCCACCCAGGTGCCCCCCCGATGCCTCTTTTTATGTGCTGTGCTAAGTCTCCTTCATGAACATATGACATCACTTGTTGTTCATATGCTTCCACTCCACAACACACACACACGTAAACATGTTTTTGCAACATTTTTGCAATATCATTTCACTGGTCAGAATATTTACAGCTCATTGCTCTACGTTCATCTTTATCACGGCACACACATTAGTCTTATCACTATACACACATTGGTCTAGGCTTCCTCGCTATGCTTGTTTATCTGCTCTGAATGTTTTTGACTTGTTTACGTTTAGTTGGAGTAGGGGAGGCCTACTCCATTTTTATTTATTTATTTATTGCATTTATTAATTAAAGGTTCACACTCACTACAGTAATAGAATCATTGGTTGGTTTGATGTGTATAGTCTAGGATCATTTTAAGTATTTTTTATTGGGACCTCTCTGGAACTGCAAAAAAGCATGAGGCATCCCAGGCCAGCAAGGTCACAGAATTTTTTTGTCCCCTCCTCCTGCCAGCCTTTCCTGAAGCTTTCAGGTTTCCCCAGTTCTCTACATTGCCCTGTGTCCCAGTCCTGTGGAATGGACAGAAGTCAATGCGGCCAGTTTAAAGCCCTCCCTCATTCTATTGGTTTCTGGTACTAAAATACACTGGTGGGTGAGGTTTGTCGTAGGGGTAAAGTGAATTCTTCCTTGTCAGGGTTTCAGAGGGTTTATCTGTCCCTGTTCGTAAATGACTTCAGTATTCTCACTGCTTAAACTCAAAGAGTTCCGATGATGGAGCTGTGATGACTTTGTATTTACCAGGCAAGTCCCTGATTTGAAATGCAAATTGCGGTACTATATTTTCCCACCACCGAGGGAGCTGCTGGGGACAGACAGTATCTGAGAAGTGGGAGCAGACTGCGGCGGCATGAGGAATGGAGTAGGGATGCCTCAGGGAGGAGTTGGCTTTGAGGACCAGGATCTCATCCGCGCTTTATCGCTCGCTGCTCACTTATGCAAGGCAAGTGGTAAATGGAGCAAGAGGAAAAGGCAGCGAAAGGAGACCACACTTTGCGGCCAAGTGACTGCCGCGGCTCTTCCTTCTGGATGCCGGTCTGGTCCAGTGTCTGTGAGGCTGCATATCAGATCTGGTTGCTCGGGCTTTGTCCACGTCTACAGAAATATTGATTGTGCCCTGTATAGTTGGGATGGGTGCCGTATATAGGTGGGATCAAAGCCCGGTTTTCAGATAGCTTCACCCCGTAGTGCAGAGCACAGCTACTGACAAGCAAATACAGAAGTTGGATGATGATAGAGGCTCTGAGTTAAAACAGAGCAGGGTGAGGGGGATGGCCCATGCTGGAGGGGCGGGGCTGGGTGGTCAGGGAAGCCTCGCTGATAACGGATTACTTGGGCAGAGACCTGGAGGACCCGGGAAACGGGCTGGCAAAAGAGGGTTTTTGGCACAGGGGAGCAGTGTAGAGGTCTGTCCAAAACTGGGATTGTGCTTGGTGTTCAGGTATGGCAAGCAGGAGGAGGGGCAGAGGGAGAGGAAGAAGCAGGCTCCCCACTGAGCAGAGAGCCCCATGCGGGGCTCGATCCCAGGACCCTGAGATCATGACCTGAGCCAAAGGCAGAGGCTTAACTGACTGAGCCACCCTGGCACTTGATTTAACCATGTTTTACAGGGATCACTGTGTTAATAAGGATTATTCAGAGAAACAAATCCATTGAAGATAGATATATGTAGCTCCAGCGAGAGATACGGACACATATGTGTATATATTAAGAGATTTATTAAAAAGAACTCACTCATGCAGTTATGGAAGTGAAGTCTCCTGATCTCCTGCCTACAGGTTAGAGACTGGCCTCAGGAGAACCACTGGTGTAAGTTCCAGTCTGCGAGCAGGAGAAGACCAGTGTCCTAGCTCATGGGGTCAGGCCGAGAGAGTGAATTCTCCCTTCCACTTGCTGCCTTGTAGTTCCGTTCAGTCCCTCAGCTGATCGGGTGAGGCTCACCCATGTGGGGATGCAGCCTGCTCTCCTCCGTCTACCATTTACATACCAGCCTCATCTGGAAACACCCTCGTAGATCTACCTAGAAATAATGTTGTACCCAAATAGCTGAGTATCCCGTGGTCTGGTCAGGTTGACACATAAAATTAACCATCACGGTCACCCTGGCTGCTGCACAGAGACATAACTAGAGGGGCAAGAATGAAGGCAGAGAGACTAGTTGGAAGATAAATAGAACAATCTAGACCAGAGGTGGTAGTGGCATAACCAGTAAATGGTAACCCCTCATGTGTTTGGGTAGTCTAAGGCTTCATTTTCTCTTTCTTTCTTTCTTTCTTTTCTTTCTTTCTTTTGTTTCTTTCATCTCTTTTAAAGATTTTATCTTTTTATTTGACGCAGAGAGATAGACAGCAAGAGCAGGAACACCAACAGGGGGAGTAGGAGAGCGAAAGCAGGCTTCCCGCTGAGCAAGGAGCCTGATGTGGGGCTCCATCCCAGAACCCCGGGATCATGACCTGATTTGAAGGCAGACGCTTAATGACTGAGCCACCCAGACACCCCAGCTTCATTTTCTTTTATAGAATGTAGGGATAATAATAAGTCATCTAAGGTTATAGAGAAGATTGCGATAGGTAATCTGGATAAAGCATTTAATCCAGTGCCTGGAATGCCGCAAGTGTAGTAGAGACATAGGTCTCTACTAATTTTAGTGTGATCATTGAGATTTCACCTGAAAACCTCCAGGAATGGGCCCTACCATGACACTGGCTGTTCAATTATAGAATTTTAAATTTTGCTTTTTTAGATGTATTTATTCATTTGAGAAAGTGTGCACAGGAGTCGAGGGTGGGGACAGAGGGAGAGGGAAAGAGACAGTCTCCACCAAACTCCCCATGAGCAGGGAGCCGGCCTTGGTGCTTGATCCCGTGACCCTGACATCATGACCTGAGCCAAAATCAAGAGTAGGATGTTTCACGGATCCAGCCACCCAGGCACTTCTGCAGAATTTAAAATTCTAAGCTGTCTTTTCTTCTATATCCATTTGAAACCTGTTTCCATGTAAAGTCTACCAATTAGTGCTGGTCTGTTGTCCAGAACAAAACTGATTGAAATTTAATTTTTATTCTACTCACTTAGCTCTATATTATTTGAATGACACTTTATCTTTCTGTTAGGACAAGATTACTCATTAAATATTTTCCCACAGTGCTCTGTCCATTGTGAGGATATTAATAAATCAGACTTCACCCCCCACCTCTCCACCCCTTTCGTTGACACAAGCTTTTGGAATGAGCTTTATTTGCACAACATTCTTGACTTTGATCATGGGTTGAACAAGTACTTCGGGCGTTTCTATATTCTCTTCAGAAAGCATATGGGAAGGGGGGCAGTCCTGGAATATGGAAGAGGATTTAATTTCTTTTTCACAAAGGTTATAAAAAGATGGTACGTTGGCAATCTGTGTTGGTGTGTTGTGGAGACTATCCCCCCCCCCCACAGCATACCTTGCCAAATTTAATTTTTCAAACCACCTATCAGAATATGATAGTCTGGCCAAACATTCAGACTGGGACCAGAAAGCAGGCAAAGGTCGGAGTAGAGTGAGAGAACTTTCCCTTCCAGCCAGTGAGTCACCAGAGCTTTCCTTGTAGTTGTATCTTTATTCCAATTTCCTATAAGTTTGTTTTCGTCTTTTAAAAAAATTTATTTTTTTAAAGATTTTATTTATTTATTTGAGAGGGAGAGAGAACACACATAAGCTGGGTGATGGGCAGAGGGAGAAGCAGACTCCCCGCTGAGCAGGGAGTCCGATGTGGAACTCCATCCCAGTACCTGGAGATCATGACCTGAGCAGAAGGCAGACACCTAACCAACGGAGCCACCCAGGCATCCCAGTCTGTTCTCAGTTTAATCCTGACTGCTCTTCCGTTTGATACGGCCACGTACCAGCCGTGGTGCTGTGTGGATAGGCATAACCAGTTCACTCCGGTGGGAGGTGGACCCTCTGATAAGGGACGTACAGGGTGCCGTGGGAGCAGGAGGGAAGCCACCCAAACTAGCGTTGGGGAGGTCAGGGAAGGTTTCCTGGGTGGCTGAGACCAGGAGAGGACTAGGTTGTTTGATGGAGGTGCTGGTGAGCCTGTGGACAGGAAGAGAGCCACAGGGAGGAGGAACAGGCACAGGTTAAGGCACAGAGCCGAGGCAGAGTGGCGTACCAAGGAACTGAACTGAGAGACATCCCTGGGACAGATTGTGAGAGGTATGGGGTGCTTGAGCATGAGGTTGGAGAGGGAGCCTGGGAAGGGGCTTGTGTAACTTGTTAAAGACCATTATGGAGCCACCAAAAGGCTTTGTGGGAATGGGGTAGGGAGAATGGCTCTGGCACAGAGTGGAGAATGGTCTGGAAGGGAGCAAATACGGGGGGCTGATGAGAGCTTGGAGGACACTCTCCTCATCCACGTATGTGGTATTTATTATAGCAGACTGCCATTTTGAGGTCTGGAGTATGAAAAGTATTTTCATGTCCCAATTTCTCTTTCCTGTGCATTTTGTATGTTAACGTCCGATTTCTTAAAATGTTGCTGTCAAAATGCCACTCTTGTCATTCTCTCATGTGCCCCTACTTGAATCCTATTCCTCAGGGCTGACGCTGAAGTCCTGTTGCACAGTGTCTGTCCAGATCTCCTTCTGCTGCCTCTCACGTGACACATCTAACACTCTCATGTCTTTCCTTCTTTCTGGCATCTTCCTCTTTTCTTCCTTTAATACACCACTGGCTCAGTTCCTAATGAAGTCTCATTGCCTGATCAGGACAATTGCAAGTCAACAAGCCCTTTGACAAGCAGAATACTAGTTTGAGGGGATTTACTGGTAAAAAACTCAAACATGGTTCTTACCCTCGTGGCATTGACTACCCTAGTGTAAAATGATCAATTCTGCTCTGAAAGCATTCAGCATTAAAATCAAATCATATAGATTTTGCACAAATATCTATATTTTGGGGCACCTAGGTGGCTCAGTTGGTTAAGCGTCTGCCTTTGGCTCCGGTCATGATCCCAGGGTCCTGGGATGGAGCCCACTATTAGGCTCCCTGCTCAGCAGAGTGCCTGCTTCTCCCTCTCCTTCTGTCCCTCCCCTGTTGCTTGTGCATACTTTTTCCTCCAATAAATAAATCTTAAACAAAACAAAACCAAGCAAGTATCTGTATTGCCTTCCACTCCAGCAATCTGACCTCCAACCATTTCATCCTTGACTGGAAGTTCACTGTGGGCAGAAGCCCTAGAAGAAAGCCATCACTAATGATCCCACTTGCCCAAGGACGGTTGCCAGCATTCATCAACCTGATTCAGCCTCAGGCAGTATTTGAATTCTTGAACTCATTCCATCCATAAAGTGATGACCCGGATGGCTCATTAAAACATATCCCTTCTTGGGCACCTGGGTGGCTCAGTGGGTTAAAGCCTCTGCCTTCGGCTCAGGTCATGATCTCAAAGTCCTGGGATGGAGCCCCACATCAGGCTCTCTGCTCAGCGGGGAGCCTGCCTTCCCTTCCTCTCTCTCTCTCTGCCTCTCTCCTGCTTGTAATTCCTGTCTATCAAATAAATAAAATCTTTAAAAAAAAAAAACAAAAAACCTATCCCTTCTTTCAAGATCATGACATAGATCACACAGTAGTTCCTCGTTTACTTGCCTCACAGATGTTGGAGTCTGTGTGCTCATGTTTTGAGGCCCACTCAGCGCTCTGTCCCAAGCCAGTCATTCACCTGATGGCCATTTCCTAAAATGCTGAGGTCGGGGGCAGCCACAGTGCCGGAACCTGAGAGCCACTGCCATTAGCGCCTGTGCTTGCGCTCATGCTTCAGTGAAGTCTGCAGTCCTTTCTGGTGGGCTGTGCAGGCTTTTTAGTTCCTCTGTGTTTTTCTGTAGAAATGGGAAGTCAGTAGGCAAACCAAGGCCTCAAGGGACGAGGCAAAAGGTGAGGGCATAGGGCCGATTGCTCTCTTCTCTTCCGCTGCTAACCCAGAGTGCAGTGCTATCCGTCTCAGGCTTTGGTTTCAGCCACAATGCCAAAGTTTGAGTCACTGATTTCATGTACCTGGATGGCGGGGGGGCGGGGGGGCGGGAGGAGAATGCAATTAGAAATAGAGTGAAACTTTAGTGCTTATTTTCTTTCTTTTTAACCCCATTTTTCCTTGCTCTCTCCTTTTTAAAGTTAAAGACTAGTTTATATTCTTAATAATAACCCAGTCATATGTGCTGGGTATTTATTTATTTATTCATTCATCCATTTGTTCATTCATTCATTCATTTATTGATTGATTGGGAGAGAGAGCAGGGGAGGAGCAGAAGGGGAGGGAGAGGGAGAGAAAGGATCCTAAGCAGGTTCCGTGCCTGGTGTGGAGCCTGGTGTGGGGCTCAACCTCACGATCTTGCCGTTGTGACATGAGCAGAAATCAAGAGTTAGACACTTAACCAGCTGAGCCGCCCAGGTGCTGTCATGCTGGTTTTCTTTTCTTTATTTATTTTTAAAGATCGTATTTATTTATTTGTCAGAGAGAGAGCACAGGCAGGGGGAGAGGCAGGCAGAGGGAGAAGTGGGCTCCCTGCTGAGTAAGGAGCCCAAAGTGGGACTCGATCCCAGGACCCTGGGATCATGACCTGAGCCAAAGGCAGTCGCTTAACGACAGAGCCTCATGTCTGTTTTTAAACAGACATGTTTAAAAACATGTCAGGTATCCTCATGCTGGTTTTAAAACAAAACAAAAACAAAAAAGCTTCTAAGGTATCAACTGTATGATTAGTTCGCCTTCCAGACTCCTCCTCTGTTGCAAAATGTGAACACAGGGTTGGGTATATATTCATACACATCATTTAATAGACAAATGGGATCTTTATAGGTATTTTTCTTTAACTTGACTTTTACAAATTTTACTTAGGGTATTATGTACACGCTTCTGTGTAAGAGTATGTAGACAAACCTTCCTTTTTAGGTGTTTGCTATTATAAATGAAAAATTTGTGTACTTGTATAAATGTGAAACTGTATCTATTTAAGAAAAATTTCTAGCAGTGGAATTGCCTAATAAGAAGGTATGTGCATTCTATATTGATTTGTTGCCGAATTGCCCTGCCCCCCAAACTGTTGTGCCAAGAGCCCCCACCAAATGTGTAGGAAAAAGCCCCCTTCTTTGACTCTCTGGACATTTTCAAATTTTTTATGTTCTCTAATCTGAGATGTGGAAAGAACATATCTTTTTGTTTAATCAACATTTCCTCTTTCCGAGAGGAAGCAAATTGTAGCAAGACAAACTCCTCTCATGAGTCTGTCTTTAAAAAATACAGTGTGTTCAGTGTTAGCACAATTTCAGCTGAATTTAATACCCTGGTATCCACAGCACTGTCAAGTTAGAAAAATGGGTCCTATCCAGAGAAGCATACTGTATTTTGGAGACAGGAATGAATGAAAACATACTGTGTGTATATGGTTGGTCCTAATGTTGGGAAGAGATGCATTATCACACAAAAAGGTTTATGTACCCTATTTAGAAGTTACTGTGTAGGAAAAGGAACTTATAAAAATGTAGACACATTGGGTTATGGACATTAGGGAAGGTATGTGCTATGGTGAGAGCTATGAAGTGTGTAAGCCTGATGATTCACAGACCTGTACCTCTGGGGCTAATAATACATTATATGTTAATAAAAAAAAGTAAAATGCCAAAAAGTATAAATTTAAAAAAAAAGTGGACACATTGAAGACAAAGAGGTTGCAAACTAGAAAATAAGGTGAACTCTTAAGCTCCGTTTTCTGACTGTTTAAGTGCATCAGGGGTTGGTTAGTTAGCGAGTTTAGAGAGGCGTGGCACCTCTTGGGATCAGGCTAGACCCAGTCAGTGCCTCATTTCCACAGAAATACATAAGCTCTGTGTTAACCAAAACCCTCAGCGGTTTTGGAGCTTTTTCCACCCCCAGCAGGGAGGTCCTTTGGGTTTGACTCTTTCGGTTAAGCCTTTGGGAGTTATTAGCCACATGGATATAGAGTGGAAGGTTTTTATTCAATGTCTTTGACCCTCAGTTTATTCATCTACTAACAAAAGTCAAGAAAGGACAAGCAAGGCCTTTAAGTACCTGCCATGTCATATGTAAAATGCAAGAGTACAATTTTCTCCCCTCTTTTCACTCCTAGCCTCCAGTTTGCACCTTAAGAGACCAGTGCAGGGGCGCCTAAATGGCGCAGTGGGTTAAGCATCTGACTCTTGGTTTTTGCTCAGGTCATGATCTCAGGGTTGTGGGACTGACCCCCTTGTTGGGCTCCATGCTGAGTATGGAGCCTGCATAAGATTCTTTCTCTCCTTCTCCCTCTGCCTCTCCCTTCTCCCCACCCCAGCTCTCATGCACGCTCTCGCTCTCAAAAAAAAGAAAAAGAAACCAGTACAGAATTAAGTTACTTGCGGAAGATCCATTGTCTTAATTCCTGAATCATAGGGTTGTTTGGATGTTGAGAGCAATGTTTGTGGAAATATATAATATACTGTCCGGGACGTAGTATGTGCTCCCTTAGTTTTATTTGTTAGTGTGGACAATGAATGAGCCCCATAATCAGGTTTTCACAATTCTACCTGTAGTTTCTAAAGTTTGGCAAGAGCCTATGTAATGCAAAACTGACAACTGGTTTTCATGTATATAAAAGCTTAGTCAGAACAAAGAAAATGTAAAGACCAATGGATTAAAAAAAATCCAAAAAGTTTTTTTTTTTTTTTTTTTAAGATTTTGTTTATTTAGTTGACGGAGAGAGACACAGCAAGAGAGGGAACACAGGCAGGGGGAGCTGGAGAGGGAGAAGCAGACTCACCGCGGGGCAGAGAGCCCAATGTGAGGCTCCATCCCAGGACCTTAGATCATGACTTGAGCCGAAGGCAGAGGCTTAACCGACTGAGCCACCCAGGTGCCCCCCCAAAAAATCCAAAAAATTTTGCAGAGACCAGAGTGTATAGAATTTGAACACCCTTGTGGCCGGAGCCCTAGACCAAAGGGATTGAGCGGCGTGCTGTGAACTTTCCACGGTGTGAGTTCAGGCACATTATATGAGGACACCAAGGGCTGAAAGGTTCAAGGTGTCTGGTTGGCACACTTGGAAGTTCTCAGCACACTTAGTGTGTAGATCCAGATGTTGAAACTAAGGTCAGTGCTCAGGGCCTGACCTCCAGGTTCAAAGACTGATGTTGTTCCATGCCCAAAGCACATCACATTTGTGGAAGTTACTTCACAAGAAGACTTGTTTCAGAGTGATTCCTGAGTGCTGAGGGTGATGAATCATTGGGGATTCCAAAGCACAGAGACCTTTACTTACTGCAATGGGGAAAAACAAACAAATAAACACTTGTAGTTATCATATCTGCTTTTCCTAGGTAGTATGTATATACACATTGTCTTCATATAGAATGGTGTCTAGGCTTGGAAGACCTTTAAAGTTTACGGCATTGAGAACCTTCTGAAGGAAAAAAAGTAGTGTTTTCAAATTGTAAAGATCCCAGTATTTTCTCATGCTTGAGTGTGAAATGAGGATGACAGCACCCGTCTCCGAGTGGCTGTGAAGAGAAAATGAGAGCGCATCACATCGACCACTGGAGTTTGGCAGATATTCTTGTCCTCATCGACCGCCTTTCCCCGGCCTCTCGTGTAGGGAATTTGTTGCAGACCAGTGGTTCTGCGAGTGTCGTTCTCCAAACAGCCGCTGTGAACGTGTGACGCAGTCTGGAGCCCCTGCTACTAGATCAGAAGTGCTGGGGGTGGAGCCCACTGATGTGAGTTTCAGCCCATCCCAGGGGCAGGGGCTTCCCTGGTCTAGGGTCCTTGCAGAGCAGTCTTTAGCCGAAGCACTTATGAATTGCTCCCTATCACGTGCTTTCGAATACACAGGCCCCCTCTGTCTCTTTTGTGACCACTGACACATTTCTGAAACAACTGGTCTTATGGCTTTGACTTATGATCTTTGCCTTAATAGTCGAATTTGCTAGAATATGGCACTAACTCAGAATATTTGGGAGCACCTGGGTGGCTCTTGGTTTCAGCTCAGGTCATGATCGCAGGGTCCGGAGATCGAACTCCGTGTCAGGCTCTGCACTCAGGGAGGAGTCTGCTTGAAGACCCTCTTCCCCTACCCCTCCCCTAGCCCTCACTCTCTCTCTCTCAAATAAATAAATAAAACTTAAAGAAAAATTTGGAAAGTGGCCATTCAAGGACAGTAACTAGGTTGGATTTTAACAGGACCAAGAGCAGTCTTGGATATGCAAGCCTGTGGTCTGTTAAGAGAAAGAAAAGGAAGACTGACTCAGATGAGGGCAATTAAAGTGAAACTAAGCACCACTGATATAAACTCCCTGATTTCTAGAAATTGGCTTTTTAGGAATGTCAAAAACATTCCCATTTTTGCAGAACAAAGTTTTGGGGGAAAATTAGGAGATGAGGGGTAGTGGCAAGTTTGTTACCATCTCTGTTATAAGTAGAAAGATATTCTGATTTGCTGTGGACTTGTTGAATAAAATCATATAAATCAATTTTGAATATTACAAGATGGCTCACATTTAACCAAGTCACTGTTAGTCCAGCTTTTTCAGATTCACATTTTTTAAATCTAATAAATTCTCTTTTGTAAATGTAGCCAAGGAGGAAGTTTGCTTAAGGCTTATGTCTTTTTTTTTTTTTTTTAAGATTTTATTTATTTATTTGAGAGAGAGAGTGAGCACGAGCAAGGGGAGGGGCAGAGGGAGAGGCAGACTCCTTGCTGAGCAGGGAGCATTAATGCCATGACCCTGAGCTGAAGGCAGACCCTTAACCGACTGAGCCACCCAGGTGCTCCAGGCTGAAGGCTTATGTCTGTGCTATACTTCCTAACTAGTAGTCTATGTAGAGAAAAAATATCCTCTTGAAGAAACTAACAGCATCACTATTGTTTAACTTCTGGGTCATTGATGTGACCTATTTTGCATGCTGGCTTCGTAGGTTATATCCTGTAAAAAAAAAAAAATTAATTGATGATGAGTTAGCTTGTCTCATTTATACAATGTAAATATTCTTGAAAATTTTCAAAAATTTAGATAATCACTAATGCTGCTGTCATTAATTTTCACTAAGAAGATTTTATTTCACTTGAATTTATTAAATTTCTGGCTTAAATTCAATACAAATATTGGGGTATTAAATAAAATACAACATAGATGATTCTTTTTTTTTTCATTTAACATAGATGATTCTTGCTTTAAGGAACAATAAAATCTGAGATCTAGTGAATGGTGTAAATTTTTTTCTTTTTAGCTTAAGAATTTGTACAACGGTTTGTGAGGGAACTGTTCAAACATACAACAAAGGTGAGAGAACTTTAGCAATGAGTATCTATATACCTCCCCCTTCCTGGATTCCAACATTAAACGTTTAGTGTGCTTGCCTCCTCATGCGTCTGTCCTTTGTATGGTTAAAATGTGTGGATACTCCCTGTGCCTTCTCTCATGGAATGAATGGACTGCACTCCTCACTGTGTTTACTTGGATGGGTTGATCAGTTACATTTTATGCAGCTACCTTGCATAGCCCTACATTGTGGCTGAAGGGCTTTGTTACTTTGGGGTTTGTTTCCTTCTGTGCATTCCGGGAGAGTCAGAAAGGCTGCCTAAGAGTTCAAATAGGGACTCTTTAGGTGCACAGAATGTGGTTGAAGAAAGCGATAAATGAGTTCAGCAGAATCTCCTGATGCTTAATCTGGGCTGTGCTTATTCTCACTGCCTGTCCTGGGCCTGTTGGTGAGGGCCTTGGGGCCAGCTGAGGGCTGGCAGTTCTGAGGTCTAATGTTTCTTTGGAGGAAATGGAAGGATGTCAACTTGGCAAGCCTTATTTTCTTTCTCTTGGAACCATCGGTTGCTTTTCTGGGTATACTGTGTTGTAAGCACGTGGCACACAAGGTTCTCTTTGGAACTAGCCTGAGAACTGGGGCCCCTCTGTTAAGAAAGGCAGCCCTGCTGGGATAAAAGGGAGAGCCTCTGAAAGGTCAGTGGGAGGGTTCTTGAATTACGGGTGTTGAAAGCAGATCCTTCCCAAGCTCAAGGCTGCTGCCTGCTCCCTGCTCTGATTGAAAGGTGTTCCCAGTCCAGCCCAACTGATTCCCTTTGCGGTGAGGACTGGATCCCTCTGCAGAATTTCCAGTGGGTTTCTCTTCAGAGCTGTTACATACGTCACTGAGTCTCTTCATGTAGGTGTTTCATGATCACCTGAGACAAAGGTAGAAGCATTTGATCACTCTTGCTTGGTGGGAACTGGAGGTGCTTTCGATTGGGGGCCAGATTTAATCTCCCGTATAGAATAACTGTTCTCAAACTTACAAGGCGAATCTTAGTTCCCTCTTCTAAAAACAGTAGCAGCACTCTTTGGGGTTAAGTATTTAAAAGATCTCAATCAGAGCTTTCACTTTTACGTATAAAACTTCCTTCTTAGGCTTCCTTTACAGTTTCTTCTGCAACTAGCTAAATGCATGCATTTAGCTTCTGAGTATTACAGAATAACTTAGGGCAGTGATGGTGGATGGATCTTCCTTGATGAGACTTGAGGGCATGGATTGTATTGAACTAGAAGTTCTTGAACTTCGTTGCAGACTGGAATCACAGAGTCTTTTTTTTAAAATTTAATTTATTTTTTATTTTTTTAAAAGATTTTATTTATTTATCTGGCAGACAGAGATCACAAGTAGGCAGAGAGGCAGGCAGAGAGAGAGAGAGGAGGAAGCAGGCTCCCTGCCAAGCAGAGAGCCCAATGTGGGGCTTGATCCTAGAATCCTGGGATCATGACCTAAGCCCAAGGCAGAGGCTTTGACCCACTGAGCCACCCGGGCACCTCTGGAATCACAGAGTTTAAAAACACTTAACAGGACTGCAACATCAGTATACAGAAGTTAATTGTACTTCTATACACCAGCAAAGGAAAATACGATAATGGTACATTAAAACAACAATTATTAGCAATAATTTCAAAATGAATAATATATTCAGGAATGAATTTAACAAAAGAAGCACAAAACTTATACTCTGAAAACTACAGAACATTGTTGAAAGAAATTCAAGAAGACTAAATAGAAAGACACTCGATATTCATGGATCAATATAGGCACACTGAGGAGATATTGGGGATTCGGTTCCAGACTTAACTCAATAAAGTAAATACCAAAATAAAGCAAGCCAAATGAGTTCTCTCATTTCCCAGTGCATATATTTATTTGACAGAGAGAGATTACAAGTATGCAGAGAGGCAGGCAGAGAGAGAGGAGGAAGCAGGCTCCCTGCCGAGCAGAGAGCCCGATGCGGGACTCGATCCCAGGATCCTGAGATCATGACCTGAGCCAAAGGCAGCAGCTTAACCCACTGAGCCACCCAGGCGCCCCCCCCACAGTGCATATAAAAGTTACGTTTACACTATACCCTTTTTTTTCTTTTTAAAGATTTTATTTATTTATTTGATGGACAGAGATCACAAGTAGGCAGAGAGGCAGGTGGGGTGTGGTGGCAGGAAGCAGGCTTCCCACTGAGCAGGGAGCCTGATGTGGGGCTTGATTCCAGGACCCTGGGACCGTAAGCTGAGCTGAAGGCCGAGGCTTTAACACACTGAGCCCCCCAGGCACCCCTGTTTACACTGTATTCTTATACTATAGTCTTTTAGGTGTGCAGTAGCATAATGTCCCAAAAAATATGCACACTGTTACAAATTTTTTATTGGTAAAGGATGCTAACCATCCTCTGAGCTTTCCATGAGTCACAATTATCGACAGAGCACTGTAGCACATATAACATATAATGAAAAGATTTGAAATATGGTGAGAATTACCAAGGTATGACACAGAGACATGAAGTGAGCAAATGCTTTTGGAAACTTGGTGCCGATAGACCGGCTGGATGTCAGGTTGCCACAAGCCTTCTGTTTGTAAAAACGTACTCTCTGTAAGTACAAAGCACAGGGTATGCCTATACTGTAAGATGGCTGTAAAATGGATCTACAGATATAAATCCTATCAACATCCCAAATATCTTCTTGGCGCAAATTGACAAGCTTATCCTAAAATTCATATGGGAAATTGAGGGAAATCAGATAGCCCAAACTATCTTATAAAAGAAGAATAAAGTTGGAGAACTGACTTCTGGTCCTCAAACTTCCTATAATGCTATAATAAAACTATGTCACACTGTCAAAAGGATAGATAGTTAGCTCGAGGGAATAGAATTGACAGTTCCAGAAATAAATTCTCATGTTCATTGTCAGTTGATTTCCATCAAGGGTGCCAAGGCAGTTCAAAGGGAAAAAGAATAATTTTTCGATAAATAGTGCTAGGACCACTGGATACCATTTGCAAAAGAATGAAGTTGGACTGTTTCCTCATACCGTGGACGAACATTAACTCAAAAGGCTTCTGCCTGTCTCTTTGAAGAAAATATGGGAAATAGAAAAAAATTTAATGATCTTGGATTCGGCAAAGCAGGAACAGAAGAAAAGAAATTAGACCTCATCAAAATTAAAAACCTTTACAATGGACCTCCTCAGGAAAGTGAAAAAACTCAAAGAATGGGATAAAATATTTGCAAATAATGTCTGTTACAGGACACCTGCAGCATGTACAAAAAAGTCCTATAACTCAATAATAAAAACACAAATAACTCAATTAAAAATGGGCAAAGGATTGGAATAGACATTTATCCAAACAAGTCTGGATCAAAGAAGTCTTCCAACATTGCATGCCAGTCACGAGCCCAGGTTGTTGACTGCACTTTGATCAGCGAGCTGTAAATCATACGTTCCCATGACCTCCTCCTTGGCTTCGGTTACCGTGCTAGAGCAGCTCTGAGAACTCAGAGAAGCACTTTACTTACTAGATTGTTGGTTTATTATAAAATGCTGCTCAGGAACAGCCAGAGGGAAGACATGCATAGGACAAGGTGTGGGAAAAGAGCATGGATCTTCCAAGTCCTCCAAAGCATAACACTCTTACCAAATCTCTATGTGTTCACCAACCAGTAAGCACTCTGAACTCAGACTTTTGGGTTTTTATGGAGGTTTCATTCCATAGGCATGAGTGAGTCAGTCACTAGTGGCCCCTGATGTAACCTCCAGGCTCTCTCTCTCTGCTCCCTGGAGGTCAGTGGGTAGGACTAAAAGTTCCAGCTCTCCATGCCCAGAGTTGGTACTTCTGGCAGCCAACACCCCCCACCCCCACCGACCTAGGAGGATTCCCAAAGTCTCCTCCTTAGCATAACAAAAGATACTTTTTATCTTTACCATCACATAGGAAATTCCAAGGGTTTTAGATGCTCTGTGCTGGAAATAAGAATGTATTTGTATTACTTATTACAAATCATAATATCATGGCAGTCTTTTCCATTAGTGTCCCGTAGTTTCCAGTGTTTCTTTTTTTTTTTCCAATTTATTTATTTTCAGAAAAACAGTATTCATTATTTTTTCACCACACCCAGTGCTCCATGCAATCCGTGCCCTCCTTTTTTTTTTTTTTTTAAGATTTTATTTATTTATTTGAGAGAGAGAGACAGTGAGAGAGAGCATGAGAGGGGAGAAGGTCAGAGAGCGAAGCAGACTCCCCATGGAGCTGGGAGCCTGATGTGGGACTCGATCCCGGGACTCCAGGATCACGCCCTGAGCCGAAGGCAGTCGTCCAACCAACTGAGCCACCCAGGCGTCCCACCATGCCCTCTTTAATACCCACCACCTGGTACCCCAACCTCCCACCCCCCTGCCACTTCCAACCCCTCAGATTGTTTTTCAGAGTCCATAGCCTCTTGTGGTTCACCTCCCCTTCCAATTTACCCCGACTCCCTCTCTCTAACACCCCTTGTCCTCCATGCTATTTGTTATGCTCCACAAATAAGTGAAACCATATGATAATTGATTCTCTCTGCTTGACTTATTTCACTCAGCATAATCTCTTCCAGTCCCGTCCATGTTGCTACAAAAGTTGGGTATTCGTCCTTTCTGATGGAGGCATAATACTCCATAACGTATATGGACCACATCTTCCTTATCCATTCATCCGTTGAAGGGCATCTTGGTTCTTTCCATAGTTTGGCGACTGTGGCCATTGCTGCTATAAACATTGGGGTACAGATGGCCCTTCTTTTCACGACATCTGTATCCTTGCGGTAAATACCTAGGAGTGCAATTGCAGGGTCATAGGGAAGCTCTATTTTTAATTTCCTGAGGAATCTCCACACTGTTCTCCAAAGAGGCTGCACCAACTTGCATTCCCACCAACAGTGGAAGAGGGTTCCCCTTTCTCCACATCCCCTCCAACACATGTTGTTTCCTGTTTTGTTAATTTTGGCCATTCTAACTGGTGTAAGGTGATATCTCAATGTGGTTTTAATTTGAATCTCCCTGAGGGCTAATGATGGTGAGCATTTTTTCATGTGTCTAATAGCCATTTGTATGTCTTGATTGGAGAAGTGTCTGTTCATATCTTCTGCCCATTTTTTGATATGTTTGCCTGTTTCGTGTGTGTTGAGTTTGAGGAGTTCATTATAGATCCTGGATATCAACCTTTTGTCTGTACTGTCATTTGCAAATATCTTCTCCCATTCCGTGGGTTGCCTCTTTGTTTTTTTGACTGTTTCCTTTGCTGTGCAGAAGCTTTTGATTTTGATGAAGTCCCAAAAGTTTATTTTCGCTTTTGTTTCCTTTGCCTTTGGAGACATATCTTGAAAGAAGTTGCTGTGGCTGATATCGAAGAGATTACTGCCTATGTTCTCCTCTAGGATTCTGATGGATTCCTGTCTCACGTTGAGGTCTTTTATCCATTTTGAGTTGATCTTTGTGTACGGTGTAAGAGAATGGTCGAGTTTCATTCTTCTACATATAGCTGTCCAGTTTTCCCTGCACCATTTATTGAAGGGACTGTCTTTTTTCCACTGTATATTTTTTCCTGTTTTGTCGAAGATTAATTGACCATAGAGTTGAGGGTCCATATCTGGGCTCTCTACTCTGTTCCACTGGTCTATGTGTCTGTTTTTATGCCAGTACCATACTGTCTTGGTGATCACAGCTTTGTAATCCTAACCAAAGAGGTAAAGGATCTGTACTCGAGGAACTACAGAACACTCATGAAAGAAATTGAAGAAGACGCAAATAGATGGAAGACCATTCCATGCTCTTGGATCGGAAGAATAAACATTGTTAAAATGTCTATACTGCCTAGAGCAATCTATACTTTTAATGCCATCCCAATCAAAATTCCACCGGCATTCTTCAAAGAGCTGGAGCAAATAATCCTAAAATTTGTATGTAATCAGAAGAGACCCCGAATCGCTAAGGAAATGTTGAAGAACAAAAATAAAGCTGGCGGTTTCCAGTGTTTCTTGTCCATAGAAGCATACCTGTCTCCTGTCCTTTTCTTCAAGGCTCGGCTCTCTGCCAGGAAGCTACTTCCTCCTCTGACTGTCCTTCTGTCCTAATTATTGGCGAATGGTGACAGATTATTCTAGAGACAAGGTTTTAATCAAAGAAATCTAAAGGTTGAAATTTCTGGTAATGTCGACAGGTGGACTGAGTGTAGAGAGTGATACTTTGGTGGGGGTTACATAATTATATACACCTAATTTTATAGCAAGATAGCAAGAGTGCACGTGCACCCTTAAGATCTGGGGAGGGGCAGAGGGAAAGAGAGAATCTTTTTTTTTTAATTGTTTTTTAAGGATTTTATTTACTTATTTGACAGAGAGAGAGAGAGAGAGAAAGGGAACATAAGCAGGGGGAATCAGAGAGGGAGAAGCAGACTCCCCGTTGAGCGGGGACCCTTATGTGGGGCTTGATCCCAGGATCCTGGGATCACAACCTGAGCCGAAGGCAGATGCTTAACGACTGAGCCACCCAGGCTCCCCAAAGAGAGAGAACCTTAAACAGGCTCTACATCCACCATGGAACCCAACATGAAGCTCGCTTGATCCCCGAGACCCTGAGATCATGACCTGAGCTGAAATTAAGAGTCAGATGCTTAAACAACTGAACGACCCAGGTGCCCCTCTCTCCACCCAATTTTTAAGTCCTAGTTGTAATAAGTGTATAAAGGAGACGTAACGAGTGTTTACGGTCTTGGAAGGGTTTTAAGCGGATGGCAGAAGAGATCAATCAGATTTAGATTTTATTCAAGTTCCTTCTGCCAGCAGTGTGGACAATTAATTAGAGGCAAAAACAGATACAGCAAGATTAGTGAATGGACCAAGGCAGAAGCCCCGGTAAGAGGTAATGGAAAGGGGTCTAAGGGTGGGCAGAGGAGGCAGATAGAAGCGAATGGACCGAACCAGTACTTAGGACATGGGATGGATAGGACTTTGCATTTATTAAGTCAGTCACCCAGTAATGTGTTTTGCAGTACCTTCTACATGTTTTTCTGGAGTCCGTCAGAGAATAAGACCACGTACTAATAGCTGAATTTCTAGTGGGGCAACAAGATAATACACAAGTAAATAACATTAGGTAATAGAAAGTGCTATGAAGAAATACAAAGCAGGGTAAGGAGGCCTGATAGGGGAGGGACCGTTGTGCTTTTTAGCCGGTGAAGGCCTGTCTGCAGACGTGACGCTGAGGAGGGCCCTCAATGACGTGAGATCGAGCCTTCTGGGAGGAAGGACATTCCCGGGGGAGGAAAGGGCACCAACCAAGAAAGAAGGCCTTATTCAGGAGCAAGCGTGATACGTAGAGGAGACAGCGAGCAGGTTCATAGCCCCGGAGTAGAGGGGGAGTGTGGTAGAAAGGAGCTCAGAGCAGCAGCCAGGAGTCAGGACAAGTAGGGCCTTGCGAGCCGTGATAAGGAGTGCGAGGCGCATTCATTGGAGGGTTTGGGGCAGGAGAATAAAATGGGATTTGTATTTTACAGAGATGTATGAAGAGTGCCTTGACTACTGGATAGAGTAGAGACCATCGAGAAAGCTATTGCCGAGGTCTCCGGAAAGGGTCACGGGGACTTGAGTTTGCAGTGGGAGTGATGAGAAACGTTGAGTGTGGGGACATGTTTTGGTTGTAGAGTTTGAGGAAAAGAGGAATCAAGGATGTCTTTGTTTTTGTTTTGGCCGAGTAACTGGGTAATTGGTTCCATTTACTGAGATGGGGAAGACTGGGGATGTGGGGAAGCTGGTATGTGGGGGGAGGTGGATTCAAAGGCTCTGATCAGTATTGAGGGCTTGGTTAGACAGCCAGGGGAAGACTACCCAGAAAATACTTACTGGGTACAGGGTAAGAGAAAGTGGTCTCCTAGATGATCCATACATTTCTGGGTTGTGCAGCCGGATGGATGGAAATGTCCTATTCACAGAGATAGAAAATGCAGGGCGAGAGGTGCCTGGGTGGCTCAGTGGGTTAAGCGTCTGCCTTCAGCTCAGGTTGTGATCTCAGGGCCCTGGGATCGAGCCCCGCATTGGGCTCTCTGCTCAGTGGGGAGCCTGCTTCCCCGTCCCTGCCCCAGCCTGTCTCTCTGCCTACTTGTGATCTCTCTGTCAAATAAATAAATAAAATCTTAAAAAAAAAAAACAACGAAAACAACAAAAACAAAGAGAGCAGAGGCCCCTGTGTGGCTCAGTGGTTAAGTGGCTGACTCTGCCTCAGGTCCTGATTCCAGGGTCCTGGGATTGAGTCCCCCATCAGGCTCCTTGCTTAGTGGGAAGCCTGCTTCTCCTGCCTGCCGCTCCCCCTGCTCCTGTTCTCTCTCTCTCTCTCTCTCTGACAAATAAATAAAGTCTGAACATCTATGATAAACTCTTGGGAAAGCTTAGATTTCAACTTTACAAGTTTGCAAAAGAAGTTGAAATAATTTTTTTTTCTAGTCTTCTGTAAAGACTCACACAGTCTTTCTTTTTGGTTTCTGTTTGACCCTAAGCTTTTTCTAGAGATGCAAATCGTTCTAAAGGGAGGCTTGAATGGAGGCATGTGTGCTCTTCTGTTGCAAGTATCTGTCCTGTTTATGATGCTTCTGGCCACAGCAGCTTCACTGGTTCTCAGAAGGGGGTAGAGAAAGGATAATCCCAGGAGGTCAGAGGATTAACATTTCCCCCATGAAGTTCTTGATAGAGTCTAAGATCACGCGAAGCAGAGTAGAAATAATTCTGCAGTCTGTGACTTTTTCAAAGGGTTCCCGTATACAGAATATCAGGTTTGTGTTTTGTGTGCGCGTGTGTTTTGAATCCTTTGAGGTAACCATAATGGATATTATCATTTTTTTAAAAAGATTTTATTTATTTGACAGAGATCACAAGGAGGCAGAGAGGCAGAGGGAGAGAAGGGGGGAAGCAGGCTCCCCGCTCAGCAGAGAGCCCGATGTGGGGCTTGATCCCAGGACCTTGAGATCGTGACCTGAGCCGAAGGCAGAGGCCTAACCCACTGAGCCCCCCAGGCGCCCCAACAGATGTTATCATTTCTGGTGTTTCAGTGAAGGGAAGCTGGTCTGGGGCACGGTCTAAGTCACTTGCCCATCATCGCTTGCTAGCGTGACTCCACGGCCGAAGCCCAGATATTCTGATAGATGTTCGTTGCTCGGTTCACTTTGTTTTCCTGGATACCTTCCCCTTGAACCTGGAGACCATACATTTTTAGAGTCTTTCTGCTTAAATTTCAAGTGGCAGCTGGGGAGATCAAAGTGGTCACATTGACATCTATGTGGCGGACGGAGGGCCAAGAGGTCTGCAGAACAGAGCCGGGTGGACAAGCCTTCACATCATTTTTTCATTTGTCCCTGGGTGTGACATTCCTTCCTGGGTGCCAGCTCTGTCGGTCCTCTCGAGTGTTGCGTGTGGGCAGAAATTCTTCCCCACATTTCCTGATGTGGCTCTCTCCTGCTTCCCGTTCTTAGCGCAGGAGACCATGTCTGGCGCCAAAACTCCTGGAGCAAGGGATTGCTCACCCTTCTCTCAAATGAGAAAATAAGAGCTAAAATACAGCACCCAGAGTGCAGTCGACGGTAGGAAGAGTTCTGCGAGAGGAGCCCTGTTCCCGGATACCTTTTATTCTCCATACGGACCCAGGAGCACTTTCCCCATGTGTTTAAACATCATTTGAAAATATTTTTCATGATTCCTCAGCGAGCCATTGTATGAATTGAGCATCATTTATTTATGTGTTCTTCTCTTTTGGGTATTTGGGTTACTTTCTCATTTTTTGATGATGAATGGTGATGAATGGCATAGGGGGAAAATGGACTCGTTGAAGAAGGGAATTGTTAAGCACGTGAAGAAATACAAATCTGGTTTAAATGCGTTGCTCTAGTCATTGCTTCCGGAGTCCACTGTAACAGTAATTTCGATCAGCTAAATACAGGATTAGTTTCCTGAAATAATGCCATTGTGATATTGGTTTTATTTTCAGACAGGGAAAAATAAAGATGGGAGCACCTGGGTGGCTCAGTCATTAAGCATCTGCCTTCAGCTCAGGTCAGGATCTCAGGGTCCCAGGATCGAGCCCCACATCCAGCTCCCTGCTCAGTGGGGAGTCTGCTTCTCCCTCTGTACTACTCCCCCTCATGTTTGCTGTCTCTGTGTCTCTTCTCTCAAATAAATAAAATCTTAAAAAAAAGAACAAAGAAATAGGTTCACGATTATGGTATCTGTATTCTGACCATAGAATTTATTTAATAGTTAAGCTTTTATAAAATGTTGGTGCAACAGCAATATTATTAATGTAGCAGGTTGATACATAAATGCATAAATTTGAAGAGTTTGAACCCAATTGTAAAGAATCTCAACTTTATAAGTGTTGTTAGTTCATTGACCGGCTTATGTATTTTTGGGGTGTCCTCAAACATGTGTTCTTGACTTGTTTTCATCACGCATACAGAAAAGAGCTCCAATTATGAACGAATTAGTAGAAACTGAGGAGTCCATTTCTGGGATTTCTTTCTTTCTTTCTTTCTTTTTTTTTTTTTAAAGATTTTATTTATTTGAGAGAGTGAGTGAACAAGAGAGAGCATGAGCAGGGGGAGGAGCAGAGGGAAAGGGAGAAGCAGACTCCCGGCTGGACAGGGAACCCAACTCAGGGCTCCATCCTGGTACTCCAGAGTCATGACCTGAGCAGAAGGCAGACACTTAACCAACTTAGCCAAAACTTAACTACTCATAGCCTACTGTTGACCAGAAGCCTTATTGATAACATAAACAGTTGATTAATACATATTCTGTATATGTATTACATACTGTATTCTTACAATAAAGGAAGCTGTAGAAAATGTTAAGAAAATCATTAAAGAAAATATACTTATAGCACTGTATTTATTAAAAAAAAATGGCTCCTGGGTGGCTCAGTGGGTTAAGCCGCTGCCTTCAGCTCAGGTCATGATCTCAGGGTCCTGGGATCTAGTCCCACATCGGGCTCTCTGCTCAGCAGCGAGCCTGCTTCCTCCTCTCTCTCTCTCTGCCTGCCTCTCTGCCTACTTGTGATCTCTCTCTCTGTCAAATAAATAAATAAAAATCTTAAAAAAAAAATGTGCATGTCAGTGGACCCACACAGTTCAAACCCATGTTGTTCAAGTGTCAGCTGTATTTTGATTCTGTTTGGCTAAATCAGCATGAGAGTCAGAGTTCTACTTTTGAGCAAACTTTGAGGGAGAGGTAAAAATGGAACTGGGAAGTCACATAAGTTAAAAAAAGAGAGAGTAAAGAAGGCATTTGCCATCAGGGCAAACGAGGGTTTCTTATTTCCCATATCCATGTTGGATGAAAAGTGTGAGCATATGGGAATTTGACGTGTTGCCTTGCATAAACTCATATTCTTAGGATGAGGTCATGCGTAATTAATCACCTGTCTTGCTTTCTTTCCCAAGCGATGGGTCTTAGTGTTCACACTTGTGGTAACTTTGGTCTCCCTCAGTTTCCCCGAGCACAAGAGCTCCAGGACTGCCAGTGAAGGAAGGGGAGGCAAGGGTGGTGTGTGACCTTCGTGCTACTGTGAGGCAATGGGTCATTGTCTTTTTCCTTCTTACCTTCTAGTGCTTGAAACAGTACCTGCAGCTGGCAATCCGAGAAGGCTGTGGGTCTCCCATTGCTTGCCCTGACACGGTGTGCCTGAACCACGGGACCCTGCAGGAGACGGAGGTATGCTCAACTCCCATGACCTTCCCTCATGCCTGTTGATGTTACTCCCTGGGATCCTCACTGCGTACTTCCCTGCCAGGGGGTCTAGAATCAAAATGCAGAGGCTACCTCTTTAAAGGAGTCCTCTGTGGCTGCATACCTATGGATACTTCATACAGACTGTTGAAGCTGTTGCTTACCGCAGTTCCATCGATAAATGCTGTCTGCGTGTTGGAGAAATTCTCCAATAGTCAAAGGCGCTAGGAATCAGGTTTACCAGATGTGCAGTTTGGAGGCAGAAGAACAAGGGGTCTTGTGATCTCTAATACTTTAAAGATAAATGGACGACAGATTTTCTTTAAAGATTTTTATTTATTTACTTGATAGAGAGAGATCACAAGTAGGCAGAGAGGCAGGCAGAGAGAGAGGGGGGAAGCAGGCTCCCCGCTGAGCAGAGAGCCCAATGTGGGGCTCGATCCCAGGACCCTGAGATCATGACCTGAGCCGAAGGCAGAGGCTTAAACCACTGAGCCACCCAGGCGGCCCAATGGACAACAGATTTTAACCAGTTACAGACAATATAAACTATTGTGGTTGTACAGAGAGAGACGGAGTCGAATCATTCCATAGGCCTCTGGTTGGATCTTTATCAGATATCAGAAATGTCTTTTTTGAATGAGTTCTCCCATTTCCTTAAGATTGTGACATACCATTTTCCTTTGTTTCTTCTTCAATCCCTGATCAGGAGCCTTGCCCTTGAATCTGATTTTTTTTTTTTTAAAGATTTTATTTATTTATTTATTTGAGATAGAAAGCATGAGTGGGGGGCAGAGGGAGAGGGAGACTCCCCACTGAGCAGGGGGCCTGACACGAGGCTCCATCCCAGGACCCTGGGATCATGACCTGAGCCGAAGGCAGATGCTTAGCTGACTGAGCCATCCAGGCATCCCAGGTCCTTCTCACTTTAAATCAGGAGATAACCCACGCTAACCCATCTTTGGGAAGATTGTAAGCATTGCTCCTTTTACTTCTTTGCTTTGGCTGGATTGTTAGAATGGAAAGAGGTCCCATGAAACAGGGGAAGTAAGTTACTCGTTCAGCAAACACAGCTCACCTGCTGTGTACTAGGTGGTCTTCCAGATGCTTTCATAGCTGGTGAACTGTCCAGTCCCTTCAACAGACTTAGAAAGGGAGGCACAGGGGGATTAAGTAATTTGCCCAAGAGTGCATATCTAAAGCCCAGAAGAGCTACAATTCTAATCCAGTTCTTTCTGACCACCATAACTACATGGCTTTAAGAGTAGAAGGTGGTGGGGCACCTGGGTGGCTCAGTGGGTTAAGCCTCTGCCTTCAGCTCAGGTCATGATCCCAGGGTCCTGGGATCCAGCCCTGCATCGGGCTCTCTGCTCAGTGGGGAGCCTGCTTCCCCCCACTCTCTCTGCCTGCCTCTCTGCCTACTTGTGATCTCTGTCAAATAAATAAATAAAATCTTTAAAAATAATAATAAAAAAAAAAGAGTAGAAGGTCTTCAGTAGATTGTGTAATAAGGGACCTGATAATTGGAGACTCAGTAGTGTGCACACGTGTGTGCGTGGATATGTATACATATGTATGTGTAGGTGGGGATGTGTGTGTTGATACACTTTGTTTGTAAAGCATGTCCTCTGTTTTATAAGCAGAGCAGGCAGAATGATGTTTATAGACCATTTTTAACCAGTATGCCTCCGGGTGTCTCCTGTTCAGTTCATGGAATATCAGCTAGGGGTTACAAGTGAGTTTGAAGTATTTTCTAGGAAAGGATAAAAGGAATATATAATGGTTTAGAAGTGTATTGTTTTAGGAAAATCATGAAATAATGGAATGTTTTTAATAAAAAAATAATATTGATTATGTCATCCTTTGTTGAGAAATACTGCTTTCTTTTGTGTGAGAAAAGTATAGAAGGAAATTAAAGTGGGGAAAGACTGGGTTAGCTAGACAGTTTGGCAGTGGGTTTTAAAGTAAGTCTCAGAGGTGCCTGGGTGGCTCAGTGGGTTAAAGCCTCTGCCTTTGGCTTGAGTCATGATCTCAGGGTCCTAGGATCGAGCCCCGAGTTGGGCTCTCTGCTCAGCAGGGAGCCTGCTTCCCCGTCTTTTTCTCTGCCCACCTCTGCCTACTTGTGATTTCTCTGTCAAATAAATAAATAAAATCTTTAAAAAAAAATGAAGTAAGACTTGGGTGTTCACAAGCATCTTTTGATGCATCATCCTTCTAGGAAAGGTGCTTCCTTTTTGATTTGCCTCTGTGAACCAGTCAGTGGTGTTTATCAAGTGTGCACAGTCTGCCAGGTCCTGTTCCAGGATACAGAGGCAAATAAGATTGGCCCAGTGCTAGCCTCATGGAGTTTCTGGTCCAGCAGAGTGACATTAACCAGATGACAAGTGAAATTAACTATAGGCCTGTATCCTAGACCTTGCACTGTCCAGTCCAGTAGCCACTTGCTACATGTGGCTATTTACATTTTAATTAATTAAGATCAGGGGCGCTGGGTGGCTCAGTCGGTTGAGTGTCTGCCTTCGGCTCAGGTCATCATCTCAGGGTTTTGGGGTTGAGTCCCACATCGGGCTCCCTGCTCAGCGGGGAGTCTGCTTCTCCTTCTCCCTCTGCCTGCTGCTTCCATTGCTTGTGCTCTCTCTGTCAAATGAGTAAATAAAATCTTAAAAAATTAATTAAGATGAAATAAAACTAAAAATTCATTCCTGTGGTTGCCCTAATCATGTTCTAAGTGCCCCCGTAGCCATATACGGCTCATGGCTGCCTGATTGGACAGCACCGACTCTGACATCTCTGACACTGCAGAAAGGTCAGCGGCATGGTATTGTTGTAGACTTTTCAACGTAGGTAACCACTAGCCATTGACAAATCGGGGATCACATGTTAGAGCTAATGTGTTCAGACGAGTGGGTGAGGAGAGCCTGTCTCACAGCTCTCCAGAACAGAATTTAATTTTCCTGATTTTCTTAGAATAGAATTTTCTATTCATATTCGCCTGCAGTTCCCCTCATCTGATTTCTTACCCCTTCCCCATCATACACATTCTCAACACACTTACCCGGTACTCGTTCCATGTACCCAGTTTGACTCGAAAAACAGTTTATCTTTCAGTATGGAAACCCAACAAACCCATAATGTCTCTTAGAAGTTACCAAAGGATATTTGAAAAACAAAAACAAAAACAGAAAAAGACAGGACAAAAGCATCTTCTGAACTAAAACTATGGTATGTCTTTAATTCTTCAAAGTCTGTTTCCCATTAGGCGAGTAGGAAGACCAGGGCATTAAAGGGCCGGTTCTGTTCTTACTGGTCTGCCGAGAGGCTGACTAAAGATGGGCATGAATGTACAGTCGTCAGAGTTCTTAACCAACGGGCCACTTCTTCTCAGTCCCCAGAGGAAAACATTGTGCTGGTGGTACTTAGTGGTCTCTCATTTTGAATGGAGACGTAAATAGAACATTATGTTAGATATTGATAGCTTCACCAGTTTATATGGGACCATTCCTTTCAAAGCAAATACCACATACACATGAACTTGGGCTATACTGTCTTCCTTTCTGGCTTCCTTTACATCAAGCTTTCCTTGTATATGGTTATTATTATGATAGGCAGTCCCCCCCTCTTTTTTTTTCATGAAGCCCACTGTAGGGCTCAAACTCTTGACCCTGAGGTCAAGACCTGAGCTGAGACCAAGAGTCGGTTGCTTAACTGACCGAGCCACCCAGGTGCCCCTAGAATAGGTAGTTCTTAATGCAGATACAATTGAGCATATCATAATGGGGCTTATCTGCCTTATGCTTGACTGGATTCTGTCTCTATGACTATTTCTTCTGCTTTTACAAAAATTTTAATTATACAGGTAACATAAATAAACTTCACATGTTAAAAATAGTTCTGGTTGAGACTCATGTTCCCCTGGCGCTGCTGCTGTTGATGTTATAATATGTGATTCTTCATCATCCACTGTCTTATAAAACACATGTAAGTAGAACATTTCTTCATTCATCTTCACAGGACACCAGGCATTTAAACTCTTTGCCCCCCATGCTTTCTGGTGTAAATCTAGCACATGTGGTTGCCCGTGTTCCGTGCATCGGCCCCTGCTCACAGTGGGTCCCCCTGCCTTCTTACCGCGTCCAGTTGGGATCAACAGTGGCTTTGCCCCATAATTTTTGTTTATCAGGGATGGCTTCATTAGCAAAGCATTTAATATCCAATCCAAGTACGGCTTGCTTCTGGAGGAGGACACTAGAAAAGTACAACGGGGCATCCCCGCCTCGCGTGGTAGTGTCAGCTGGTGGTGGGCTTTTCTCAGGTCCCCGGTGCGGAAATCTCACCCGCTACGGATAAGACTGTTTGTTCTGATAGCGTCACTTCCGGCAAGGCCCAGGGAGTTCGTAGCCCTATTAAAAGGTGATGACTACTTGAACCCTGCCCTTCCTGTGTTAGGGAAGTAGCACACCATCCCCCGCTGGGGAAACCTGAGCCATTTGTCGGGGTCCTGTAAAATTAGAGTGGTGAGCGCATACCTACCATTACATGGCCTGAGAAATTCAACTTCTTCCCTCTGCCAGTTGGCAGTGGAGGGCAGGGAAGAGCTTCTCAACAACCAAGTCTCCTTCCAAGTCCTGGGGCATTGACCTGACCGCCTGCTTCTTGGGTAGGGTCCCCACCCAGAGCAGGGATGTGTGCAGCTGCTCGTGCCAAGCATGGGGGTTCCAGAATTTCTATGGGAGGAGCTTTAGGCTGTGGGGTGCCATGGAGGACTGGGGGCAGGGGGAGGGGAGCACTAAGGAATTTGAAGGTACATTTGCAGAAGAAATACAGATATTACTCTTGTTGCTTGTTTATTTGGGAAGGCTTTCGGAATTCTAGAGAGCCGTGTGCTCCCCGCAAGTGATCCTTCTGCACAGCCCTCACTCGCTGTGTCCTCTTGTCACACTCTTCCTCCCCATCATCACAGCGTGAGGCAGGACAGAGGGAAGATTAGGATGCCCAGCCAGGCAGCCAGATTCCTGTTGCTCTGGCTGAAGGATCTGGACGGGAAGGGACCGAGTATGTCTGTGATAACCTTGGGCTGTGATGTGTGTTGGGGGGATTATGAGTCGAACCTCAGGGTGGCGGAGGAGAAAGCAATCTGCTCTGCCAGTGTCAATAGATACTTTTAGGGTTCCAGTTGGATTTTGCTTTGGAATGCATTTACAGCTTTGCTATAAAACTGCATACAAGTGGGGGAAAATGTTTCTAGGATTTTTCTTCAACTAAAGGCAAGTGTAAGAAGAGTAAGCAGCAGTGGGTTGAACGTGTCACATGGTTGGGCACATGGGCAAATCCCTTTTACCCGTGGAGGAGCCACGGGAGAGAGGCGGAAGAGGGTGTGGGAGGGTGTTCTGGAGAACAGGTGAAAAAGGCACAGCGAAAGCAGCCTTCTTCAGGGACTGTGAAAACAGTTCCCACCCTGGCATTCCAGCTCCCGCCATCTTTCTCACTTCCCAGGAGGGCCCTGCCTTCTGGCTCTTGGACAGTGAAGCCCTCTTGTTTTTTTCCAGCAGGTTTCAAAATCTAGTACAGAGAGAAAATGGGAGCTTAGTCAGTACACTCAAGTGATGAATGGGGGATGTTAGGAAGGACAGTTCTTATTTTCTGGGTTGAGACAGGAAACCCGGGTAGTTTTTGTATCGGTGTGATAAGGCATTATCTGTACGGGTAGGACTGTTTCTCTTGCCAGTATTTTTGCAAGTCATAGCACCTCACAAATTGCCATGCTCCAGTGAGTTCCTCATGGTCACTCCTATCTTCAAATATACTATCTCTTGGATTCTTTGTTTGGTCTGTCTCTTTAATGTTTTAAAGCAGCAGTAGCAGAAGTATGGTTTAAAGGGCCAAACCCAAGTGAAGACTAGGCTTTTCTTTCTCCTTTTTCTCTTTTTTCCTGGCTGTCTAGACCTTGATGAGTAGAACTTGAATGAAGCCAATCCCTAAGTTCATGGTTTTAACCATTTCATTTTTCCAACTAAAATATAATATATATTATAATCTTTGATATGGGGGCACCTGGGTGGCTCAGTCGGTTAAGCCTCTGCCGTCGGCTCAGGTCATGATCTCAGGGTCCTGGGTTGGAGCTGCTTCCTCCTCTCTCTGACCCTCCGCCTCTGTTCATGCTCTGTCTCTTGCTTTCTCTCTCTCAAATAAATAAAGTCTTTAAAAAAGTAACCTTTTCTATACATACTGTATTTTATACATAAGATTTATACACGAGGTCAGTATTATGGGAACACACTATTTCAGCATAAATGCTTCTCTGGCAAGCAGGCTCTACTGTCTCCCCCCACCCCCACTTCCTTCTTTAGTTTTTTTTTTTTTTTTAAGATTTTATTTATTTATTTATTTGACAGACAGAGGTCACAGGTAGGCAGAGAGGCAGGCAGAGAGAGAGGAGGAAGCAGCCTCCCCGCTGAGCAGAGAGCATGATGCGGGGCTTGATCCCAGGATCCTAGGATCATGACCTGAGCCGAAGGCAGAGGCTTTAACCCACTGAGCCACCCAGGCGCCCTGCTTCTTTAGCTTTTGTAGGACTAGTGTCAATGTGAGTGGTGATGCCTGCTCGGATATTATGATCATAGTTAATATGTATACCTCACTTTTTATTTCTTGTCAGTTGTGAATGTTAGATGTATCTAATTAACCACCATGTGTAACAGTTACAGCTCCCCACCTGTATGTATATTTTGAGTGCCCTGGTTGTCCTGTGCTATGGTTAGAGTGGAATGGAGAACTGACGGCTTGCAGTAAGGTAGTTTAGTAAGCATCCTCAGGTTGATACAACCCAGAATGTGATTAGGGGCGATTGGTAGCTTTTTGTTTTTACTGTTCTGTATTACTGCTCTTATTCTGTTAAAATTATACTGAGTTTATCTTCTCTTTGAATTAAATTTTCTTTCTTTTTGGAAAGAATTTCTAGAATAATGAGGATGAGAAAAAGTGGTCTTTCATACTTGGATTGAAGGAGAGAGAAATTTTTGTGTAACAGGCAGATTAATATAAAATTCAAAGGAGAAATAGCAATAAAAATCACTTTAAATCAAGATAAGAATTTTTTAGATCTGATGGAAGTGGTCTCTTGATAGTTGAGAAGATACTTGGAAATTTTTTGTTTTTACAGCTTGCATGTGGATCTGGTTATTAGTGGATTAGAACCCCCTGAATGCAGTAAATATCAGTAGTCCATACTGACCTGAATACAAAAATGAATAATAAGTAGATGGGGGAGAAGGGACAGCTTTTTTTTTTTTTTTTTAAGATTTTATTTGAGAGTGAGAGAGAGAGATCACAAGCAGGGGAAGGATGGAGGAAGAAGTAGACTCCCCACTGAGCAGGAAGGCCCATGCAGGACTCGATCCCAGGACCCTGGGCTCATGCCCTGAGCTGTTAATTGACTGAGCCACCTAGGGACCCTAGGGACAGTTCTTTCTTACAGTAGAATTCTAATTAACAAATCCAGAATGAATGATGGAAATAGAAAATCATTAAGCAAATATCACAGTAATGACTATTAGAGGCAAGGATTATCAATAGATACAACAATTAATGGGGCAAAGGTATGATGAGAAAGAGGATATTTGCAGAGTCTCAAATGTATTCCTACAAGAACAAGGTACTTGATGATTACAAAGGGTGAAGAAATCTGGTGGACATCACCGTAACCAAGTTAAAAAGTCAACATTACCAGTAATGAGATGGGTGTCCTCCTGTACTTCCTTAATGGCTCAACATCACTTCTGTGACATTCTTGCCAAAACTGCACAGGCTCAACCTAATCATGGCAAAGCATCAGACGAACCCAAATCAGAGAGAACACTGTAGGACATAACTAGCCTGGACTCTTCAAAGTCATGAAAGGTCAAGGTCGTGAAAGACAAAGACAAGCTGAGTAACTGCCACAGAATGGAGAAGGCTAAGGAGACTTGGCAACTAAATGCAGGGAGGGATCCTGAATTAGATCTTAGACTGGAAAAAAAAAAAAGACAAAAGTGGGACAGTTTTTGAACATGGAATAAGGCTTACAGATAGTTTGTTTTATATCAACGTAAATTTCCTTACTTTAATTCTTACCTATGGTTATGTAAGATGTTAACATTAGGAGAAGTTGGGGAGAATGGGATTTTGGAACTCTCCCCAAGTTCATCAGTCTAAGATTATTTCAAAATAAAAAAGTTAAAAAGGAACATTCTTATATGATTTTGAACAATTTGGAATTTCTTTGTTGGCAGGGAGAGGACAGTGATATATCACAAGACACCTCTTCATCATCTCTTTCATTGGCGTTTCAGTTTTGCAATCAGTTTGCAAGTCTGATTGTTTCAGGTTTTGTTTTGTTTTGCTTTTGAAACCAGTAGCCCTTTAACCTGTGATCTAATCGACCCTTCAGTAATCATTCTAACGTGTTTATTTCAGGTTTATAATTGTAAGAGACCTTGAGCAATCGAGACTTAGCTCCACATGGCAGTGAAACCGGGAATTTAATACTTTGGATCGTCTTTTTTTTTTTTTTAAACAAGGCCCAGTTTTCTCTGATCTGAAGCCATGGGTATAATAGAAACATTTCAGAGAACTAGTCTAATACATAAAGCCAACAAATGGTAAGATCAAGGAGTCGATTCTCTTTTTTCCCAAGGAGTAGATTTAAAAGAAAAAACCCTTAGGTGTCTTTATTGCCTTCTGGGTAATTTAAGTTCCTTGAGAGCAGCTTCTCTGCCCCCTTTCCTCGTCTGTCTTCCCAGGGTTCCAGACACTGTTGTACCTTTAGTGCGTTGTCAGATAGAACCTGAAAAGGTGCAAATCCAAGTGGTGGGGTCTGGGAAGAGAAGAGAATGGTGGGGATAGAACTAAGGTGTTTTTTTCTTTTTTTTAAATCACAAATTTCAATAGAAAAAATGATTTACCCTATTAAGTTTTAATTCCATAAAAATCTTCGATCTATTAAAAAAATAATAAATAGGAGATTCAAAGTAGAATAAAAGACCAAAAAAACCAGAGCCCTCTGACTTCCCTGTTGGCAGAGACGTGTCCTCTATGAAATTTAGCTTTCAATTTAAAATTAAACATCCATCTCGGGGCACCTGGGTGGCTCAGTGGGTTAAAGCATCTGCCTTCGGCTCAGGTCATGATCTCAGGGTCCTGGGATCGAGCCCCGCATCGAGTTCTCTGCTTGGCGGGAGCCTGCTTCCTCCTCTTTCTCTTTGCCTACTTGTGATCTCTGTCTGTCAAATAAATAAATAAAATCTTAAAAAAAAAAAAAAAGAAGCATCCATCTCTCCTGTTGTTGACTTTTTACTGCATTAATTTGTCTCAGTTTTCTCATTAGCATTTTGTCTGTGTCTAAAGTACTCTATCTCCTGTTTGCTTTGTCTTCCGTCAATAGTATTTGACTTAGCTGCTACATATATTGCATGTCATTGAAAAAAAATCAGAATTTTTAGGAGTTGACTTTGAGGGATTTGAAGAAGTTCTTCATTAGTCCAGAAGCTGTTTTAGTTGGGGGCAAGTAGAGTATAAGACTGTCCCATAGAATCAAAGGCCTCTGGGGGGGGGGCGGTTAAAATAGATCTACAGACTCTCACTGAGGTCTCTTCAGCCCAGATGACATCATCTCCAAGTCACCTTGGCCCCAAAGTTGAAGTAGTATTAGATTATTTGTTCTCTGCCACAAGGAAGCAATGACTAAGTCAGGAATTGAATTCAGATTCCTTAATGCCTCCCATCCCTTTGGTTACCTATGTCTTCTGTCTCCAACTCAGAATTTTTTTTTGAGACACCTTTGTCTTTTAGGAAAGATGTCCAGGTGGTATTACAACAGATGAAACAGAACTGGCTTTCAGTGTAATAAAAGTCTAACCACACTTTTAAAAAAAGTATGGTATAACACATAGCATATAAAATTAACCATAATTTTTTTTACAGTGATTGCTCAGCAGCTTTATTGAAAGTGCCAGATGAAAATGCAACCTTTTCCTCCCAGCTGGAGAAAAATGTTATAATTAAATTAAATTTATGTTTTACTGTACTTGGAATGGAGAAGACTGAACTTGCCTGTTTTGTAGTCCTTCATAGGTTTTAGCTAACTTTGTTTAATTCATTTGCCAAGTAAACAAATTGAATTTTTTGTGTGTGTGAGGAGGAGGATTTGATTTTGAATACCTGTTAAAATGTACTGTATTTGTTAAGTGTAATTTTTAAATTTTAAATTTTTAATTATTTTTATTAACATATAATGTATTATTTGCCCCAGGGGTACAGGTCTGTGAATCGTCAGCCTTACACATGTTAAGTGTAATTTTTAACTGCCTCATTTTTTTTTTTTTTTTACTCTTGTTTTCTTAAGGCAGACTTCCTTTCTTTGGTTGCAGGAACTTCTGTCTAGATATATTTCATACCAAAGGACATGTAATGTTTGAGTCAGAATTGCCAAGGCTACGACTGTGTCCTGTATCAACTTGCTAAATGTTTAGAAGCCTAATATCAAGTCCTTGAGTTTTCTCAGTTATAAATCTTTTAAGCAACATCAATATAGTTGGCGTCAATGGAGGTATTATTTTTAGAATGCCAGTGTAAGAGCAGTTAGCTTTTCCTGCATCTGACTTCGCAATGCAATTTGAAAGGATTAATCTGAAATATCCTTTGGTTAGGTCTGACTCACTGTCATTTACTTGTAAACCTTTGGTTCATATCGCCATCTGCAATGGAAATAGGAGTTCAATCACAAGAAATAGCTTTAGCATTTCTTTCCTACCAGGACACGGATGACGATGAGGGACAACCAAGGGCCCCGCAAAGTGATTTTTTTTTTGTCTGAAGAAATGATTTTCATATTGTTTGGAAGAGTCTGTTCCCGAGGAGACAATGAGGTTTTCGTTAATTCCTGAGGCACTATCTACCTGGCCTTAGTTTTTAAGGGTTCTAAAGCTAGAACCGTAATCTTTTAAACATTTCTTAAATGAATGTGGAGTGATAAAGAACATCTTTCATATAGATACAGAAATAATTGGAGAAGTCCAAAAGTCTGGTTGTCTGGTCTTAGTAGCTGCTGAGGGTTTGGAGTTTGATGAAGGAGTCCTGTCTTGGGTGCTTCGAATAGTGGCCACCGTAGAAATTGCTGCTTTTCTTACCACGGAACTGTGGAGAGGAAAAGTTCTCGAACCACTGGTATAAAGTAAGCCAGACAAGAAGGAGAGGTCTGTGAAGGCTGGAACTCTGGGCTCCAGTGAGGAGAGAGACCTCATCTTGTTAATATCTCTGATTTCAGATTGCCTCCCTGGTGCCCGTGGATCAGTTTCAGCTCTACCAGCGGTTAAAATTTGAACGAGGTATGTATGCCCTCCTCTTTCTGTCCCCATGTTGAGTTGTGGCTTTCCATGTGTCATCTTCACACTAACCTCCACAGGTTAAGGAGGCTGTGGGCTGTCAACAAAGCCACAGGGGCACTCCGAAAGGTGAAAAGCTGGCATTGCACCGTAATATTTCAGCTTTCTCAGCCTCAGGCAGAAAAAAATGCAGACTAGCAGGAAATAGAAGCTTCCTTATGTTGGCTGTTGTGTATTTTTAAGTTGGCTCATGTGAGGCAAGTTCTGCAAAAGTTGTATAGTTTCACACAAGAGGATGTTCCTTAAAATGCGTTTTACCACCAGCTTTCCCACTAGTGAAGATCACTTCAAAACCTCCATCGACCCAAACATTTTTACTGCTGCTTGTAATACTCACTATTTGTTCTTTTGATACCACACCTGTAATCAGAGTGATTGTGTCATTCTAATGCAATTTACAATCTACCAGGCTCATTTTCTTTCTGGCTTTGGCCTTGGGGTAATTTATATAGCTTTCTATTTGTACTCCCTTTTTATCTGTAAGATTATTTTTGTTCTTTTACCAAGATCTTTTTTTAAGTAGCCCCTTCTGTCCTGTCACACTCTGGACATTCTTGAACTAAATGGTCTTTCTTTCTATCTTTTTATTTTTTATTTTTATTTTTTTAAGATTTATTTATTTATTTTAGAGAGAAAGAGAGAGTGTACCTGCACAAGCAGGGAAGAGGGGCCCGGGGAAGGGAAAGGGAAGGTAGACTCGCTGCTGAGTGAGCCCAATACAGGGCGCCATCCCAGGACTCTGAGATAATGACCCGCTCTGAAACCAAGAGTCAGACACTTAACCAACTGAGCCCCCCTGTGCCTCTAAATGGTCTATTTTTCTATATCTGAGAAATAGGAGAAAATTGTTCCCCTAGAACACATAGTCTCATTGAGTGTATAAAATAAACTCTCATCTAGCATGAACATGCAAGTTTTCTGATTGCTAACTCTTAAATCTTGATTAGTAAAGTCTAAGAGGTAAAATGAAGGAAAGAGGAACCTTTCTCTCTCATGTGTGAGTCTTTCATGGGTTGTCTCGCATATCTTATCTTTGATGCATTTTAAGTTGATCAAATAGTTTGACTCATACATAGAATTTATTTTTTTATCACAGGTTCTAGGCAGATGCCCCACTACAGATCCCATAAATTGATCATGGATTTTATTATCCTTATTTTTTAGATGAAGAAAGTGACAATTGGAGAGGTTGAGACCTGCCTAGCATCACATAGACTGTATCTAAGCTTCTTCATCTATAGGAATAATTCCATATTTTTAAAAAGATTTTATTTATTTATTTGAGAGAGAGGGAGAATGAGATAGAGCGAGTATGAGAGGTAGAAGATCAGAGGGAGAAGCAGACCCCCAGCTGAGCAGGGAGCCCAATGCGGGACCCGATCCTGGGACTCCAGGATCATGACCTGAGCTGAAGGTAGTCGCTCGACCAACTGATCCACCCAGGTGCCCTCCATATTTTTTTCCTTACGATAACATCTATCTTAAACATAAAACATACCATTTCACCCATTTTAAGTGTACAAGTCAGTGGCCTTAAGAACATACACGACTTGGGCGCCTGGGTGGCTCAGTGGGTTAAGCCGCTGCCTTCGGCTCAGGTCATGATCTCAGGGTCCTGGGATCGAGTCCCGCATCGGGCTCTCTGCTCGGCAGGGAGCCTGCTTCCCTCTCTCTCTCTGCCTGCCTCTCTGTCTACTTGTGATCTCTGTCTGTCAAATAAATAACTAAAAAATCTATAAAAAAAAAAAAGAACATATACGACTTTATGCAAACATTGCTACCATCTCTTTATCACCCCAAGCAGAAACTATAATTAAATAATAACTTCCCATTTCCCTTTTTCCTCCAGCCCCTGGTAACTTCTGCTCTGCTGACTGTTCTGTAAATTTGCCTAGTGTAGATATTTCATGTAAGTGCAATCATACAATATTTTCCTTTTGGGTCTGGCTTATTTCACTTGTATAATGTCTTGAAGGTTCAGCCATGTCGTGGCATGTCTCAGGACTTCTGTTTCTTTTTATGGCCAAAGGATAATATTCCATGGTATGTATATACCACATTTTGTTTAACCATTCATCTGTTGAAGGATACTTGGGTGGTTTCTACCTTTGTCTATAGTGAATAATGCTGCAGTGAACGTTGGGATACAAGTATCTTTCCGAGTCCTTCCTTTCAGTTCTTTTGGGTTTATACCCAGGAGTGGAATTGCTGTGTCAAATGGTGATTCTATGTTTAGTGTTGGAGGAACTGCTGATTAGACATTTTTACTATTGTAAAGTATGGGGAGTACGTTATATTTGGAAGTATGTTAAGTCTGGTGACCATGTGGTTCAACTCCCTCATAAGAAAGGAAACCATGGTCCAGAGACATATTGATGTGAGGCGATTCTGGAAGGCGATTTGTAATTCTCCAGGACCAATTCAGGCACTTCTTCATTATCATCCATAATACAGAATTATTATTAGACAATAGGCATGCCGAGTAAGAATAAATTTAAGTTAACAGTGTTACATAATGAAATTTACTTGATCGGCATCGTCTTTATCTGAATTGTGTATCTCATTTTTACTCGGTAGACTTCCTATCTACCTTAAACTCAAGACTTACCAGCTAGGTGACTTAGAGGTCTAGGCCATGAAAGTTGTTTTGTTTTGTTTTGTTTTTTTAGATTTTATTTATTTAAGAGAGGGAATGAGAGAGCATGGCGGTGGTGGGGGAGGGGAAAGGGAAGAGAGAGGGCAAGAAGCAGCATCTCCACAGAGCAGGGAGCCTGATGCAGGGCTCGATCCAAGGATCCCAGGACCCCAAGATCATGACTTGAGCTTAAGGCAGATGCTTAACCAACTGAGCCACGTAGGCACCCCTGCCATGAGAGTGTTTTATGTGGAACTGTTTAGAATGGGATCTTGGGATGCTTTAAATACTCATGTTGTGAATGAACTAAATGACTAATTGGAAAGTAAAAGTCTCTGGCTGGGCTCTCAGATACAGTTGTAGAGATTGTTGTGGCTCTGGAAAAATGGACAATCAGATCAGTGGCAGCCCTGTATCTGAATTCCCAAAATTTTCATTAGTTTGCCCAGTTCTTACTGCCTACCAAGTTTTCAGTTTTTCGTTTGTCATCTGTGTTTTGTCTTCTGCTTTACGTTGCATATACGGTTAGCTCGCCCTTTTATAGCTTTGTTTTCATCTAAGTCTTCACGGGGAAAAATATTTTGAATAGGAACGAGCCTAAACCATCACTGTTTACATAAAGGGGAGAAATGGCGTTTGGCATCGATTGGTTATTCTATGAATTCACTCTCCTTCCATCTGTGACTTTCCGTTGGCTACTGCCGTGTTTACGGCTTTCCTTTTCTGTGTCAGCCTTCCAACATTAACAAAGAAAAGAGGATACAACGTTTGGCATGTGTTAGTGATCACTGCTGTACTCTCTACTGGTTCTCAAAGCACATGATGCCTGATGATTAATGTTAGAATTTTGCTTGTCTCTCGAATCTGCTTGCCCACAATCTCCTTTTTCAAAATAGGTTGTTTTTTTTTGTTTTGTTTTGTTTTTTAAAACTGGGTTAAGATTTTCCATCTCTAGTCCTTAAGCACTTTTCCTATTTTTTTGTGACCCTGTCTTACTTATTATAATTGCAAATCGTTTCCGTTTCATAGTAGGTTAACGGGTCCGTTCTTGGATATTTGTATTCTCACGGAGTGGCTGGAAACTCCTACAAATGGTTTAAGGGTCATAGTGTTCTCCTTTGGAGAGAAGTGAAGTAAAATAATTTATTTTCCTGTTACCTGTTAATCCTCCTGCATTCTCTCATGTCTTCAGTATTTCCTTTTTGGGGGACCAAGTGTCTGCTGTGTGCCAGGTGCCCTTCTAGACTCCACCGTCAGCCGTGACCCCGCCTTGCTCTGAAAGCCTTCCGTTCTGAGCATTTGTCCCAGCCTCCTTTTGCTGTGAGTCCCAACGTTTCTGATATGGCTCTTTTTTTCCTCTCGTGCCTTTATCTGTCCTTGGTGAAATGTTCCCCGCCACTCTTTTGTGTCCATTCCTAGAGGTTTTATCTCACCATAGTATGAGATAAACACACTGTCTCACCTAGTGAGACAGGGCTGTGGGATACTTTAATAACCTTAGTGTCACTTTGGTTTGATTTTTTGGGGGGGGGTTGATTTTTTTTAACACCTCCCGTCTCTCACAAGGTACCTTCCTGTTGGTCATTGCCCACCGCAAGCCCATTCTTGTGCTTGCACGTGCATGTGCGCACATGTTCTCCTCTTGAGCCTGCTTTTCTGGTGTTTAGTGGTAAATGTGTGACTAAGCCTAGGATTCGCTTGCGAAGCTCTTCTGGGCTTCTGGGAGCTCACACTTTCTCCTCAGCTTCCTGCTTCCGCTCCTTTACCATCAAGTCTTTCTTGTGGGTTAGTTCTCAAAATCTAAAACCGCAGTCTCTAGCATTTTCAGCTAAAAAACCTGAAATATCTGCAAGAAAGGACATTTGTCATTGAGTAGGGTGACATTTCTAAAGGGGACCCGGATGTTCTCCATCGTGTGAAGGGTTTGCCTCTCCCTGTGTGCACTTCATTTTTTCATCTCTAAAAGGGGGATGATAATGAACGGCTTCTGCTAGGGCTGCTGTACAGAGTGAGTTAACACTGTGTTTCTGTCACCCTGTCATCGTCATTGTTGTTGTTTTGTTATTCATCACGGCCACTACCCCATCTGACCTTTACCCCAGTTTTCTAAACTAAGTGAAGAAGGCACTTTCTAGAATCCAGATCATATCTTGACTGAGGGTATAACACAATAATACCACTTTTGTTCCTTTTTCATCTTAATTCGTATCTTTTTCAGCATGTTTCTACCCTTATTGTCCTAAATTCTAAAGCATTATATGCTTCCCCAATGTTCATAGCAGCAAGGTCCACAATTGCCAAAATGTGGAAAGAGGCAAGATGCCCTTCAACAGACAATGGATAAAGAAGATGTGGTCCATATACACAGTGGAATATTACTCAGCCATCAGAAAGGATGAACACCCAACTTTTGCATCAACTTGGATAGGACTGGAGGAGATTATGCTGGGTGAAATAAGTCAAGCAGACAAAGTCAAATATCATATGGTTTCACTTATTTGTGGACCATAAGGAACAGCATGGGGGATATTAGGAAAAGAGAAAAATGAAGGGGCAGAAATTGGAGTGGGGGACGAACCATGAGAGACTATGGACTCCGGGAAACAAACGGAGGGTTTTAGAAGGGAGGGAGGTGGGGCCAGGAGTGAGCCCAGCGATGGATATTAAGGAGGGCACGGATTGCTTGGAGCACTGGGTGTCATATGCAAACAGTGAATCATGGAACATGACATCAAATACTAATAATGTACTGTATGGTGACTGACATAACACAATTAAAAAAAAAAGGTGCTAATGAAAGCTAATTTCTTACATCACCTGCCATATCTGGTTCCTTCATACTCTTCTCGAAGCATAAATCCACCTTCTCTGACCACCTCCAAGGAGATGATGACTTGCAAGTGGCTGCTTTAAAGACAAAAGATTCCGGGACTGATAGTGGAAATGAAAATCTATTTAATCACACGATTATGTTTTTACGCAGATAATGGTTTTCTAGGAGGAAAAACAGCCCTGTCTCGGCATATATTCACTAACCACGAGTAAAGCAAACACCTAACTTCCACGGGTTGTAACATAACAGCGTGAGACTAGATAAATTCAGAAGCTGTTTCCAGGTTTGAAATTCTGTGCTTCTCCGCAGTCATGACAGCAACCCCTTGGCTCAAGGCCACATGTATTTGAGTTTATTTACCATGGCAAATGTTAATTCTGATCAGTGTAGTTTAATTGCATTTTAACTATCTACAGAAGACCTTTGTTCTTTGAGCTATCAGAAAGCAAATTAACTTTGACATAATTAAAAATGCAGTGGGTCATAAAAGTTAAAACAGTTTGGTTTATTTCAGCTGATAATTAGCTTGGATGTATCGTGTTCCTCACAATAAGAAATCATGGAATATCTTTTTTGGCACAGTTTCATGATGGCAGAAAACTCACTCTTGTTAGTTAAGAGGATTTACAACAGGATAAAAGCAAACTGTACATCCCTAATGGTGATAGTTTCCGGTGGGGAAACCAAGGGTCAAGAGATCAGCTTTTGAAAACTGAAAGCAATCACGGGGTCTGATACAGCCCTCCTGGCAGTTTTCTCAGAATGTTTACTTCTCAATAATTGTCAGAATACAGAAGTAGAAATAGCTTTGAATAGCATTTCCTGCCTTGCATAATTTATATAAACAAGTACTCTTACGTCAAGTAGTCATGGAGCTTTATTTCAGTCATCAGTTCTATCTTTCATAAGTAAATTCTGGTTGAAGTTTGTGAATTTGTCTCCGATGTAAGTCCATTACATTTAATCCCTGCTGAATCATGTTCATGTCAAGGTGTGGGGGGCACCACTGGGAATGATGTACACAGGGCTCTGCTTGCTCTTTTTCTAAATTTTCCCGAATTTACCTCCATCTCAGAGCTCCATGAAGATTTTATCACTGCGGATGCAGAAGAAATTAGTTGAATATGCATGAGTTCATCTTCCTCCAACTTTGGAATGGACGTTTGAAGGGGGGGAAAAACTAAACATTAAACTTTTGGGATAACTGTGCATTTTGCTTATCTACCTCATAACTGTTTCCAAAGCCAAGAGCCAGGAGTTAGAATTGAATTCACAATAATAAAAAGTATACCTTTTTTTTTTTTTAACCTGTACCTGTACATGGTTAATGCAAAAATTTTAATACACTTTTTATTACTATGTAATAAAATAATAAGTAATAATATTACTTATTACCCTTTGACTCTGCTCAGCTCATTGACGTAGAGTCAAGAGTGAGGGGAGGAAGCCCTTGTTCATGAACAGCAATTTGCTTTCTACCTGGCGTCCATCAGTTGGTTCCTCTTTGGTGAGTTTAGGACCACTAATATCTGATGCCCCGTCAGTGTGTTTTCCTTTTCTGCTAATCTGGCCTCTAGCTTCCATTCAGGGTAGACTCTATAACTTGATAGATATAAAGCAAAACTGTGCTCTTCATAGCATATTAAATACAGCTGATGGAAACCCAGAGGTATTGACCATAGGGTGCACAGGAGAACCAAGGGCCAGATCTTGATGCCCAGCGTTAGTTATGAGAGCAACAAGAAAACAAAACACATGCTGTCCTGTGGATTTCAGAAATTCCTCGTCTCCAGCATCAAAGAGCTTGATGTGCAACAAATCTTACCGTGCAGGGACTGGTCAAAATGTCTCCTCTAAGAACTGCAAAGCCATGTGGAAAAAACAATCCAGCTGGCCATCAGGGTCCCAATGCCAGGCTGTATAGCAAAGAAAATGAATAGACAGCTTATGGGTATGTCATATTTGTGTCAATAAAACTACCCAAAAAATTGGCACTCCCCACCAGTGGCTTCTCATCCGGCTCAGGCCTTATCATCTTCATCTGTGATCAGGCCCCTTGATGACTGTTCCTGCGACCTTTCCCCTTGCTCGCTTAGCTCCTTATAAAATTTCACTGCCTTTTTACCTGTATAAATTCTCTTCTTTTGCATCATTTGGATATACGTTGGATATCTTTCAGGTCAAAACCACGTGTAGATTGGCTCCCTAGTCATGGTTCCAATCTATCGACTTAAATGTGTTTTTAAAAAATGGACATCCATAAATAACTCTCAGAAGCAGAAGTACTGTTTGCTCCGAGTCTTCTGGTTCTCACACCAGTGTGGCACTCCCAGAGGCTTATCTTCAGCAATTCTGATCCAACTGATAGTTACCTCGTTGAAAAAGCGGAAAGTGTGCTTTTGAGCCGAGAGGTCTCTGTCACGAATCAAAAATAAAGCAGGCAGAGGAAAAAAACAAATCCTGTAAATATTCTTTGTAGTTCAGGCCCAGAGGCACCAATATACCTTTTCTTCACGTTCAAAAATGTCCTTTGTGAATTTCTATAGAAGGCTCGGGAGTCCGCTCTTTGACTGCCAAGGGATCAGTCTCTTTAATCTTAATCTCGTTCTCCAGTTAGAGAAGTTGAGTCACTACTCTTCTGAATCTTCCCGTTAACTCCTTGACTTACTCAGCTCCTCAGGTTAACATGGAAACAGGAAGCTGAGGGGACTGTCAGGAATTTGGCTGAATTTGTGTTTTTGCCTCAGAATAGTTACTTCCTTTGCTCTTAATGGTTTATCAAGAAGACAATAGCACACCTCCTTTGGCAATATCTTTTGCATAACCAGAACAGTATTTCAAAGCTGTAAGTCAAGCTTGGGTACTTGTGTAAGGAATATCTGTGCCCAAAAGCAAATGTTACAGAAACACATGATACTGTATTGCTACTGTGGGCACTTCCTGTATTGATAGACATTTCTCAAAGAATTGTGTCAAATTCTAACTAGCAGTGCTTTCTTTTCATTTAAATTCTCGAAAAGAGTGGCTGATGATCCAGTAATCACACTATAAAGTATTTACCCAAAGGATAAAGTATTTACCTAAAGGATACAAAAATAGACTGGAAGGGACACATGTATTCCAAGGTTTATAGCAACATTATCAACTAGAGCCAAGTTATGGGAAGAGCCCAAATGTCTATTGACAAATGAAGGGATAAAGAAGATGTGGTGTAAAAAAAAAAAAAAAAAGAAGATGTGGTGTATATGTACAATGGAATATTACTCAACCATAAAAAAGAATCAAGTCTTGCCATTTGCAACAACGTGGATGGAGCTAGAGAGTCTTATGCTAAGCAAAAGAAGTCAGAAAAAGACAAATACCATGTGATTTCACTAATATGTGGAACTTAAGAAACCTAACAGATGAACATGGGTGGGGGAAAGAAGCAAACCAGGAAACAGACTCTTAACTCTAGGGAACAAGCCGAGGGTTACTGGAGGGGAGGTGGACGTGGGGATAGGTTAATTGGGGGATGGGGAGTAGGGAGGGCACTTGTTAGATGAGCACTGAGTGTTGTATATAAGTGATGAATCACTGAATTCGACACTCCCAGCTAATATTACAATGTATGTGAACTAACTGGAATTTAAATAAAAACTTAAGTAAATAAAAGAGTGGCTGAAAGGGGGCTCTAGTTGAGAGAAGTAATTGGTTTAAATTAGTAGATATCTGTCTTCTGTTTTCTCTTGTGACCGTCTGTATTTATATATTGTTTATTTATTTATTTATTTGACTGTGAGAGAGAGACAGCAAGAGAGGGAACACAAGCAGGGGGAGTGGGAGAGGGAGAAGCAGGCTTCCTGCTGAGCAGGGAGCCTGATGTGAGACTCGATCCCAGGACCCTGGGATCATGACCTGAGCCGAAGGCAGATGCTTAACGACTGAGCCACCCAGGCCCTGACCCTCTGTATTTATAAAGGAAAAAATTTTGATTTGCTGAGTGGACAGGTATGTACTGAGTGCATCCCATCTGATTGGCGCTGTGAGGGGTGCTTGGAAATTGGATAGGGAGATCCAGAAATATTTACTTGTGACATGCTATAGTTCTTTTTTAAAGATTTTATTTGACAGAGAGAGACACAGTGGGAGAAGGAACACAAGTAGGGGGAGCAGGAGAGCCTCCCCCGGCTTCCCACGGCACAGGGAGCCCAACGTGGGGCTCGATCCCAGGACCCGGGGGTTATGACCTGAGCCGAAGGCAGATCCTTAGCTGAGCTACCCAGGAACCCCTCATGCTATGGTTCTGAGTGGAAGAAAGAGCTTGCCTCTTCTAGGGTAGCTCTTACTGGGGTTAAAGATCCCAGTCAGTTGTGCAAAAAGCAATTAATGATCAAAAAATGAGAATATAACCAAATACCAATACTCTAGAAGAAGATACACACCCATGGGAGACAGGCAAGGTTACTTCAGGTCGAAGTACTTGTCTGTATGTGGAATGTTCAGGAAGGAGAAAAGGCTGGCCAGCAAATGTGGGCTAAAGGAACTGTCACTGTTGTCCTTTCAATTTCTCCTCCTCTTGTGCTATGTTCTGTTCTTTGGTTGCCCACTCTGTGCCCCCCACTGGATGGTGTTGAAGTCGGGTTTATATATTTAAGTGTTTGCTCTCAGTTTGGACAGTGTTCAGTGACGTGTCGGTAAACAGATTTGTGGGAGAAGCGGGGAGGCTCTGATTTATGGTGTTTGCCAATTTCTGTAGTGTAAATACTCTCATAGTGGCTGATTTCTCAAGTGGGCGATTCATTTGAAGTCACCGTATACAGAGTTGACAAGATGGAGTAGGCTGTTGGCTCCTGGCAAGACCCCGATTTAGAAGGTGACTGCCGATGTCCTTGCTCAGTGTCTTCTTAAGTACAGCATCTTTATTACAGTATCTGGAAGGAGACTATTCGTTCCCTTTTATAACTTCCACACTCTGGCTGCCTACAGAGTTGTTATTCTGGGGACTGTTTTTTGTTTTTTAATCTCTGTTTACGAGGTGCCTTAGCTCTCTCAGCATTTGCCATCTGCTTTGTACTGTGAGCAGGAGCGACCAGTTCTACTTCCTGCGTTTAGAGCTGATTGAAAGGGGAAACTTCATTATGGATACTCAGATAAGAAGAGCATTAAAATATTCCTGTCTTACAAATACCTTCTGTATATTACACATTCCTCACCTCCACCCTTAAGAGCTGCTCACAGACGGTAATAGTTTATTTTATGTTATCTCATGGGGTGTTCTATCAGTTGTTGCATTGCTTTTTGAAAATATTTCATTATTTAATTTACACAAGTACTCTTGTTCTTTTCACACTGAGATTTCTCAGAAGCAAACCTCTATTTTCATCTCTAAGGCTAGGGTCTCTAAAAAGTCCCTGAAATTGATCATTTGTTGAATGAACAATGAATAACAGACATTTGACTAAGTTTTCAGGCGTATCAGCACAAGAAGTCAGGCCTCAAGAAGAAGTCTGGAATAGTCTAAATTAAAGCAACATTGATACTCAGTCACAGCTTGGGTTCTGTAAGTAAGGACATTTGGGAGAAATCAAGGACTGAGTTTTTTGACACCATCCATCGATGGAACCAAAGGAAGCAGTACTGATGTGAAAGGAGAAGGTTGGTTGTGGGAAGAGAAGAGAGAGGCTGGTGCCGTATGGAAGAGAGCCCCAAGAGTATCAGATGGAAGACAGAATGAGAACCATTTGCTGGGGATGAGTAGGGGGATGGCTGTTTTAACTTTCAGAGAGCAGTTTATTATGGAACTGGGAAGAAAAAGTTTACTTTAGAGTCGTAAGGAGGATATGAGGGGAAAGGAATGAGAAACAGTGAATCTGGATCACTCATCCAAGGACTGACATGAAACAGGAAGGTGAAATGGATGTTAGATACAGGGAGACAGTAAGTAGGGTTATAGCAAGGGTAATTATTGTTCATATTCATGTTAGAAATTTTTTTTGTTGTCACCCTTATAAGTGATGCTTCATAAAGGAGGTTTAATTTTGAGAGTGCTATATGTAAAGTTCCATGTTTTGCCAAGTTGGTGTCTTTCCAAATGTAGAGAGCCTAACTGAGGTGGGTGGAGATTTTTAGAGTCTAATAACAATCATAACATACTTTCAACACCAAGACTGGTATTTGATGGTTTTAGTGTGCTATGTACATCTGTTGATGAAAGCACTAGAAGAGGATGGAAAATAAATTCCAGTGCAAGGCAATTCAAGATGGTATTAGTAGTGTGTGTATTTTAAGGTAATTGTTGGCAGAGGACTATATATAGCTTTTGCAAAAAACCAAGAATGACTGCTATAAATCAACAGGAAGCATCCCATCACTGTGTCAGTGTATTGGAGCACACAAATAAAATAAGTATTCCTTGCCTACAACCTAAAGAGAGAAAGGCCATCTCCATGAAGAGACTAGAGCACAGCAATGAACAAAATGCTGGTTCTGTGACAGCAAAATTAAGACAAGTATGTTGTAGTTCCTTTATTTTCTTTAAATCTTTTTTTTTTTTAAAGACTTTATTTGTTTATGTGACAGGGAGAAAGAAAGTGAGAGCAGGCACACAAGGAGGGGGAGTGGGAGAAGAAGAAGCAGGCTTCCTGTTGAGCAGGGAGCCCGATGTAGGCCTCAATCCCAGGACCCTGGGATCATGATCTGAGCCGAATACAGACACTTAACGACTGAGCCACCCAGGTGCCCCATGTAGTAGGTCCTTTAAGAATGGATAGGCTGTAACTTGGTTAAAGATGAGATTATTTTTAGGGTAAGGAAAAGCCTACAATGAGAATTGAATAAATGGAGAAGAATGTGAAACAGAGGGGAAATTTGAATACAAAAAGGAGATGGTTTTCCAGGGAAGAGCTTAGATCCAGAATTATTTTATTAGTCTATCATTCATATACCAGATTAATAGTAGCCTTTAATTTTTAAAAATTTTAAAAAGATTTTATCTATTTATTTGAGAGAGGGAGAGTGCGCGGGAGAAGCAGACTCCTCGCTGAACAGCAAGCCTGATGTGGGACTCATTCCCAGGACCCTGAGATCATGACCTGAGCTGAAGGCAGATGCTTAACTGATTGAACTATGCAGGCAATCTTATTTATTTATTTTAGAGAGAGTGTGCAAGCACGGGGAGGGAAGGAGGGGCAGTGAGGGAGAGAGAGAATCTTGAGCAAACTCCCCACTGAGCACAGAGCCTGAAGCCAGGCTTGATCTCCTGACTTTGAGATCATGACCTGAGCCCAAACCAAGAGTCAGATGCCCAACCGAATGACCACCCAGGTGCCGTTGTTAGTAGCCTTTTAAAACTAGCTTTAAAAATTATAAAAGTAGAATTTTTTCCTGTTTTTTCTTAAAATTCAAGTTTAGGGGCATGTGTATGTCTCAGCTGGTTAAGCGGCTGCTTTTGGCTCAGGTCATGATCTCAGGGTCCTGGGATTGAGCCCTGCATCTGAATCCCGGCTCAGTGGGGAGCCTGCTTCCCCCTCTCCCTCTGCCCCCTCAACTCATGCTCTCTCTCTCTCTTTCTCTCTCAAATAAATAAAATATTTTAAAAAAAAAATTCAAGTTTCGTATTAAACTAAATCTTTGCCTCTAATTACAACCCCTGCCCTTTATTCAAGGATAACTCTTCTTAAGCTTCTTAGATTTTCTGAAAATGTTAAAACACATTTCTATATATACATGGTCTTATAAACATGGTTCATTTATACTCTTCCTCAATCTGCATTTTTGAACTGGCAGTATATCTTTGGGATCTTTCCATATTGTCACATCAGTTCCCCTTATTTTATTTTTTTTATAGATTTTTAAAAAAGATTTTATTTATTTATTTGACAGAGATCACAAGTAGGCAGAGAGGCGGGGGTTGGGGGAGGAAGCAGGCTCTCTGCAGAGCAGAGAGCCTGATGTGGGGCTCGATCCCAGGACCCTGGGATCATGACCTGAGCTGAAGGCAGAGGCTTTAACCCACTGAGCCACCCAGGCACCCCGTTCACCTTATTTTAGAGCTACATAGTGTTCAGCTATATGGATGTCTATTATTTGTCTAGTAATCTACACAAAAGCCTTATAGGTCTGGCACAGGGTGTTAATTTTTTAAAAAGGTTAATAAATAATAAAAATAAAATTTTATTATGGTAGATAAGGTTTTCTACAGGATGATGTGAGTAGTGTATATTTTATTTCTATTTGCATACACACATTTCCTCGCGCCTCACTTATAAAGACTTTAAAGGTCTTCTCGGAGATGGTACTTTAATCCCCTTTGTAAACTTACCAGCCACTCGGGAGGCGCAGTCCTCGTCTGACCTGGGCGTTTGCTCCCTGTTGCGAGAGGTAAGCTTATGGGTTGAGATGCTTTCGTCTGCAAGGAACAGAATGCCAGCTAACAAGTGCCTTAACCAGTGAAGGCCCTGAATTCCCTCACGTACAGGAAATCCAGAGGTAGGCAGTTGCGGGTGTGGCTGACGGAGCGGCTCAACTTCTCCAACTCCTGTAGTTTTCCCGTTAGAGTTCCCAGGGTCGTGGCGGCCCATACATCACAGCTTCACACAGCGGTGCTCACTGGCTCGCAGACGGAAGGGAGATTCTTGCCCGCGTATCCGGAAGGAGAGCTAGTCCCAGAAGCCCCTTGCAGTCTTCCCTCACCTCCCATTGGCCAGAATCATGTCACATGACCACACCCTGGCTGCGCAGAAGGCTGAGAGCGCAAGTCCGCTGTGCTGTGTGTCTGTAGAGACCTGAGCGTTCTCAGCCGGGAGGTTAGAAGGAAGCTGGGGCTGATGGTGACCAGACACCGTACAGGTGGCTCAAGGGGTCCCTAACCGTTCTGGATAGAGTTAATATCTGTCTCCTGGAAACTCCACTTCGGGTGTTGGTTAAGCTCTATAAGCTATCCCTACAGACCAGGACTTCTAACGAAGTAAGGAGGAGGCTAAAGGGTCTCTGTTTTGCCCCTTCCACCACCTCCTTCGCCTGATCGTTCCTGTTCTATCGAAGCGGAGGAAAATCCAGAGCATCGCTGCCTTCTGCGGCTCAGACTCTTCCGTCGCTTTTTTGCAGTGGAGTGTGCATCAGCTGCCTTGCTTCCTATGGATTTTTTTCTTTATGGGGATTCATCAAAATTTGTAACTGCTCCCGTATTTATGGTTTCTGCTCTTATTGTGGCAACCCGGATACCTGAACAATAAGTTGGTACAAACAAGCAGTTCAGAATGCCCACCAAATAATTTGGATTAGAATTATGAGAACAAGTTGTATCCTTGTGTCTTTTTTACGGTGATCCACAGGGATGTTACAAATTTAACTATATATAATATGAGTCTTTCCGTATTGTCAGTCCTTTAAAAGACCTGGGATTTGGGGGCACGTGGGTGGCTCAGTCGTTAAACGTCAGCCTTTGGCTCAGGTCATGATCCCAGGATCCTGGGAACAAGCGCTGCATGGGGCTCCCTGCTCACAGGGAAGCCTGCTTCTCCCTCTCCCACTCCCCCTGCTTGTGTTCCCCTCTCTCGCTGTCTCTCTCTGTGAAATAAATACATAAAATCTTAGAAAAAAATTAAAAGGCCTTCGATTTGGAATGGGTGGTTAAGAAGGTAGGTGATGTGTGAGTCCCTTAGCTCTAATTTATACACCAGCCTTCATTTCTTTGGACTTAGTGTTTGTGAAGCCGGCATAAGAGTTTGGAAAAAAATATATAAATGTATGGAAATAAAAGGTCAGGACCTTAGAGCAGAGGTGTGTGTCACTGTCCCCTTGATTTTCTAACTAGCCTTTCTCAAACTTTTAGGGATTTCTTTCAAGGGTCCATCTCTCTTGGGTTCTGAGCACCTGTGAATCATAGGCTTCCCTTTTCTGATTTTATTTGCCTCATCGTTCTCCAACCCCTATTCCCCAGAATTATTAGATAAGAAAATAAGTGTGAGAGTTCTCTTTTTGAATGAAAACCTGTAATTAGCATGGATCTGATTGCTGTCTTTTCTAGACGAGAGATTAATGGAGACAGTGTTTGCTGGAACATTTTGGACTTATTTCCCCTGATACTGAATTTGTAAAATTATTACCTTTAAAACTAAGCTCATACTTAATGCCTTCATTTCCTTTTCGCACCACTCTTTGGGTCTGTTTGCCTCCTGTGTGGAAATTTCCAAGAATCATAAGCCTTAGGAGATTTAAAACTGGAATCCATCAGTTTAAAATTTGCAAAATACATTGGTTCAGAGAAAAAAGGGCTACTCTGTTCCTCAAATAACATCATTTTTACATGATATGTTCCCTAAAGGTCACATTGTGAGACAAGAATGTGAGGTCTGTTATTGAATAGAAAAATGGAAAACCGAACAAGATTTGTAAACATTTGAATAGAGTGTGACAGTCGGCTTACCCCCAACTCCATATTCCTTCCTACAGGCCACTTGGATGTGGTTGGTATAGTCTATAACTGACTATCATTTTATGGTCTGTGAAACCTTTTGATTTTGGATCTTCTGAGTCTTTTACAAATATCTCTAACTAGCATATGGTAGGAGAACAGAATATCCAAATTGACAGCTAATCCGACTTCTTGGCTAAGCCACACCAGGCACTGTTTGGTCCTTCAACTATTTGATTTCTTCCTTGTTCTTTCAGTTCCCTCTAAAAAAGGTAGGAAGAAACCTCACTGCTTATTTCTCAGTCCCAGAAAGTCCCAAAATCCCATGAATTTCTTTTTATTTCTTCTTATTTCTCAGTCCCAAAGTCTTAAAATCCCATGAATTTCTTTTTCCTTTTGCTTCTGTAGGTCCTTCAGGTCCAGTTTTCCTCCCCCTGCTACAACTATTTGGGGATAATACCCCCAAATAGTTGTAGCAGGGACTTAAGATTTTTGCCTACTTTGAGTGCTGAAAGGTGAGAAGTATTCCAGAAGACTTGCTCATTTGGGTTAGTGAGAACACTTCCTATCTGTTCGTAAGGGCAGTGGTGGCCTCTCCCACTAGTACCTACTTTGAGAAACATGGCAGAGCCGAGTGGCCTTGTAGGTCTGGGTCCATTATGAAGACCAAGAGTAGAAATCACTGCCCTTGGTTGTACTAACCTTCCATAAATATTAGCCTATAAAAGAGAAGAAGGAAGGGGGGAAAGTCTAGGCCCATACGAAAGACACATAGACCGTCACATTTTCTTTGTTTATGCTCTAGAAGTTCACCTGGACCCCCACCGAACGTGGTGTCCTGTCGCAGACTGTCAGACCGTGTGCCCTGTTGCCTCCACTGACCCAGGACAGCCCGTGCAGGTGGAATGCCCTTCTTGTCACCTGAAGTTCTGCTCCTGTTGCAAGGATGCTTGGCACGCAGAGGTCTCCTGTAGAGATAGTCAGCCCATCGTCCTGCCAACAGAGCACAGGTAAGAAAGGAGAGACGGTCTTTGTGATTATTCACCCCAAATAGGTCGCTTGGAGAAGGAGTTCTCTTGTGATGGAATTCAGAGATGGGTTCTTTCCCCCATGGAACTTCCCTGAGAAGTATCTCCGAACTGGGAAGTTGTTAACAAAGAGTAACCGACACAGTCTTTCTAAGGGGATTTTAGGTATTTACCCCTGGAGACTGTCCCAGATACCGCTGAAATGAGGGTCTGAATGCATTTTGATTTTTCTTCAGGTTGGAAGGCCCACGGCCCACTGGTTTTCAATAGCAAGGCATGGCTTGTCCACAGCCATTTGCTTAGAAGCCATGAGCACCTGCCATGGATTTCTTCCTGCTTGCAAAGTGATGCAGAAATTACTTTGTGACCTGACTGTGTGGCAGCTTGTGGAGTGTGCCAGCCCTATCCGAGAGAGCACAATAGAAGCAGCAGGCCTTCAGGGGCTCAATGCTCAATCCCAGGTCTTAGAGGAAAAGAGCTACATCCCCTATACGTGGTGCCCTGCAAAGACGGTGCCAAAGTTCAGAGCCGGTGACATGAGAAGCAGTTAAATCTGTACCTTTCAGTACCAAGGGTTTTTACGGCAGCAGAAGGGCCCAGAGCGAGAGACCTTTGTGCACGATCCCTGGCTTTGCTAGAGGCTCCGGCTGTTCTGCATCAGCGAGAACAGAGGCACCGGTGTGCCCAGTCCAGTTGGCTGGCTCACCCCACACCTTCAGAGAGTGTGGAACCATTCTTCAGGAACGGGAGCGCTACCTGGCTAGGATACTGTGCTTGAATCTGGGACCAAACAAACAAGAGGAAAACTAGACCTAGTGCCCGGGGCAGGCACACGCCTTCTTAGCCAGTACCCTCTGCACGTGGCCGATAGGTCTGCGAGCATCATGGGACAAGGGGAAGATCCCAGAGCAGAGAGGGGTTGGATTCTATTTTTTATTTTTTATTTTTTAAGGTTTTACTTATTTAAGAAAGAGCATTGTGGGGGTGGGGGGAGTCAGAGGGAGAAGCAGACCCTCCACTGAGCAGAGAGCCAATGTGCGGCTTTATCCCCGGACTCTGGGATCGTGACCCGAGCTGAAGGCAGATGCCCAACTGGCTGAGCCACCCGGGCACCCTGAGAGGTTGAGTTCTGACATGGTCACTTGGTATCGGCAGGACCTCATGGAAGTCACTCAGCCTCTGTGAGTCTGCTTCTTTATTTGGGGGGGGAAAAAAGGTGGTGGGGGAAAGAATTAAAATAGTAACTGTCCCACTGCTATAATACGGTTATGGTGAGTACCAAATCCGATTCTGGATCCAAGGACGCTTTGTGAACTTGATGTCTCCGTGAACCAGGGGTTGGTTCTGATGAACGCTAGCTAATGTGCAGCACAGCGCTGTGGCTCCCCTAACCACACCCCCCCAATGTGTTCCACTTATTTTCCGTGCCTCTTAAGGCTGTGAGCCTGCGCTGATCTAGGCATCAGTTGGGAGCAAGTCTCTTTAAAGAGGCTGGGCATTGATTTTCAGGTATTGATTCTTGCATCCCGCGACCTGTTCCATTTCTTTATCAGAACAGATTGCCAGGAAGATTTGTCTGTGCCATGTCAGATCCAGAACTGTTTTTCTGTTGTTTAGCAGAACTCTTGTGCTTTTGTTTTAGACAGTGTGTGCTCAGGGAATGAAATACTAACTTGGCCAAATAAGGAACTAAGTCAGGTGTGGAAAGTACAATTATAGCATGACTCCTAGCCAAAGATACATAAATTAAGGTTCTTTTTTGTTTTGAGTTATCTGACTAATAATCTGTGTCCCTCCTATTTTTACCCCCACCCTCTTCCATGGAAGTGAATTAAGCTCAGATGAGGGAGAGGCCACTACCTCACCCATCAGGAGCCCTAGGAATTCAATTGGTGCCCATAAAGTGGAATCTAGAACGGATTTAGTGACCTGTTGAATTAATGACACTCAGCCCACTCTTCCCCAGCCCTGGTCAGCAGACACCCTTGTAGTTCTAGCAGCATTTTTGACTCCACCCCCCCCCAATAATTTCTCATCCATTTTGTTTCTAGGGCCCTCTTTGGGACAGACGCAGAAGCCCCCATCAAGCAGTGCCCCGTCTGTCGGGTTTACATCGAACGCAACGAGGGCTGTGCCCAGATGATGTGCAAGAATTGCAAACACACGTTTTGCTGGTACTGTCTCCAGAACCTGGACGTAAGTGCCACCTGGAAGCATCTTCTCCTGTGGCCTCTCTTCATCATATCTGTCCTCCCATTGGGATCCTCTAGGCTTTCCTTTTAAAATCTTGAGTCTGTGTTTATCCTGCAAAAGAAGGTTATTTTTCTTAAGGAGTCTTTCTGAGGCTGCTACTTAAATGTCTAGCAGATGTCCCTTTGAGTCCCTTCACTGTGTCAGCTTAGCTTTAAAGGCAAGCTTTCATTTTAGGGACAGCTTCTGTGTTGGGGGCACTGTCTCGTCTTATCACGTAGAGAGCTATCAGTGTATTCATTTATTTTGCTGCTGTCACAAATCACCACATACGTAGTGGCTTAAAACAGCAGAGATTTTTTTGGCTTTAATTCTATCCTCTGGAAATCTGATGTGTGTCTCACTGGACTAAAATCAAGGTGTCCTCAGGGCTGCATTCTTTTCTGGATTCCAGGGGAGAATCCATTTCTGGGTTTTGTAGCTTCTAGAAGCTGCCCACATTCATTGGCTTGTGGCCCCTTTCTCCAGCTGTGAAGCCATCCACATGACATCTCTCTGACCCCTTCTTCCTTTGTCGCAGCTCCCTCTGACCACAGCTGGGAAAGCTGCTCTGCCCTTAAGGACCCTCTGATGAGATTGGCCACATCTGAATGAGAGAGTGATTAGACTGGTCACATCTGGATGATACAGGCTGTTCTCCGCCATCTCATGCTCTTACTTTAATCACCTGTGTAAAGTCCCTTTTTCCACAAAAGCCAGCAAATTCTCAAATTCTGGGGAGTAGGCCACGGACATCAGTAGGGGAGCAGTTTTTCTGCCTACCATAATTTGGTACTCTTCCTCTTTTTGAATTTAGAGAAGAAAGCCACTCAAATCAAGGGGATGTCTTAAGTAACCATTCATTGGCACGACTGTGGTCTTGCTCTGGTTTTGTTAGGGCTCCGTTCCTGGATAACGGGGTCTGCCTCAGTGACTCTTTCCCCCTCACCATTGGTGAAGCACACCTGGCCCAGGTCAGGTGCGGCTCAGGCAGTCCCGAGCCGAGGCTCTCGGTAACCTCAGAGGTAAAAGGTGTTGTGAAGGACGGCTGAGCAGATCTCCCTCCCTGGTGTTTCTTCTAGCACATGTGTGCTACCCAAAATAAGAAGAGATAGTTCCTATTCTGGCAATGTGAACCAGTGAAATGTGTCCATACCAGAGTGAGCTCTCCATCATGGTGGACATTCTTTTCTCAATTTCTCTCTCTCTCTCTTTTTTTTTGCAAGGTTTATTTATTTATTTTAGAGAATGAGAGCAAGTGAGCGCAAGTTGGGGGAAGGGTAGGAGAGAGAGAATCTCAAGCAGACTCCACACTGAGCATGGAGCCCGATGAGGGGCTCGGTCACATGACTTTGAGGTCACAGCCTGAGCCGGAATCAAGAGCCAGACGCCCAACCGCCTGAGCCATCCGCCTGCCCCGCACCCCGCACAATTTTTCCTTTCAGTTGCCTGGTTGGCTTCAGTCTGATAAGCGGCTCTGGTGACCCTTTAGTATCACATGGTTAGTGAGTCCGTGTGCGGCTGTTATGGGATGCATGCTGGCTGCCACAGGTCTGATTTTTTTTTTTTTTAAAGATTTTATTTATTTATTTGACAGAGAGAGATTACAAGTAGGCAGAGAGGCAGGCAGAGAGAGAGAGGAGGAAGCAGGCTCCCTGCTGAGCAGAGAGCCCGATGCGGGACTCGATCCCAGGACCCTGAGATCATGACCTGAGCCGAAGGCAGCGGCTTAATCCACTGAGCCACCCAGGCGCCCCCACAGGTCTGATTTTTAAGTGAAAATTAGACAAGTTGTTTCAGATGATAGCTGTGTGGAAGAATTTTAATCAGCCCGATCTTGGCGTTTCAAGCTGAGGTATAAATTAGGGGAAAGAAAACTGACATTTCAGGCTGTGGAATCTCAGCAGTGTTTTTATTTATTTATTTATTTATTTGGTTAATTCCATTGATCCTAAGCCCTTGAATGTATGTGTGATATTTGAGACCCATTATGATTCCTGACGTGTGATACTCTGGCTGAGGTTTTCACTGACTGTACACCCCTCATGTTTTTACAAAAGAAAGACATCTTTTCCGTTTGCCCTCAGGTTTAACCAGAACATTAATTGGGTTCATATCCCAAGGAGGCTGAGCCCATGAGGTTCTTTTTAAGAAGCAAGAATGTAAGGGAATAAAGATGTGTGCCAGATCCCCCCATCCTTTGGCCGAAATATGTTTGGGGTATGGTGTTGCAAGGAACACACTGTTCTGTTACTTGGACTGTTCCGGTGCTCAAGTTGAAATGGCACAGATGTTAAAAGCCTGGATACACAGACTTCAAATACTGAAGCATCTTTTTCTGGTCATTGTTTTCTGAGATCTAATTTTCTTGGTTTTCGCCGGGGGCACTGGCTTGTTGGTAATGATGTTTTTCTCTCGACAAGTGTTCTGTGTCAGATGGTGGTGTTGATCTTTGTTTATAGGAAAGTTTCAGAGCCTGGGTCTGGGAGCAGGATGATTGTCCAAGAGCCAAGCCTGAGACAGATGCCCAAACTGAGTGATTTTTGAGTTTTGCTGAATTGTTGAGTTTGCTGCTGCCTTGGTCCTCATCCCTGCTGGTTCAGAGGACGAAGTGTTCTTAATCTGCTCTGGGGACCTCAGACACTTGTCCCTTTCCATTATCTTTTCTCTCTCCTGTGATTTCAATTTCTACTAACATCCCCATGTGCTCAGCTGTGTCCCATTTAAAAACGAGTATTTTTCTCAAGCCTGCATGACTCTCTTACTACCATTCTCTTTCTCTCTTCCTCTCTTGGAAGAAGCTCAAAACAGCATAATTGCCTCTCATCCTGGATACTTACCTCCAGTCCTTTGAAATGCACTTAGCCTGCCACATTGTCACAGACCTGACTGTGTTTTGCCAAGGCTTTGAGTACTGTCTTTTGGGTAAAATTCAATGGATGTTTCAGTCCTCCTCTAACCTCAAGTCTCCACTGCCTTTGACGTCTTGACCGCCTCTGCTTCAGTGATGACATCTCTTCTGATTTCCCTTCTACATTTCTGGCTACTTCTGTTTCCTTTCCAGGTGATCCTTGACTCATTCTTTTTCTTTCTTTCTTTTTCTTTCTTTCTTTTTTTTTTTTTTAGAGTGAGAGAGCAAGAAGGGGTAGGGGCAGAGGAAGAGGGAGAGGAAGAATCTTAAGCAGGCTGTGCACTGGACATGGGGCTCTATCTCACAACTCCAAGATCATGACCTGAGCCGAACTCAAAAGTCAGATGCTTAACCAACTGAGGCGCTCAGGTGCCCCCTCCTTACATCCTCTTTGCCTGCCTGTCTACATTCTCTCCCTGGGTGATCTCATCTACTTCTTTGGTCTTTCTCCACCCCACGTATGCTGATTCCCATCTTTCCTCCAAATTCTCATCTGTGTAATCAGCTGCCTTTTGAACAATACGGCTTGAGTATCTCTTGAGTTTAACTGTCCGAAGTGTGGCCATCATCTTCCCAACAAAGTTCATCTCTCTGTTGTCATTTCTCTCGACCAGGCTCCTGCCTCTATCCGGGGGCTTTGCTCTCATCTGTGATTTCTTCTCCTTCTTCCCCATTGAGTTAGTAACCTTCCTAGGACCCCATGTCTGTGTTTCCCATCTCAGCCACTGGCATTTTTTCCCACATACTCTCCACTCGAAATCTCCATTCCACGTCACACCTGTGCTAGGGCCACCTTTCAAAGATGGTTGGTCAGGACTCTAACCCTTTCTAGACTCAGTCAAGGGTCTTGATGATTGGGATCTGTTTTCACTCTATGATTTGTGAAAGTACTGAGACGTATTTTAGAGATCATTGCCTTGGAATTCCCAGAGGCCACCATTTGTATTCCCGGAAAGAGCCTTTGCTTTCCACCACGGCCATCTGATGTGGTTAGTGTTTAGTCCTCTGTTCAGAAGAGTGTGTTTACTGAAACCTCTCTCTTTGTTTTTCAGAATGACATTTTCCTCAGACATTACGACAAAGGGCCATGCAGGAACAAGCTGGGCCACTCAAGAGCCTCAGTGATGTGGAACCGAACGCAGGTACCCTGACCTTCAAGGGAGCAGGAGCTGTATGGGACTTGGGATGGCTTAAAAAGCCCACCCCGTCCTCCTCCCCACCCTGTTCTCTGCTTACCTATCCCAGCCTGGGAGGTTCTCCGGAGCTCTGGGCCAGGGTCAGCAACTGCCTGAAACTAGTTCAGGAGCACGATCCCCTTGAGGGTAGGGTGAGGGCCGGGGCCCCAGAGCGGCCCAGTAATTAACAGTGACCTGCAGAATCCAGGCAGATATTCTCTCCTCTTAAAAAAAAAGGATAGAATGACTTTCGTAAAGCCCTGTAAGTTGTATTTCTTATAAAAGGCAGTTCTCTAAAATCCTGTGGGCCCCTGCTGGAGCTTCGATCCCTCTGCACACGCCATTGTGGGTTTCTCTGGGAGGTTCAGAGGGAGTCCTGGTTTATTTTTTTTATTTTTTTTTAAAGATTTTATTTATTTATTTGACAGAGAGAGATCACAGTAGACAGAGAGGCAGGCAGAGAGAGAGAGAGAGGAGGAAGCAGGCTCCCTGCTGAGCAGAGAGCCCAATGCGGGACTGGATCCCAGGACCCTGAGATCATGACCTGAGCCAAAGGCAGCGGCTTAACCCACTGAGCCACCCAGGTGCCCCAGTCCTGGTTTATTTTTAAGAGTGTTTGATATTTATTAAAGACTACGTTCCTTTTAAGGGCATCAGTGTTAATAGCCTCGGAATCATGTTAGCATCCCTATGAGGCTGTCGAGGAGACTGGGGTAGAGAGCGCCAACAACTCGGGGTGACACAGAGCCTGTGCCGGGGCTCAGGTTAGCGTCCGGTTTCTTCTCTCACCTCGGATCTAGTCCTTGCTGCCTCCCTGGCTCATATCTGGTTCAGGTCATGCTGGGCACTGGCTAAAAGGTCCCATAACTGTGACTCTTTCATATGCCTAAGATGATGTCTTTGTTCAGGCTGCTAGAATAAATTACCATAAAACTGGGTGGTTTGAAAAATAGACACGTATTTATCCCAGTTCTGGAGATAAGAAGCCCGAGTTGAAGCTGCCAGAATGGTTGGGTTCTTCCTGGTCTGCAGATGGCCTTCTTGTCACCGAGTCCTCACCGTTCGTGGGAGGTGGGGGGAAGCAAGTGCTCTGATAATCTCTTTTTATAAGGGCACTAATCCCACTGTGAGGGCTCCACCCTCCAGTCCTAATTACCTCCCAAAGGCCTTCATTTCCAAATACCATTATGTTGGACATTAAGGTTTCAACATGGGAATTTTTGCGGGGTAGGGGAGGAGACAAGCATTCCGTCTGTAGTGGGTGGTTCGCTGCGTATCTAGGGAGACTTAAGCACTGAAGTAGGCTTTTCTTCCGAATTGCCAGGTGGTGGGGATCCTGGTGGGACTGGGCATCATCGCCCTGGTGACTTCACCCTTGCTGCTCCTGGCTTCCCCGTGTATAATCTGCTGCGTCTGCAAGTCCTGTCGGGGCAAGAAGAAAAAGCACGACCCCTCCACGACCTAAAGGTCTCCGCTTCTGTGCACGTGCCATGGATGTCTGGGGTTATCATGAGAAGCACGGAGATAAAGCCCCACTTAGTGAACCTGCCCCCTCCTTGCCAAACTTTGGAAGTGCCTCTGTGTCCAGACTTTGAACTTGGCCTGCCTGTCTTTGGCATCAGAAAAGGCATTAGAAAAGCCTGTCTGAAGAGAAGGACCCGGGTTCTGCAGTCTCGGCCGGCGTCTCTGGAGCATGTGGGGAAACTTTGGGGCTGCTGAGAAGGAGCTAACCCACCGTCACTTTATCTTCCGCAGGATCCCACTGGACTGTTCAACTTCCTGCCAAATTCGAAGAGCCCGAGTGAATGCTCAGTATCATCAGTGTGTTGTCACGGTTGGCAACACACATTGTAACTCAACAGCTAGAATCTGTTCTATGTTGATTTGACCCCCATGAGAAATATGGGAGAAACCCGGCCCCCCGTAGGAGGGAAAGGATAACACTGTTTAAGGGGAAGTTGTCGTAAGCGCGAAGCAGCAGGAGTGGGTCTGTTGGTTCTGCCTCTGTGGGCTCCCGGGGGTGCTGTTCCCGGCATTCCCACAGTGACTTGGCAGAAACACAATAGGTTTCTTCCCGTGTGATCGCCGCTTCAAGCAGGAGAAACTGCTATGCAGAGGGAGTTGTCCCTTCCAAGCGAAGGGGTTACGGCTACTGAAACAGTGTGGTCTGATCCAGTAGCTCTCCCTTGGCCAGTGCACCTTGGTAAAAGTGATCAACTGTCCTCCTGTAGCCAGTAGCTGTGGTCTCCAGGATTGGTTTATAGGCAACATGGGTCAAGTGGCTGAGGGTCAAGGGTACCCTTCATCACAGGTAACAGAGACCTTTCCTGAGCTCTGTGTTCATGCATCCCACACAGAGTTGGCCCTAAAAGTACACACCAGGATTTCATATCCAAGTCCATGTGTACATCAGTCCGCTAAGCTGCTGCCTACCTAGAATTTCCATCTGTTGGGCATGCGTGAATCTATCCAGTGGTACACAGAATATAAATGTTTCCTCAAAGCTATTCTGTCTTTCCTTCTGGGACAAATGTGATTTATTATAAGTCAACCTGAAGGGTTTGTTCTTTTGCATATTATATATGTAAATTTTGGTTGCAAGTTCGTAACTCACCCAATGGTCTAGACTCATAAACCTAACTCTTTTAAAATAACGCCTAGTTCAAAGTCATGCCATCTCAGTTTTGTAAAAACACGCATAATCTGGTTACTTACATCTCTTCAGACACAGCTCAGAGCTGCTCTCTTCTCCGCAGTTTCTTATCGCTCATCCAGCATCTGGTAGGGCAATCCAGACACTTCCTGTGTGTACAAGAAATGGAAAAAAAATAACAAAAAAAAATGCAAGAAATAAATGTAAATGCTTTCTGTATCATAAATGCTTTGGGTTGGTATCGCCTTATGGCAACTTCTTTTTCCGTTATCAGATTTTTGAATACACGGGTTTTGAAAAGATAACCTTTTCTCCATTGACAGGATTACCTAATTGCCCTTAGCAACGTAGCCTGGTGCTTCATGGGAATTTGTAAGATGCTCGTAGAGAGCTCTCCTTGAAGCTGGCGACACCGCCACCAGGGACTGACTGTCAGAACCCATTGTACTCCCCCAAGGTAACTGGGTAACTGGTTATTAAATTGCTGCTATCTTGGACCTATTATTAAAGACAATGCTTTGCTGATGTAATGGAATGTATCCTGAGTGGGGGTGGGTATATTTAAGGAACTTGAGTTCACACGTACATATCGATACCTGATTTATGTGCAGTACATCTCGGTCCTGTACATTTTTATTTACCATTTGTATAAAACATAGATGAGAACTCTGGGAAAACTTTTGAATGGCAATCAACCAAAAACATTTTTAATCATTTTTTGGAAATGTCTCAATATTAGGTGTCTTTATTTTCCTTTGAAACTCTGAACGCTTCAGAACAAGAGTACCCTCTTCTATCGATGTATTTCATATTAGTAGAAAGACAAGTGTACATGTATTTGAATAATTTGCTTTGTCTTAACACTGCCTCATTATAGCAAAGGGCATTTATAACTGCTCAGGGGATCACAGGAACTCAATGAAATTGCATTTTTATATCAAGTATGTCTGTCGTGGCAATGTCCTCCAGCACGAGTGAACTCTCTAAGCTTGAGTCCACAAAGAATCTTTAAACAGGGGCTGATTTCGAATAACCTAACATCCTATGTTACCAGAGGCAGCGCTCCCAAATTTGGAGTAAAAGGTAGGAGAAAACATCCATACTGTTTCCTTGGCCAAACTGAAGGAATTTGTCTTCTCACAGAGATGCTGTAACAAAATCAGCTACTTTCTCATAGGGCACAGGGAGTGGGGGTTGTTGGTGAAACAGATTTTTAACAACCGTAGGTTGCCTCTTTGTTTTTTTGACTGTTTCCTTTGCTGTGCAGAAGCTTTCGATTTTGATGAAGTCCCAGCCGGATTTAAGTTTTTAAATGTCGACAAGTGCCCAGTAGATTGTGACTTCTTCCTTATGTGGCTACGGGAATTGGCCTGTATAAGACCGTCAGAATCCACAAGGATGGGCTGGCTGGTGGGTTAGACCAAGATAGATCTCTGGGCCTCAAAGGGCAAGGTGTTAGCCGAGCTGGAAACTTTGTCTATAAAGGAGAGAACTGACAACGTTGATAACAGAGATAGATGCTCTCATTTGGGATAATTGGCCAATGAGAGAGTTTAACCTGCCTCCTTCCTCTGTCAGTCCTATATTCTCCTAGTGATCCTCTTTCCATACTAGGAAGAAATACGAGCCTGCATGATCATGTTTGAATGTCGTGGCAAAGAAAAATTCTGTCTGGAGTAGTATAGTCTATTTGAAATAGAAATCAAAACTCCTTCACCAAATTCTAATCTGGAGGTAATAAACCCCCCATCCAGAAACACTAACAGATATAAAGGCACAACATCTAGCTGCTGCTCCTTCTGGGAATTTTTCTCTGGTTACTAGTAGAGAGATGAGGGGGAAAGGCATATGGAAGCAAATTTTAGAGTCGTAGGCATTCTGTTTGTTCACGTAATGGGTGTTTGCTCTGGTGTTGAAATCTCTATTTCGATAAAGAGGCCTTTGAAGAACAAATAATTCACAGTGTGAATTTTCCTGTAGCCTGCATCATGAAAATTTTACCTATCTAGATTTGAAAATCTACATGTTTATTTGAATGTAAATCACTATTGCTTGGAACCCCAAATTGTCTCTTAAAGACTATTCAGACTCTATGTATTATTTTACCCTTCTGTACACAGTGCTTGACTTTCTGTTCATGAATGGATGCCTTTATGTATATAGAACCATGTATATATATATGTGTGTGTAGCTCTGAAGACAATTTCATAACGCTGTAGATGAGCGACCTTTTATAAAGCTGTCCAGTCGAGACCTGTAGGCTGTTACATCTCATGTCGATTCATGATCCAGAAAGTTTTGTTATGTATTTAAGAAATTGCTGTTGTATTATATTTTTCTGAATTATTTGAGAGGAAAATAGCTGTTTGAGTCTCTGTAGCCCCAATAAATGCAGAGCAGGAAAGCAAGTGTGTTTAATTTTTGTTGTGCTGCACGTTTCTAGACACGTTCAAGTTTATCCTCCGGGAGCCCACGAAGCACTATTAAATCCCAGGTTCAGAATTTGCAAAAAGCACCCAAATCTGCGGTACCAGTATGGAAATAACTCTCACCACCTTGTTTCTTAAACAAGAGGAAGTATAACGCCTTCCCTTGTTGCACACTTTTTTGTTGTATGTGGGATATCCGACACGCTCTGTGCACAGGCACTGATTATTATCCAGAGAAATAACCAATAATTTAGGTCTTTGATCATTCTGATAAAAAATGCCAGGAGGCATTAAAGCCATTAGTTCTAGAAATTGAGGTTTGGGCTACATACTCTCCATGGTTGGTTCCAATCTTCCACAAGTCTGCTGGAGGAATGTACTTCCTCGTTAAGAATGTTAGTGGATTTACATTAGTGTTAACTTAAGGTTATTTCCATTTGATTAGTATTCAAGGCAGGGCTCACCAAATGCTGTGTGCCAGAAGTTGGTTTCCAACTAGAACTTGTGTTTCTGCAAAGCTGAAAGCTCACATTTTGATCTGCTGGTGATGGCGGCTCTTTATTGATTTGTATATGGTTGTATTAGGATACAATATCAGTATCAGTAGGATACTGGGGACGAAGCTTTAGGATTGACTTATAATTCGAATTCCATTTTTTGTTCATTCAGTTTTGAGGAAATCAGTTAAGATTGTATTAAAAGATTTTTCTGTTATGGTTTCTTAATTTGCTTAATCCTTTCCTAGAATGTCAACATTATTTCATTTTTAAAGTGTCTTTGCTAAACTTGAGTTTGCATCCCCAATGAATGATTGAATGAACCATTTTAAACAGCAGTGATTTTAATCAGTGCCCAACCCACAAGCTCATTGCCATGTAAATTATGAGCCTAGTGAATCTGAAGAATTATAATTAGGTTTTTCTGTAATTCAATTAGTTTCATCTGTTAGATAATAAATTTATTTTTTAGACCCTAACGATAGTATCCAACTCTACATTATGAGAAAGAAATGAGTTTCTTCAAATAATTCAGTAGCAATTTATACTATGTTTTATTTATGTATTTTTACATAAACTTTCTAAAGAACTTTTGAGAACAATCCTATGAGATAAATGGAATAGATCTTAGATGCATTTCCTAGAGAAAGCAGTGGTTTTATGTTCATGTCTTTCCAAGGGTCACACTACCCTGGGAGCCAGAAAAAGAATGTAAGACTCCTTCAGAATACTTCCAGCACTTTCATTAGTTAGTAAGTCGGATCTGGTCTTCATTCCTGAATCTGTGAATACCAAGCGAATGAACTCCCCTCTCAATTACCGGCTTTGGTGGAGGTATATGTAAGACAATCATTATTTCAAAGAACCATTGAGATTCTGTCTGACAGCTTGCCTGGGTCAGATGGCCACCCCTGAGGTCAGTCCCAGTCCCTCCCTGGTTTAGGTAGAGGAGAAGGGCAAGTGGAGGGCAAGCTAGTCAAGAAATTACTAGGTGGTGTGTGTCCTGCTAACACTGGAATGAGAATTGCAGGTGGGCCCCGTACTTAGTTCAGATGCCAACATGTTTGCCTCTTCTCTGTAATATAGAGTACATTTTCACAGACTCCTCTGATGTTGACAGTCAACACTCAAAGTGATTGTTAAAGCCAGATCCTTTCCTTTTAACATCACCAGCCTAGGCTATAATGTATATTTGTGGCTGATCATTAAATAAATCAGTCCACTGGCAGTTTCAAAAACAAGAAAGGAGGCTATAAATAATGGAGTTATTGAATGGATTTCTGATGTGTATAAAGAAGTTGTACTTTGAATTCCATTTTCTGCCTCTATGTTTTTCAATTTTACTTGTGCAATTCTATCAGTTCTCCCTTTTTAAATTTTTTTTAAAAAATTTATTTTGTATGTTGAAGCTGGAATTAGGCTTTAGATGAGAAGAGAATGAGGTCTGCCATTCGCCTTCATGATCTGGTGTGATCGAGGAGGGATAATTTTGAGGAATGGTGGGGGTGATTCACATGAATGCCATTGAGCGCATTCAGAGAAAATGAATGTGAAATTTTTCTCAAGTTGTGACACTTCTGATTATTGATCAGTCTGGACCTAGTTTCTGAAGCCAAACCCATTTGTTTAACTAAAAGCAAACAAGTCCAGAAACCCACACACCGCCTGCATGATGTATCCCGAATTCCAGCCTGGCCCTGGGACTTTGGCACGGTAAGGGCACGTGAACGGAATGTCGGGAGAGGGTTGGCAAATCTGATGTCACCCGGGGCACAGAACAAGCAGGCAGTGTCCTCTCTTCTCCCAGCCCCCTGCCAATCTAGACGGGTGTGGGATCAGGGGACAGACATCCAGCTCGCAGTAAGATGACTTTACTAACGATTGGTGCTGTGGTCCCCGGGCCAACCGTTTGAAGTGTCATTTCCTCTGTCCTGGCTCAGGCATAGAGGGTCACAAGCGTCAGAGGGACATTGTTTTTTAGGAGGTGTGAGGAGGGAAGCCATTCCATGGCCTTGTGTGTGCTATACGGCCATGAGTGTGGGTGACCACTTTCCAGCCAGACACTGTTCCCAAAGGAGAAGAGGGAGGTTAATACATTTCGAGCTTGCAGATGTATGTTGAGGCAGGAATGACCTCCTCAGAAAATATATCGTCTTTCTAGATTTAAAAATTTCCTTTAGGTTGCTTTTTCACAAGGAGATATTTCAAAGATAAATATTTATCTAATTGTATGCTCAATTAAAATGGAAGCTAGGTGGAAAGAAAAATGCAAAATTCAAATATCAACACAATGATTTTGGTGGAGAGCTAGCTGGTTTACTGTAGAAACTCACAATTTCACAATGCCATATGGTATGCAAAGTACTTTCAAACACATTTTCTTTTGCTCTTCCTACTACTCAAGCAAGTACCTATTAATACGGCCCTCCCCAACTGACAGGTGGGAGGTGAGATTCAGGGCCTAGGTGACATGGCACAATCATAGGATGGGTTAGTGACAGAGCTAGAAGCATCTTTCATGAGTCAGCCTAGGACCTCTTAGCATTATTTTAACTTTTTTAAGTGTCTTGAAGCAACACATTTATTAATCTCAGTTTCTGTACATCAGAAATTCGGCATGAGGTGGTTGACCTCTCTGCTCTCCACCTTGCTGGGCTGAAGATCAAGGTCTTGGCCAGCTGTTGTCATTTGGGGCTCAGAGTTCTTTTCCAAGCGCACTGATTGTTGGTAGAATTCAGTTCTTTCTCATGCCTTCCTTGTGGTCCTGTGTATCTTCAAGCGACGTTGAGGTGTCAAAAGTTCAGAAATAGCAGAAGCAAAACCAACGAATTGCCCAAGGAGTAGTTAGTAAAAGTTGATGGAACACACACCAAAAAGACTATGAGCCAGGAGCACTCAGTGAACCAAAACCTGGAACGCGGTTTGGAGTTCTATTGTTATAAAGCAGCTTATATAATGAGAGAGCAGTGTCTGTTTTAAAGAGGGATTGGTTATAATCGTGGCATGTCCATAAATGATCATGAATTGGTCAGTAGTTGCTTCATACCGACCTTGGGAGGCAGTTCACGTTTTGAATATAATTTTCAGAGGTGTAAGCAAGAAATGACCCAGGTCAAGTTAGTCTTGCAGAATAAGCTAAATTAAGCTTTGTTTGTATGACTAAATTGGTTTTAAACTGCAATTCAGGGCATTTCCTTTCCTTTTTTTTTTTAAGATCTTATTTCTTTATTTGACAGAGAGAACACAAGCAGGGTGAGTGGCAGGCAGAAGGAGAAGGAAGCTCCCCGCTGAGCAGGGAGTCCAACATGGGGCTCAATCCCAGGACCCTAGGATCATGACCTGAGCCAAAGGCAGACGCTTAACCACCGAGCCTCCGAGGCTCCCCATTGTAATTCAGGGAATTTTCAAGACTGGTCTCTTTCTTATTTTAACAATTCCCCCCTTTTGGTCATTGTCTCCATAGGCTGAGAATTCTCAACCAGTATGGTGTTATTCCATGTCACCACTACTGATACAGTCAGGCTAGGGAATCGCACAGTTGATGTTTCCGTCCAGTTGCATCATCAGGCCAAGATATAATCAACATCTTCATCACTTCTGTGGTTATTGTTGGTTTCATCCAGTTGTTTGATCCTGATGGATACCATTTGGCATGTGAGTAGCTGCCGATGAGTGTAAAGCCCTAGGAAATATGTAACACACTGGAGAAGTTTGAATGAGGACTAGAAAAAGAGCAATAGTTAAGGGCTGCAAAGTTCTCAGGGGCCAAGATGTAGCCAATTAAATAACTGAAATGGGTTATAATTCTTGAACTTAACATACGTAGGCATGGCACGACGGATTAGCAATTGCATGTCCTCGTGATTACCTAGGACAGGGCGAACACCAGACGTTTTGTTTCAAAAGGTGGTACTTGTAGGAGGGCTTCTGCCTAAGTGAGCTTCTCTGTGATGTGAGCAAATCAGATAATTAAATGAGAGATACTTCTATAGAAATAAAAGGTGAACAAAGATTGACAGTTCAAGCAGACTATAAAACTGGTTTCTGAGTTTGGAGAGCAGTCCATTGAGAAGAGTTCTGGATGTTGGGTCATGAGAATCATCAGACGGGAGCCCGGGCAGGCAGTGGCGATCTGTCAGGTTTTCAGGTTGGTGATGTGAATGTTTCTAATGAGGTTTCTGAGTGGCCACATTGCAAAAGGCACGAAGATTGCCCCCACCCATGAGCTGTTGTGGTGACTTCTCTCAAGGCCTTATCAAATAGCCCAGCTTTAGCTTCCGTGGTTTCTGGGTAAGAGCGATTTTAGTTCCATAGAAATTCCAAGTCAAGAGAGTGGGAGAAAATTGGAAATGTTGGCTTTTGGAGGGCTCTAGCCAAATACTGGGGGGAACCAGAAAATTCAGGGTTCAGCCCAGTTATAGGGAGAACACAAAACCTCAAAGACAATGAGCAACTTCGAATCTGACATCCATAAATATCATGATGATTTTTTCCCAAAAAATCATCTTCCTTTTCCTCAAAGATAACCACAGTAAGTCTTATCTGTCTGCAGAGTAAGTCTAGTTTCAGTAAACTTGTCCTGATTATTTACATAAAGGAAGAATGTGACTGACCACATAGGCTCTTTTAAACTGCTTTGCTGGAGATTTTCATGAGGAATCGCAGACTGGGCATTCAAAACTCTCTTGTTTTGAAGAGTTTCTGAATTCTGGAGGGATCAAGAAGGTAAGCGTTTCAGCCCTTGTTGCAAAGAGACACTTTACCAAATTGCCGTAAGTTATAGAGAGCTTAAAAGAGGAGAAAAAGGGGTCCTTTAAATCTCAGAAACAAAACATTAAAGAACCAGCAGCATTTTAAATGGAATCACAAAAAGTCCCCATCAGTTCATGCTGTAATGATACCTGCTTTGCTTCTCGTTAGCTTAGCAGCTTTATGAGTCCATTGGTTTTCCATCAGAGTTTTAGAAATTCTTACCCAGTTTGGTGCTATGATGTTCGAGTTCTCAGAAACTGCATTTTAGAGTTCTTGTCAAGGTCTTTTCTATGAATCTCCTTGAATATGGAGTACTTCTGTTTACAGTTCGTTGTAAATGTTCTCAGAGAAGAATCCAGAGTAAAACAGTAACTGTCTATAAATGACAAAAGACTTAAAAATGGCCATGGTTAAAGATGTGAGGACAGTTCATTTTATTTTATTTTATTTTTTTTTAAGATTTTATTTATTTATTTGACAGAGAGAGATCACAGGTAGGCAGAGAGGCAGGCAGAGAGAGAGAGGAGGAAGCAGGCTCCCTGCTGAGCAGAGAGCCCGACGCGGGACTCGATCCCAGGACCCTGAGATCATGACCTGAGCCGAAGGCAGCGGCTTAACCCACTGAGCCACCCAGGCGCCCAGGACAGTTCATTTTAATGCAATCGAAAAGGGAATGTGGTCATTTCTATGACATACATTTAAAAATTATGACTGATTTTATACCAGGACATGTCAGGTTTTAGGAATTTCATACAAATATCCCCTATAGAAAGTTTAGCATCACTTCTTATTTATTTTCTTTCAAATGCAACATATACAAAAAGTTACACAGTTGTAAAAAATATTTTCTTAACTCTTCTAATAGAGAAGATTCAGTTTTCTTAAATAATCAAAGACCTGACAGAGACAAAACACAGAATCTCAGTTTTCTAGGCAGATTACATTAAAGATAAAGGAAAAACTTTGCTTACAATATCTTATTAAGAGCAGATCGATAATCTAATAAAACCTTGTCACTTTAACAGTGAGAAAACCAAATTCAAATTTTACAGCAATGTACTTTTGACATTAAAACTCCCTTTCTTTTCTTTTTAACTTAAATAAATCTATTCTGATCTTAGTGAGACTTGACCACACATAAAATTCCTTTCTCAAGATTCCTTTCCCACAAACCTTTCTACAACTTTTTATAGCCATTCAGCTTTTTTTTTAAGGTTTTATTTATTTATTTGACAGAGAGAGATCACAAGTAGGCAGAGAGGCAAGCAGAGAGAGAGAGAGAGAGGAGGAAGCAGGCTCCCTGCTGAGCAGAGAGCCTGATGCGGGACTCGATCCCAGGACCCTGAGATCATGACCTGAGCTGAAGGCAGCGGCTTAACCCACTGAGCCACCCAGGCGCCCCAGCCATTCAGCTTTTGTCCTCTTTTTCTTTTCTGATCCTGGAACAATCATTCTAATTAGGGCAAAATTGCTTTTTTTTTTCCTTTCCCAAAAACTAACCAACCAATCAACCTCACATCCTTCAGCCCTTTCCTTATTAAAAATAAAAAATAAAAACATTTAAAAAACCTATTTTCTTCACCTACTTTTCATATACTGTTGTTTTCTTTCATTTTTGTTATTTATAGCAGTTTCATTTTTACATATGGATTATAAATTTTAACTTTTAATAATCTTCGCTTTCCAGAGAAACCTTAGAAGCAAGCAATTGTGAGTGGTCATATATTAGTATCCCATAGTAGATTAGCAATTTGTAAATATACTTCATAATTTCTAGAATTGTATTCTTCCTCATTTAAAAAAAAAGATTTTATTTATTTGACAGAGAAAGAGAGAGTACAAACAGGGGGAGCAGCAGAGGGAGAGTAGAAAATGGGCTCTCGGCTGAGCAGGGAGCCTGATGCGGGGCTTGATCCCAGGGCCCCGGGGTTATGACCTGAACTGAAGGCAGACACCTAACCAACTGAACCACCCAGACACCCTCATAATGAAATTTCCTGGATATCTGGATGGCTCAGTTGGTTAAGAGTCCTCCTCTTGATATGGGCTCTGGTCATGATCTTGCAGTCCTGGGATAGAACCCTCCTTGTCCTCTGCACTCAGTGGGGAGTCTGCTTGAGGATTTCTGTCTCTCTCTGCCCCTCCCCCTGCTGGTGTGCATGCGTGAGCACATACACATGCGCGCTCTCTCAAATAAATGATCTTTAACAAAATTTTCTTTCATCGTGGCATAAAACATGTTTACTTATAAAACTAAGTATCTTTTGCCTCTCTGTAAAAAATTAAAAGACCAAAGTAAATATACTTATGTTTATCATTTAATGTTTACCTTATTTTTAAATGACTTACATATTCAATAAATACCTATTATTTAGTTTATCTTAGAAATTTTTCTTATTTACATTTATTTACTTATTTTTACAATTGTGTTTGGATTAGACATTGAACAGCTAACCATTATCTTAAGATAGTTTCGTTATTGACAACTTTTCAAGGCATGCCTGCTTTATGAAGCCAACAAACTTTAGCTTTTATTTATTCAAGATTATCCCAGATCATGTGAAATTGAAAAACATTTGGGCTGGTTTCTTTAAGCCAATTAAATAGAGCTCTGTACAAATAAGTTTTGGCAATACCATCTGGAGGTAGAAAAACATCATATCTCTATATCTATGACACATACATAAACATACAGACAGATACAAACAAAGATCTTACAGTTTTTGTTTTAAAGGTTTTAGCCATGACCCAGGTGTAAAACTGAAAAGAACAGTTGTATCCAAATTGTATTCTGGCAGATGGACTAAGTTAAGTTTACCTGCTCAGATGACTTAAGTTTTTTTCTTTTAACTAAGTATTTTTCTTTGCATGCTGCAAGGTTTTATTTTATTTTCATGCTGTGACTTTCACAGCTAGTTTTGGAGTGATTTTGTCGTTTTAGTAACTTCTCTACACCCATCAAAGAATGGATTTCATTGTCTCTGAAAGGTTTGGAATCCTTTCTTTTAAGGATGTCCTTTACAGTGGATAATATGCTGTATTATCCTTTAATAATGTCCTTTACAGTGGACATCCTTAAAAGTTAAAGATTCCCCGAAACAGCCACTACAATTCCAAAAATTCACTCATTTTCCAAAAAGGCACAAGAGCCTGGTCCATAGACCAGGTGGAACTCATTTCTGTCTTCAGATAACACTACAATGTTCTAACTATGAGAAGCTCTGTTTTCCAAAGCTATTACAAAACACAGGGCCTCACATGTTTCCCCCACTTCTTTTTTTTTTAAATAAAGATTTTATTTATTTATTTGGCAGATAGAGATCACAAGTAGACAGAGAGGCAGGCAGAGAGAGTGAGGGGAAGCAGGCTTCCTGCTAAGCAGAGAGCCCGATGTGGGACCCTGAGATCATGACCTGAGCCAAACGCAAAGGCTTAACCCACTGAGCCACCCAGGTGCCCCTCCCCCACTTCTGAACAGAATAGTGTGACTTCCCAAGAAGCTTCAACAAACAAAATCAGAAAGCAAGCATGCCCAGTGAAGTTGGAGGCTCAGAATGCAAAGACAGGAGTTTCGATCCAGTTTCAGTGTTGATGAGAAAGCATCTGGGCTGCTGGGCTCTCTGGGTACCAGACTCATTTTGCTCACTGGCCTCAGACACATTGGGGGTCTTTTTCAGATGGCATTTCTCATGCCATGAAGTGGCGAAGGTTCAGAAAGAGCAGAAGTGAAACCAGTGAATCGCCAAAGTGGTAATGAGTAAGAGGTTACTGTGCACACACCAAAAAGACAGTTTATAAACCAGGAACACTCACACTGAAAGATGGAATATGAGGCTCAGCAGCATATTATCATAAAGCTGCTTATGTAGTGAGAAAGCGGTGATTGATTATAGTATCAGAATTTTCTTGAATGATAGGGCATTGGTCACTGGTGACCTCCTATCAATGTCAGGGAGCAGTTTTGCTTGTGATTTTCAGAGGCATAAGCAAGAAATGACCCAGGTCAAGTTCGCCTTGCAAAATCAGCTAAGTTAAGCTTTGTTTGTATGACTAAACTGGTTTTGTCTGCTCGGGGGAATTTTCAAGGCTGTGTTCTGTTGGCATTTTATTTTCACAGACTCCTTCTCACAGTCACTGCAGATCTCTTTGACTTTCTCTTCTTCTCCATCTCTGATTTCCCTGAAAGGGACATAGGCCAACATGTTTACGGCGGTCATTCTCAGTGGGTCATTTTGCCTTTTGCTGTTTTGTTTCCCTGCTCTGTGAAGCCAAACATGTCACAGACATGATGCTATCAGCTGAAGAATTCACAAACTCAGGGAAGTGTTAAGAGCAAAACCTAGCTTTCCTACAAGGAGATTGTGGTCCCCGGTTTCATTTAAATCTGGCACAGCCAAGGTGAGAGCAGCTTCCCTTCTTCTGGCTGGAAGGTCCATTTGGTCTTTCCAGGAGACAGATCTCATGTTTTTCAACAAAGCTTCAGAAATTTGAGGATTGGCTTGAATCTTGTGTCTGTTTCAGAAGGGACAAGGCCTTGTGAGAGCTGATTTAAAGTATGGGACGGTGTTTCTCCTCAAGTCAGACCACTAAAGCAAGGGATTTGAGTTAACCCGTTGCTGGGAGTACTTGAGGGGCCTGTACTGGAAATCAAGGTCATTCCCTTCTCCACTCTCCTGCCCAGTGCAGGAATAGACCCGGACCAGGTGCTTTAGGTGTTTTGAGCTAGAAAGACTGCTCTTCTGAGTAGGATGGATGAGTAGATGGAGGTGTGAGAGTACGACTAGTCCCTTGTGACTTTGGACAATACACAAGTGACCTTGGCTCTAGCTTCCTCCTCTAGACAATTGGAAGTGACTGTTTTCTAGATCCTAGAACTTCTTACTAGATGAGGAACTGGTAATTGCCAGAAGCAACTGCTAGGCACCAAATAATGGATAATTCCAGAAGCATGTGAAAAATATTACCAGTTTATTTAAAATAAGAAAATTTAAAGAACGAGGGTTGAACATCATGATTTGTTTATAGTTCTTGATGGTTGAAAAGAGTTACAACAAAAATTGCTTGGGGGAATTTCCAGGGACGTGTCTCTTCTAGCATTTATATTAGAGACATCAGAACCTCATTATCCTTATTTGAAGCACACAATGGATTATATATATTCTGCATGTATCAGTCTTAGGATTCTTTTAACATTCGGTTGCTTGCTGTTGATTAGTTTTTCCTCAATGTTTCTGGTACACATCGCATGTTCTATGAAGTGAGTTAAATTTAAGGGGTAACTCTGTATTGATGGATGGGATAGTATGTGAAAGTGTGTGTGTGTGTGTGTGTGTGTGTGTGTGTGTGAATGAGTAGTAAATACCCAGGTGGATGGCTGGCACATCAACTTAGACACCATGACATTTTTATTCAGGCTGAAATAATAAATTTTACTTTCAAACGCAGAACACAAAACTACTTCCGGATTTCAGTGAATTAAGAATTGACAGTTACGTAAATGTTTTTAAAGGCTTTAAAAATCATTTTGATTTTTGAACTAAAATGTGTTTATTTTTCCATGGATTGCCTGAAACCCACAATAAGCTTTTCTCATTTGTGACAAAATGTTTCCACTTAGGGCTTTCGACATTGGAGAGTAACATTTTTAAGAGTAGTCCCACTAAATTTATCTCTAGTTTATCAGCTGTCACTAATGTAACTGTGACCAAACCCAAGCGAGTTCCCTTGGTCAGTCCCAGACACAGCAGGTGGAGTGGTCCCACAATGGAAACTCTCACCTGGAATAATTTCCAAAGCCACGACTCCCTGAGCAGGGGTGGATGAGTTCCTGTCATTGAGGGTTAGTGTGACTACGAGACACAGAAGCCTTGTTGACAGGTGCAGAGGCCGCATAAGGTCGCGCATGCAAACCGTGCCTCTGCGTACCCTGTACGTTATGTAAATGAGGCTGAGGCTCCTCCTCCGGCAGGGAGTTCAGTGCTATGATGACGTAAAGGTCATCGGTCATACTAGAGGTCATTCTCTGGTCCATCTGCGCAGGTGCACGGCAGGGGTTCCGGCCAGACTGGTGCGGGTGGTCTCTGCAGGCTGGGGGTCCCCGCAGGGCAGCGGCTGTCGCCGCAGCAGCGGTGTCTCTTCCCACCTGCCCGAGGTCAGAGACGTGGTGGAAAGTGGAGCTCGAGGAAAAATGGGAGACAGAGGGACAGAGGTGGGTGAGTACTAGCAGGTGGGCAGTGAAGGTCAGGTTTGGGGTCTAGCTGTGACAAATCCCTCTTTTAGTTTTTTCCTGCTCCTCATTCTTGAGGGGCACGAGGAGAAGGTCCCTTTTCTGTAGCTACTTCTGTAAGGGTCTGCCCCTCCCAGAGGAACTTGCTTGTGGACCCTGAATGTAAGGGTGGGGCAGACTGCGTGGAGACATCCAATCAGTAGGCCATATGTATATCCACTGGGAAGGTTGAAATTCAATTGGCCACCTGTGTAGGGGCGGGGCTCAACCACCCCCATAAAGGTTGCTCTGCCAGGCTGCCAAGGGGGGCTCCTGCAGGAGGGCCGGGGGCTGCTGCAGGAGAGCAGCGGCTGCTACAGGAGGGATGAAGTCCGCGGAGAGCGGTGAAGTCGGCGGAGAGCGGTGAAGTCGGCGGAGAGCGGTGAAGTCGGCGGAGAGCGGTGAAGTGGAGCGGAGAGCGGTGGAAGTCGCAGAAGAGCAGGGGAGTCAACGGTGTATAGAAGAGCTGTAACAGCTCTTGTAAGAGCTATAACCGCGTTTGGCGGTCCAGCCTCCAGCCTCCGGCGGCGGCCCCGAGCGCCGCCGCCTGCACCCTCCGGCGGCGGCCCCGAGCGCCGCCGCCTGCAGCCTCCGGCGGCGGCCCCGAGCGCCGCCGCCTGCAGCTTCCAGCCTCCGGCGGCGGCCCCGAGCACCGCCGCCTGCAGCTTCCAGCCTCCGGCGGCGGCCCCCAGCACCGCCGCCTGCAGCTTCCAGCCTCCGGCGGCGGCCCCCAGCACCGCCGCCTGCAGCTTCCAGCCTCCGGCCCCGAGCACCGCCGCCTGCAGCTTCCAGCCTCCGGCGGCGGCCCCGAGCACCGTCGCCTGCAGCTTCCAGCCTCCGGCCTCGAGCGCCACCGCCTGCAGCTTCCAGCCTCCGGCCCCGAGCCATCGCCTGCAGCCTCCGGCGGCGGCCCCGAGCGCCGCCGCCTGCAGCTTCCAGCCTCCGGCGGCGGCCCCGAGCCATCGCCTGCAGCCTGCAGCCTCCGGCGGCCCAGCAGTCCAGTCGTCTGCGGTCCAGTTGTCAGCGGTCTCTCGACGCCTGCGGTCCTGAGACATCTGCGGTCCAGTTGTCAGCGTTCCCTCGACGCCTGCGGTCCTGAGACATCTGCCGTCCAGTTGTCAGCGGTCCCTCGACGCCTGCGGTCCTGAGACATCTGCGGTCCAGTTGTCAGCGTTCCCTCGACGCCTGCGGTCCTGAGACATCTGCCGTCCAGTTGTCAGCGGTCCCTCGACGCCTGCGGTCCTGAGACATCTGCGGTCCAGTTGTCAGCGTTCCCTCGACGCCTGCGGTCCTGAGACATCTGCCGTCCAGTTGTCAGCAGTCCCTCGACGCCTGCGGTCCTGAGACATCTGCGGTCCAGTTGTCAGCGTTCCCTCGACGCCTGCGGTCCTGAGACATCTGCGGTCCAGTTGTCAGCGTTCCCTCGACGCCTGCGGTCCTGAGACATCTGCGGTCCAGTTGTCAGCGTTCCCTCGACGCCTGTGGTCCTGAGACATCTGCGGTCCAGTTGTCAGCGGTCCCTCTATGCCTGCGGTCCTGAGACATCTGCGGTCCAGTTGTCAGCGGTCCCTTGACGCCTGCGGTGCCAGCGGCCCTGCCCCGCACTCCAGGACCCTCAGCAGTGACACAGTGAGAAACGACCTAGATGTCAGCAACCTCATTGGGAGTAGGCTCGCCGGGGTCAAAGTTGTCATCTTTTATAAAAGAAAGCCCTGACCGGTCAGTGCGATTCATGATGCTTGGCGCGAAATAAAGCTTTGCTTGACCTTCGCTTTGTATCAGTCTCGTTCCTTTGATCACGGACCCTAACATTTGGGGGCTCGTCCGGGATCAAACGACGAGAACTGAGCCAGCATCAGAATTTTTAAGAAAAGCCTCCGGAGGTATTGGGTTTGGAGGTATTGGGTTTGGAGGTATTGGGTTTCGAGGTATTGGGTTTCGAGGTATTGGGTTTCGAGGTATTGGGTTTTGAGGCATTGGGTTTCGAAGTATTGGGTTCCGAGGTATTGGGATCCTATCCGTCTGTCTGGTTGGAGCTCCAGGGTATAGCCCACCGGGGAGAAGCTGGACGCAGCCATGCTCCCCAGGGCTGGAGTGGATGCGGGGACGCCCCATCCCTCTGCTGATAGATCGACAGGGGGTTCTAGTCCCCCTGGGCGGTCGGGGGGGTTCGAGTCCCCCTGCGTGGTCGGGGGTTCGAGTCCCCCTGGGCGGTCGGGGGGTTCGAGTCCCCCTGCGCCGTCGTGGGGGTTCAAGTCCCCCTGGGCGGTCGGGGGGTTCGAGTCCCCCTGCGCCGTCGTGGGGGTTCAAGTCCCCCTGGGCGGTCGGGGGTTCGAGTCCCCTGCCTTCCCTTTGACAGTTGAGGGGTTCAAGTCCCCTTAGACGGTTGGGGATAAAGATAGCCCCCACCAGTGGCAAGCTCTGGGTAAATTAAAAGTGCATAGAAATCAATGCACTCCATAAATTTGGTCAGGAGGACAAAGAGAAAAATCCGATTAGGAAATCCATTGAGCTATACAAAAACAAAAACAACACACCAAAGCTTATGGAATGCCATTAAAACAGTACTTAAAGGGAAATTATAGCAGTAAGCACCTGTTTTAAAGGATGAAGTTAAACTTCTACCTCATACAATATACAAAATTTTAAAAGGATCAGAAACCTATATTGTACTCTATAAGGCAACTGATATATGCTATAATATCAATGACCCTTGAAAACATTAGGCCAAATTAAAGAAGCCAGTGATAAAAGACTACATGTATGATCCTGCTTATATGTGAAATGTCCAGAAAACTCAGATCTATAGGTACAGAAAGTAAATTAATAGTTACTTAAGATAGGTTGCCAAGAGATGGGAGTGACCAATGTTTGAATGGGGTTTCATTTAGGATGGTGAAAATGTCCAGAACTTGATTGGACACAATTCATACTTTTAAAGTATACATTTCAATAAACCATTTAAAGGTTATAGAAACTCTAAAGGAACAACAAATAGAAAGGTAAATAACAAGATAATAGGAGAATATGAAAAAGCTCATGGAGCTCAGGAAAGGAAGTCCCCCCCCCCCCCCAGCAGCAGGCTCTGGACGAGGGCCACTGGGGTTATGGTTATTTGTTTGTTTTTAGTTTGTTGTTGTCTATTATGTTTTGTTATGGTTGAAGGAATGTGGCAAGCAGAGAGTAAGGGGACGCTAGCTTTCATCTCTCTGTTCCTCATAATAGATGTGGGGCTTCTCCCTCACTCATTTTGTGTGTTAAGGGCTATAACGAGCTACCTGGAGTTAGTCAAATGCTGGGTTAAGGTGTCCAATGCTGATGCTCATTAGAGCCGGGCATGGAAAATAAGTGCCTAGTGGGCCACTTTTGGTAAGCAGAACTGGTACTGTGGGATGAACCAACCTCGAGACAGAGACTTTAAGAAATATTCCCAAGCAGCTGCCGAAACTTCTTTTGTTTCAGGGAATTCCTTGCCTTCTCTGGCCCGACGTGGACTGCCTGGCCCCTCCCCCTTGCTGGCAGGGAAAGCATGGCATCTGAAGTGGAATGGGCCCAGGTGGAACATGAGGTCTGTTGGCGAAGGGATGGCTGGGCTGATGGTTAACTGTCTGTTTCAAGGGTTTAATGAGTAATTGTTAAAGTGGCTTCCGAAGTCTCTGATAATCTGAAACTGTGAAGGGTTGCTTGAATGACAAATGGAGTTAAATTTGTTGGACATCTAGATCCTAACCAAATGGGATGAAATGCTAGGGCGCTGTTTGCTGGAACTGGGTTTGTACTTTTGAAATCTGCTGGTGAACACATTCTGTGCTTAACTGATTGATAAATTTGCCATCTAAAGAATTCTGTTGTAACAACTCACCATTGGTTTATATTTAGTCTTAAGTAGAGGTTAAGGTATTTCTAAGAGTACAAAATTCTGTTAAGTGTAATTAAGACTGATGGAAATGAGAAAAGCAACTCTGTATGTAAAAAGTAGGAGATATGTAAAAGAGAGATAAACAGCCCTAAGGCCACTGTCAGAGCTAAATCCATTCGTAAAAGAATGGAAGGGGAGACTGATCACCTCCCATTAGCCAGGGATACCAAAAGGGGAGGATGTCCAACCTGTTTGAATCTGGAAAATGCCTGACTGTGTCTCTATGGCTCCACCGCTTCCACTATGGAGTCTGAATGGACTGCACCCTAAATCTTGCAGGGCTTCATATGGCATAACGGTCATCTACTCCGTGGAGTAGCCCAGTCCAGGGTTTATACAGACAGACCTTAAATAAGACGCTCCTAAGTTCCCACGAGGGACATGAGCAGGACAGCATCCAGGGACAGCCCTGCTCCAATGGCAGAGCAGATCACAGCTGTTCTCTCTGGGCTCCTCCACCCAGAATCTGGGAGATGGAACAGGGGAAATTCTATGCAATGAATTTGGACTCTGCTTAGCACCTCTGTGTTGGCTCTCAGCCCTAGAAAAACGAGAGCCTGAGGGTCCACTTTGAGTCTAGGAAGCCATCTTCCAAGAGGAAGAAAACTCTCTGAAACTCCGTGAGCTGCTCGTCCCTCTTCTCTGATGTCTGGACTCAATGGGTCACACAAGGGCCTATGGGAGGAGCTCGGGAGTCAAGGCTTCAAATCTTGGCCATCGGAGGCTGCCAGGGACCTGACCCAATTGATACACGTGCAGCTGCTGGCACGTTTCTGAATATGCTGGCTCTCTGCAGCCTCTGCATCTTTGAACAACATGTCCATCTGTCTGAAACATCATTCTGTTCCAAGCACTTAGAAACCCTCCACTACCTCCTCCTTTGTACAGAATGGGTATGACCACAAGGCATCAGTAGCCCAAGAAGGCCGGGGGCCAATGTAACTATGAACGAGAGAGATATGGTAGCTAACCAAGACTGGACAAATTAAGGTAACAGTAGGGTATGAGAAAGTTCAGCTTCCTCCCGCAAGGGGAGGACGGTTCCATGTTATATAGGGTGTCACGTACACTCATCTGAGAATATCGGGTAAGAACCTTATGATTGTCTACGGCCATACCACCCTGAAGGTGCCAGATCTCGTCTGATCTTGGAAGCTAAGAAGGGTCGGGCCTGGTTAGTACTTGGATGGAAGACTGCCAGGGAATACCGGTTGCTTTGATCTCCAAGAGGGAATTTCTTGGGACGGTGGGCTACTGCAGGCTGTGGATGCTACCTTCACGGAGATGGCACAACCTCTCTACGAACTGGCTAAGGGAGGACTCACTATGGTAGAGTGTGGACAGCTGAGGCAGAAGGAGCATTTCGGGAATGACAAAGAGCCTTACTGTGTGCCCCAGCATTGGTCATCCCAGATGTTACCAAGCCCTTCCACTTGTATGTGAAGGCAGGGCTGACTAAAGAAGTTTTGACTCAGACTCTAGGGTATGGTGAAGGCCAGTGGTCTATCTTAGCAAGAAACTAGATCCAGTAGCAGCTGGGTTCCCCCTTTGCTTCTGCATAATTGCTGCCATGGCCCTCCTAGTCAAGGATGCATGCAAATTGACTCTGGGTCAAAATCTCATATTGACCACCACCCACGTTATCAAGGGCCTTCTCCGGACTCCACCAGACCGATGGATGACGAACGCCCGGGTAACGGGGTATCAGGCCCTTCTCCTCAATGAACCAAAAGTGGCCTTCCGACCCCCAGCAGTGCTAAATCCAGCCACACTGCTGCCAGAAGAGCTAGCTGACCACACGACTGTGGGGAGGTCTTAACCCAAGTCACAGGAATAAGGCCGGATCTCAGAGACACTCCCCTCCCGGATGCGGAAATGACTCTGTTCACAGAAGGGAGTAGTTACATGGTCAGTGGAAAAGAGGTATGCGGGGGCTGCAATGGTTTCTCCTGGGCAGAGACTCTGGATGTCAGCCCTGCCACATAGGATCTCGGTGGAAAAGCAAAGCTGATTGCATTCACCAAGGCACTACAGATGGCCGAGGCCACAGGCACTAACTGGAAACTACAGTGTGCCTACTGGCCCCAGAGCTGTGAGCAAGAAGAATGAATCGGACTCTTAAAGAGACCTTGACAAAACTAATTCTGGAAACTGGCGGTGGATGGGTAGATCTCCTTCCTTTGGCCCTCCTTAGAGCCCGATGTACACCTTATTTAAGCAAGGTGACCCCATTTGAAATATTGTTTGGGAGACCCCCCCACTCTGTCCTCGGCTACAGGAGGTTGCCCTAGCAGAATGACGGATCAGTCTGTACTCCAGTCACTGCAGGCATTACAATCTGTCTTAAAAAAAGCCCATACAGGAATCCGAGTTGCCCACACTGGAACAGAGACGGTGGAACCACATCCTTACCAACCCGGGGACTTGGTTTGGATACGTCGCTATCAAGTGGGGAATTTGGAGCCTCATTGGAAGGGACCATTTACTGTTATCCTAACCACCCCCACAGCAGTAAAAGTGGAAGGCATCAGGGCCTGGGTTCATGCGGGTCATGTCAAACGAGCTGAGAGTAAGGATGCCCTCCAGAAATGGGAAATGCAGCCAAAGGACCCTGCTGACCATGGACTGAAACTAAGACTAAAGAAACTGTGAGTGTATTGTTGCTATACTAAAGAAAATTGGGGCGATAAAATGTTAGTCTTATATGTTCAATATAAGGTAGAACCATCTGAAAAGTCAAGGATTTGACTAATCTCCAAAGAAAAGGGGGGAATGTAAGGGTCTGCCCCTCCCAGAGGAACTTGCTTGTGGACCCTGAATGTAAGGGTGGGGCAGACTGCGTGGAGACATCCAATCAGTAGGCCGTATGTATATCCACTGGGAAGGTTGAAATTCAATTGGCCACCTGTGTAGGGGCGGGGCTCAACCACCCCCATAAAGGTTGCTCTGCCAGGCTGCCAAGGGGGGCTCCTGCAGGAGGGCCGGGGGGCTCCTGCAGGAGGGCGGGGGGGCTCCTGCAGGAGGGCGGGGGGGCTCCTGCAGGAGGGCCGGGGGGGGGCTCCTGCAGGAGAGCCGGGGGGGGGCTCCTGCAGGAGAGCCGGGGCTCCTGCAGGAGGGCCGGGGGCTGCTGCAGGAGGGCCGGGGGCTGCTGCAGGAGAGCAGCGGCTGCTACAGGAGGGATGAAGTCCGCGGAGAGCGGTGAAGTCGGCGGAGAGCGGTGAAGTCGGCGGAGAGCGGTGAAGTCGGCGGAGAGCGGTGAAGTGGAGCGGAGAGCGGTGGAAGTCGCAGAAGAGCAGGGGAGTCAACGGTGTATAGAAGAGCTGTAACAGCTCTTGTAAGAGCTATAACCGCGTTTGGCGGTCCAGCCTCCAGCCTCCGGCGGCGGCCCCGAGCGCCGCCGCCTGCACCCTCCGGCGGCGGCCCCGAGCGCCGCCGCCTGCAGCCTCCGGCGGCGGCCCCGAGCGCCGCCGCCTGCAGCTTCCAGCCTCCGGCGGCGGCCCCGAGCACCGCCGCCTGCAGCTTCCAGCCTCCGGCGGCGGCCCCCAGCACCGCCGCCTGCAGCTTCCAGCCTCCGGCGGCGGCCCCCAGCACCGCCGCCTGCAGCTTCCAGCCTCCGGCCCCGAGCACCGCCGCCTGCAGCTTCCAGCCTCCGGCCGCGGCCCCGAGCACCGTCGCCTGCAGCTTCCAGCCTCCGGCCTCGAGCGCCACCGCCTGCAGCTTCCAGCCTCCGGCCCCGAGCCATCGCCTGCAGCCTCCGGCGGCGGCCCCGAGCGCCGCCGCCTGCAGCTTCCAGCCTCCGGCGGCGGCCCCGAGCCATCGCCTGCAGCCTGCAGCCTCCGGCGGCCCAGCAGTCCAGTCGTCTGCGGTCCAGTTGTCAGCGGTCTCTCGACGCCTGCGGTCCTGAGACATCTGCGGTCCAGTTGTCAGCGTTCCCTTGACGCCTGCGGTCCTGAGACATCTGCCGTCCAGTTGTCAGCGTTCTCTCGACGCCTGCGGTCCTGAGACATCTGCGGTCCAGTTGTCAGCGTTCCCTCGACGCCTGCGGTCCTGAGACATCTGCCGTCCAGTTGTCAGCGGTCCCTCGACGCCTGCGGTCCTGAGACATCTGCGGTCCAGTTGTCAGCGTTCCCTCGACGCCTGCGGTCCTGAGACATCTGCCGTCCAGTTGTCAGCAGTCCCTCGACGCCTGCGGTCCTGAGACATCTGCGGTCCAGTTGTCAGCGTTCCCTCGACGCCTGCGGTCCTGAGACATCTGCGGTCCAGTTGTCAGCGTTCCCTCGACGCCTGCGGTCCTGAGACATCTGCGGTCCAGTTGTCAGCGTTCCCTCGACGCCTGCGGTCCTGAGACATCTGCGGTCCAGTTGTCAGCGGTCCCTCTATGCCTGCGGTCCTGAGACATCTGCGGTCCAGTTGTCAGCGGTCCCTTGACGCCTGCGGTGCCAGCGGCCCTGCCCCGCACTCCAGGACCCTCAGCAGTGACACAGTGAGAAACGACCTAGATGTCAGCAACCTCATTGGGAGTAGGCTCGCCGGGGTCAAAGTTGTCATCTTTTATAAAAGAAAGCCCTGACCGGTCAGTGCGATTCATGATGCTTGGCGCGAAATAAAGCTTTGCTTGACCTTCGCTTTGTATCAGTCTCGTTCCTTTGATCACGGACCCTAACACTTCCTGCTGGACATGGAGTCATAGGACGTGATAGATGAGCATATTATATCCCCTGGTAGGTGTGTCTGTGGGTCATCAGGTTCCCCCCACGCTGCTTGTGTTGCTCCCGTTTGTAATTTGTAATTTGATGATCTCTATGCTCATGGACCCAAATGATACCCAACAGTTATGTATGCAAGGTTCAATCAGTAAGAAGAGCTGTCTTCAGTTTGTGTCCCTCTGCCATGACCCTACTGAGATTTACTGGGGAATTTACTTCCCAAGCATGCTCTAGTGTGTTTATGGCTTTTTGCATCTCTAGGATACTAGTGACCAGGACTAACGTCAACAAAGTGTTCATTTCAAAATCAGACCAAGGTAGAGGGGGCTATGATTCTGTCTCCAGAATGCAAGTTTCACGTTAATGAGTGGCTCGCAGGAGTATCTGTTGTCATTTGGTGCTGGTGGCGTTTCTTCCTTCTGGGGCCTCTGGTGCAGATGCTTTTTGACTCTAGTACGGTGCATCCAAGTTGTGAGTCTATTTTAAGGAAGAGTGTGGAGTTAATAGCCCTAGGCAGAGCCTGTCCATAAAGAAAATAGTTGATCTGGGTTGGGCCCAGTTTTCTAAGTTTTGATGTCTACCCAGTCCCCAGGTTCATGCAGGTGAGGCTTAATTTCAGGAGGCAAAAAATCTTCCATATTTGTTGAGTATCTACCACCTGTTGGAGATTAGTTATATACTTAAGGTCTAGAGAAACCTCTGGAGGTTGGAAGGAGTCAGAACCTTTTGGAAAGAGCCTCACGTAAGTCATTTGGAATGGGCTGAGCTTTTAGTTTGCCCTTTGGGGCGGCTCTCATTCTAGGGTGATCTGTTGGTAGTCACTTCAACCAATTCTCCTGGGTCTCCTGGCACAATTTTGCTCAGAGTTCTGTTAGCACAGTCTGTCTTCTACGAAGACTGAGGCCTCCAGGCAGAGTTTAATCTCAACTTGTGTTTAAGGCCTTTGTTACTTTATTAGCTCCTTCTGTATTTCCTCCTACAGAGAAAAGGCCTTTATCCACCCAGTAAATATATCTATGAACACCAAAAGGTATCTGAACCCTCCAGAGGCCTTTGGCATTACAGGGAAGTCTGTTTACCAGTGTTCCCCAGCATGGTCCCCCAGCTCTGGGTTGCTCTAACTAGACAGGGTATTGGAGGTCTGGTTTATACATTTGTCTACAGGAGACACATTGGTTTCTTATCCTCTCAATAATTTCCTTCATTGCTGGCATGCCCATAATCTTTATTAACAGTAGGTATGAAGCTTACCCTAATGGGTGAGTTGTGCGTACTCTTAAGAATCCCCAAGAAACCCTTCCAGATTCTCTCATTATTGTTTACCATCCATCCTGTGACTACTGGAGGCCGTTAATAACCTTATTTTACAGCCTGATCTCATCCTGGAAGTAGGATGGAGAGAATTTACATAGTGACAGAGAGGAGGTTAGTGGCAAATGTGAAATCTCCCCAGTCTTGGCAGCCCTTTTCCCTCATGTGGCTCCATGGGCAGGAATTCCAGAGAAGGCATATTTAGTATCAGTCTACATAGTGAATACCCAGTCTTTACTCCATTCTAATATTCTGCCTAATATTTCTGCCTTTTGGGCTGAGGTGCCTGGGGCCATCTTTTCATTTCTATGAGAGCATTTAGAGATACTACTACATATTCTGCCTTTTTTTTTTTTTTAAAGATTTTATTTATTTACTTGATAGAGATCACAAGTAGGCAGAGAGATGGAGGAGGGGTGGAGGGAGAAGGCTCCCCGCTGAGCAGAGAGCCTGATGCATGGCTCGGTCCCAGGACCCTGAGATCATGACCTGAGTCAAAGGCAGAGGCTTAACCCACTGAGCCACCCAGGAGCCCCATATTCTGCCTTTCTTAGTCAATTTTCCATAAAACCGCTGCCATCTACAAACCAGACTTCCTCTGCATTGGACAGAAGTTCACTGTGGAGATCTCTGCAGCTAGAGTAAATTTGATCAAGTACTTTATGACTGGGGAGTAGGGTAGCAGCTCTATCTGGAGGGTGGGGGTGTCTCTATGAGCATGGCCTGCTGCTGTAACATTCTGGTTTGATTCCAAAAAAACTTGAAACCTGGTGTGGGGTCCAAACAGTCATTGATTGGCTGATGGTTTTTCTGTTTCCTTTACCAAGAGGAATGAGGCTGTTATAGCTCGCAGGCAAGGAGGCCGATGCCTGGCCACTATGTCCAACTGTTGAGAAAAATAAGCTACCATTCTTTTTAAAGGCCCCAGCCTTTGGGTTAACAGCCCTACAGCTACTCCTTATCTTTCATGTACACACAAATCAAACAGCTTGTCAAAATCAGGTGATACTAAGGCTCGGGCCTTCATAAAGGAGGCTTTGCATTGTCCAGCTTCAGGAGAAGGGGCAGGTTTAGTTTTCAGCGATTCCAAGTCAAGAGAATGAAAGAAAATTGGAAAGCTTAGTGTGGTGGTCAGAGCCAGGGATTCAGCTCTAATAAACTAGAAAAACTCAGGATCCAGCCCAGGTTTATAGGCAAACAACTAACATTAAACAATCAGAACTGGAATCTAACATCCACAAAGATGTGTTATTATAATTTTTCTCTAAAATCCCCCTCATTGGCATCAAAACCCAAATAAGACTAATTCGTTTGTAAAACAAGTCCAGTTTTAGCAGACTTAGCCTAATTATTTACATAAGCTTGGCAAGAATGGCAGTTGACCCTGTGAGTTTTTAAAATCTTCTTTGCTGAAAAAAAAAAAAACAAACTGCTTTGCTGGAAGGTGCCTGGCAGGCTCAGTCGGTCAAATATGTGCCTCTTGATCTTAGGTTCAAGCCCCCTGATGGATGTAGAGATTACTAAAGAAACAAAACAGAACAAAAACAACAATAAAAAAACCCCAAAAACTGCTTAGCTGGGATTTTTAAAAAATTGTTATTAAATATTTATGTTTTAAATTTAAATTCAATTAATTAACATAGTGTATTATTAGTTCAGAGGTAGAGGTCAGCGATTCGTCAGTCTTATATAACACCCAGTGCCCAGGGGTGCCTGGGTGGCTCAGTGGGTTAAGCCTCTGCCTTTAGCTCAGGTCATGATATCAGGGTCCTGGGATCGAGCCCCGCATCGGGCTCTCTGCTCAGCGGGGAGCCTGCTTCCCCCTCTCTCTCTTTGCCTGCCTCTCTGCCTACTTGTGATCTCTGTCAGGTAAATAGATAAAATCTTTAAAAAAAAAAAAAAAAAGACCCAGTGCTCATTATATCACATGCTCTTTTTTTTTTTTTTTTAAGATTTTTTTTTTTTTAAATTTATTTTTTTGACAGAGATCACAGGTAGGCAGAGGGGCAGGCGGGGGGTGGGGGTGGGGGGGGGCGCAGGTTCCCTGCTGAGCAGAGAGCCGGATGCGGGGCTCCATCCCAAAACCCTGAGATCATGACCTGAGCCGAAGGCAGAGGCTTTAACTCACTGAGCCACCCGGCGCCCCATCACATGCCCTTCTTAATGCCCATCGCCCAGTTGCCCCATCTTCCCAGCCTTACTTTATCCTGATCACACATACAATTCTTTCAAAGATTCCCCTTCATAAACCTTCTACAACTTTCTCATTCAGATTTTGTCCTCAGCCTTCTCTCTAAACTATCAGTCTTAATTTGGGGGCAAAATTACTTTCTTCTTTTTTCCCCCTTCAATATATTCCTGTTCCTTGTATCTTATTGAAACACATCTTACTTTTCTTGCATACAGAGTTTTCCTCATAATTTCCAGCAGACTCAATTACATTTATTAGAATTTTGACTTTTAGAAACCCCAGTCTTCAGTGAAAATTAAGTAGCAACCAATGGTAAACTGTTACACCAGAATTCTTTAGATTGACAAATTTATGAATATATTTCACAATTTCTAGAAACATTTTTTCATAGTATGACTTTCATTAGGCATAAGGCATCTTTATTAACAGACCCAAGTAAACTGAGGAATTTCTCTGCAACATAAAGCCAAAAGCAGACAAACCTTCCTTCTGTAATCAGTGCTTTAGTATTCTATCTTATCTGAAGATAGAACCCCCAAAACCTAGATATCCAATGAATTCAACCCAATATATTATTTAATTTAGCAAAACTTCAACGTTTGAGGTGACCAAAGGTTTTGAAAAGTATATAAAAGTTTTATCTCTAAACCTTCTTATCTATTCAACCTACTTGTTCTTACCTATTTCCCACGGCAATTTCAGGAGACAGACAAAATGAACCATCCTTTTAAGTCATTTTTGCTGACAAATCACAACAGATACTATACGAATTTAATTAACAAATTCAGATAGAATGAAAGTTCATTATCTATTATATTTGATGTTGGAAACTCCAAAAGACATGTCTGTTTTAATTTACCAAAGATTATCCCAGATCACGTGAACCTGAAAGACATTTGGGTTGGTTTTTACCTTTCTGACTTTCAGAATGCCGGATGTTTCTAAGTACTTATCTTTCAGCCAATGAAATCGAGCTCTTACCTGTTCCCGGTGCATGTTTCCGGGGAATCTGAGGACTGCAGCCTCCTTTGTCCAGGGTTGTAAGGGACGGAGGAGGTGCACAGGGGCCACGCAGCCAGGGTGGAAATTTGAACAGGGAACAGCAAACAGAACAACAATGAACAGTCCAAGCAACCAGGTGGAAGGGAGGTTTCTTTCTATTTCCCAGGCCCTAGACAGTCTCTAGTAGATCATTCTCCCGGCTGGCGCATGCAGACCTCTGAATGGCCATGTCATGGGATCTTCTGACCCCCAGGGATGTCTAGACTCCGCCCCGTTGGATGTCTAATTCCCCAGAGCGTTTCCCAGAGAGGTCCTGTTTGCCCGGAGTGTTCTGTTACGCCAGCTTGCCCAGACTTTGTGAGACAACTCTAGCTCTACCTCTAAAAGTCATGCCATGGATCTGGCGTAACTCACCCCAAAATAAATCCTCTTGAGTAAAAGTAGAGCGGGCCCTGGATTTCAGATGAGGCCAGAACGCCAGGCCCCCGGTCGCAAGCACCAAGAAGAGAGTCCCCTCCGAGGGAGCTGCCTCTGGAATCTCTGGCTTGAACTGGCTCTGCCGGGTGAGCTGCTGCCGCCCCCCGCTCCATCCATTGGAAACTCGGGACCAGGGACCACAACCTCAGAAGGACCAACAGTCCTCTCAGCCGGGCACAGATTTGTAATGCAACCCACGCGAGTCCCAGACACAGCAGGTGGAGTGGTTCCACAAAGGATACTCTCATCTGGAATAATTTCCAAAGCCACGACTGCCTGAGCAGGGGTGGATGAGTTCCTGTCATTGAGGGTTAGTGTGACTATGAGACACAGAAACCTCATCGACAGGTGCAGGGGCCCTTATAAGGTCGCGCATGCGCCTTAGGGAACTGTGCTTCTGCCTACCCTGTACGTTATGTAAATGAGGCTGAGGCTCCTCCTCCGGCAGAGAGTTCAGTGAGGCTGAGGCTCCTCCTCCGGCAGGGAGTTCAGTACGTTATGTAAATGAGGCTGAGGCTCCTCCTCCGGCAGAGAGTTCAGTGAGGCTGAGGCTCCTCCTCCGGCAGGGAGTTCAGTACGTTATGTAAATGAGGCTGAGGCTCCTCCTCCGGCAGGGAGTTCAGTGCTATGATGACGTAAAGGTCATCGGTCATACTAGAGGTCACTCTCTGGTCCATCTGCGCAGGTGCACGGCAGGAGCTCCTGCCAGACTGGTGCGGGTGGTCTCTGCAGGCTGGGGGTCCCCGCAGGGCGGTGGCTGTCGCCGGAGCGGCGGTGTCTCTTTCCACCTGCCCGAGGTCAGAGACGAGGTGGAAAGAAGAGCTCGAGGAAAAATGGGAGACAGAGGGACAGAGGTAGGTGAGTACTAGCAGGCGGGCAGTGAAGGCCAGGTTTGGGGTCTGGCTGGTGACATAACCAAGGAAGTAAAACAAAGACTTGAAAAACATCTGCAGATTTAATTTCTATTACCCATTTTAATGAAAACAAAAATGTGTATTGATTGCATCTTAAAATGGAAATGATGGGAAAAAAGAAAAGGGGAAATGATTGTATTCTTTCCCTATTACACATTCATAATCTACAGGGTATTTCTCAAATGTTTCCACATAAACATCCTCAGCTGGTGTAGGAACACGAATTCACCGCTGGCAGAAAGAGGAGATGACCTGGAAATAGTGCCCAAAGTGAACCACTGAGGACTAAAAACTTACTTGACCTCTCCTGTTTTGTTTCCTGATTTTATTGTCTTTAAAATTCATCCAAAAATTACAGTCTACTCCATGTCATTTGGATTTCACTTTAAAGATAACTGTAAATTACCTAAGTAAAATGAACTTCTTCTTCTTTTTTTTTTTAAAGATTTTATTTATTTATTTATTTGTCAGGGAGAGAGAGAGAGAGAGAGAGAACACAAGCAGGGGGAGTGGGAGAGGGAGAATCAGGCTTCCCACTGAGCATAGAGCCCGGCATGGGGCTCAATCCCAGAGTCCTGAGATGGTGACCTGAGCCAAAGGTCATCTGCTTAACGACTGAGCCACCCAGGCACCCTAAAATGAACTTCTTGAAGATGCTTTCTTTTTGTATTGTTTTCTCCAGGACCCACAGTGTAATCCAGGGGGGTGCCTAAGCCTATTTGAGAATCATGGACTATGGCTGAGCTCACTGAAGAAGGCAAGGCTCTCAGACTAGCCCCCTAATTATGAAGCACATATTCAGAGCCGCCTTTATACAGACAAGTGTGTGGCACTTGCTTGCCTCCAGTGGCTTACTCTGGTTTAGGAGAAAAAGCACACCTGGCCATAGGATGATGAATAACCGTATCGGGTCATCCCTGATGAACACCAGGTGAGTGGTAGAGGTCTGTACTATGAGCTTGTGGAGGAACACAGACATTTCTGGCTAAGGGTTCATAGAGCTGATACTGGGTCAAGGTTCAAAAGATTGTTAGGATCATGATCGCAAAGAAGAGGACAGGGGCATTCCAGAGAGGGGCTATGGTGATAGGAGGGTGGCTGGGGGTCGGGGTGATAAATAGTCTAATTAAGTTGAAACAGAGCACCTGTAGGGCCAAGGAGAGCTAGGTGCAGATGAGAAAAGAGACTTGGCTGCCAAGCTCAGGAGTTGGTGGGTCTTTTTAGAGTGGGACCTGTTTAAGGGCTGATTGAGAGGTGATTTTTGCAAAGGTACACATTTACTGGCTAATCTGACAGCAGTGTGTTGGTTGAATTGTAAGGGAGCAGCATGAACGATGTGGCAGTAGTCTAGGTATAATTTAATTAAGGCCTGGTGCAAAGTAGTGTCCACAGAGAAAAGGGAGGGAGACAAAGCAAATGAGAAAGGTGTTTCCTGCATATAAAATTTAATAGTATTATGGTGATCATATCATTTACAGAATAAGCGCTTTTAAAAAAGTATTCAACAGAATACTTTCAGCAGCATTCAACAGTATAACAATACTGCTCTTTTCTTGCTTGAACATATTATTGAATCAAATCCGGAAGCCCCACAGACTTGCTTTCAGTCTTTATGCAGAACCAGCTTAGAAGAAGTTTTGTTAATGTGAAGCTTACTCATGGGTTTTACCCTTAAATCCTCTTTGGAACAAAGCAGGGAATAAATAAAATTATTCCCGAGGCATGATAACAGGGCAGCTAGATCAAATGTAGAACAATTGTGTGGGAGATGGATTTCTCCTTGGTTTTATAACTTCACTTGTTATGAACTAAACACAGGAGGGTTTCCAGTAGAAATGAATTCATTAGTGTTTAAGAAATGCTTTCAACCCAGCCACCTTCTCCTTTTTTCGGGAAAGCTGGGAGCACTGCAGTACACAGCCAGCTTAACAAAGACCGGAAATGGAGCTGAGTCCTGAAAGCGCTCCGAGGACGAAGGTTGACCACTTTGTTTTCATTTAGTTGGAAAGGAATTCCCTTTGAAAGAGCAGTAAGGTGTGTCTTTCCCCTGCCTGAGCTGCCACTCTGTCTGCTAAGAAGAGATATGGATGTAATCTGATGTTCTGTACTTCTGTTTTACGTGTGAAGAACTAAAGCTTATAGCAATCACCCACTTAACTCAGTGGTTCTATTTTAGAACTGATGATTAGCCCAACCTCATTAGACGATTCTTTTGCCCTTTGCCTGTGGAAACCATTTGCTCTTTGAAAGTCTGGCACAGTAGCTGTGGGAGGTCTGCTTAATTATAGCTGAACAGAGACCAGGGAACAGAACCGAGGAACACTGAATTCTGGCCAGCTTGGCCTCTGTTAATCAATACCCATTATTTTAGGAGGAAAAAAAAAAGGAATAGTTGCATAAATGATCAGAGACCAACATGTCCTTCCATGTAACAAACAGTAGGAGGGCTCAGCACCTCCCCATTTCCGCGCTCATCTGTCGATGAGCAGGAGGAAAAGCATTAACTTGGAGAAATGCTTGGACTGTTGTCCCAAGTTCATCTGTAGATACGGGCACTCACAAATGTTCCTCTGTCAGTTTTGCTGTTAGTTTTGTTGTATTGAGAGGGTGAAGAATTGAGTCAGATAGAGAAGTCTTTTAATTAAAAACAATCTCTGGGGCACCTGGGTGGCTCAGTCCGTTAAGTGTCTGCCTTTGCTTGGGGTCATGATCTTGATGAGGGAGCAGGAGGCTGGCTGAGGATGGAGCAGGGGCTGGCGCCTTGCACCCCCTGTCCACCCGCTCCCCTTGGTAATATGTGTGACATTCCACAGGCACCCCTGACTATCCTAGAAGGAAAACAAATAGTTAACTTGCAGAGATCACAGTCCTGCAAGGCAGGAGTCTCCCTTGGTTTGCAAATGTCCTTGAGATTTACAACAAAGAAGTTACCTTATCAATAGCCCAATTTCCAAAGACACATAACTCAATTCCTCAAGCCCTACTGTCGCCCTCCCCTCCATAAAAAACCAAAGGAGGCGGAGGTCAAAAGAAAAGTAAATAAAGTTAAATTTCTTCTAAACCTAAGTCTCACTCACAAGGACTCTTGATAGCAGGAATGTAACATTCCACCAGGAAACTCCCAATTGTCTTTATGTTAATGCCTCATTAGAAGGGAAGTGGCCTTGGCTTGATAGTAACCAGGCCTTCAATATCCTGATAGTCTTCTTTGCCCCAATAGCTCTTCTGAACACCCCTTTGTCCTCACCTACCCAACTCCTGTGTATATAACCAGACTCTCCTCACAGGCTCGGGGCAGCCGCATCTCTGCCTGCCCACGGGTCCTGTCCCCGTGCTCTAATAGACCACCTTTTTGCACCAGAGATGTCTTAAGAATTCTTTCTTTAGCCGTCGGCTCCGAACCTCACCCCACCGAACCCAACCTAGGTTGTGGGACTTCATCATTTTGGCGAGCCAGTCAGGAGGTGTGTGAGTCTTCACATTTGGACCCTGAGCTTCGGTGCAAAAGTGGTGAGTATTCCCTCTCTTCTTCCTTTACTCTCGTTTCAGGGGCTTTTCAAGGAGTATGGTCTTATTGGAACATTTGCATGTCAATTGCTCAGGCTGTAATCCTCTAGCCCGTGGCTACTCTATGGGGAGGAGAGTGTCTGCCTTTTGGCTGTAAGTTAGTACCCTGGCCAGAATGGCAATAAGACCCAGAAACTTGATGTCCTCTCTTTATTTCTGTTCTTATAGAAAGCTGTCTCTCTTGGGCACGGGACAGCCACCTAAGTCACCAGGACAGCTGCCAATCTTAAGACTTCCGCGTGAGGTTTCCTCCCGATTGATCTAGGAGTACATCCCTGGTCTAGTGACTTCTAGTGATCTAGACCACATCCCTGGTCTAGTGACTTCTGGCCGTGAGACCTCCACTGGGAGCCGGCCGAAACCAGTATCCGATTGAATTAATACGCAACTGGGGACCGTTTCCTAGGGAAGTTGGCTGCAAGGACCACATGTGTTGGAATGTCGCATAGACCATGATGGATTTCAGTCTTTACTGTTTCTTGTCAATGTCTTCTACAGACTACTTAGAGCTATGAAATTGGGTAATTTCCCCTTGCCAAACTTTTCTAGTATTTCCATGGGTTAATATGGCAAAACAGTATGCAGTCTTCAGGACAGACAATGGCATGGCATAGCACAGTTTCCTAGTCCATAGCGATTTTGTTGAGGGACGCCTCCGGTCGCTTTTGACACACAGGAACCTCTGACGTATCCTGCGTGGGATGCTACCCAGGAGTCAGGGGGGATTTGGTAATGGACCTTCTTTACATTTCTGGGAGCATGGCCTCAGTAGGCTTCTTTAGTTCCCAAGGACTCTACCTTGGGGTGCCTTTTAACCCACTGGAAATAATTTGGATTGCAAAACTTAGGAAAGGACTGAGCTCCTGTAACACTGCATGGCCTCAGTGGGATCTATCAGTTAGATCTCCTCTGCAGGAAACAGGGCAAATGGACCTAGGATACCTTCAGGGCTTGTACCTAGGCCTTCATTGCTCTGCACGAGGACCCCAGACTAAGGGGCTTTTGCGGAATGTGTTTGCCCAAATGAGTCAGCTAGTAAACTTCCTCTGGACATATTCGATGATAATTACGTAAATAAGCCGCCTTCTAGTAAACCCAGGTTGCTGGGCCATCCCTAGCAAAGGGGACTCTGGTTTTATTTCTCTGTTTCTCCCAATATTTGTGGGGGTTTCTCCCTCACTCACTTCCCGTGTTAATGGCTATAACTGGAGCCAACTGGGATTAGTCTAACTCGAGACAGAGACCATAAGGAATATTCCCAAGCAGCTGCTGAAACTCTCTTTGTTTCAGGGAAGTTTCCCTGTGTTCTCTGGCCTGACTTGGACTGCTTAATCCCTCCCCCTTGCTGGTGGGAAAGCATGGCATCTGCTCCTCTGTTGGGGCTTATGAACTCCAAAACCGGGAATCCTTTCTCTGCCTCCTGGCAGCACTTTGTTTCTTCTGTTTCCCCCTTCTCCTATTTCTGTGCACCAGCGTGCGTGCAGCCTGCATGACTACTAGCCTCTAGATCATGCGCCACGGCTCCGTCCCTTTTCACGGTCAAGGAGCAAGAAGAGCACCCCCTGGACCTAACACCCCCCCCACTCCAGATCTTCGCACTTGTGTCTCAGGTAAACATCCAAAGTGGAGTGGGTCCAGGTGAAATGTAAATCAGTACTGGAACTAAGTTAAGTTTGTTGTTAAGATAAGACGTGTCTTTTAAGTTATCAGCAGTAAATGTGAAACTTCGAAGTTTACTGAAGGTCAAATAAGTTCATGTTATTTGTTAAAATTTGTTAGCAAAGAGATGACTAAACTGATGGTTAATTGTCTGTCTCAAAGTTCTAATGGGTAATTGCTGAAGTAGCTTTCAAAGTCTTTGGTAACCTGAAAGTTTTAAAGTTTTGCTTGGGTGACAAATGGAATTAAATTGTGAACATCTAGGTCTTAAAGGATAAAATGCTAAGTCGTTAATTACTGGATGTAGGTTTGTGCTTTTGACTTCTTACTGCAAAGAAACTAAGAGTATTTAAATCTGTTGGTAAATGTGTTTTGCACTTAACTGTTTCATAAATTTGACATCTGAAGAATTCTGTTGTAACAGTTCACAATTGGTTAATACTTAGTCTTCACTAGAGATTAAGGAGTTTCTAAGAGCATCAAATTCTGCTTAGTGTAACTAAGACTGGTGGAAATAAGGGAAACTCTGTATGTAGGAAAGTAGGAGATATGTAAGAAAGATTTAAGGAATGGGAATACATTTTGTTGAGGGTAAGGGAAGGTAACTTTGTCCTAAATGAGATGGTTGTTTAGAAGGAAATGGCTTGGGACAAAACCTGAATGCAAAGGAAAGTTGTAGAAGGTTTGTGTAGGGAAATCTTCAGAAAAGGAATTTTAGCTATGGTCAAGATGGACTAAATGAATGGGTTTTAAAGGTACATTGGTACCAGACTGAAATTGTCTCTTTTCAAAAGGACAAAGTTTTCTTAGATTAATTGATCTGCTGTTAAGAAAATGTAAATGGTTTTCTCTTTGCCTGCCCAGAAAGTTCAGTTTCTGTGTTTTGTTTTATCAGGTGTTTAACATCCCTAATTATACTTAGGCATGTGCTTTAAAACTTTATAAGATTTTCACAAATGTTGACAAGATTTAAGTTATAAATCTCTTTAACTCCGTCTTTTCCTTGATATGCGAAGTTGCTCATGAAGTACTACTGAACCAGTGACAAACCTTGGGTTACATTTGGGAAAATGCTGTAACTATTCTAGCGATTCTGTGCACTTCCTAAAGTTTTAATGTTGTAAGAGATCATCGCCTGATATTGTAATTATGGAAATGTTATGTGTCACAGAAGTAACCTGATTTCCTTGCAGCTAAATTGTAAACTCCCGTGTCTCTTTAGCTCTAACCATATCCACTCTGAGTTTTTGTCATTTATAATTGTTTTAATTCTCCCATCCAAGTACTAACCAGGCCCGACCCTGCTTAGCTTCCGAGATCAGACGAGATCGGGCGCGTTCAGGGTGGTATGGCCGTAGACTATAATTGTTTTAATTCTTTTGTAAAATGACTTTTATCTTCAAGGAGATTCATACAAAGGACTGTCAGGACAAATACAGATATTTGATATACTTGAAAATCCTAAAACTCAAATGGGTAAGAATTTCCAAAACTAACTAAAGCTGCATTCACCAGATTTAGTAACATGGGACTAAATGAACTACAAGATTATAGTGTTGTGTCTCTTAATGTTTTGTCTTGTTTTAGACATTGCTGCTTCTCTAATGTTTGCTCTTCCAGACTAGGGATACTTTTTCTTAAGTTATCTGTAACTTATAGAGATGTAAAAGTGCTCATTTGTAAACAAATCAAGGCATTCAACTTTTCTCTGGATCTGAACCCTCTGAAACCAAAAGGTCTCAGTAAGTATTCTTTCTTCCATGGCAATCAGTCATTTGCATAAGTTCAATAAGAATCTGTTCTCTTTGTAATAGGACATCATTGGAAACATGGTTATTTTACCAAGGCTTTGACTGGGATGTCATATTTGAAAAGATTCAGATATGACTAGACAGCTTTAAGGAACTAAGGTTGACTTTATGAAACCTGGAGCCATAAAGCCCCTTGGGACTATTGGCCTGATACCTTGTTTACAGAGTTCCAAGCAGCCTCACCAGGTGAGTAAAGAATGTCACTCCTTGGTAGGTGCAGAGTCTCATGAAGAGGCATATGCCCAAATCGACAGGTATTGCAGGCATGCCTGATGACAAGTATGTGGCTTGGCTTCTGGCCTGGAGAGGCTACTAGAAGTTCAACCTAGAGATTCCTTATAAGAAGTTCCAGCAAAGCAGATTCTAAAAGATCTATATGATCACACTCACTGTTCTTGCTGAGCTTATGTAAATAATGGGCCAAGTTTGTTAAAACTGGACTTGTTTCACAAATGAATTAGTCCTGATTTGGCTATCTCTAGAAATTAGGGTTATTTTAGAGAGAAAAATTATGTTTAGTAACACACCGTTAAAGATACTAAATTCTAGATTTGATTGTCTTTAAATGTTTCCTAAGCTAAACAATTTGAGGTAAATTTCAGAGAAGTTACACAATAGCTTCTTTAGTCGATCTTATTATTTTGTGGGTATATTAGCAAGACCCCACGGCACATGATTAAACAACTGGAAAATGGGATTGATTCCCCTACAATTGTATAACTTAACTAATACCTTGTTTGTGGCTGGGATAATAAAATTGCCTAAAAGCCAGCCTATCACACTCCATAGGATTAACTATGGACTTGTGGAGATAATGGATGACCTCACTTTCTTTATGAGTGGATTGAATGATGCATGGGGGGGCTCCCCTTATCTCTTGACAAGTTTTCTCACTTGCCAGTGATCCTCTGTAGTCAGGATATTGTTAAGCCTGGACCACTCAAAGCTCTTCTTATTGGTTTCATCCCTTAGTCATATTTATCCTAGAGGCCACCTCTGTTGAGGTGCAATTGCAAATAGATGCTTTAGTGAAACCTAGAACAGCCCTCATAAAAGAGCCTCAAAGCTCACGATGGGACAGTCCCTGACAGTGATGACTCCGCATCAGGTCCAGAGTGTCTTAGAAACCAAGGGTCACCAATGGATGACAGGAGGCCGCCTTACTAAATACCAGGCTATGCTCTTAGATACGCCTGAAGTAGTACTTAAAACCTGTCAAACTTTAAACCCAGCGTCTCTGATGCCTGTACCTGACCATCCTGCTTCCATAGAACATAACTGCTCAGAGATTGTTGATCTTGTCTATTCTAGTAGGCTGGATTTAAAGGACTCCCCTATTGAAAATGCGGATGATAACTGGTTTACTAATGGCAGCAGCTTTATGGATAAGGGAGAAAAAAGAGCTGGATATGCTATAGTTAGTTTGGTTAAAACAATCGAGGCAAAACCCCTTCCAATAAATACTTCAGCCCAAAAAGCGGAACTAGTAGCACTTACTCGTGCCCTTCAATTGGCAGAAGGCCTAAGAATTAATATTTATACTGACTCCAAATATGCTTTCCTGGTACTACATGCCCATGGAGCTATTTGGAAGGAAAGGGGATTGCTATCAAGCCATAACTCCCCAATCAAATATGGGCCTGAGATCACAGCCCTTGAGGCTGTACACTTGCCCAAGGCGGTAGCGGTGATTCACATCAAAGGACATCAAAAGGATATGACCTTAGAATCTAAAGGAAACAATTTAGCAGACCATGCAGCCAAAGAGGCGGCAAAGGGTAAACGGATATTAAGCCTTAGACCAGTCTTGACTCCAATGGAGTCCATAACTCCAGTCTATTCAGACCAAGAAATTCATATTGCTCAGGAGCGAGGATATACTAAAAATGCACAAGACTGGCTTTTTAACGAAGAAGGAAAGTTCTTTATGCCTAAGATTAGTCAATGGAAAATAATACAGGGCTTGCACCAGGCTACTCATTGGAGCAAAGATGCTTTAAAACATTTAATCAAAAATATATTTGATGGAGTAAATTTAACAACCACAATAAAACAGGTGTGTCAATCCTGTAGTATCTGTGCCCAAGTAAATCCGGAGGGTGCAGCTCGCCCCCCTACCTCTCTTAAAACCAGTCCAGAGGCGTGGATCCTATCCAGGAGAGGACTGGCAACTTGATTTCACACAAATGCCACCTTGCAACAATTCCTTTCTACAGTGGGCACAGCATTTTGCTGATCTACAAAATCAGACAAATTGTTAGATATGTGGAATTTTGCCTACCTCAAGTACGTCTGGGTTACCCTGGTGGGTCTCCCCTTTACAGGGCACTGATTGGCATTCTCTGCAAAAGTATATTTCACATATGGTAGATGGAGACAGTACGTACCGGGATAAATCTATTACTAACCAAAATGTTTCTTCCTGGCCCATGATCAGTAAAACATGGGATTCACCAGGACATAATCAAACTTTTTCATATTCTCAAACTATTAAAGTCCTAACTGATCTAACAAGCCCTACAAGATCCTTCTCTCTCTCTCAGTGAATGGTTAAGTTCCTGGTTTGAAAGAGGGCTATGGCCAAATCTCCTTTTCAGGCTTCTCATTCTTATCGCCTTATTAACCTTAATATGTTGCTTTGTTCAATGTTTCTCTACTTGGTGCCGAGACTCCATTGCTGCAATGACTTCACCACGGCAGATGATCCTTTCCACGCGCAAAGATACTTCTTCACTGTCAGCGCTGGATTCAGCTGCCTCGACCTTTCCTGATGATGAAGTTCTAGAACCTAGGTGAGGTTCGGTGGGCTGAGGTCCGGAGCCGATGACCAAGAAAGAATTCTTGAGACATCTTTGGTGCAAAATGGTGGTTTATTAAAGCACGGGGACAGGACCCGTGGGCAGGCAGAGATGCGGCTGCCCCTGGTTGTGAGGGATGGCAGGTTATGTACCCTGCAGTTGGGGGAAGGTGAGGGGAAGGGAGGTTTCAATGGGGTTTTCATATGCTAAAGAGGGCCTACAAGGTGCCAGGATGTCCGAGGCCTACCAGAGGCCTTGCCCTTGCGGCTTGATCAATGTTGTCTTTAGACCAGCTATTAACATTAAGATAGCTGGGAGACTTTTTGGTGGGATGTCACAATCCTGCTATCAATCGCCTTTGTTAGTGAGATTTAGGACATTTGTAAGCCAGGGGAGACTCCTGTCTAGCAGGATTGTGAGCTCTGCAAGTTAACTATTTGCTTCTTGTTCATGGCAGTCAGGGCTGCCTGAGGGATGCTACACATATGATGGGGGGGGGGCGGATGGAGAGGGGGTGCAAGGTGCCAGCTTTTGTTTTGTCTTCAGCCAGCCCCGTGCTCCCTCATCATTAACTCCCCTATACATTCCTCCACTGATCAATGTTGACCTGAGTAGGTAGGGACAGCTCTACACCCCTATTCAGCAGGAAGAAGTTCCAGAAGATGAGACCTTCCATCCTCAACAACCTTAAAGATTTAAGGGTCAAAATTGTTCAGGGGGGAATGATGAGGGAGCAGGAGGCTGGCTGAGGATGGAGCAGGGGCTGGCGCCTTGCACCCCCTGTCCACCCGCTCCCCTTGGTAATATGTGTGACATTCCACAGGCACCCCTGACTATCCTAGAAGGAAAACAAATAGTTAACTTGCAGAGATCACAGTCCTGCAAGGCAGGAGTCTCCCTTGGTTTGCAAATGTCCTTGAGATTTACAACAAAGAAGTTACCTTATCAATAGCCCAATTTCCAAAGACACATAACTCAGTTCCTCAGGCCCTACTGTCGCCCTCCCCTCCATAAAAAACCAAAGGAGGCGGAGGTCAAAAGAAAAGTAAATAAAGTTAAATTTCTTCTAAACCTAAGTCTCACTCACAAGGACTCTTGATAGCAGGAATGTAACATTCCACCAGGAAACTCCCAATTGTCTTTATGTTAATGCCTCATTAGAAGGGAAGTGGCCTTGACTTGATAGTAACCAGGCCTTCAAGATCCTGATAGTCTTCTTTGCCCCAATAGCTCTTCTGAACACCCCTTTGTCCTCACCTACCCAACTCCTGTGTATATAACCAGACTCTCCTCACAGGCTCGGGGCAGCCGCATCTCTGCCTGCCCATGGGTCCTGTCCCCATGCGTGCTCTAATAGACCACCTTTTTGCACCAGAGATGTCTTAAGAATTCTTTCTTTAGCCGTCGGCTCTGAACCTCACCCCACCGAACCCGACCTAGGTTCTGGGACTTCATCAATCTCAGAGTCCTGGGATCGAGTCCCACATTAGGCTCCTTGCTAAGCGGGGAGTCTGCTTCCCCCTTTGCCTGCCCCCCCCCCCCCCGCTTGTGCTCTCTCTCTCTGTCAGATAAATAAATAAAATCTGAAAAGAATAATTATCTCTGATTCTCAGAATGATGCTTTTATCTGGTTCTTTCTCTGTTGTTTCTTACTAGCTAGATGCTTGTCTGTTTTCTTAGTTTTTCAAACAATGAATTCTTGAATTAATTAATTTTATTTTGCTTTCTAATTCATTACTTTATTTTTTAATCTTTGTAATTTTCCCTCTTGCCTTCTTAGCTTTTAATTTTTTTCCCCCTTTTTATATGTTGGGTTGGCTTTTTCACTTATTTCCATTCTTTCTTGTTGAGTTATAAAACCATTTAAAACTATGGATTTTCTGGGGCACCTGGGTGGTGCAGTTGGTTAAGCAGACTCTTAGGTTTGGCACAGGTCCTGATCTCAGGGTTAAAGCCAGTGACCAGCTCTGTGTTCAGTGCAGAATCTGCTTGAGATTCTCCCTCTGCCCCTCATACTTATGCTCCCTCTATCTTTACATTTATAAATCTTTAAAGAGAACCTATGAATTTTCCTTTCCACATAAATTTGATGACATCCAACAAATTTTAATAGTGTTGTCATTGTTGGTCTTTTCTGCAAAATAATCACCATTCTGATTTCTATTTAATAGTGGTTTGGTAAGATAGGTTTTGGTTTCCTGGTGCATTTTGTTTTTCCTTAAAAATATGACAGATTTCGGGGCTCCTGGGTGGCTCAGTCAGTTAAGCAGCTCCCTGTGGCTCAGGTCATGATCCCAGGATCCTGGGATCGAGCCCCATATTGGGCTTCCTGCTCAGTGTAGAACGTGCTTCTCCCTCTCCCTCTGCCTGCCGCTCTGCCAACTTGTGCTCTCTTTCTCTCTCTCTGCCAAGTAAAATCTTTTTAAAAAACGACAGATTTCTAAGACTGCTTTTGCATTGGGGTCCTATAACCTGTACTGGCTCCACTTTGGAGAATATACTGAGGGTTGCTTTGTCGGAAATAATCAGAAGATATCCCATAAACTCGTATTTTTCTCTGATGTGTGTAAAGCTTTTGACTTACTTATTTTAACTTCAGCTTTTTGGAAGGATAATCGATGAACAATTCTAAGATTTGTGAAGTGTCCCTCATGCTGATGTAATGTGTACATTACACACCTGTTAACACAGTCAGTTAACACATCCCTCACTTCACTTAGTTATCTTTGTGTGTGTGTGTGTGTGTGTGTGTGTGAGAGAGAGAGAGAGAGAGAGAGAGAGAGTGAGCATTTAGATTCGACCCTAGCACATTTCAATGATGCAGTACCGTGTGACCAACTATAATCTCCTTGTGTCACAGGAGGCGCTTAGAACTCAGGCATCTGCAGTTGAAACCTTGTATCCTTTTACCAAGCTCTATTTCCCCCACTTTTCAGCCCCTACTACTTTTCTAGTCTCTGAGTTTGACTTAAAAAAAAAAAAAAAAATCCACATGTAAGTGATACCACGCAGTATTTGTCTATCTTTCTTTGACTTATTTGACTTCGCAGAATACTTTCAAGATCCACCCATGTTGTCACAAATGGCGGGATTTCCTTCATTCTCATGATTGAACACTATTGCTCTGTGTGTGTATAAATCCATGTACATAAATGTACATGTCCATATTACATCTCCTTTGTTCATCTGTGGGTGGACATATAGGTTCTTTCCATATTTTGCCTATTGTGAAAAATGCTACAGCGAACATGGGAGTATGGATTATCTCTTCAATATCCTGTTTCCTTTTCCTTTGGATGTAAACCCAGGAATGGGAGCACTGGCTCATTAATTCTGTTTTAAATTAAAAAAAAAAATCTCTACTGTTTTCCATAGTGGCTGTACCAGTTTACATTCCTACCAACAGAATCAATCTAACTATCATCTATCTGTCTATCATCTACAAAACTTTTGATTTGGACTCAGGTCACAATTCCCTTGTTTTCCTCCATATTATTACGCATATGTGTTATCTTTTGTCTTTTTGATTATGGCCATTCTAAAAGGTGTGAAGTGATAACTCATTGTGGTTTCGCTTTATATTTCTGTGATGATTAATGATGGTGAGTCCCTTTTCATGTACCTGTTCATCATTTGTGTGTCTTCTTGGGAAAAAAATGTCTATTCAGGTCCTTTGCCCATTTATAAATTAGATTATAGGTATTGTTTTTGTTTTGCTATTGAAGTGTATGAGTTCTTTATATATTTTAGATATTAACCTCTTATCAAAATAAAGGTTTTGCAAATATTGCTTCTATTTTGTAGGTTGCCTTTTCATTTTATCGGTGGTTTGCTTTGCTCTGCAGAAGTTTCTAGTTTAACATAGCCCAGCCCACTTTTTCTGCATTTGTCACCTTTTCTGCTTTTAGGGTCAAATCCCCCCAAAAATCATTGCCAGAATTAATGTGTAGGAGCTTACCACTTATGTTTTTTTCTTGGAGTTTTTTGGTTTCAGGTCTTACATCCAAGTCTTTCTGCCTCAGCTTGTACCTCTAGGCCAGTTCCATGGCTGTCATGTTGAGACATTGCTTCCTGCTCCTGGTTCTGATCTACTGTTTTCTGAATCCCAGGTCTTCATTTTCTTGGCTTATCTTCTTGTTTCGCTGGAGTACATCTTTAACTAAAATATGTGTGGAAGGCAAACTTCTGAGTCCTTGCTTGTCTTCAGTTTTTTTTTTTTTAGTCTTCCCTCACATTTAGTTGAGAGTTTGGCTGAGTACCGAATTTTAGATTGTAAATTTTTCCCACTCAGATTTCTATAGATGTTAATTCCATATCTTCCGATATCTAATTAGTTTGCCGGAGATCGGAGATTTGTTTTCTTCCCTCCTTAACTTTCATAGTCATGTTTGTAGATATGAGAACTTTTTCTTTGTTCTTATTATTAGTTCCTAAGTCTTCTAGATGTTAAGACGGGTCATCTTGAGCTCTGGGAATTTTCCAAAAAGGGAAGGAAATTTTCTTCCTTCTCCGCCTCCATTGTCTCTCTCTAACACTCCTATTAAATATCGAATCCTCTTGTGTTCATCCTGCATGTTTCTTTGTGTTCTCTTTTATGGGAGACTTTATTGCCCGTCAACCATTCTGCTTGAGTGCATGTTTTGACAACTGTTTTGAATCTCCAAGAGCTTCTTTTTATTTTTAGACATCCCTTTTCCATAGCATCCTGTTGTAGATGCAGCATCTATTCTAAGGATGGTAATTAGAACTTTAATTTTAAAACAGATTGCCACAGGGGTGCCTGGGTGGCTCAGCCGGTTAAGTGTCCCACTCTTGATTTGGGCTCAGATCATGATCTTGGGATCATGAGATCGAGCCCTGCATTGGGCTCCATGCTGGGTATGGATCCTGCTTGGGATTCTCTCTCTCCCTCTGCCCCCTCCCATTTGTGCTCTTTCTCTAAACAAACAAACAAACAAAAAAGCCCAAAACTGTTTTAAAAAGTTTGCCACAGTCTCTTGAATGCTGAGAGCTTCTCTCAAAAGTTTGTTGTTCCTTGGTTGTCTTTTCATACTCAGGATGAGTCGGGCGAATGATAGGAGCTGGGTGTATGTGACCGAGTTCTGTTGGCCGAGAGGCTTCTCTTTGAGCTGAGGGGCCAGGATATTAACCCCTACCCTGTAGCTTTCTGAGTTCTGAATTGGGTTGTATTTCTCTAATTACCAACATCCGCACTGATTGCTCTTTCTTCCCTGGCAGACATACTGACTTTTTTAGAGAAGAACCAATCTGTCTTTCTTTCTGTCTATTGATCATCTATCTATTTTTATCACCTCTCTAACCTATTTATTTTGACCTTGGGGTAAACACTTTCTTCAGTTTCTGGCAAAAGAGGGGAAGGTAGGGGCACTTGGGCTTGGGTGACTCAGTCAGTTAAGCATCCAACCCTGGGTTTCAGCTCAGGTCGTGATCTCAGAGTTGTGGGATCAAGGCCCAGTGGCACTGGCTTCTGCACTCAAGAGGGAGTCTGCTTGAAAGATTCTCTTCCTCTCTCACTCCCCCTACTTGTGCTCTCCTTTTCTCTCTCCCTTTATCTAATGAAAAAACATATATTTTAAATTTTTTTTTTTTTTTTTTTTTTAAAGAGGGGAAGGCAGACAGCTGTGGTTGGCTCTTCCTTATACAGGTCTTTAACCAATTTCCCTATGTCCAGATCCATTTCTCATCTCTGTTGTATATGCTGTATCCCCATCTCTGTTGTATATGCTATATCTCAGTCAAGATCTCCTTTGGGTTCTGTCAAGCAAGTTAAGTCCCTTCATTGTAGAAGCACTTTCCCTCTTTGTTTATACATTAGGTGGTTACTTTTTGCTCTGGTTCATCCATTGGTCAATGCTTTTCCATCTGTGTTCCATTCTGTAGAAATGTCCTGAACTCTTTTCTGCCCTGATGGCCTCCCCTCATTACTGTTTATTTTGGAAGGCTTATACTTTTAAAAATGATTGCTTTAATTAAAGTGGGTTTGGGGCGCCTGGGTGGCTCAGTGGGTTAAGCCTCTGCCTTCTGCTCAGGTCATGATCCCAGGGTCCTGGGATCGAGCCCTGCATTGGGCTCTCTGCTCCACAGGGAGCCTGCTTCCTCCTCTCTCTCTGCCTGCCTCTCTGCCTACTTGTGATCTCTGTCTGTCAAATAAATAAAATCTTAAAAAAAATAACGTGGTTCTCACAAAAATGGAAGAGATACTTCAATTCCTGCAGGCCTCCCATTCTGAAATGAAATTCTATTTTATATAATTAAGCTCCCACATACACTGTGTTTAGTGCAAAAACATTTATGACTGTTACACCTACCTTTACATTCTACCTAATAGAAAAATAAAACGGCTTCTTTTGTCCCCGTTAAGGCTTGTCTGCATTGAATTTAACTTTGCTACTAATATTTCAGTTTTCATTTTCTTTTTGTTAAGTGCTATGCTTTTTAAATCTTTAGAATTTCTCTCATTTAATATGTATATAGTAATGGGTACAGTTTTTCTTTTTTTAAAGATTTTATTTATTTATTTGACAGACAGAGATCACAAGTAGGTAGAGAGGCAGGCAGAGAGAGAGGAGGAAGCAGGCTTCCTGCGATGTGGGACTTGATCCCAGGACCCTGAGATCATGACCTGAGCTAAAGGCAGTGGCTTAACCCACTGAGCCACCCAGGCGCCCGGGTACAGTTTTTCTAACCCCTTCCTCCCTCATCCAGAGTTTCATTTACTATTATATCTTCAGAGTTTTCACACGAAGATAAAAACAACATCTGATTAAGATGAAATATGGTTTCTAGGAAATAACCGGGGAAGGTTCAGTAATAATATTTACAGGAAAGAGTGAACCCAAGCAATCTGGAGGAAGAGTCCAGTATTAATAATTGAGAACACTTAACATATCACCCATCCCAGAGCTATTTTAATTATAGAGTGTTAATTGCTTGAGAATTTAAAAGATAAATGTTAACAAGGCTTTGGAAAGGAGAAGAGAATACATTGGTTCTGAAATTAAGTAGTTGTTTTACCTTGGACAGATTGCTTATTAGTAAGCTTCTCTCGTGTGCTAAGCACTTTGCTAGGTGCATGGGATACAACAAGTAATATATGAGCCAGACCCTGAACATGCTATAAATGGGTAGACATATAATCAAGTCATTTAGCAGAGGGTCCTACCTACATTGTATTCCAGGTGGAGTGATGGTACAAATAAGGTAGTGATTAAATTTCCTTAAATAGGCCCAGAAATGGTGTAGCATAATTGTGCCTCTAAATTTCTATCTTGATTGTGAAGATTCTTATAATTTCTGATATCTAGTTCTATGATACTCTACCTGAAGAAATAGCACCTTATTTCCTTAAAACAATGGCTTTTGTGCACCTGAATGAATTCACAGGTGTTACCCAAATGTATAACTCAGACCCAACCAGAAGACAGAGCGACAGAGTAATTGGAATAAGGGAAGTTTAACTTAAGGACTTAGTATCTATAACAGAGGATTAGAGTAATGGGGGAACTGACCTGGAAGAAGTAAATAGAACTTAGAAGAATTCAGAAATCAGATAAAAGGGGCATCATTACATCTAGGAGTGAGTTGGATCATTCCCTCTCCCATCAGGCCCAAGATACAGACTTTGCTGCAGTGAATGTCATTACTTGGTTCAGGGGATACTGCAGGAGTCCCTGAGATGCTGTGCTTGTGGGTCCTGCTGGAGATGTACCCTCTGAGACGCCGGAGCCATCCACAGGGACGTGGTGTGCCCTGCAATTCACTGCAAGGCCAATTGAGGGAGTGCTGGGAAAGCAACTGGCCACTGAGTGCTGCTGGCTGCCCCCATAGGCTGTGGGAAGCAGGTGCTGAAGAAGCCATTTGTTATAGAAACAGTTTGTTGTAGAGCTGGATAGGCAGTAACCTCTTCGATATCAGCCACAGCAACTTCTTTCAAGATATGTCTCCAAAGGCAAAGGAAACAAAAGCAAAAATGAACTTTTGGGACTTCTTCAAAATCAAAAGCTTCTGCACAGCAAAGGAAACAGTCAAAAAAACAAAGAAGCAACCTACAGAATGGCGGAAGATATTTGCAAATGACAGTACAGACAAAAGGTTGATGTCCAGGATCTATAAAGAACTTCTCAAACTCAACACACACAAAACAGATAATCATATCAAAAAATGGGCAGAAGATATGAACAGACACTTCTCCAATGAAGACATACAAATGGCTATCAGACACATGAAAAAATGTTCACCATCACTAGCCATCAGGGAGATTCAAATTAAAGCCACAATGAGATACCACCTTACACCACTTAGAACGGCCAAAATTAGCAAGACAGGAAACAACCTGTGTTGGAGGGGATGTGGAGAAAGGGGAACCCTCTTATACTGTTGGTGGGAATGTAAGTTGGTGCAGCCACTTTGGAGAACAGTGTGGAGATTCCTCAAGAAATTAAAAATAGAGCTTCCCTATGACTCTGAAATTGCACCACTGGGTATTTACCCCAAAGATACAAATGTAGTGAAAAGAAGGGCCATCTGTATCCCAATGTTTATAGCAGCAATAGCTACGGTCGCCAAACTGGAAGGAACCAAGATGCCCTTCAACGGATGAATGGATAAGGAAGATGTGGTCCATATACACTGTGGAGTATTATGCCTCCATCAGAAAGGATGAATACCCAACTTTTGTGGCAACATGGACGGGACTGGAAGAGATTATGCTGAGTGAAGTAAGTCAAGCAGAGAGAGTCAATTATCATATGGTTTCACTTATTTGTGGAGCATAACAAATAGCATGGAGGACAAGGGGAGATGGAGAGGAGAAGGGAGTTGGGGGAAATTGGAAGGGGAGGTGAACCATGAGAGACTATGGACTCTGAAAAACAATCTGCGGGTTTTGAAGGAGCGGGGGTGTGAGGTTGGGGGAACCAGGTGGTGGGTATTGGAGAGGACACGGATTGCATAGAGCACCAGGTGTGGTGCAAAAACAATGAATACTGTTACGCTGAAAATAAATTAAAAAAAAAAAAAAGAAGAAGGCATGAGCCACAGGTGCCCATGCTGGAGAAATCAGGAGCTGTAGGAGCCTGGCAGAAGGAGCTTAGCACACCACGAAGAGAAAAATACCTCTTTTAATCCACTGTCCCCCCCCCACCCCATCTTTCTCCACTGACAAAGCTTAGCGTTATACCAACTAGCAAAGAAGAAATATTTGAAAGGCCCATATCCATGTCTATGGAACAGACAGTGAAGAGTGGATTTAGAGTTTAGAGGCAAACACATTGATAATTAACACAATAGGATAAATGTGACTTTTTCTGAAATGGATCATCTTTGAAAACTCACCTCATATTTCTAGGTTCATCCCTTATGCTCTAAAGATGGTCTATGGTTTACTTTCTCTGATGGGATTTTTGTTTTTGTTTTCTATTTCTAGGTTCCTAGATTTGTCTTTCCTTGGTTAGCTAGTCCGTCTTCTCACTGAACCCTCCGTGGTAACTCTGCTGGTCATTGTCTTTCTCTGGCTCTTCCCCTCTCGTTACATTTATAGCCTTAGTCTTCTCAACATTCGAGGAGCGCAGGACTTCTCATGGGTAGGAATTGGAATGAGTTTATAGCCCTTCAGGATTATTTTAATATCCTAGAAGTATTACATAGAATGGAATGCATTCCAAGTGCAGTGTCTGATGTTGAAGACAGATGTCAGACAGCCTTACTTCCTGTAACCAGGGTACTGTATACTTCCTAGTGGTTGGATTGCAGATTTTTTGGCTGTACAAACTTGCTACTTCTTGGTTTCAAAGAAGTTGAACAGGTGACAGGGCCTAGTATGGCATCATCTGTGTGTAAAAAGTTACCTTGTGACATAGGATATTTCAGTGATGGCGAGATTGAAGTGGAAAATAAACAACAGCAACTTGATTAAAGGGAACTTCCTTTAACAAACATAAGGTCCAAGCCATTGGTGTCTTAGAAGAGGGAAGATAGCAGCAAACATACTGAAAGAACCATCTTAACCAAGGAAAAATTCAACAGTGATCAATGACTAATACCAAGAGTACATTCTGGAGGGGCACCTGGGTGGCTCAGTGGGTTAAAGCCTCTGCCTTCGGCTCAGGTCATGATCCCAGGATCCTGGGATCGAGTCCCGCATCGGGCTCTCTGCTCAGCAGGGAGCCTGCTTCCTCCTCTCTCTCTCTCTTGCTGCCTCTCTGCCTACTTGTGATCTCTCTCTGTCAAATAAATAAATAAAATCTTGAAAAAAAAAAAAGAGTACATTCTGGAAACAACCCAACTGAGGTTGGTCCAGAACTGTAGACTTGAGCCCAAGACCTCCTCCTTGTCATTTCCTTCAGTGCTTGTGCAATACTTTGCTAATATGTATGAATCTGCTAAGACTAGGGACATTGGAAGATCTTTCAGTAGTGATGCATAATCTGAAGAATTAATGCTTGCCACTGTTAATCATCATGACAGTACTTGAAAGTCCGCTGTGTGTCGGGTGCATTCATTAAAAGTACATTTACTACCACTTAACAAGGTATAAATTATAATCCTCTGTTATGAGAACTTCGAGTCTTATACTATCATCAGATAACTTGATACAGTCAATGTAGGGCCAAGTTTTGAACATAGGTATCAGCTCTGTGAAGGCAGGAATCATTGCCGTCTTGTTCACTTGATACCCCTAGTGTCTTGAAAGTGTCTTTCACATAATAGCTGTACAGTAAATATTTGTGGAGTGAATGAATAATTCCCACATCTGAATGCTTTCCATTGCTTTCTTTTTATTGTTTTACTCTAAGGTTATCTAGGAATTTGGGCCGAAGCCCTCTCAGTTCTGTATAGCAGATATTCCGTGGGTTTCTGCGAATGGGAAGATATTAGAAGGTAGTAATCTTTGGCTGGTAACCTGGAGGTCCTTGTAGGAACAGGCAATCCACAATGACTGGCATAAATTAGAAGTAATGATAGACCTTCAGGGATAAACCTTCATTTAGTAAATGGTTTTGTCCTTCTGTTTCATACATTCGATACAGGCATCTTTAATTTAGGAAGTATAATCTAGGAAGTACAGAGCCCAGGGGAACCCCTGGGAGGTCCTCAGGAAGTCTGTCAGTAACAAAATTATATACAAAATTGTGTATGTATTTATCTGAAAGGAGGGTTCTATGACTGTGGGGGACTGTGACACTAGAAAGAGAACTGTTCAATGGGAACATTTATCATTTAAATTCTGGGGAGTAGGCATTCGTCTGTTATGTCGGAATTAGAAAGAGGCATTCTTTTTGTTGGTTTTTAGTAGAAGGAGAAATTTTGTTTTCTCCTACAAATAATGGATTTAAGAGGGTTTTTAGGTATAATTGACATTCCTGAGCTTCAGGCTGAGGCATATTTCCTATTGAAAAGTCTAAGTCACTCATTATGTCCAAGCCCAGAAGAGAATATTAATTAATTTCCAACATATTTTGTGGCAGGATGAAAATAAGTTGGTCTCTTTTTCTGACCACCCAAGCTGCCAGCTGCCCTGAATGCTTTTTCTTGTTCCTTCATGTTTTGGGTCCAAGCTAGCTCAAAACAGGGCCTTTTAGAGGTTTTCTTGAAATAAGGTGGTGAGCATTTACCTGTCCCTAAACAAAACCCACAGACCTGCTTGCTGATTTTGGTAGTCGAAGCCACATGGCCGCTAGCAAGTTTGTCTCCGCTTTGATCTGTGATGTGTATGACACTATATTTTTTGGCTGCTCTAAAGCAGACTGCCAATTAGATCCAAATGTGTCAGACGGCCTCAGAGAAGGTACTAGTGGCCAAGTTTCCATTAGTGGTTCCTACTGATTGATGCCTGCAGCATTCTGTTCATTTAGAAATAGAAACCTATTCTCATCTTTAATCTTGGGACTGGGAGTTGAAGTATTGGGGAGGAGAAAGTCCCAGAACACAGTTGAATCTCTTTGTATCTCGCAGCTTTTAACTGTTGTTTTTCTTTTAACAGTTAAGACTCAAAACAATAGGAGGCTGTGATTCTCTTACTCAGAGGAGATATGCTTTTTATTTCCTCATGTGTAGAAGGATGACAGGAAGAGGGAAGAAAGCAACGTTTATTGAAAACAGTGCTGTGCCTGCAACTGTGTTGGATGCTTTCAGGTGTGACCTCATTTGATTCTCTAACAACTCGGAGAAATAGGAATTAGCCTTCTGCATACTGTGGAGCAACGCGCAGTTCAGAGAAGAGGAAGAAAAAACCATTCTTCTGTGTTGTGTACATTGTAAGAGGCAAACCAGATTCTCCTAACAGCCTGTGCTGTTTCCACGCCCCTGTACAACAATGTGAGCGATTTCGGCGCCAATCCCTCTCGCACCTGAAAAGAGTTTTGGGAAAGTCTTGAGTGCACAATGGAAACTGGGATAGTTAGGCTCGAAGCTAGCCTGTGAGTCACCATAGACCAGTTAGAGGAAAAAAAAAAAAAGACCAGGGACTTAATTTCTAGATTTCATCTTTTGCATTAATACTTAGAAATAGGCTGGTTTTAATTTTTTACCTTCTATTCCTGGGCTGTAGTTTCTTAAAATGAGATCACTATTCTCAGAAACAAACTGCACCTTGGGAAAAGGATGGAGGAGAGAAAAACCAAACCTCTCTTCTTTCTTTGTTAAATGAGTCACATTGTCTGCGCTCGGTTTTCCATTGACACCAGCTGGAACGGGTTTCGCCCATCTCTCAAGGAGGAGCCTAGTGATGGTTTGTGGGGCCTGCGTTCCATTTGTGGTTCTGGTTAATTCTGGAAACTCAAAGCTCATTCAAGTGAATGTATGCTGGAGAATACTTTCTTCTTTCTCGAGGCATTTGATCCGGTATTTGGGACCGTGTTACACAAAAGTTGATGAGGTATGCTTCACTACGGCTCTTCAGGCAAGGAGGGTTTCTAGTAGTGAGAACTTTTAGCTGTGGTGAATAGCCTAGAGCAGAGGTTGGCAAACTTCTTCTGGAAAGTTCCAGATAGTAAATATTTTAGGCTTTGTGGGTCATATGGTCTCTGTGGCAACTACTCAGTTCAGCTGTGATAGAGTGAAAAGAGCTATAGACAATCTGTAAACAAAAGGGTACAGCTGAGTTCCAATAAAAATTACTTGCAGAAACAGGAGGGGGACCAAATTTGGCCTATGAGTCTTAGTTTGCCAAACCCTAGCCTAGAGGATATCGCAGGTTTGTCCATATATATGATACTCTCTGCCAAGCACATAAGAAATGCTCAATGATGTTTTTTAAATGACCTAATGCCAGTGTTTGAAAGAGCAGCAAAACCCACTATGGCCTGAAATCGTAGGTTGGAAACCTAATGCCCAGGATGATGGTATTTGGAGGTGGGGCCTTTGGGAGGCGATTAGGTCGTGAAGCGAGAGTCCATGTGAAACAGATTAGTGCCCTTAAAAAAGGGACCACAGAGAGCATGCTTGCTTCTGTCCCGTGAGAGCAGAGCAAGAAGTTGGCATTCTGCAGCCTGGAAAAGGCTCTCCCCAGAAACACACTGTGCTGGCATCCCAGTCTGGCCTCCAAAACGGTGAACAATAAATTTCTGTTGTTTACAAGCTACCCAGTCTGTGGTATTTGGTTACAACAGCCCGAAGAGACGAAGGTATCTTTCTAGACTTGATTCCTATCAACTGTGTGGTAAATTAGGAGTTGGTAGGAATAGCCTCCATTTGTAGGTAGAAAAATGAAGCCTGAGAAACTAGGACCTGAAAAGTTGTAGGCAAATTTTACTTAAAACCCAAGCTTCTTTTAGGCTTCTTTTCCTCCCCACACCTTAGCTTTATTGTTTTTTTTTTAAAGTCAGGTATAATTGACACATAGTGTTACATTAGTTTTCAGTGTACAACATCGTGATTGACAGGTGTATACATTGTTATAAGTGTAGCCACACTCTGTCCCCATACAGCATGACTACAGTATCACTGACTGTGTTCTCTATACTGTGTCTTTTATTCCCATGACTTACTCCTTCTCTAACTAGAAGCCTGTACCTCCTACTCCCCTTCACCCATTTTGCCCATCTCCCTACCCCCACCCTCCCTTCTGGCAACTGTCAATTTGTTCTCTGTATCTATGGGTCTGATTCTGCTTTCTTGTTTGTTCATTGTTTTTGTTTTTTGGATTTCACATATAAATGAAATCCTGTGGTAGAATTCAAACATCTCGACTCTATTTAGTTCCCCATTTACTGAACCCCCTTGGTTTTATTTTATCACCTATTCTAAAGCTTTTTTATTTTATTTCACTTTTTACCCCCAAAGAGAATATTATTTCTGCTGTATCAGATAAGGTACTCTGTGCTGCAAGAGATGGAAAACCTGGTTCAAACAGCATTAAACAATACAATACACGGAATTTTTTGGTTGATAGAATCAGAAAGTCTAGATATAGAGTGGGTTCCAGACAGGCGTGGCTCAGTCACTCAAAGTTACCAAGAACCCAGTTCCACTTTGCTGCTTTGTTCTCCTTCCCCTTCATTCTTTCTCTATTCGTTCCCACCATGTACAACACCCCTTAAGGTTTTCTTGCTTGGGAATGCTGAAACATCTGCTGACCTTGGCTGGCTAAAGAAACACAACATAGAGAAGAATGGGCTAACACGTGGCTTGGGCGTGGGAAAAAGAATGCTATTAGACAAGTCAGTCCAATATTTGGAGGTCTTGAAAACTAGGCACAACCCAGAGAGTAGGTGCCTTCTAGGGAAGGGAGCTCCTTTGGGGGCATGCGAGAGTCTAGCAGTTATGTTGAGCCTAAAGGCAATGAGAGTCCCTGCAGTCACAGGAGAAAGTGAGCAACAGGGGTGGACGACAGGTAGGGAAGGACCAAATCCTGAAGGCATCTGAAAAAGTCGGTTTTTATCTCCGAGTTGAACTGGGGATTGCTGAAGAATTTTGAGCGAAGGAATGAAATCAGACTTGAACATTAGAAAAATTACCCCAGCAGCTTCGTGGAAGGAGGTTCAGGGAGAAAAGCAATGAACCTCCTCCAGTGAGCTGGACGTAGCATAGTAATGGCGGGAAGAGAAGAGTAAGGCCTCTTAGAATTAACTCTTGGGATACAGGGAAAGTGAAGCAACCAGAATGACTTGTGGGCTACTGTTTCAGCAGCTGGGAGCACGGTGTGGCCACAGACCCTGATGGAGGAATCTACCTATCCCTGTGCATTTGTTGTGGGAGCCTGGGCTGTATTGGGTAGCCTCGCGTGGGATGAGGAGAACTGTAATGGAGGGCACCATCCCCAGATCGTCTCCTGGTTCAAGTCTGGGGTGTGGGGAGGGGAGTCTTTGCAGGCATCTGTAACCAGGTTACAGCCTTGGTTCCTACTGTCTGAGAAGTATAGAGCGCTGGCCAGATTGGATTCAGACGGAGCCACAGAGCTCCTGGCCGCTCAGCCTTTCCAAATAACTACGGGGTGGGATCCTTGTGGAGGGAAGCTGGGCTTGATCTCTAATCCCCTCTGGCTGCTCTTGCTAATGGAACATGAGGGGGGACATGAGGGGGCCATCCAGAGCCCTGGGTCCGTCGTCTGTGACTCAGTGGGGCCTCCTAAAGCGCAGTCTCCACACGTGCAGGGGAAAAGGGGGATTGAAAGGACCCTTGTCATTGTTCTGGCCTTGGGAATGTAGGTCAGAGGCCGCTATGCCGTCACTGCAAAAGGGCTCCCAGCATCTCTTCCAAGGCAACGTCCTGTGTTAAGCTGTTGACCGTAGCAGCGCCGGGGCCAGGGTGCCAGTGACCAGCAGACGGGGGGGGGGGGGGGCGGGCGGGGCAGGGGCATGGAGATCTTGTGGGGGGTCCCCACTTTGCCGGACACCCTCTCCTCCTCCAGGGGTCCAGCTCCAAAGACCTGAATGTTAGGAGCGGTGGGTGGGAGGTGCCCCAGACAGAGGACCGAATAAAGATCGGTTCTTCAGTTAGAAAACATTTTGAGACAACGGTAATAAGGATTCAAAATGAAAACATGGGTGTCGTTCTCATTAGAGATCCGGGAAGCCTTTGAAAGCTTCAGTGTGGGTGAGCTGCTTTTCAGGTAAAACCAGTCCCTTAATCCCAGTCGAATAGGCAGACAGGACAGAAATGGTGCAGAAGAAAGCCTTTCTGCCTTCTCTTGGCTTCCTTTCTTCCCTGGCTTTTCTGTTTCTTTGCAGTGTATTAAAATGCCCTCTCCTGTTACGGTGGCAAAGCAAGGAATCCCTTGCTCTTGGTTTTAGGAGCACGTGAACACCTGAAGTTAAGCAGAAGTCTAATCAAGGACTTTAACAGCCTGTATTGGATGTTCATGGTGGGCCAGGCATTGTGTTGTGGCTGAAGGTCAGGGGAGAGGTGATCAGCGAGTTGGTCCCTGCTCTCAGGATGCCCACTGTTTCTGGGGGAGAACAGACGTCTTTCTAAGTAATTGTGAACGTCTGAACATCGTCCATGATCTTGGAAAGGTATAAACAACCTAGCAGGCAATGCAAAGACAAACACAAGTATTTGGACAAGAGACACGGGGGAAATCTTCAGGGAAGAATGGACCTAGAGAGGTGCAAAAATAATGAATACTGTTATGCTGAAAATAAAAAATAAATTAAAAAAAAAAAAAAAAAGAATGGGCCTAGAGAGAGAAAGCAACAGTGAGAACAGACACCATTGTTGCTCGTGAGGAACTGGAAGGTTTTAAGGGTTTGTGTTTTGCAAACTCCGCTGGGTGGGGTGGGTGGGGGAAACCCAGCAGGAGACGATCTAGAATTAACTTGCTTCCCCTGGGGTCCTGGATTCAGGACAGTAGCTTTTTCATACTTAGGAAAATTTTAACACCTCGGGTGCCTAGGCGTGCAGTTGGTTGAATGTCTGAATTTTGATTTCGGCTCAGGTCATGATCTCTGGGTCGTGAGATCAAGCCCCATGTTAGGCTCCACACTCAATAGAGAGTCTGCTGGAGAGTCTGCTCTGCCCCCTTTCCCTGTGCATATTCTCTCTGGAATAAATAAATCTTTAAAAAAAAAAAATTCACACCTGGTGGGGTTTGAAACCAGATAAACAGCAGCTGATCCTTATGGAAGCGGGCAGGATGGGTTTCCACAGAAACAGATTAAACAGTCTCTGATTTAATGGCTAAGTCAGGAAAGAAGAGGAGAGCTTCCCCTGGTCCGTTTTCTCCTTTGTTAACATTTATTGGGAGTCCTTTCTGGGTGCTGGGGAAACCCCCTGATTACCAGGTGTGTAGAGTCAGAGGGAGGAGACTTATTTTATTGCTTCAAACAGGGCACTGATCTTAGAAGAGACTCCAAAGACACGGAAACCATTCATCAATCCATCTGTCTCTTAGGCCTCCGCTCTGTGCAGACCAAGACAACTACCCATTCGTGAGGTCTTGTTTCATCTCCTCGAAGTGTGTTCCCAAAGACTTGAGGAACCTCCTTTTGGTTCAGTGACTATCTTCAGATGACTTGGTTGGATTGTCAAGTACCTTCAGGGTTGGCAGAGCGCCCCCTAAGAAGAGTGGAAAAACGCAGAGGTGACCCTCCAACCGCTCCAGGAGGGGTGGTGTGGGATGGGGAGTTCCATATGTTGAGCACTGCGTGGGCACTATTTTAGTCAGTCCTCAGGACTTCTGAATGAACTAGGTAGTATCTTCCAGAGACTGAAGCAGACCCAGACTCTGAGAGGTTAAGTAACTAGCCCCAGGCCTATCTACTCAGCAGTGATGCAGCCATGACTCATGGGCCAGAAGCCAGGCTTCACGCCATCCTGCTCTGCTGCTCTTGGGTCGAGAGCTGTTCTATCAGAAAACAAACAATGCTGTTCTTTCATTGTGCTCCTAGCAGGAAAGGAGAAAGGGCAAGCAGTATGATTCCACCAGCAACCTTGCTACTGCTGGGGCAACACTGGCAAATTTTTTTGGTCCACTGCCATGGTAAGAAATCTTTTAACAGGAAGACCCAATACAATTTTATACATAAAATTTCATGAAGCAATTCCGACAGGTCCTAAGTGTGACGTGCTCTGTCCTTCTATTGAAGTAAATCTGTTCTGTTTGTTCAGTTCTTAAACAATGCGGTCCTGACTCTCCCATTTGGGGGGTTGCCCGAAGAGTGAAAGCACTCATTGGGTGTAACAAATTGGAGATTTGTTTGTTGCTTTGGACAAAGGAATTTTGACAACCTCCTTCCTCTTTTGCATACACCCCTCTGCCTAAGGACATGATGTTATCCTTTCATGAATGACTTTTCCCATCCAAGCTGTCTGGTTCTATTTATGAAAGAAATAGGTAATTTATCTGTCTCCAGGAGACTTTCACTCTAATTTACATGCAGGGTTACACCCCAGGATAGAGGGTGCTTCTCGAACCTTCCTAGGGACAAAGGACTCCAGCTAGTCCTCAGCCAAGGGGGAGTCTTGAATGTGATGAAACTGACCTAAAATTCTTTAGGTCATGTAGAGGTTCTCCCACAGGGTTCCTACCTGTGAGTAATAGTTTTTAAAACAGCACCTTCTCCTTCAACCATGGAAACTTTGCTAGATTTGGTGGTCTCAAACCTGTAATGTTTGAGGGCCGTCGGGTTTGGTGAGGTGGGCTTGATGAGACTCTCTGAGTGGAGGGGATCCCATTGGAGTATCGTGTTGGTCAGATCTGTTGGGGGGTGGGGAGGGACCTTTGGGAATGTTTGAAGGTTGTTTGTGCGCAGCCACGTGATAGACACCTGCTAACATTGTTGCTCTGAGGTGTGATGAGGAGTAGGAACAAAGCTCCTTCTCCTGTGTGTAAGAGAAGGCAGGCCTTCTCTTGACACAAGTGACAAGTTGTTCTTCTCCTGACCACAAAAATTGTTGCTGTTTATTTCACCAATAAATCCTGTACATATTGATTTTCCATTACATGGTAAATCTTATGCTGGGCGTTGTGGAGGCTGGAAACAAAGAGATGTGTTCTCTGCCCTTGGGAGGCTTATGATCAGTCCTCAGGGAGAAGAGAGGTTAAAACAGCAGAACACTCGTGAAAAGTCCATAGCGCCTCTGTCCATGCTGAATGGTGTGCTGCTGAGCATGAGGGGAAAGTGAAAACAGTCAGGAGTTCAGTCCTGCCTCGTGGTCTATCAGAGAAACTCCATGTTAGAAATTAAAGACCACAGTGAGGAGGCAGCAGGGGTCTGTTTGTCTGGAAGATACTATGCCATAACCTGCGGCCCTCAGGATTTGTTTAACCTGCTTTGTGTTGATTGAACTTGGGTTTCAAGACCTCCCATGTGTCATGGCATTCACCTGAGGCCTTGGGGAGGGCACTTAATTGAAGGACTGTGACTTCTGAGTCTTGGTGTGTTAGCTCAGGAAACCATAGCAAAATATCCTAGGCTGGCTGGGTTAAATAATAGAAACGGATTTTTTGCAGTTCTAGAGACTGGAAGTCTAAGATCAAGCTGCTGGCAAAGGAAGTTTCATTGTGAGGTCCCTTCCCTTGGCTTGTAGGCTACTGTCCTCTCCCATGACCTTTTTGTGGAGAGTGCTCTGATCTGTCTTACAAGGACATTTGTGTTATCGTGGGAACCCTACCCTCATGCCCTCGTCCAGACCTTACATCCCAAATGCCCCCCTTCCAAGTAATATCACAATAAGAGTTAGGGCTTCGGGGCACCTCGGTGGCTCAGTGGGTTAAAGCCTCCTGCCTTCAGCTCAGGTCATGATCCTAGAGTTGTGGGATTGAGCCCCGCATCGGGCTTTCTGCTCTGCGGGGAGCCTGCTTCCCCCTCTCTCTGCCTGCCTCTCTGCAAACTTGTGATCTGTCTGTCAAATAAATAAATAAAATCTTAAAAAAAAAAAAAGAGTTAGGGCTTCAACATACAAACTTCATGGGGTACAAGCATCCAGTATATAACATTTGGTATGTTCAGATTCTGTGGTGGAATGGAGAAAGGGAAAAACACGATAGAGCTTCCCCCTCTGTTGCCACCTTTGAGCTTTGCGATAGACAGAATGCATCCTAAATACTCCCATTTGATGTTTGCTTCTTTCAAGGTCACACTAATTTCAACATTTTTGCCATATTTGAAGTTGAGGCTCTGAATGTGGAATTGGACGGCCAGAGTGTTGTGCCCCAAATCATGTATGGACTGCGAAGACCTCTTGAATGCGTGTGCCTGAGAAATAGACGCTCTGCTAGCCAGTCCTATAATGTATCCATCAGCTTCCATTATTCATCTCCCATACGTGTAGTAAAGAGGCCACTTTTCGGTTCCTTCCCAGATAACTGTCTCATCCTGACTTAAGGATTGTCGAGAGTTCTTGGCACTATGTCCCTCCTTTGAGTCCTCCCTTCAGTATTTCCTATGACCTCTTCCTTCCTGAGCCTACTTCTCTGCCTCTTCTTCATTGCCCAGAAAGCCCTCAGTTAAGTAGCCATGAGTTGTTTGTGTTTTTATTTTTCTGGCTCTGGACCAGGAGGAGCCATGCCTGGTACATTCATTTAAGATAAGCAGGGCTGGGCTGTAGTTAAGTGTTTATAAGGAATGTTCCAAGGAAAATGGTGTGCAGGGGAAGGTCAGACAGGGTGAATACCCTCTGAGCCAGTATCAGAAGATGCCCCAGCTGTGCTGGGTGAGGCAGTGCTTGAACTGTGGGAAAAGAGTCTCACTGCCTCTGTCATGGTCATGGCCACTGAGCTTCTGAGGCTTTTCTTCCAAGTAAAGCAGGGACCTGGGCAAATTCCAAGGAAAGGGACCCTATTCGTTCAATGTCCATTTTTCTTTGCAACATTCAGTTTCTTCTAGTGCTTTGCCAAGGGGGTCTGTGGAGGCAGATCTGGTCTTCTGGATGACCCAACTTAAGTGCCACTGCTCAGGTCGTTACAGATGTCCTAATGATTATATGAAGCCATAGAAATGTGAATGGAAGATGTGTAGGGTTAATTAGTCCAAAGTTCTTCATTTCAGGTGAAGAAAGCAAGGCCCACAGGGATGGTGTGTTATGTCCCTAAAAAAGCTGGAACTATATCTGGGTCTCCTGACTCCCACTCAAATCACTGTGCTACTCATTGTGCCCTAGCTGGGAAAGCTTTTATATTTTTACTTATTTTTTTCATGATTGAGATACATTTCCTTTGAGGATTGCCTAGTATCTTAGCTAAATCCTGGGAATTTTTTTTTTTAAAAGGGGCGTTAGAGAGGAGTAGGGAATTTGGGTAAATTGGAAGGGGAGGTGAACCATGAGAGACTATGGACTCTGAAAAACAGTCTGAGGGGTTTGAAGTGGCGGGGGGGGGGGTGGGAGGTTGGGGTACCAGGTGGTGGGTATTATAGAGGGCACAGCTTGCATGGAGCACTGGGTGTGGTGAAAAAATAATAATACTGTTTTTCTGAAAATAAATAAATTGGGGTGAAAGGGTAAAAAAAAAATAAATAAAAGATTTTATTTATTTGACAGAGATCACAAGTAGAGAGGCAGGCAGAGGCAGGGGGTGGGGGGAAGCAGGCTCTCTGCTGAGCAGAGAGCCCAATGTGGGACTTGATTCCAGGACCCTGAGATCATGACCTGAGCTGAAGGCAGAGGCTTAACCCACTGAGCCACCCAGGCACCCTAAATCCTGGGAATTTTATAATCTCATGCTTTAATAGGCAAGGTTGACATTGATATCCCATCTTTAGAAGAGCAAGTAGCAGATCTAGAGGTGATAAAGTTGAATTCATGCTGGGAGAAAGTGTCTTAAGTTAACACAACTAAGGCCATGTTTTGTTCAAGGCTCTGAGTTTGGCTGTTAGTTCATTCTGGGGTCAGACTGAACCACAGCCTTTTTCTAGACTGTTTTCATGGGCAATCGTGTGAAGAGATGCTCGGTCTTCTGACATTGCAATATATATTGGGTGGGGTTGGGGTGGATGGATGGGTGTGGTATTAGGGAGAAAGAGAAGTGGGCAGTATAGCCAGGAAGGAAATGACACTTGTCAGCAAATGTTTTTCTTCTCCATCATGGTTTGTTTTTCTTTTTTTTAAAAGATTTATTTATTGACACAGAGAGAGATCACAAGTAGGCAGAGAGCCAGGCAGAGAGAGAGGAAGGGAAGCAGGTTCCCCGCTGAGCAGAGAGCCCGATGGGGGGCTCGATCCCAGGACCCTGAGATCATGACCTGTGCCGAAGGCAGAGGACTTAACCCACTGAGCCACTCAGGCACCCCTCCATCATGGTTTTGTTACTGTGTTTTACATCTTAAGGCGTCTACTAGTAGTAAAAATAAAGATTAATAGTACATTTTATGGTAGGTTGTGTGTTTACCAAAGGTCCCTCAACAGGAAGCCAGGAGACAAAGTCTCCGCCATGCCACTAAGAAGCCAAGAGCTTCTAGTAAGAGATCTCTGTCTCTTGGACCTTGATTTCTTTGTCACAAAGGGGTGAGTTAAATGATTTGAATTCTTTTGTAGCTCCCCAATTCAAGATCATTCCTCACGGCAAGATACCCTGCTCCTGGAATTGTGATTTGGTTGTGGATTTGGCCAAACTCTGCCACAGCTGTTGATATGTTCAGTCCAGAAGTGTCTGGCTTGCTTGTTAAGACTCTGAGGGTCATGAGTAAGAGGCTTTCCGCCTTCTATAAAAAGCTCACTAGCAAGATTGTGCAATTTGGGGATGTAGGGGATGTCCAGAATGCTTTCATCCCTTTCTTCAAAATTTTGTTGTGATGAAAGTCCCCAGCTCAGCATTTGGCACGGAATAGCTACCCAGGAGTGTAGATCCCCCTCCCTCTCAGTGTCACTTGTGGAGGCCAAGGACGGCTCTTGGTTAAGTTTTTCTGATTGCTCGGGGCAAGATCTCCAGTTGCCTTAAGTGAAACAGGCTTTGAGGCATTCTCCCATGGTTCTGTGCTTGACCACTTTGACCTACCTTTGGTCCTTTTCTGGCTGCTCCTCAGAACTGTCTGATTTCCCCAGGCTGTCACCACATGTTTTAGAGTTGTTCCTTTTCTCTGTACTCCCCCAAACCTCCCTGTCATGTCCTGTGTTCCCTCAGGTTTTAACCATTCTTACACATGACAGCTGATGACTTCTTGCTTCCAATCCTATCTGTATCTATACGTGTATCCATATACATCTACACTGACTCACAAGGGAAGGGAGCACCATCTACAAACTCAGTCTGTGACAGATCAAAGAAAAACAGTAACTTCAAAGCTCCCACCAGATGCTAAAGGGTGATGAACTTTTTGTTTAGGAAAATACCAGATGGAATATTTTTGCTTTAAAAAAAGAAGTGCAACCTCCTGGAATGATCTACAGAAGAGGAAACCAAAGTGCTAAACTGCTTTGTGTAATAAAATTGAGGGACTGTGAGCTTTCTTGGGTGGAAGCTGGTGGGACATTGGTAAGCAATCCCTGGGTTTATGACAGAAGGAAGGATAGTGGAAAAGTTGAGTCGGATACAGCAACGTAGAAAATTACTGATGACTAAGGGAAGTGGACAAACCGGGCAGTGGGAATCCCCTGTGTAGGACAGAAGCTTCAAGAACAGTCATGTCTTAGGACTCCGTGGCAAACTTTTCTTAGTAGGAGCTGTAGTTTCCTTCTATTAAACTTGACTAAAAGGTTTGGTCCACGAAGTAGGACAGATCATTGCTTTGGGTATAGCAAGAAAGTGGGAGGGTAGTGGCCACAGGTGAGGGGATGGGCTGAGGAAAAGGCCAGTCTCTGCAGGAAGCAAGATGGTGGGTGAGACGGAGAAGCTGGCAGTCGTGGGGATTTAGAGTGAGGAAAACCAGGAAAACCTGCTTCCTGGATGCCTCAGAAATCAGGGAAGTGGGTTTCTCACCATGTGTTAGATAGGAGCTTGAGTTATTGTATTTGAATGTTTGTGGACAGAATGACCTTTACATAGCTGGTAAACTAGGAGATCCTGAAATTCTAGAAATAGGCATGTGCACACACAAAATGTACAGAATATACAAACTGATCTGGCTTCAGGTATACATTGGAGGACACGGTGGACTCTTATGCCCAAGTCCACAGTTGCACAGCGAAGTCCTACATGGAGCTTTAAAAAATTACTTTGTCCCGTCCACCCCCAAATGTTTATTTGCCTCAGTTGGCCAAGGCGAAACCCAGGCATTGATATTTATTAGAAATCAACTATTCACGAATGAGTTCTTCCAACAAAATATTGAGCACCTCCTCCATACCAGGTACAATGTTCGGTGATTTGCTGGAGTGAACTCCTTGAGGATAGGGTCATGTCTTGCTCGTTACAGATCCCAGGCAGAGTCTGGCGCAGAGAAGGCATGTATGGTCTTGTTGAATTTTGACAACTCTGAGGGTGGGACTCCATCATCCCCATGAAGCAGGGCCGGTGGTAGCTTTGGGTATTGGAAGAAAGTGGGAAGGCGGTGGCCAAACGTGAGGGGATGGATGGAGGAAACCGAGCGGCCTCCGCAGGGAGCAAGATGGTGAGTGAGATTCAGAGAGATGAAGTGACTTGCCCGTGTCCTATAGCTAGTGACTGGAGTGACGGCATTAAGATGGTCAGACCTGGTCTGTGTGATTCCAGATCCTTCTTCTACCACATCATGCTGCCCCTCCATTTGGGGTGGCCATCGTTCCATTCACAGAGCCTTCTCCAGCAAGGCAGTGAAAGTCCTCAGTTGATTCCTAATACGCAGGTAGGATTGAGAATAATAGACCAATAGTTCTTTTGAGATAAAAATCTCGTTTTGATTCAAACCAGTACAATATATGGGAAGTCTAATATCCTGCTCTAATAGGGCTAATATGATCTGCCCAGTCTACCGTGTGACTTTGGAATGAAACCATCTAGTCCTAGTTGAAACAGTTTTTGATAGAGGTAAGAAAGCTTTATAAAAGTGTACAGTATTTTTTTTTTTGCCCTTCGTAGTCCCACTGAGTCACACTTGTGAAGGGTTGTGTATGCGTAGGTTTGTACACATAGCTACAGAGACGTATATGCACAGATGCACACGTATGCATGTGTATTTCTAGCATCCCCCTGTCCTCTGGGGGCAAGGGGGTGTGAGGGCAGTGCTTAGACCACAGGCGTGTAAATCCCAGGGCAGTAGTGACCTCAGCCTTACCATAACGCTGCCAGGGCTTCCTGACCCATTCTTGGGGTGACGGAATGAGCTTTGTGTCTTGTTTCTGTTTCTGCCCTTGGATGTCTTCTGTGGAAGTCCTTTCCAGGTATAGGATCTAACGGGGAGGGTAGCATAGGAGATGGGGTGCCCTGCAGAGCCATGGCCACTTTCCCAGCTCTCAGATGAAAGTATTTCATACTGATGTCCATTTTTTAAGAGGGGCCATTGCCAGGATTGTACTCTCTGAGGACAGGTGGTGGCCCTTCTCGATGGCCATCTTTAATTCTTCCTAATCCTTGTTTATCTCCTTCCCCACGTTGAAAAGTTCGGGATGGAAGGTGTTCTGGGCACCTCCTTCCTGCTCTAGGGAAGGGAATCTCTTCCCAGGCCTTGGACTCTCCCCAGCGGGGAAGGACTGCCAGCTCTTACAAAGGCTTCGCTGTGCGCACGTCGGAACTGGGCTGGCCCAGGAGGGGCATGCGGCCCTGTGGTGCCAAAGAGGAAGCATTCCCAGGAATGGTTGAATGGGAGGAAAGGCTGTGAGTGGGTGTACTGTCAAGTCCGAGGAGGGGGTTCCAGTAAAAAGGCAAGAAGTATGTTCCCTTTCTCAACAGCCTAGGATGTACTTCCCATGTGGGCCGAGCTCAGGGAGGATTAAGAAATCTGGATTCAAGAACCTGGTTTTACTGCCCAGATAGCTTTTCTTTGAGAGCTCTTTCTCCTCCCCCCACCCCCATCTCATGTTTTTTTTTTGTCATATCTAAGGTCTGAGGTTGAATCTGGGATATGGGAAGGTTCCTCTGGGTCCTGTTCAGCACAGGCTGGAATCTGAAGTATTTCAGGGAATCAGTGAGACCTCACAGTAGCAAGGGGCTGAGATAACACATCTATTTTCCTTCTCTTTATTAGTTAGAAAATTGTATGAAGAATTTTATTATTTGCTAAGTTTTGGTGGTCATGTTGTGCGGTCTTGATTTCTGCTGAGTGTGTGTGTATGTGTAGAGAGAGGAGAACCTCAACACCGAGTTTAGGGTCAGAAAGGAAGATTGTGTAGATTTGAAAGTGTGGTTGCCGAGGGGCATGGAGGGGAGGAAAGCACAGCAGGTGCACCAGTGTGTAGTCAGCGGCGTAGACCAGAAGAAGTTGGGGTCGGGGCAGAAGGAGAAAAGCTGGCTGCGTCTTCTTTTAAAAGCTATGAAAGATGATTTTCCAGTGGGAAGAGATGGTAACTTAAAATCTCTTTAGTGCCTTACTTTCAGTCATTAGAGATTAGTTCCTTTGGTTGAAACCCTGTCCTTTCACTTCCATTCTCACGGAAATATTGATGCTTCTGGAAGGGGTAACAGGTGAAGCCATCTATTCCTCTTTCTGTTCATTTTGTGTGCTAAAGGCGATTCATAAATAACCCACCACAGCTTACAAAAGCCTTTCAGATCCACGGTGGTGTTTGGTGCCCTCGTGTTTCTGTCCGGGAGCTGGATGAAATTCCAGCTCTAGTGAGTATCCCAGGAAATGAGAACTCAGAGAAACTTGAAAGTCCTGGTCTCCTTGAAGCCCCATTGCTGGCCCCGTGCATTAAGTCAGAATGTTGATAGAATGGTAGGAGCTTCTTCTGTTAGAATATTTGTTTCTTCAGCTTCTCTCAGCAAAGCGACCCGTGAGGGTGAGTTTGAAGCCTAGTATGCGAAATGCTCGGGAAAGATGTCCGCCAAGGCCAGTGTAGGGTCGCTCTTCTGCGGCGGGTTTCTGGCGCCATCTAGTGTTTTGTTGACGTCATGGCCGGTGCTTGGCTCTCGCTCTTAGGATGTCTTTGGTTGTGGTCAAGTCAGTTTTAAGGTGACAGAGTGGTTTTTCTCAAACTGGGGTCTGTGACTCATTGTATTTCTTTCTAGAGGTTTGCGAGAATTATTTTCTTCACCAATTTCTTTAGGATGGGGAAGAAAGACCTGATGAGCAAATCCACAGCCTGCCTTGTTATATCCATGAGGTAGGAAGTAGTTGCTATTAACAGGTACACAGAGAACAATAATTGACCCCCCAAGAAGGGACCCTTGGCCTAGGAGGCACCTGCTACAGAGGGGGCACCAGTAAATATGCATTCAGGCCACAACTGATGGCATGATTTCAGGCACGGTGACACATGCAGGAGGAAGACTGCATGGTCTTAGGGAGTGAGGGATTCTTATTCCCACAGAAGCAGGCGGGGGGTTGCTGTGTGTCTTTGAGATACAAGTACCAGGGCGCCTGGGTGGCTCAGTGGGTTAAAGCCTCTGCCTTTGCCTCAAGTCATGATCCCAAGGTCCTGGGATCGAGCCCCACATCGGGTTCTTTGCTCAGCAGGGAGCCTGCTTCCTCCTCTCTCTGCCTGACTCTCTGCCTACTTGTGATCTCTGTCAAGTAAATAAATAAAAATCCTTAAAAAAAAAGATACAAGTACCATCCTGGTCCTTCTCTAGAAACAGGGATGAATTTTGTTTTTAAAAGAGACCTATGGTGAGGTAAGAACATTTTAAGGCCTGAAACAGCATGTTAAAAACCCATCTGTAGACCCCGTCCTTAATATCTCCAATTAGGGTTAGGGTCAGGGACCCTAACTGAGGGAGAGGGTATGCATGAACCCTGATTTTAGAATAGTTCCCATTGGGGCAGAACTTCCCTGAGATACAACTCTTGCCTCTAAGGGTGAGCTATGGAAGACCTACTTGGAAACAAATTGTTTGGTCTTTAGACATTTGAAGTCTTGCTGTGGGTAACTACGTGTAAGGCATCAGCAAACATCCCTTGTCCTAGATTTTACCTGGCTTCTTACTGTTGAGCTGCGGTGGGGGCATGTAGCCATGTCAGCCAAGGTTAGATCTAATCTCCACAGGGAAAGTCATGTGCTTTGAGCCTCCCATTAGGAAATGAGAATCAATCTAATAAGGCAGCATCTACAGGCCTAAGATAAGACTGACGATACTTACCCTTCATTTCTGTTTCATTTTCTCATTTGCTTTTAGCAACAGCTGTGTGCATGAAAATTTGTGTGAGTCAAAATATGCTTTCACATCTGACTATTTAAAGGAAACTATGGTTGGTTCTTTTGAAAAGCAAAGATCTTTTTGTAGCAGAAAAAATCCAAATAGTTCAGCTTGATCTAGGAGTTCGCTAGGCTATGTTCATTAAGGGACTCTTACTACAGACATGTCATGTTTGGGGGACCACAGAAATTCATATAGTCCTTGAGCAAGAAATGGACTGGCTTGTAGATATCTCTTTACTTTTTTTCTTTTTAGAGTGTGTGAGGCTGGGAGTGGGGAAGGGAAAGAAGAGGGAGGGGGAGAGAATCCTAAGCAGGCTCCACACCCAGCGTGGAGCCTGAGGTGGGGTGGGATCTGACAACCTTGAGAGCAAAATAAGCCAAAATTAAGTCAGACATTCAACCGACTGAGCCACCCCAATGTCCCAGCTTGTAGATCTTTACTGCAGCAAAAATACACATCCCTTGACTTACAAAATTACAAATCATGAATAGTTTTCCAGATTAATCCTCCAAAATTAAACCTATGATGTAGGTTAACTAATACTTGTAAAGAAACAAATGAAAAGAGTACTAGAATATTCAGTCATAAAGGAGATAACAAACTCAAGAGTGTATTTTTGGTTATCATTAAGATGTTTGCATTAATGCACAGTTAGAAATATGAAGACTTTTGTAAAGATTGAGGAACACCAGACATTTGAGAGGTTGGTGACAGATTCTTGTGTCTAAATGTGTAGCATTGTGTTTGAGTAGATTTATCTTAGCTTTTACTTTATCGAGTGTGGCCATTTCTCCTCTGAGAATTGAAACAGTAAAAAAAAAAAAAAATCTTCTGGACTTAATAAAGATCTAGAAGATAGAGTAATAGAGTTGGAAAAAAAAGTTAAATATCTTGATGTTAGCATCTGGCCTGTAGGTAGAAGAAGTAAAAAAAATCAACTCATGAGTTTGCACAACTTCCTGATTCCTGAAGGAAGGGAGTCTGCATGCAGTGGTGCCCATGTTGGCTGACAATTATTTATGTTCAAAGGAAAATAGCATTTTATTTAATTACTTTTGAAAATCATTTGCAATTTTCCCCCCATAGCAATGTGCTACAGTGGTTTGGGAAAATAATTTCAATTCAGGAAACTTCTTTAAAATCAAAATCGAACCCCGCTCTTCAAGCCCCTGTAGAATTGCTGTTTTGAGTTCTACACCAGTGACGCGACTAGCCTGGGCTTCTCAGGGTGACATCCCATTACAATCCATGGCAATCAAGCTTTTCACAAGTATCCAGCTGGCTTTTTGTCTCTATATGTGTCAAACAGGCAAGCAGCTGTGAGCCATCAAATACACATCGAGGTCATTTGGGAGCTAATCTTTGTAAGAATGAAAAAATGGGTTTGAGTGCTTACTGATTCCTGCACTGCAGTGTGGAATGAGGAACCTCCATCGAGTGAGGCAGCGGGTCCTTAAAGTGGGGTCCGGGACCAGCAGCATCCAAGGGATGCACGTGGGAACTTGTTAAAAATGCATTTCTGGGGCCCTGCTCCGGACCCACTGAAATGGGAGCACTGGGCGCAGAGTTCAGGATCTGTCTTCGTAAGCCTTCCAGATGACTGGGATGTACACTCAGGCTTAGTGGGGCCGATCAGCGTGTGGGCAAGGGGGCAGCGGGTAGGTGGGTAGAGGCTGGGAATTGAGACAGTAGCTGGGAAGGGAAACCAGTTCCGGACCTCTCCCTCCAAACGCTGCCATCATCAGATGGCTGAAAGAAGTTTGAGAGGACCTTGAAGGCTGATCTTCCTCAGGGTTAGGAGATAAACACAGCTTGAGGGGGAGTGGAGGTGGATGGCAAGAGTCCTACTGACTCTACTGGGGTTGAAGCTGAAAGTGTTAAGGTCATAAAAGCTCTGAAAACCACGAATTTCACTGTAAGTTTGGCACCAACATTTTTTTATGGCAAAACCTGTGTGGAATGCACGAGGCTGTTTACAGTCATTCTGTTTATCCCACTTCGAGTGGGTATGTGTTTTCTGCTTTGATAATACAGTTGATTATGGGGTGTGGCCCCAGATCCTACTGGAGCTCTCTGTCATGCAACCTCTCTGCTCTCTAAAATTCTGAGAAATTCTCTGTTCTAAAGCTTATCTGGCTCAAGGATTTCCCTTAAGGGATTGCGGATCTGTAGGTTTAAGAACCTGTGGTCCTTTCTCAAAAGCAGCCAACTGGACCAACTCCTTTTCTCCCTTCTCTTTCTCCTGTAATGACCCAGCGTTTGACATCCAGGGGTTCTCTAAGCCAAGGTCTGATGGCTCCAGCTCCAGTGCTAAGGATTGTTCTGTAGTGGAGACAGGGAGTCTGGGCGCTGCTACAAGAGCCTAGAGACCCACTTTTGCTCCCTACGTTGCAAATTCCATGAGTGCAAGGCTATAGCCTTGAGCCTTTGAGCCCCGGTACCCTGCACACATCCTGGTGGGCTACATGAATGGGAGGGGCCCTGCGACGGAAAGGGGTGAACCAGAGTGACAGAAGCAGCTGCGGTGGTCAGAGCTGAGGGTTATGCTTTGCTGCTGTCTTACTAGGCCCCTCGGCCATCAGAGCAAAGACGTAAAGTGAGTGCAGAGATGACCTTCCTTCTCCTTTTTATTGTTATTTTTCAAAAGATTTATTTGATAGAGTGCATGTGAGCATGAGTTGGGAGGGGCAGAGGGAGAGGGAGACCCCACAGGCGGGCGCCCCGCTGAGTGCGGAAGCCACTCTGTCTTTCAGAGTCCAGTGTAATGGAATCATTGTCTGAGTTACTCCAGGATGAATGAGGAGCTACAGACCTTGCTCTTGAGACTTACTGACCCCTTCCCTTCCCACATCTAAGGACCCCAATGTACGTGAAATATCTACTTAGTCTCTGCTTGTAAGTCCCTCCATTAGCGAAGACTTTTCCTACCAATTCATGTAAAATTCCACCCCTCCTTATACCATCACTCTCAGTCCTGCTTTCTTTGCCTTACTTTCTATTTTCTTGCCATAACGTCAGCGATCTCTCCTCCACGGCTAATATCTGCCCATGGATAGGTGCATGGGTGAGGTACAGCTGTATTTTATAGGAGATACCTGGAGACAACAGGGATATTTACAGGTCTTGTATATTTTGCACGCACACATGCATTCTTGCTGCCGTCCCGACAGTGTACACATTCCATGAGAAGCAGGACTTCTCTTTGGCTCCCTGGTGTATCCTCAGGGCTTCTGTTAGTCTCTGGCTCACACTGGATGCTCATTACATATCTGTTGACATGAGTAAGAGAGAAAACGAACAGATTAAAGAGAGGGGCAAAAGACAGTTTGCAGAAAGAGTTAACTGATGGCATAGAGACCTCGGCTGCAGTCCTGTGGCACACGCATGCCACGTCGGGCTCCGATGACACCTGTGCCTGTGCAGGCGGCCCCTCCCCAGAAACTGTTGGTACCTTCATCTCGACTCCTAGACCCTTTTCCATTGGGCAGTCTTGAGTTTGCTAATTACAAGGTCTATGATTCTATGATTCTCGACAAATCACTTACATGCACACGTGAGTGCCTGAAAGAGAGCGAGAGAGAGTGTGTGTGTGTATAAATTTATTCTGAAAGATGGGGATTACGTGGTTTTTACCTAAGAGGGACTAAATGTGATTCTGTCCATAAAGTCCTGGGAGAGGCATGCACAGAGTATACGCTTCGTAAATACGACCTCTTATTGGTTGTGGTATTTGTGGCAACACTAGGAGATGCATCATCTGTTGGGGGCTTTTTAAAGGAATTTTTTTTTAAAGATTTTATTTATTTGACAGAGATCACAAGTAGACAGAGAGGCAGGCAGAGAGAGAGGAGGAAGCAGGCTCCCTGCTGAGCAGAGAGCCTGATGTGGGGCTCGATCTCCGGACCCTGAGATCATGACCTGAGCTGAAGTCAGAGGCCTTAACCCACTGAGCCACCGAGGTGCCCCTGTTGGGGGCTTTTTATAGAAAGAATTGAGTGTCTGCAGTGCAGGTCGGACCCGATGATGGCTCTGTCTCTTGTTAATTCCAAATCTGTGGCTTCAGGTAACAATCTGAGTGCGGGTTAATTTTCTAACCAGAACAAAGCTCTCTTTGATCTGCATGAGGCATTTTTCCTTAGAAACCTATATAGGTCGGGATGCCTGGGTGGCTCAGTTGGTTGGACGACTGCCTTCGGCTCAGGGCGTGATCCTGGAGTCCCGGGATCGAGTCCCACATCAGGCTCCCAGCTCCATGGGGAGTCTGCTTCGCTCTCTGACCTTCTCCTCGCTCATGCTCTCTCTCACTGTCTCTCTCTCTCAAATAAATAAATAAAATCTTTAAAAAAAAAAAAAAAAAAAAGAAACCTATATAGGTCATTTTGCAATACAGTGCAGTGACTGAGTGTGAACTCCGGAGCTAGGTCACTTGGGTTCGATTTCTGGCCCTAGCGGTGATGTTGGCCAGTTATGTAACTGATTCAGTTTCTTCGTCTGTAAAATGGGGATGATATAGAAGGGACTAGCTATGCTGTGCTGTTTATCTTCGTCCTCGGATATGTCTATTAGGGCAACTTGTAGATTGGTAATATCACAATTGTCATGTGACTGCCCATCTGTTATAAGGTCTCTGGACAGGAAAGTGAGACGGCACCAATGGGCTTGTAAATAAAGGCTTTTGGAACTGGTAGCACAGCCAGCTGATACTAATGTTGGTTTATGAAGTCCTAATAAGCAATTATTCAGAACTCCACCATGACAGACCTTCCTGCACCTGGCAGGGGCTCTCCTCGGATGGGTAGAAGACCATTGCCACCAGCCTTAGCTTATCTGTCAGAACTGGAGGAGACTTGACTTCTCCCTCCCCGCCCCATCTCCCTAGCTTGATGTCCTCTACTGCTGTCTCTGAGCTTTGTAGCGAACGGAGGTCTTTAGGATTTATCTGTTCAGACCTTCTGTTCTACCAGGTCTCCAATTTGATCTTTGGTAGGGCCACCTTGGTTCTAAGCCATTCTGGAGTCTACATTTCTTGTTTCCCTGGCCAGTGTTCTTTTAGCCCTTCCAAAAGGAAGATAAGCAGCTAATTGGTGAGTGTCGATCTCCTGGGGCCTGTACCACACAGTGGTTGGAGTTATTTTGCTTACCAAGCAAGGATCTGACTCTGCTCTCTTCCTGCTTCTCTTTAAATCTGTGAGAAAGGCGAAGGGGATTAGCACTGCCTGTCTCCTTGAGGTAAGCAGACTGGACAGGACCCACTTCAGCAGATGAGCCCTCAGGCTCCGATTCCTCACCAGCACTTGTGGGGTATATCAGGGTGACCTAGACTGTAGGTCCGGCTCTCTGCTTTTCGAGAAGTTGTAAGAAGGAAGCCCAGTCCTGGCCAAGACTTGGGCTGGTGAAATTTGTTGAGAGCTGAGGTTAACTTTGAACATGGGTGCTCCTCTGAAAGAGAAAACATTCATGTCTCCAAAATTCCAAGTGGCCCTTCAGTTGCCTTGAGGCCGGTGGTGGTGTTCCCACCTTCCCCACCTACATCTGGATAGGGATGGGAGCTTCGTGGTTCAGCACATGCAACTCTGTGTTGGGGGCATGCTGAAGCATGGTCTCCCCTTCTGTAAGGTGGGGTCTCTCTTGCCCTTGACAGTTCTGTGGCATCCTCTTCTGGAACCAGAACTCTCTTCAAAGGTGAACTGAGCAGAGCCATTAAGTTTGTGCCGGATCTGCGGCAACACTTGGGTAGTGAAAGCATTAAAAAAAAAAAAAAAAAAAAAGGCAATGTCTCCAAAGGGTGATCTCATTCTAAGAGGTTAGCAAAGATTTTTCGTGCATTCCAGAGATGTGGGACAGCAAAGCCTTGCCACTTGCTTTTAGAGCCTGCCTGTGGTGGCTGTCAAGGTCAGGTTGCCCTTGCCGTCCCTTAGTGCCCATCAAAATAGTGCACACGTAACAAAGACTGCAGCTGCTTGACTAACCTCTGCTGCTCCCTGGGCTTTTTTTGGGCAAACTGCTGGAGGCTTCTTTGCCTTTTTCTGGTGTGGCAGAATCTCCTCCGTTCCCTGCTGATGGGAAGACAAGGATTTGCGGTAGATGACATCAAAGCGGAGTTGAAGGCATTACTAAAGAAAATTCTTCTCTAAGGTCACCTTCATTTCTTCTTCTCTAGACTAACGTGGTTCCTTGTGAAACCTCTCTTGTACAGCCACATCTGTCCGTCTTCACGTACACAATTCCAGTCGGTAGTTAGCGGTGGTTCAACATTTGATGCTCAGTGTTTCTACCATTATCAGATCTTTTAAATTGGTCTTTTCATTAAATGTTTTTAAATACAATTTTTTTTACTATGAAAGGATGATGTGATCATTAAAGAAAATTTGGAACCTAATAAAAATAGAAAAAAACCTGGAATCCGGACATCCATAGATAACGATGAGAGAGAAAATTAAGACCTTAAATAACACATCAAGTTCATGGAAGATGTGGAAGTGCTCTGGCTCTGTTCAGGTCTATGTGAATCAGTCAGGTGGCTCCCCAATCTGGACAAAAGGACTTTAATGTTAAGTATGGAATCTTATATTTTCTTATTTAAAATTAACATAGTATTATTTTCAGAGATAGAGGTTTGTGATTCATGAGTTGCATACAACACCCACTGTTCATTACATCACGTGCCCTCCTTAATGCCCATCCCCCACCACACCCCCTCCAGCCGCCCTCCATTTCTTTCCTAGAGTTAAGTCTCTTATGGTTTATCTCCTTCTCTGATTTCATCTTCTCTTACTTTTCCTTTCCTTACCCAGTGTTCATCTGTTTTGTTTCTTAAATTCCACATATGAGTGAGGTCATATGATAATTGCCATTCTGGCTGACTTATTTCACTTAGCACATACCCTCTAGTTTCATCCATGTCGTTGCAAATGGCAAGATTTCATTCTTTTGGATGGCTAAGGAATAAGGAATCTTCTTTCTAATTAGAATCTTTTTTCCTGGTTTCTTTCACTCAGAACCATTATTTCCAGATTCCTCCATGTTGTATGAACCCATAGTTCACTCCGTTTTATTGCTGAGTAGTGTTTAATTGTAAGAACACACCACAATTTCCAGTCAGTCTTCATCTTGGCTGTGTGGATGGTTTCTGGGTTTTGGCTATTACAAGCTATGAATGTGCGTCTCTGTGTGGACACACTTTTTCTCTTGAGCGAATACGTAGGAGTGGAATGGCAGGGTCTTATGGGATGTGTAGGCTTGCAGTTTTTTCCAAAGAGGTTGAAGCATTCTGCATTGCCTCCAGTGGTGTAGGAGGTGTCCACTTGCTCCACATTCTTAAAAACAGTCTTTAAACTGTAGCAATTCCTGTGGAATCTCACTGCGGTATCTCGATGTGGTATTGTTTGAGACTCATTGCCCGAATGATTAATGTTGAACATCTTTATATGTGCTTAGTTGCCCTTCACATACCTTCTTTGGTGAAGTGTGTGTTCAAATATATTTCCTGTTTTTTTTTTTTTTAAACTATGTGGTGGTTGGAAGATTTTTTTTTTTTTAAGATTTATTTATGTATTTGACAGAGATCACAAGTAGGTAGAGAGGCAGGCAGAGAGGGAGGAAGCAGGCTCCCCGCTGAGCAGAGAGCCGGATATGGGGCTAGATCCCAGGACCCTGGGATCATGACCTGAGCCGAAGGCAGAGGCTTTAACCCCGCTGAGCCACCCAGGCACCCCGTAAGATTTCTTTATATGTTCTTGATATCCGTACATCAGCAGATCCATGTTTCTTTCTTTCTTTTTTTTTTTTTTTTCAAGATTTTATTTATTTATTTCAGCGAGCGAGAGAGAGAGAATGAGAGAGAGAGAGAGCACGTGCATGAGAAGGGGGAGGGTCAGAGGGAGAAGCAGACTCCCTGCCAGAGCAGGGAGCTCGATGCGGGACTCGATCCCAGGACCCCAGGATCATGACCTGAGCCCAAGACAGTCGCTTGACTGACTGAGCCACCCAGGCACCCCAGATCCATATTTTGATAAGATATTTTACTCCTCAGTCATCTTAAATCTTCAAAATACAGATTCTCCTTGACTTAAAATGGGGTTGCCTCCTGATAAACCCATCATAAATTGAAAATCTCGTAAGTTGAAAATGGAGTTAATACACCTAACTTACCAAACCTCCTAGCTTAGCCTACTTTGACTTGGAAGTGCTTAGAGCACTTAACGTTAGCTTACAGCTGGGCAAAATCCTCTAATGCAAATCCTGTTTGGTAATAAAGTGTAGAATATTGCATGTAGCTTACTGAACACTGCCCTGAAAGAGTGAAATGGAGCGGTTGTGTGGGGCCATAATGGTTGTCCGTGAATTGATACCTTCGTGATCACGGGGTTGACCGGATGCTGTGGTGGCTGCTGCCCTGTGTGAGGAGGACCATGGTGCACATTGCTAGCCCACGGAACCCATCCACATTCAAAATTCCAGGTATGGCTTCTACTACACCCATGTGGCCCTCAAACCATCGTAGAGCTGAGGAATTGTAAGATGAGCTGCTGTAAGCCAGGGACTGTCTGTAGAGGTCTCTGGGTGAAGTTCAAGGTCTTGATTCTTTTCCTTTTTAAGAAATCTCTGCCAAACTAAGATCATGATTTTCCCCCCCACTTTGTTCTCTAGGTTTAAGAGTTTTAGTTCATATTTAGGTGTACAACCCATTTTAAGTGTTGAATATGGTATGAAGAATGACAACTTATTTTTATACTTACGGATATCTTACCAATGACTCACATACTGGAATTGTGATTTAATAGCAGAAATGGGGGAAGTTTCAATTTAGAACACATATTCTAGTTTTGGGGATAACTGTATTCAAATAACAGCTATTCAGTGTGAAGAACTTCCAAACCTCAAAGGAGAGAGGACTTGAAAGTTTTTATTATAGAAGTATGAGTTCTTATGGGAAACACCTCAAAAACCTATTCCATTATCCAAGTAAACGTGTATATATATCCACATAGTTTTAAGAAAGTAGAAATCAATATATACATGTATATTTGCCTTTTTAAACTTATTTTATAATATGCGGTTTTCCAGATATTTAAATATTCTAGATCATAACTATTCTTATAACCTATCACATGCATTTACTTACTTAGCCAACTCCCTGTGTTTAACAATTCAGTTGTTTCCAATTTACAACATTAAAATGATTTGAGAGATTGATATTTTTGTGTGTATTTAGGCTATTTTCTCAGAATAAATAAATACCCAGAAATAAACATAATGGTGAAGGGTCAGAAAAACATGAAGATTTCTGTAGGGACAAATCGCTGTGTGGAAAGTTTGAACTAACTTAAAATCATAGTAGCAGTAAGTAGTAGTGTTCATTTTATTGTATGCTTGACCACAGTGGGCATCATCTAAAAAAACGTTTGCCAAATAGAATAAAATGTTAGCTTTTATTGTGCATTTCTTTGATTACCAGTAGTTCTGGACTCCCCAAATATGGGCTTGTTGGGGCCATTTCTATTTACTCTTTTTCTAAGTTATCACTCTTATGGGATCAATATTTAGTGGTGGTTCACTATGTGTGGCGCATTCTGCTGAATCAGCAGAGAATGAGAGCCCATCCCTGCCAGAATGGAACTTAATGCTTGTTCCTCTCCTTTCTCTAATTTAGAAAAGAAAAAAAATATATAAAAAATGGAAGGTTCTTTTTATTGACATATAGGATCTCTTTACACTTAGAATTTTAATTCTTTGTATATGTTCTAGATTTCCTTATTTTGTCTTCCACCTCGAAATTTGCTTTGTGGTGGTTTTTGATGTAAGGAAGCAATATACAGAAATGTAGGAAAATTGCCCTTTCTCTGGTTTATTTTCTTCCCTTAAAATTTTGCTTACAAAGGTGTTTTAAATTCAGGATCACAAATTCACATGTGTTTCTTCTAAGGTCTCCTGAGTATAGTGTTTACATTTAGCAATTTAGTTCATCCAAACTAGGTATCGTATGTTACAAGATAGTGATTTATCTTCTTAAAATAGAAATGGGCTATTTTTGCAACATCTATTAAACAATGCTTCGTCCTACTGCATGATTAGTAATGCTACCTTTGTCACATGCTAAATGCTTATCAAGTAGATAACTTGTTAGATTCCATTTCCAGATTATTTGGTTACACTGTCAGTCTTTATTCGTGTGCTACATTGTTACTGTGGTGTCCTATCCTGTTTTATTATGGGGGAGTGCGAGTTCCCTGCTGTTAGCCAAATGGGGCTTGTAGCTGCTGGTGTTTCAGCGGACTCAGGTGGTTGTGTGGTTTTCATTATGTCATATTTTACAGTTTTAAAAGGGAACTTTTCCCCTTCTGAATAGAATGTATCACAAGTTTGTTGTAAAGACATGGAAAATCTAGAAAGGCACAAAGGGAAAAATCTCCCCAATTTCATCACCAGAGACAGTGGTTTAAAATGTTGAGTCCCATACATCTAGTCTTCTAGATCTGCCTACCATATGTGTATCTTATATTATCCTGCAGATAGTGACTTTTATTCCAAAGTGTCTCAGTGGAGCATTTTCTATATCATTAAGTACTTTAAGTCTCTTAAAACATGATTTTTCTTTTAAAAAAGATTTTATTTGACAGAGAGATCACAAGTAGGCAGAGAGAAAGAGAGGGGAAGCAGTCCCCCTGATGAGCAGAGACCCTGATGTAGGGCTCATCCCAGGACCCTGAGATCATGACCTGAGCCGGAGGCAGAGGTTTAACCCTCTGAGCCACCCAGGCGCCCCATCTTAAAACATGATTTTAATGATTTCATGTGGTAAATTGGATGTTAAATCAGTCCTATTAAATCAGTCCTCAAGATTATTTGCAATTTTTTTCTATTTAAAAAGGTGCCATGATGAATATTCTTGGGTGGACTTTTTCTCCATTCCATCTTCCTTTTCCTTCTTTTCCCAGCCTTGGTCTTCTGGCAAACTGGGGAACAGTGACAATTTCAATTAGCCTGAAGGTGTAAAACCTATCCCCCCCCCCAAGGTTATAGCTGTCACAAGTCAGGTTGTGAGATGGAATCCTAGAGTTATACTGTCTTGAGTTTGCCTTCCTAACTGGGTTGTCCTATCTATAAAATGTGGATGATTTCACAGAGATTAAATATAAATTTCTTGGATCTGTGCTTGACACACTGAAAGTTTAAGACAACTGGCAGTTTATATTCATATTAGCAGGAGAACGTTAAAAGCATCTTGAGGAGCTGCTGTGAAAATTCTGATGGATTGGGTGCCTGGGTGGCTCAGTGGGTTAAGCCGCTGCCTTTGGCTCAGGTCATGATCTCAGGATCCTGGGATCGAGTCCCGCATCGGGCTCTCTGCTCAGCAGGGAGCCTGCTTCCCTCTCTCTCTCTCTCTGCCTGCCTCTCTGCCTACTTGTGATCTCTCTCTGTCAAATAAATAAATAAAATCTTTAAAAAAAAAAACTGATGGATTAAAAGCTGCCTCCAAAAATCCAGAGGACTTCGAGGGTCTGCCAGCCTTACTGGGACAGCTGGGCACCTGTGTGGAAGGCAGACCGCTGGAGACAAACCTGCTTTGTCCTGAGGGAGGAAGAGGAGGAAGGTAAGGAAATAAGGGAATTCCCAACAGGCACTTGAGGTGGAATTGATTGTGAAAATCTTCAGGCATATATCTGATTACTCCTCATAGTAAATTTCTAGAGAGAAATGACTGAGTCAAAGGGTATCCTTAAGTTTACAGCATTGTACTTTCCAAAACCTGATTGGGGAGCATCACGGCTCCTACAGCGCGTCCTGCTCGGGAGCCGTGTTGGGAGCTGGTGGCTGAGAAATCGAAAATGTGGTCAGGAGGCGGTAAGAGCATGAAAATAGCCGGGTCAGGAGTCTCCACGCACTGGTCTGAAACAGGAGGCCTCTTTATGCTCCCAAAACTGCCCCATGAAACTCTTCTCCTGTTGGCCCTACACAGCATCTTAGCCCAGTTCCACACATTGTCAGCTGTTCGGCTAGGAATTTTTTTTTAAGATTTTATTTATTTGACACAGAGAGAGAGAGATCACAAGTAAGCAGAGCAGCAGGCAGAGAGAGAGAGGGAAGCAGGCTCCCCGCTGAGCAGAGAGCCAGATGTGGGGCTCGATCCCAGGACCCTGAGATCATGACCTGAGCCGAAGGCAGAGGCTTAACCCACTGAGCCACTCAGGCACGCCTTCCTGTTCATTTTTAAATTTCACATTCTCTTCACATTTTCTCTTCAATTAGCAGGTGTGCTGAGCCTGCAAGGCCGGCTGCCTAAAACCCTGGTCTCGGGGAGCTCCTGGGAGAGAGGGGTGCGTGCTGTTCTCACACACCTTCCATTCCTGGCACTTGAGCTGTGCAGCGAGCGCATGCTTCAGAGGTTTCTCCAAGCTCACAAGTGCTTCCCTTGGCTCGTCAATGGGTTACGATAGCCTTTCTTCCTTATGGAGAGAGTATGTTTTCTTTCCTGACCCAAATACTGCAGTCTCTCCCTAGGGGTCTCCAGCTTCCTTACAGTCTCTCTGGAGGTGGAAGGGGGGCACCGAGTGGAAGTGGAGGTGTTTATGCTTTCACAGCTGAGTGCCTCCTCTCCAGGAGGTTCTTCAGGGTCAGCTGAGCCTTCATGGTCAGCTGAGCTCAGGATGGGCTCTTCGTATAGACTTGTCCTCAGAAGCAGATCCAGTCCCCCATTCTGCCACTTCTGGCACCCAGTGTCACTGGAAATTGGAGCTAATGAGACAGAAGACTGGAAAAAGTACAGTAAAAATGAGGGAGAGGTCAGTACACAAAATGTGGGTCATCACCCATTTCAAAATGCTTTGAACTTACTGGAGGAGACTCAGGTTCACAAGGTCAGCGGAGTTTTTGTAACTTAGTAGAAAGGTACCACCACTCATTAGAATTCCTATTAGATCTCTAAAGGAGAAAAAAGCAATTGCTTGGGAGAAGTAACTTTTTCTGGAATGGAGATAAAGTGCTCCCTTGGCCCATACAGAGAACCCTGTATACGGTAGAGAACAGTGTCCTCAAAAACATCCTCAAAGTCAGTGTCCCTCATTACATTCTGTAATGCAAGCCGGTGGTATAAACATGAAATACAATTTAGTGAGAACAGTTCTGTTAGGGGGACTAGACAATGGCATCCAGACTAGGGAAGCACCAATTTGACAAAATAGATCGATGTGAGTATAAACACTAAACCCAAAAAACCAAAAACCCAAGCCCCTCAAAACCAAAAAACCCAGTTTATTGACCTTTAATTGACACACAGGAATTATGTATATTTGAGGTGGAAAATTGAGGTTTTGATAATCATTTTGAAATGATCACAACCAAACTAATTAACGTATCCATCACCTCATATAGTTAGGTTTCTTTGTGTGTGTGTGTGTTGAGGTAATTAAAATCTACACTCTTAGCCAATTTCCAGTATAGAATAGTCTGATTAAACATAGTCCCCTCATGCTCCAGAAGTTACTCCTCTTGCAAAACTGAAACTTTATATTCTTTAACCAAGAGCTCTCCCCTCTCCCCAGTACCTGGAAAACCACTGTTCTAGGTTTCTAGAAGTTTCTGTTTCTGAATTTGATGGCCTTACATTGTACCTATGAGATCAGATGAACAGAAATACGGAGGAAAAGACACTGCCCGATTGTCCTTTATAAATACTGTGTCTCTTTAGCGAGGTTTTTTTTTTTTTTTTAAAGATTTTATTTATTTATTTGACAGAGATTACAAGTAGGCAGAGAGGCAGGCAGAGAGAGAGAGGAGGAAGCAGGCTCCCTGCTGAGCAGAGAGCCCGATGCGGGACTCGATCCCAGGACCCTGAGATCATGACCTGAGCCGAAGGCAGCGGCTTAACCCACTGAGCCACCCAGGCGACGTTTTGATACAATTAAGCATCAGTGACTTCAAGGTTATTCTTTTCACTAATAGCTGAAGAACAGGTAAGCCCTGCTGCTGGTTGAACACAGACCCACATGACTAACAGCTAAGCAGGCAGTAGGGTTGATGGTTTGTGGAATCTGAAGCCTAATAGGACACTTGCTGCATGGAAAGCTCCCCCGTTCCCACTTGGGATTAGGTGGAGTCCAGGCAAGGCTTGGACTCGTTTTGAGTCCTAGTTCCCGGTTTGCTCCTGCAGTGAGAGAAATGGGTAAAGGAGGCCCTCCGTTTACACCCGGACAATGTCTACTGCAAGGGGAATGGCCCATTCTGTAGATCGGGGATGGTCCCTACAAAAACATAGGTTAACTACTTTATATGGGTTTTTTTTTAATCCATTCAATAATTAGTACCATCTGTGCATTTGGCACCTTAAAAATATTTTATTAAAAATGGTACTGGGTGCTCTAACATGAATTCTTTTGACCTCTTTGGAGTTTGGCATTGGCACACATTCTTTCAAACTGTGTCAACTATTTTTCAATGAACAGACACTCAGAGTAGAACTATTACTTGTCGGGGATCTGCTGTCTTTGGACATATGAGGTTCTCATGCTTTCAGAATGTGCGGGCCATTGCCAGAGGCCATACTACCGTAACTTTAGCTGTCAAAGCTTCAGAGATGTTAAAAAAAAAAAATTTACTTGGCCCATTAAAATAATCTTCAGAAGACTCCCGCTGTGCAAGCACTGTTTTTTGTTTTGTTTTGTTTTGTTTTTAACATTTTATTTATTTGACAGAGATCACAAGTAGGCAGAGAGAAGGGGAAGTAGGCTCCCTGCTGAGCAGAGCGCCAGATGCAGGACTCGATCCCAGGACCGTGGGATCAGGACCTGAGCTGAAGACCGAGGAAGCCACTGAGCCACCCAGGCGCCCATGTGCAAGCCCTGCTAGGATGACACTGCACGTATTGGAACTGGTCAATCAGATTAGTTGCCTTCATAGAACCTGGCTGCTGAGTGAACACCAACCAGGCCTTCGTCGCAGCTTCCTCAGGACCCTGTTTGCCTCAAGTGGACTTTAATGCTATTTTTTATTTTAACTGTTAACAAGGATGACTTAATATGAAAATGGAAGGAAAACCTTTGGAATTTGTCCTACAAAATGTCATCTAGCTTTCTCCACCCCCACCCCCCCCTTGACTTCCTGGCTTCTCTTTATCTCTTTTCCTTGGGGGATGGGGCTGAGAATTTCTTGGCTGCAGGAAAGCCACAGAAGCTCTAAACATGGCTCACCCTCAAGATCAACCCAGGAGTCTTGCTGTACTCGTCTTGGGTTACTTAGGTATCTGTCAGTGTCTCCCAGCATTAGAAAATAGACGCATGGAGTTGGTGGGCACCATCAATTCTTTTTTTCAATTTTTTAAAGATTTTATTTATTTGACAGAGATCACAAGTAGGCAGAGAGAGAGAGAGAAAAGTAGGCTCCCCGCTGAGCAGAGAGCCCAAAGTGGGGCTTGATCCCAGGACCCTGAGATCATGACCTGAGTGAAAGCAGAGGCTTTAATCCACTGAGCCACTTAGGCACCCCAAGAGAGAAGTCCTACTTTCTGATACAGGAGTCGAGCTCCCAAGAGCTTCTCCAATCCACCCACTTGCCCCTTGTCCTCACCTACCTGGTTTGAGTCCCCTTGTCTCTCACCTGGAGGAGTTCATGGACACCTGAGAGAGAATAAGCTCATTGTGTTCGCCCGATTTCCAAGAAGATTCCTAAGTGGAAGAGTGGCAAACATCCGAGAATATTAAGTTAGCTGCCACTCACAATATTCCTTGGAATTCTGCCACTTCTTGGATAAGGTGTAGGTGTGAAAACACTAGTAATTCTTTGGTGGTATTTCTACTGGAGTGATAAGCTGAGAATAGTAATTGGGGATTTCTAGTAAGATTCAAAATGGTAATTTTATTTATTTTTTTATTTTTTGAAGAGTCAGTCTTCCACTCAGAAATAGGAGATCTAACAAAACTTTTTTGCATACAAGCAAAACAGAATATTATATTATTTTTGCATTAATTTTGTTTAGAAAAAATTATAGCTGTTACCACCATATAGTCTGTATTCTGTGTAAGAATTTGCAAATATTTAATAACCTAAGAGGTGGAATTCTTCTCATACTATCATTTCTCAAAGATGATCATGCTTAATCATTTGAGATATTTTTCTAAGTTTTTTTCCCCCTTGAACATATATTTTTTTGTTATTGCTGTAATTACTATCCTTATCTGTATTCGTGTAAAGATGCTCTTCGCTAATTTGCCTTTTCACTTAGCTGTGTGTCTTGGCTCTCTCTCTGTGGGCACATCTGATTGTGTATCATGGTGTTCAAGAGTTGCCTTGTTCTCCATGTCGATCAACTGGATTATTTAATCTTTGAATTGAAGGGAATTTGTGTTATTTATGCCTTTTCACTCACACTTTCCGTGGCACGGGAGTGCTTTTAAAGGCAACATTCCTAGGAGTAGAAACATGGTTTGGTACACTTTTTTTTTTTTTAAGACTTTATTTATTTGACAGAGACAGAGTGAGAGAGGGAACACAAGCAGGGGGAGTGGGAGTGGGAGAGGGAGAAGCAGTCTTCCCGCCGAGCAGGGAGCCTGATGTGGGGCTCGATCCCGAGACCCTGGGATCATGACCTGAGCTGAAGGCAGAGGCTTAACGCCTGAGCCACCCCGGCGCCTGGTTCAGTACGTTTTGAAATGGTTTTCCAGTGTGTATCTCCTCCACTAGGGCCCTGTCTACTCCCACCCTTGTCAACACTGGGCGTGGTATGTTTTCAAAAATTACCAAACTGGTAGAGACTAAAATCCTATCCCTGTTACTGCGGTATTCAGGGTGAGAAAAATAAAATTAATGACATCTGATGGAGGGGAAGAAAATGCCCATTTGAAGCCTGGATGACTGAAAGTTTGGGGGAACAGAGTTTTCTATCTTTAAGGTATTATTAGGGCATTTGAAGTTCAGTTGCTCTTTGAAACTAGGTAAGTTAGGAATTGTTTTATACTATATATTTTTAAAAATTTTATTTCAGAGAGCGTGCATGTGTGTGAGCCAGGGGAGGGGCCGAGAATCTCAACTAGACTCCTCAGTGAGTGCAGAGCCTGACACGGGGCTTGATCTCATGACCCTGAGATCATGACCTGAGCCTAAACCAAGAGTCCTATGTTGAACTGACTGAGCCAGCCAGGTGCCTCATAAGTTGGGGATGTTTTTTTTCTTTTACATGAACGTTATTACGTAATCACCACTCAGAGTTAGCTGCTCTGCTTGATGCAATGCTGGCATCGAGGAGGTTCTCGATGACATACTTCTTACTTTCTGGGTTTGTCCCTGGTACAAGGAGAGAATGAAAGACAGACCTGCTACAAACCTGCTTTCTGGTTCCTAGGGTCTCAGACATTAAAGATTAATCACGGTCAATTATATAGTTATTAATCTAGGAAAGTGCCTTGCGTGCAGGTGGATTTATTGACGGTCTGCTCCAAAGCTGTGCTGTGGATCTGGGTGATGTACGTATGAGCAGGTAATTAGGACTCGCTGTAAGAGATGCTGTAATAGGAACATTAACAATTCACTAGGTCTGTAATGGAGCAAATCCCCAAACTCCGTCCTCTGTCTTTACCCACTATCCCATGCTCCTGATAAAAATAGCATTTAAAAAATCAACCGGACTAATGGGAGTGGAGTATTCGTGTCTGATGTTCTGTAACACACTGTATACATGTACAGTGTCCATTTTTCTGCCTAAGACCAGCTCCCACACTCCTCTGCCAGGTTGTTTCCTGTTTTTTCACAGATTCTAAGCCAGAGATCCTTGACAGGTAATTTGGAAATGTTACATTTGGAAGATGTACTGGTTAGCTATGGACTTTTGTCTCCTAACCAAAGAGGAGGGCCATCATGCTGGTCTTTGATTTTAGGCTACTGATGACCCTTTCCCAACCAGCGGACCATGTGGAAGGTGGCTGTTGACTTTTGTGAGGGAACTTAAGTCATCAACCCTCATTAGTGCCTAGTCTATACTGTGTACCAACAACTGTTTTCACTAAGTGATGGCAGCATTAATTGGGGGATAATGAGCATTAACTGGGGGATAACGAGCCCCTCCTAATTACAAACGAATACCATTCCTTACCCTTGTTAGATGATCCCTTACAGATAAAGGGCCACCGAGGGAAGACTGGGAAAGACACAGGATGGCAGCATGTAATATGTTTTTAACCTGCTTCTAAGGAGTTGTTTAATTAACATGAGATCAGCACACTTGAAAGCTTGAACAGGTGCAAACACACACACTTGTAACCAGCTGTGTAATTGACTGCAGGGTAACAAGCCGGGGCTGAGGATACAGACCTCACTAATCACCTGCTCCCCTCCTACCTGTGGCTGTAATAAAGCCTGCTGTCTTTTGTGCAGGATTCTATGAAACTATCGTAAGGCCCTATTATGTTGGGATAAGTTTAAATTCAAGGTCTTTGAGCAAAAGTTTGCAAATGGGTTCATTTCTGCTCTCCTCATACTGGAAACCTTGTTCCTTCTTTTTTTTGGTTTTTGTTTTGAGTTGTTTTGGGCTTTTGTAACCTTCCTGAAAATCTGGGGTTTGTGTGGCTATTGTATATGGTTGTGGGCAAATAGGCCTCCAGGTTCAGATCTCAGAGCCAAGGAGCTTGGAGTTCCGTGAGCCTTTAGGGGCGGCTGTGGAGTCTCGGGACTGGCAGACCGCAGTGCGGTGTCAGTCCTGCCTGTGACGAGTTTTTTGTAAAGTCTTATTGGCACACGGCTGCACTCCTCTGTACCTGTATTGTCCAGGCTGATTTGGTGCTACAATGATAGAGCCGGGTAATTGTATCAGAGACCATAGGATTCAGGAAGCTGCAATTATTTACTCTCTGGTGCTTTATATAAAACATCTGCTGACCCTTGATCAAGGGTAGAATTTTACCATACCCTTGCACGTCTCTGAACACCTCCAAGAAGAAACCGTCTTATAAGCAGCGAATGGCATTAAAATAATGCTGATTCTGCGATGTGAGGAAATTGCCTTAGTGACTCACTTCTCATTCAGGTTCTACCCTCCAGAGTCATGTAAACTAGATCCAGGCTCTCTCCAATAAGATCCTTCAAATATTTGAAGACTGTCCTTTTCTTTCTCTGCTAAATAGTTCCTTCTTGAATTTTCCCTCATGTGGTGTGCTCCCCCAGGTCCTTTACCAATGCAGCTGCTGCTTCAGTTCCGTAAGAGGTTGGCCAGCATTCCTTTAAAAACCATGGTTCTGAATACTTTGAGAATCTGACAGAAGTTGTGGGATCTTCCTTAAAAAAGACTCCATAATGTTACAATTTTGAAATTCATAGCTTCTTAGTAGCAAGTCAGTTGATTCCTTTTTTTTTTTTTTTTTAAAGATTGTATTTATTTATTTGACAGAGAGATCCCAAGTAGGCAGAGAGTGGGGGGAAGCACGCTTCCTGCTGAGCAGAGAGCCAGATACGGGACTCGATCCCAGGCCCCTGGGACCATGACCTGAGCCAAAGGCAGAGGCTTTAACCCACTGAGCCACCCAGGCACCCCCATCAGTTGATTGTTTCTGAGCCTCTGTCTGCATAACGTCAGCTCACACTGAACGCGATGTTCACTCCAGACAGATACCACTGCAAGGAGAGCAAGATATATTCAGCATAGCAGACTTAAGACGATTTAGCCTTAGGAATTTTATCTCCTGTAGATCTCGTCAGCAACCCAAATCCCCAAGTCTTGTTTCTGTACTTCTGTTCCAGCACAGATTCTCCTGTTCTTCTGCAGATGAAAATTGTCCTGGTGGTTCTTAATTAAGTTAGGCTTAGCCCACTGTCTTATTCTGTCACCCTTTTGTGCCTTAACTCCATCTCCTGTACTTGCTTTTCCAAGATTTATTACCTGCAAATTAGATAAAAATGTAATTTCTTATTTGCCTAAACCATTGACAAAATTGCTGAAAAAGACAAAACTGTGTAGGGTTATACCATGGTTTTGAAGCCAGTCCCCAAGCCTGAGGTCTTTCCACTAATCGCCTGTTCTACTAGATCCAATTCACTTTATATCCTATTCAGTTTCTCCCAGATTAGTGTTTCTCTTTAGGTGAAATCTGACTTTTATTTTACTTTATTTTTTAAAAGATAAAGATTTTTTATTTGAGAGCGAGCAAGCGCATATGCACAAGCAGGGGGAGGGGGAGAAGCAAACTCCCCACTGAGCAAGGAGCCGGATGTGGGACTCAATCTGAGGACCCTGGGATCATGACCTGAGCTGAAGGCAGATGCTTAACCGACTGAGCCACCCATGTGGTCTAGAATCTGAGTTTTAAAAATCTGTTTCTAAATTATTTCTTTCTTTCAGTAGATGGGGATGTAGGCTTCAGTCTAGTTCCTGCTCTGTCACAGTGCCTGGCTTCAGTTCATCACACAGTGGCTTTTTGACTCATGGTCCATCTCCTTGACTACCACATAAGCTTCACGGGAGAAACTTGACATTGCGGTTCACCCCTCCCCTCAGTCCAGAAGAGTAGCATGGGACCCACTAGATGCTCAGTATGTATTATGGAACCCAAGAAGCCATCAGCTGTAAGTTGTACAATTACTTCATAGGCCACTAAGCAAAAGCACTGCATATTAACTTATGACACATGCTGAGATATTAATGAAAAGCTATATCCTTGTTCCAGAGTGTTAAAATGAGAAATGAGCACCTTTAAAATCCAGGAATGCGAGTAATCGTCAAATGGAAGTGAGGGTTGGTGATCTTATGATAATGATTTTCAAGGTTTAGTTAATATTTCATCTCAAATCAAAATCAAATCACAAATATTTATTGAGTAATTTACAAGCTTTTTTCGGGTCCGGTGCTTCCTTCAATTGGCTCTGATCATCCCACCTTGGGGCATTCCTTCTCACATCCCCTCAGCTGTAGAAACTAAGTCTGGCAGCACAATTTAGGACTTAATTATATGCTGCCTTTTATTGATCCCCGTTATTTCTAGCGAAGTAGCAGTCTTGCCTCCAAGCTAAATTATAAGCCCCTTGAGCATTGGAACACTTTAAAAAATTACATATTCACAGTCGTTCCCCTTTCTATTAGCTAGAGAGGAGACATGGCAATTTAAGGGCTTGCAAGACTGAATATTAAGAGTAGAGAAGCTGGGCGCCTGGGTGGCTCAGTGGGTTGAGCCGCTGCCTTTGGCTCGGGTCATGATCTCAGGGTCCTGGGATCGAGTCCCGCATCGGGCTCTCTGCTCAGCAGGGAGCCTGCTTCCCTCTCTCTCTCTCTCTCTGCCTGCCTCTCTGCTTACCTGTGATCTCTCTCTGGCAAATAAATAAAATCTTAAAAAAAAGAGTAGAGAAGCCCTCAGAAGGCTTTTAGACAGATGGGTAAAAGATCAGTAGAGATGATCTTTTACTTGAAGGGATGTTTGGGAAAACATAACAAAAAGGAAGTTTGAAGGCACTCAGTTTTAGAGGCTACTGGTGACATGGATTCAAAGGGACAGGAACCATGGGGCAGGTTTAGGAGCGAGAAGTTGCAGATGAAGAGTGAAGGGGAAAGAAGAAGGAAGCTCCTCATTTTTTACTTCCCTGGGCAAGTAAGAAAGAGGCAATAAGGAAAGTGGGAGACCATATGAGAAGAAATGGAAGAAACCAGGCTTCTGTAATCCTATTAACTTCATCCTCTGCTTTTTCTTCACCTTCTCGATGTTGTGGGGAGTTAGAATCCCAATGAGGCCATGTATTTCTATCAACACCTTCTTCCTCTTGTCTGTGCCCCCACCTTTTCCACTAATCTCAGCAACCAACACCTTGCATAGGTAGGTCTTTATTTTCTTTTTTAAGATTTTACTTATTTGACAGAGATCACAAGTAGGCAGAGAGAGGCAGGCAGAGAGAGGGGAGAAGCAGACTCTCTGCTGAGCAGAGTCTGACTTGGGGCTCGATTCCAGGACCCCAGGATTATGACCTGAGCCAAAGGCAGGGGCTTTAACCCACTGAGCCACCCAGGCACTCCTAGGTAGGTCTTTCTTAGTGAGAACTGTCTCTTTCTAGATTTAGACATGTTCTTGGCATTATGGGGGAAAGAATGGGTAATACAAAGGGATAAGGGCTGGAGGAAGAAGCTTCTAATTTTGGATCCCTTTATTTTTTGCATCTGCTAGGGTCCGTGCACAAGATCTTTCATTTAATCCTAAATGAAATCACCCTCTTAAATCCTTTTGATACTTGGCCAAGATCTCAAAGACATTAGCTAGCAGAACTGTCACTGCAAACTCAAGTCTGTTTGGTTCCAGAATCCGTGCTGACACTTGACTACATCTCCTTGCCATTCAGTAGAGTAGAGCTCCCTCCTGAATATGAAAGATTTGTGCTTTTATGTGTTCTTGTATTTCCTACCTAGATATTTTTTTCATCACTTAAAGGTTTGCCAATTAGGTTTTTAATGTTTGTTTATTTATTTGACAGAGATCACAAGTAGGCAGAGGGGCAGAGAGAGAGAGAGAGAGAGAGAGAAGGAAGCAGGCTCCCCACTGAACAGAGAGCTCAATGCGGGGCTCGATCCCAGGACCCTGGGATCATGACCTGAGCTGAAGACCGAGGCTTTAAACCCACTGAGCCACCCAGGCGCCCCAGTTTTTAATGTTCAATTGCACAAGTTGCACAAGCTTGGAGTAAAACAATTGGAAAGTGCTGATAAGCAAAATAAGATCGTTCACCATCCTCTGTGCCATGACTTTTAAAATCGTAAGAAAGAAAAAACCATCCCCCTTCATTTTAAAATTATTTTGAATGTGGATATAAGCCTAAGTGCTCACGTGGAGGCAGATACTTGGCTTAATCCATCCATGGCCTAGAATTCCATCCCTGGACCAAAAGACTAGTTTTCGGCCTTCTTGTTGTGGGGACTGTGTTTTGTTTTGTTTTCTTCCCTAATGAGCAATTGGACTAAAGGATCAGGTTTAATTATAACTAGAGTCCCTTTCTGTGTGTACATCACTGCAGACCTAATTGCAGCCTGGCATCCCTGCTGTGGCCCGAGTGGTCATTAGCTTGCTGATAACGGACTGTTCTTGTCAACAAGGCCTCATTAACCATTGTTTTTTCAGCAAAATAGTTGTAAGTGTTTGAACTTGTGATTGAGGACGCACTGGGCTGACGGTGCGGAGGGGAACTTGGGCGGATAGAGGGCTGGAAGCAGGGACCTCTGGCCCAGGTGAGGGCTGCTATCCAGGCCAGCTGCAGCCCTGGGGACGCGATGGGACAGGTAGAATTCTGACCTGAGAGCCAGGGGGCCAGCCTTCCCAGCTCGGCTCTGTAGCCGACTCTGGGCTAATCGCTGGCTTTTTATTCCTTGCTCCTCCTCTGAAAACAAGGTTTTTTTCGATGAGTAGTAGGACAACCTTTGCCAATTTAAAAATTTTTCATGGTGTTTGTGCCCTTTTCTTTCTCTTTTTTTTGTATTCTTGATTCTATCTTAGGTTCCACACTAGAGGGCAGTGGTACATTAATATTACAAACTGTGAACGCTCTTGGTACCGCACTCTGCAGAAATTCATGAACATTTGGGTCACTAGGGGACCTTATATGCTTATCCAAAATATAAAAAGCTGTTCCATAGTCAATTGATGTTACTTATCTTGTGTCTTTGGAATATTTCCTATTGGGAAGCATGTTACTTTCATAAATGAACTTTTTCTCTTCTTAGTTCTAGTTAATAGAAAATCTTCTGTTGCAGACCCCAGGTGGCTCAGGCGGTTGGTCCGACTCTAGAATTCAGTTCAGGTCATGATCTCAGGTTCTGGGATTGAGCCCCATCTCAGGCTTTGCGCTCCGTGTAGAGTCTGCTTGTCCTTCTCCCTGTGTTCCTTCCCTGCTCTCTGTCTCTCTCTAGAATAAAATCTTTCTTTAATTGAAGAAGAACATACTTAACCTACTTTTAGCCAGTGGTCTTACAACACCACAGAAAATTTTGTCCCTTTTCTTTGGTATGGCACTCCAAATATTTCATAGAATCCTATTACTGAAGTTATAATTACCATTGGTTGGTAATTGGTAATTGAATACTCTAACTTGATCTAGGTATCCATCACTGTACCATGATATTTATATTACTTTCATCCTCACAATAAACTCTAAGGGAGATTGCATCTTTATTTGCCCTTATTTTAGAGACTCGGACCAAAATCACTTACCCAGTAAGCAGTGAAGGTGGGATCTGAATCTGGGTCTCTCTGATTAAAATCCCTGCCATTAGCCGCAACACAAAACCACCTTTTACAGATATGAAGACCAGGACCCAGATATGGTAAGCATCTTGTTCCAGGTCACACAGCAAAATTGGAAGAATAGGAACTAGATTCTGTCTTTAGAGAACACGTTCAGGTTTTCTGTGCACTACAGTGTTGTACACTTGAGGCACTGTCATGGACTCTCTGAGTCTTCTTCTCCTGATATGAAATGTTCCCTTTTCCTTCATTGTTATTCTGATCATTTCCTTGCTCTCCTGCCATGTCCTCTGAGTATATAGTCTTAATTTGCTGCATCCTTTCTAAATTATAAAACTCAGAATGCAAAACAATGCTCTTTTGAAACCGTATAGACGGCAAGACTATACTTCCTCTCATTTGGACTTAATTTGCATTGTCTAAGTTTGCATTAATATTTTGGTATAATGTTGGCTTATTTCAAGCCCCCAAGCATTCTGCCTAGTAGATCTGGTATCTTTTCTCAGCATCTCCTTTGATCTGTGAGACACTTCACATACCCTTCTGATAATGCATATGATACATATATGCAGGTATGAAAGTCAGAATCTGTTTTTGCTAATTGCATCCCAAACAGTCCTCAGTCTTCTGCCAATCTTTGGGACATAATTACCTTTTAGAAATGGCCTTATCAGAACGTTCTGTTCCATGACATAAACAGAATAGCTAACTTAACCAACAGAATTTGTTCCTTTCATATCACATTTATCGTAGCAATTATTTCCCAGTACATTTTTTTGGGTTGTAGTTTAGAAATGTTTGCCACATCTAATGCAATCGGGATGTTCTTCAAGAATTAGCAATGAATGAAATTTTATAGATTGATGTCACAAGGCTAATTGACAGTTGATAAAAATCAGTGACATTTGATATTGAATCTTTTTGAATGATAATCAGACAAGTGTTCAATTTACAATGTAGTGGACTTAGTTTTTTCCCGAGGGAAATACTTTTAGATTTTTGATTATTCATGTTTGCAGCCCATTGACCTATAATCCTGGTGATGGTTCAGACAGTGTTTTCTATGCAGTAGTCACAAACCCTAATGGCAACAGGACCTCTGGATTGTATTTCTCTTACTTTGCTGTCATCTGTCCACCAGGCAACTCCTACATGTGGGAAGATTCCCAGTTCATTCATCTCCTATTTTCTTCTTGAACTTCAGACTCACTTTCTCCTCTTTCTGCAGAGAACGTTCACTTTCTTGTCCTAAGGGCACATACAGTTCCGCCTGCTGTTCTCAAACCAGAGTATTTCCAGCAGCAGTGTTGAGAACATGATTGTTATGTTGTCTCTTCTTTGATGGCCTAAGGTGGAAATTTCTCCCTGGTTTCGGTATAGGAGAAATGCGCTAAAACTGATCTGCTTTGTTCTCCTGGATCCTTGACTCTTTGGGGGTCATGAGTACAAAGAGGTTTAGAGCCAAGTTGGTGGCTTTCTTCTGGTCCCTCATGGCTTCATCTTATTTTTTTATATTATGTTTTATCTGGCCTCCTTTTTTAGTTTTATTTTACCTTATGGTATTTATTTTTAAATATTTGAAAGAGAGAAAGTATGAGTAAGAGAAAGCATGAGCTGGGCGGAGGTGGGGAGGGAGAAACAGACTCCCTTGCTAGTCAGGGGAGTCCCCTCCATGACCCAGGGACCCTGGGATCATGGATCATGACCTGAGTCCAAGGCAGAAGCTTCACTGACGGAGACACCCCCCAGGCACCCCTACCTGATGTTCCTTAAACATACTGCATGGTGTGCATTTTTATAAGCGTCTGTAAATTCTTTTGTCACTAGGAGGGCATCAGTGAGTAAACAGTTCAACGAAAAACTGAACACAGGGATCCGTCCTGTTCTGTTTACATCACCTCCTGCTTTGCTGGTCTCTTTGTCTCTGAGGCTTAAAACCTGACTTCTTTCGAATCCCCTCCATCCCTCCTTCCTTAGAGCCGGTCAGTCTGCAGAAGCTGTTTGGTTGTGATGCTAGAATATCACACACTGCAGGGAAAGGGAACTGTGGTCATCTGTCTGGGAAATTAAGGTCCGCGTTTGAAGAGAGATGATGAGCTTGCACCCTCCAGATCTCTCTGGCCGCTTGAAGTCAGTTCCCCCCACTCCCAAGCTATTCTTTACCTTATGATTATTATACCTTGATTAACTCTTTACCAGTTTACTGGACAGTTCCTGGATTTATCTTGTAAATGGCTTTCTTGTCTTCAGACCAGCAGTTCTCTAATGGGAACGTGCATCAGACTCCCCAGAAGGATCGTTAAAACACAGATTCCTGGGGGCCACACTCAGGGTCTCTGATTCAGAGGGTCTGGGGCGGGTCCGAGAACGTGCATTTCTGATACGGCTCTTGCTGTGGCTGTGGCCCTCAGGACCACTGCTCCAGACCGCTGTCTTCAGCACCCTATGTGCTGCTGCTTGGGTACAACACTGACGTCTTCTCAAAAACCTTCACTGGCCCTTCGTCCTATACTTGATCTATTTTCACATTTGGAATTTTCTACCGAGTACTCAAGACCCCTAAAGATACCTTAAATGCCACTGGTCTCTTTCATTCTTCACTGTTTTCCCATCGTCTTGATTGACCCACTCCTTCTCCACAGCTCTACTTCAGCGACGCCCACTTCACGAAGCTTTGTCTGATCTAGTTCCAGTTTTAAGTGAGAACTAGCCCTCTTTTATTCTTCTAGTGTTGGGAGCGTTATGCCTTTATTTACTCGCATGGTTCTCTTGTCTCATCGCCTGAATTTAAAAACTCTGAAACAAGGAGCAAGGACTCTTAATCTCTAGTACATGATTTTTACCTGGAAAGTCTTCTTTATAAAATTTGACTAGCTACTTACCTGGAGATTTTGGGGGACGAGGGCACAGAGCGTGAATGTTATCATAAAACACTGGAGGAATTCCCCTCAGATCACATTTCTTCTAAAACAAAAATAACATTGCCCATTTTCATGAGTGCAAATAAAATATTTCACAAAACAGATAATAAGCAATTAAGGAAAAAAGACCCTGCATTAACTCATCATGCCATAGGATTTCAACTGAACAGTAATTTTTGTCTCCTCTTGATTATTGCCAAGGTTTAATAATTAAATATTATAGCCAGTTTATGGACCCAATTATATAGCTGACAATCTAGCATAGAAGTATTCTGTACTTTTGCCAACTTATGGATAATAAAATGTTCTGTTTTGATACAGAAAGATGACTATATTAAGACAGAATGGCCGTGAAATACTTTTGTGATATTTTTCATAGGGGTTGCCTGTATAAAGGAATTTTCCATCAAATATATTTAGAAAATTCTAGATTAAACACTATTAAGTTTTACTGAACTCCAGGACTCCCCAGAGTCCATAATGTGCTAATGTATCCTAGGAATCTTTAAAAGAGAGCATACGATGTCGAGCATTTTTTTTTTTTTCAAAATAGATTTTAATTTTATTACATTTTTAATCTGCTTCGCAGCTCAGCGATAAGTCTGCTTGTGTCACTCTCTGGGAACCCAGGCACAAAACTGTGTGACTGTTTGGAGGAAAGGCACTTGTCATTGCAGTGACCCAAGTTCAACGAAGTGGGGTCACTAAGCGTTCGATATGCCCACGCCTCTACCCAGTGGTGAGAAGCACACTGAGGGGGACAACTCCCCAGTTCACACTTCCTGGATTTCCTCGGTGATCTGATTCCTCTAAGCCCCTGGGCATGAGTTTTGCCAAGGATGGAGGAGGGAGCCTGCTAGACAAAGGATCCAGCTGGCTACTCGTTTGGCCGCAGTTGGCTCTGCTGCCGGTACAGGATTCCGCTCAGCCGTGTTGCTTGTGCGGGGTCCAGATCCTCGATGGATCTCCTCTTACAGGCTCCCCGGAATTCACTTTGTTCAGATGTGTGGACAGCAATTTAAAGCCGATCAGTGAGGCTGCTGGTAATAAAAGGTCACATCACGGAACCGGGATGTCAAGGGTTTCACTGCCCTGGTTTGTGAGACTGTGAGTGTTTCTCCTGACCTTGCCTTCCTCTAGGGAGTGGGGACAGTGGGACGGTGGCTGTGCAGGTTGGTATTAATAGAGTAATACGTGTCCCTCGCCAGCCTTTTCCTACTGGTTCTCTAGATGATTATCAAGTCTACATGTCACCGGGTTCCATCTGTTCTCCAGCTGTCTGTGAGAGAGACCTGCTTTTGCTCACTGTGTGAGCATCTGATTCAAAGGCAGTGGCAGAAGTCACATCTCCGGTGTCTTCAACTCCAGCCACTCATATTGGCAGCATTTTCTGCGTCTTAGTATTTTCTTTCAATCTCTCAAGGCACTTTTAGATGTTGACTTGCTTCTAGTTCGGACCCGGGAGTTGTGTTTTAGCTATTGTCATAAAATGCAGTGTAGTAAAAAAATGTTTTGGAAGTATTTGTTGGAATACCCAGGAAATGGTATCTCTTTCCAAGAATGTTGGCACACAATTTTGTTAATACGTTACTCTATATCCTCTTATGATTAATCTGGTACTTTGCTTGATGCAGAGGCTTCTTTCTGAATCCCACAGTATCCACATGATGATTCATCACTGAGCCAAGAAGCATTTATAATTATTTCTTCTGACCTGGTAAGAGGTCCTCTTTCATATATGTTCGAACTGCTTTTCTGTACTGTTGGGGCATACGGTCTTTTTTTTTTTTTGGAAACCATTTTGGGATTAAGTGTTCAGAGTGGTCACTTTGGTCTTCTATCAAACAGGAAAAAACATCCGTGAGGTCTGCTTTTAAATCAGTCTCCCAGCCACAGTCTGGGTTTTAAAATTGCCCAAGTAGGGATTAAAAAAAATCCATCAGATGCTCATTTTCTTGTTAAGTTTTTATAAGTTTCGAATGGCCTGTTTAATGTCAGTGTATATTGGGATCTTGTGGGCTTTTATCCCAGTGTTCTAGGATTTGGTTGGTTACCCTTCCGTCTTTGGTCCCTTCTTTGGGGCGCTCCATTTTGTGACCCAACAACTAACTCCAGTGTAGACCCGACTCTCTCTGTTTCCTAGCGATGATACATAACAGATGGGCATCAACAACAGCTTTTTTTGTTTGTTTGTTTTTTAAAGATTTTATTTATTTATTTGACAGAGATCACAAGTAGGCAGAGAGGCAGGCAGAGAGAGAAGGGGAAGCAGGCTCCCTGCTGAGCAGAGAGCCTGATGCGGGGCTCGATCCCAGGACCCTGGTCATGACCTGAGCCAAAGAGAGGCTTAACCCACTGAGCCACCCAGGCGCCCCCCACCTTATTTTTTTGTGAAGAACATGAAATGACAGTGAACTTGCCAAGGCATGGCTAGCGATTTCATGATATGTAGGTGGAGGAGGGAGAGGACAGTGAACAGCAGAGTACCTCTCCTTGAGGTGCAGGAAGAGCCAGCATCTGCTGTCCGGAGACCATCTCTCACTGCTCCAAGTGAAGGTGGGTCGAGGAAGCCATGAGGGAAAAGCCCCACTTGGGGACACCACAGGCTCCTTCCCCTCTTCCATGTTATATGCTGTGGGAGGCTAAGAAGTAGATGAGCTCTGCTGTCTGTAGCTTCCCGAAGAACCAGAATAAAACCCAACCAAACAAAACCCCCTCAAGAAAAAGCATTTGAGAGAATCTCCTTAACTCTGGACCTGCAGGTGGTGGTTTTGGATCACGATCACTGTTGCATCGCTCCTGGAAAAGCCTCCATCTTGCTCGGTTTTCTTCAAGATTAATGCCTGATTTTCCTGAAGGAGATGGCGAGTAAGAGGGGTTCCTCGGTGGTGGTGGGGGGGTTTGGCAGGGACATAGGACAGCCATTGCAGAGAAATTTCTAGGAACTTGTTGGGGCAGGTGAGGCTCTTCAAAGCGTACGTTGGCCGAGGGAGCTACTCACTCTCGGGTAACTTGGGTCCTAACCACCCAACTGAGATATTTTGCTCTGCTGATGTCATGTGGTATGGAAACAGGCTTCTCCTGGCTGAAAACAATCCTAAAGAAAGTCAGCATCATGGGGGAGAGAGGGAATGGGAGGAATGTCCCTGGCCAGGAGGCCGGAGGTGCCCCAGGAAGCGGGCTCCTCTGAATAGTTAAATGGCTGCTTCTCAACTTGCACAATGTCACATTGAATTTGAAACAGGGAACTTTTTATATTTTTCCCCTGATTGTGCCGGCACCTGGCAGATGCCTATTTACCACAGGCATCAATACACATAGTAATCAAAGGAAATCAGAGGCACAGATTAGCAACAGCTGCAAGTCATTAGTGACAGACACGGGAAAGCACAATTCTGCACCCAACTTTGAAATAACCAATATGAGTATTTCAGAGCATGAAGGTTACCGCAGGGCACTCGCTAACAGGAGCGCGGCCAGACAATAGCCGGGCTTGTCTCTCAAGAGAGCCCTCTTCTCAAGGCAGCACGACGCACTCCATATTAGAAACCCATCAGTCACCCGGTATTGGTCCATGGGGGGTCAACCCTTCTCCGAGTATCGGTGTGCATCTTCCAATCAAAGGGGGTCGTGACTGAGCTCTGACCTCTGGCTACTGAGAAGACCTGTTCTCTCTGGTCATAATTTTAGTGCTGGGAGTTTGCGTGTATTTCGGAGGACTTAATTATATCATTGACCGAGTTAGAAAGGGGCATCTCGATGGGAAAATAAGACCTTTCCCTTTTCAATGAAATTGTATCTTTTTCCACATTTCTATTTGAAAATCAGCTCTGATGGATAGCCGTTCTCTTGCTAGTTACATATTTTCACTGGCAGCACTAACCTTAGCCTACTCCAGAAAATACTATTCAATTTTTAGCTTTTCCCTAATCAATTCATTCAGTGCCTCGGTGGAATACAAGTTGGTCATTTAAAAATTTCTAGCTGTTGCCTGATATGTCCCAAAACAAATTTAGCTAGCATGGGTTTCTATTTTAGACCATCTCTGGAAATGCAGATTTACTGTACAACTGGGTAATGGTTTAGAGATAAACAGACACAGTGAGTTGCTGTCTGATTAGCAGGACTGGGCAAAATTTAGCTATATATATATATATACATATATATACACACACACACACACACACACACACAGCAATAATTGGACCATTGGACTGGAGGATGTAGATTAAATTGGTCTCATCACCACATGTGGTCCCTTCTCTTACTTGATATTAAGGTTGGATGATTCTTTTCTGTTTAGAAATCTCTCCTTCCTCCTGATCTCCCTCCCCAAAAATATCTTCTGAAGGTTTTTCTAAAAATTCTTCTAATAAGGAACTTGTTTTGGAGATTAGGGTAAGGGAGGGAGAAAGATGCCGCCTTTCTCTCTACTTCAGAGCCAGCCACCAAGTATCCACTCTTTAATAACAAGCAATATGCTATTATTTCAGAAGAAAGCCCTAAGGGAACGTGAGTTCTAAGGAGCACACGACACATCAGAGACATCCAGTTGCATATTCTCGTCTTCCGTGTTCTTTTTTAAGCCTCTGGAGGTGAGAAATTGTTTCATACCTGATTAAGTACCATGATCTGTAGGCTGAGGAAGATGTAGTTTCTTGGGGTCATTTTATATGGAAGCAAAGACCTGTTATTAATGCTAATTGTATTTACTAGTTAATTCATGTATTTATTGAAAGTCCGCTCTGCGTCACGGAATGCTTAGGCACTGTGGATACTTCAGCAAAATTAACAAGTGACTTGTTTATAACGTACTCCATTGATGACGAGCGTATCGACTGCTTACGTTTGAGGTGGTGGTTTGACTACAATGGTTCATTGCATACGTTTGCGTTTTCCTTCATCCCACCCTCCTCTCCTCTCTTCCTTCCTCTGCCTCCCCCTTTCCTTCCTTCTCCTTTAGGATTTAGACCTTAGAGGGACTAAGCATTGTTATCCAGAATTCTCTAATTCAATGAAATAATGCATTTTTTGAGAATTAGTGTTAGGGTAAATCACCGTAATGTAGCCCTATATTTCAGCAGTTTAATGAAATAGAAGTCTATTTCTTGCTCATGTAACAATCTAGTGACGGTATTCCTAGTTGATGGGAAGCTTTCCTCCATGTCATGACTCAAGGACTCTGGGTCCTTCCATTTTGTGACCGTGTCTGCCTTGAAATCTGCTTCCAGCTGGTGAAAGGAAACAGCAGGTGAAGAGGGGCATAGACCTTTCTTCACCAGTTTGGTCTGAAATGGGCAAACGTCCCTTTGGCTCGTGTACTATGGGGAGAGCTGCCTACATGGTCCCACTAGGTGAGATTCTGGGTCTAGGACTGCCTAGACATTCAAAGTGACACTTCTATACCATGGAAATGGGAGGACAGGTATGAGTAGACACGATTAGGTGTCAGGCACCATGCTAATTTCTGGAGATTAAAGATGGGTAAGCCATCATTCTTTAGGGCAGTGGGAGCCACATAGATAACCCAACTAATCACACATGATACCTGAGTACTAAATAAAGTTGTATGTGAACATAGATATGGGGACAAAGGCCCCAGCCAGCAGAGCGTCAGAGGTCTCCATCTGGCAGAGGAGAGGAAGGAGGGCATCAGCACTGAACAAAGGCATGGAGTGGAGGAGATGCCCAACATGTCCAGGCAGTGGTGAGCTACTGCATGTGGCAGGTGCCCAACAGTGGGGGCGGGTAACTGGGACCAGAGCAGAGAGGGCATTGTGGGCCATGACTTTTGCAGGAAGCTCTAGAGAAGGAAAGTGAGCTATATGCTCAAGGCTTCAGACACAGGTCTTCTGACCCCACTCCTTCCTGAAAACCTTGTTGCTTGGGTATTTCATTACATGCGTGCAAGGAAATTGATTAAAGTCCTATGTGACTTTTTGAGATGCGAGGTGTTTGGCTTCTAAGAAAGGAAAACCTATGGTTGGCATCTTTGTTTGTTACTTGGTAGGAATCTATCGTCCTATGAAAGAAGCACATTAAATTTTATGACCCCCCCCCATTTGACTTCAAGGCTGACATTTCATCGTGTATTTGAGGCTTTCCCTTTCTGCCAATACTTGTAGTTGTGACTGCGAGAGAGAGTTTGGATTGCAGGTCCTAAAAGAGACTTGTCTCAGCTGTTACAGGTAGAAAGCACCTTGTGCCAAAGCTGTGAAGCTGGGAGACTTGGGGTGGAGAGGAGAGGGAGCTAGAAATAGGGGTAAACTGAGGTTTCTGTCAGTGTCTAATAAGAGGACATTATGTATACATAACTTTAACACCATCATGAATGTGTTGCATTCCATAGGAACTGAGTGGACAGGAGGGAGAAGGAATTTGTTTCTGGAGGAAATCATGGAAGGCTGAATGGAGTAAGTACCTTGAGAACTAGGTCTGAATATTCTAGGTAGAAGGAGGTTAATCTAGAAAGACAGGGAAGCTGGAACAGATACATGGGGATGAAGAAGTGGGGAGCATTTGGGGTCAGGGAGTCTCTAGCCAGCTGGAGATGGGGCTGCCAGCCAGTGGGGGAAAGGGTGGAAGGGAGAAGAAAGAAAGGTCAGGGGTGTTCACATCAGGAAGAGCCATTTTAGGATCTGATACATGGTCAGGGAGCTTGACTCTAAAATGAGAAGGGTCTACTTGTAAGCTTTCAGGAAGAGAAGGTATTACTCAGAGATTTTCTGGAAAGATCCTGAAGCTTAGAAGTGACCAGAGATCAGCCTGAGGCTACAGAGCTGGTTGTTGCATGAGGAAGGTCCCCCTGCATGATACCAGGTAAGAGAGATGGTGGACGCGAGCCCTTGGCTTGGTACATAAGACAGCACAATTCTCCGAGTGGAGAGTCGGCCAGATGTGAACATGCTGTGGGCTCTTTGAGAAAGATGTGGCAAGCCCCTCACTTAGCCAGCCACACCCCTACCTTACTACCTGAAGCTTTGGCTTTCTGTCCGCCCCCCGGCCCCCGCCCCAGTGCAAGTTGAATCATCCTCATTCCTTTGGGAGTCCAAGTGCCATGGATCAGAAGGACTGTTTATAAGACAAAGACAAATGACTATCAGGAAAGAGCTTTTGAGAGAATGAAGAGACAAACTTACTATAGCTTAATGGATGTCTTGTCCAGTTGCTTGTGTGTGTGTGTGTGTGTGTATTTACCATAAAATACAGGATAGAGAATGCCAGATTTCCTTTTCAGAACTTGGTAAAAAAAAAAAAATTACAGCAGATGAACATTAGGCAAAATCAAAGGGGGATTTTGCTCGCATACGAAAGTTTACAAGAAATCTAGTTGAGTCTGGTTCCAGTATTTGCTGAAGTTTGTGGCTGTGTCAACAAAGATGGGTTAAAGTAAGCATATTTTAGACCCTAAACAGAGCAGTCTCATAGTCTGGAATAGAGAGTAGCTTTAAAGTGTTTTAAAATGGGTTTCCTTTTCTTTCCTTCCAGCTGCGCCTAGTGCTAGGGGAAGATGAACCGGCATGTTCTTTGTTACACAGCAGCCTACCCACCCAGGGGAGCGAAGCACATGAGTTTTCAAAACCCAAGTCCTTTCAATCGGCTGATGGTGGAGTTGGGGAAAATGGATTGGGAGAAGCTGCGTAACCATTCAGTGTGGGATTGCAACACCTGGAACATTCACCACATTCTCCGTAATAAGACTCCTGGTCTCATGGAGAAAACTGGCCCCAAACGATGGGGCAGGGGCTGAAATAGGTTCTTACTGGCATTTACCCTACGTCCTTTGACTTGTTTTGGCTGTTTCCTGTGTCTTGGCCGTGGCTGTGTTTGGAGTGGTGTGGAAAAGGGCCTTCATTCCAGGTGAATGTCTTAGTTTTACTTCTGTACTTTTGTGCTTTTACTTTTAACTCCCTCCCCAGATCAGCCTTGTTTTTATGCGTTTGATTTGCCGCCGGGACACATGAGGCAAAGTGACCCTTTGGTGACCCCATAGTTATCATTCAACTGTTTTGTCCCTGATGCAAGTTCAGTTTTTAAAAGACTGTTGGGAATTTTGATCTTCTCTTTATAAAATGACCTGTAGGTTTCGTGCTACTTAATTATTGTAACATGAACATTTGATGAGCCCGAACCTAATACTGAAGTTTTCCTGAAAAAATTTTATAAGATTTTATTTATTTATTTGGGGGAGAGAGAGAGAGAGTGTGTGAGAGCGAGAGAGAGCAGGAGAGGAGAGAGGTCAGCACAAAAAGCAGACCCCCCCCCACCCGAGCAGGGAGCCCAATGTGGGACTTGATCCCAGGACTCCAGGATCGTGACCTGAGTTGAAGGCAGTCGCTTAACCAACTGAGCCACCCAGGCTTCTCTTGAAAAAATTTTTTTTGTAGGTTTTCTTTCTTCATCTTTATGGCTTAAATTAGGGGATTTGGCAAAAACATAACTTTGCAAATTTTTCTGGTTCCATAAGAACATAGCCTACATTAAAAAACAAACAAAAAAAAAAAAGGAGAAGAATCCATGAAACAAGATGGGATAGGGAGGGAGACAAACCATAAGGGACTCTTAATCTCACGAAACAAACTGAGGGTTGCTGGGGGGAGGGGGGTTGGGAGAAGGGGGGTAGGGTTATGGACATTGGGGAGGGTATGTGCTTTTGGGTAAATCGGAAGGGGAGGTGAACCATGAGAGACTATGGACTGTGAAAAACAATCTGAGGGGTTTGAAGTGGCGGGGGGGGGTGGGAGGTTGGGGTACCAGGTGGTGGGTATTATAGAGGGCACAGCTTGCATGGAGCACTGGGTGTGGTGAAAAAATAATGAATACTGTTTTTCTGAAAATAAATAAATTGGAAAATAAATAAATAAATAAATAAATCTTAAAAACAAACAAACAAACAAACAAAAAAACCTCTTTGGAGTAGAGCAGACCCTCAGTGTTACATTTAGTTTCAGGAGTATTACCTAGCAGGCAGACAACTCTATTTATGCTACGCTCACTACAAGTATCCCCACACAACGCTATCACGGTACCTTGACTATGTTCCCTATGCCCTACCTTTCATCCCTGTAACTTTTTCGTTCCATAAGTGGAAGTTTGTGCTTCCCACTCCCCTTTCACCATTTTGCCCACCCCCCTGTCCTGCAACTATCTGTTTATTCTCTATATTTATTGGTCTGATTCTGTTTTTTATTAGAACATAGCCTACATTTTGTAGGTGAACTTTTTAAATAGCCTTGATATTAGGAAAACCAATGTTAACACAAAAGTTAACATAATAAGTTACTGTTTAAAGTTGTAATATTTTCCAAATGCTCTCCTATTTCTGCCCTCATGGGATGAGGGACCATGTCTAGAGGATATCAGAAATTTGTCTAACAGTGTCTGCATAGAGCCTGGTGTGTGGGGTCCACTTTATATGTGGATTTTTTTCGATAAATGTGTATTTTTCTTTTAACATTGTCTTTTCCCTAGCTTTATTGCAAGAATAGAGCATATAATACATGACATACAAAGTAGGTGTTAATTGACTATTCTCAGTAAGGCTTCTGGCCAACAGCTACTAATAAAGTTATATGTGGATCTTTAGGGGGAGGAGGGGCTGGGGCCCCTAAACCCTGCCTTGTTTGAGGGTCAACTGTAATTGTTCAATATGGCTGAATAAATATAATTTTCTCATTTAAGAATCCTAGCTACTTTATGAGGCTGGGGATATGAAGTTGATCCTCCTTATTCATGGCAGTTATGTTCCATAAAGTCGTGAACGTCTAATTCGTGAATGCAGAACTATCGTCACTAGGGCAAATACAGGATTAAGTCCCTGTGAGTATCTGCTCACAAAACTTGCATCAGCTGATTGATACATAACCTTATTTTATGTGTGTTTGTTTAAAGACACCTTATTTAATATATATATTGTAGACTCATTAACATTGAGCTCTTGGCCAATAGCACTGTAACTCATGCCTGATAAAGCTTTTCTAGCACATATTTAAGATCTATCCCAGCCTTCAAGGAATGCTAGACAGAAGGTCAGTGCTGCATTTAGGGGCCTCTGTAAGCAGTGATATCATTAAAAAAAAATGAAATCCTCAAGAAAGTACAAAAAATGTGGGAAATGTGGCAAGAAGTTGAGAGCTGAAACCAGAAGGCAGAGTGCGTCCTTGTTCACTGGCAGCTGGTAACACGCACGTTGGGGTTGTGAAGGACTGCGGAGGCACTGTGGGTAGTGATTTGGGGGTTACAAATACTAAAAATAGGTGGGTTTGCAAATACAGAATTCTCAGTTAACAAGGATTGATGGTATGGGTACATCCTTTGTGCGTATCTGGAATTCCAGAAAGAGACTCCAAGTTCAGAAAGAATTGTGTGCGATCACGCAAGTGGAACTGAAACCCGGGTCCTTGGACTCCTGGGTCAGTGTTCATCCAACACCCTGGGCTGCCTTCTCGGGAAGTGGAGGGGAAACCTGTGACCAGGCTCATTCGTGCATAGAAAGTGCCTTTTTTTGAACAATGTGTGGTATCTGCACTTAAAGTTATGAAGCTTTGTAATCTGAAATGGCTCATGGAAAGCTTGGGAAATTATCTATTATGTAATTTGTAATGGTTTTTTTTTCTATCAAAAATTTAAATAATCACTGAAATCTTATCCTGTGTCTGTAAAAGGAAGAATAACTAGGGGTTAGTCTTCCCACACATAAATTGCAGGGGTGTACAAGAGAGCATCACAGCTCATGGCTTCGCTCTTACTCCGAGGATGATGTCTTGTTTTACACAAGCTTCCGGGATCCGGAGGAGGCTGGGGCAGGATGAAGATGGGTCACTGCCTTCAGAAATATCTTGAGGGTTACTCTGTGTCGGTTCGGAGCCTTCATCCTCGACAGATGCGAGCTAATTCAGGGTACTCAGCTCTAAGTAGAAAAATCAAAACTGGCCAGATTAAGACTTTAATTTTAGCTATGTAATATGGAGAGGACTTAAAATACAGCTATGTATTCCAATGTCGGGAACAGGAAGAAAATAACTTGTGTATTAATTTTATGACACTTCCAGTATTTTCAGAAAACATTTCCCAGTTGTGTTCTACAGGCCATTAGTATTCCATGAAATCTCAAGACACTATGTCAAAAGAGAAATTCTTTAAGGTCAAGAGTTTGGGAAATACTAGTTTAAATGAGTTTAACCACTTTTTTTTTTTTTTTTTTTTAAACTACAGGCTTGTCAGAGTGCTAATAAGCTTTCCTGTGTCATCACCTCTCCGAGCCTCTACCTTTAGGACAACCGACAACGTCCCCTGATCATCATCTGTAGATCATGGTTTGGGAAATGCTGCCATGCAGTGTAATGTACCAATTCCAGGGGAGGTGAGAGAAGAGAAAGTTAAGATCTTCTTCCTGGTGAGAGAGATGGAAAAGTTCAGTGAGACTGAAGACATTCCCTCCCATACATGGCAGTGGAGTCGGAGGTTGTGAACTTAGATCTCTCTTAGCAGTTCGTGGTGGGGAGAGAGCATGTGCCTGCCCCAGGGTGAAGGGAACAAAGTTTCCTTGTGGTCCTGTAGTGCGCAGCGGGCCAACCCAGCGAATCTTCTTCCTGAACCTCGGGGATTCTGGGCAAGCTGTGGGAAGGGTGTCCTTCACAGACAAGGGTTAAGCCCTTCTAGAAGTGTGGGGCTTGTAGTGGGATGAGTGGGCTACCCTGTTCCTCTCCCACTCTTGCATCCAAATGTGAACTTATTTGGAAATAGCGTTTGCAGGAGTATTAGGTTAAGCGGCCCAATGGGAGAACACCTTGGGTTATCTGGGCTGGCACTAAATCCAATGATAAGCTTCCTTACTAGGGAAAAGGCAGAGGGAGATTTGAGACAGACAAGACCGCAAGCCAAGGAACTCCTGGAGGGATCAGAAGCTGGAGGAGGCAGGGAAAGCCTTTTCCCTGGCGTCTTTGGTGGAAGTGCAACCCTGCTGACCTCTTGCTTTGAGACGTCTGGCTTCCAGAACTGTGAGGGAATAATTTCCTGTTGTTTTGAGCCACCGTGTTTGTGGTTCTGTGTTATGGCAGCCCCAGGAAACCGAGACAGGGGTGTAGGAGGAGAGATGGAAACAGAGAGGTAGGTGAGAAGTTAGAAGATGAGAGCTGGTAAGTTCAAACAGCAGGGGTCATCCTGAGAGTCCTCTGGAAAGTAGAGCTTCCAGAGCTTTCTTGTGGCACATGGAGGTCACACTGGTCCCGCCAACAAGCTCAGGGCCAACCGCTGTGGCAGAATTGGAGGAATGGTATCTGTGGGTTGCTTGGAGAGCATGGCCACCACAGGAGGACAAGGAGGATGTTCTGCCTGGCTGAGGGTTTGAATTAGGGTATCACTGGGGGGAGTCCTAAAAGGTGGCTTGGCAAAGGAATGAAATAAATTTCTTCTGTCTTGGAGAGCTCACTGATCAAGCCCCAAGGGCAAGGCCTCCGGTATCCGGCACCTTGTAGGCCCTCTTTAGCATATGAAAGCTCTGTTGAACCCTCCCTTCCCCTCACCTTCCCCCAAGGTACATAACCTGCCCTCTCCCACAACCGTGGGCTACAGCTCTTCCTGCCCACGGGTCCTGCCCATGGGTCCGTGCTTTAATAAACCACCATTTTGCACCAAAGATGTCTTAAGAATTCTTTCTTGGTCATCGGCTCCGGACCTCAGCCCACCGAACCTCATCTAGGTTCTAGAACTTCATCAACTTCACCTCTGGCTGTCAGATTTGTGAGCATAATTTAACGGGACATCAAATGTTATTACGTTATCTGTCATAATGACCTGAAGGGGGTGGTAGAAATCCTGTTTGCTTATCGGGGAGCCTTGACTTTCCTATGATGTCTTCCCATTGGAATGAGATGGATGTCTGCTTTCTGACTTCTGAGGCTTGATTGAGGATTAGATCACTCCGTCCCAACTGGCCATTTCTCTCAGAGGATGGGCAAATCAGTGCTAATTGATACTTTTTATATTTAATTACACTTAATTTCTTCTGTCTGGCTGCCCTGAAACCAAGAAGAGGAAAACAGTGCTCTACATGCAAATCTTCTAACATAAACATTTCTTAACCTCATTTGCTGCAGGATTAGTCCAAATATAGAATCCTTAAGATAAAAGCTGCTTACACTGGTTTCTTATCTGTACTTCCATCCTGTCTCTGGAGTCCCTCTTTCTGGAAACCATCACTGTGATGGGAATTTGCGTATTCTCTATTTCCCTATTATTCAACTCTCCCATATTTGGTATTATAATCATTTCCGTCCTTTTGTTAGTTTGCCTAAACTAATTCCATAACCCGCAGGTCTGTTTCTCTGCCTTTGAACCACCAGTCCTGGGGCTCTGGTCACAGTGCTCTTCCGAATAGTTTTGATGGCATCACCCCTCCGCAAAACCTTGATACTTCCCACTTCTTCTGGATAAAACTTCCGACCCAGTCCCAACTCATGGTTCCAGATTTTCTCCCAAGTTCTCAGGACTTGCCTTTGCTTGCTTCCCTCCGCCCTTGGCTAGTGTGAGTGCTACATCCTAGTCTAGGCTCTCCCCTCACCTCCTCTTGTTCCTCCCTGTACTCTTGAGGACCATTTCATGGAATAAATCTCTTGTGTATCCAATCCTGTCTTAGGAAGATCCAAAATGGCATGAAAGGGTTTCCAGCCTCCCCTCATACTAACCAGACTCTTACATCCTTGCTTTGATCTTCAACCCCTTATATTTTTGGTGAGTTCCTTTGGAGAGTTGCCTTTCTTGCCAGTGGACCCTGGGGTAGGGTCATTCTTATCCTTCTTGACGGATGTCCTATGACTCTTAAGAGTTTGGATTGAGTTATCCCTCTTTAGAAGACACATAGTTCCTTTCTGCAAATTGTCTTGTCCCATCCATGGAACTCAGCACTCAAGGGGAGAGACACCTTCTGTGCCTGTTTATTTAGCATATGTCCTGTTCCATCCTTTTCTCCAGAGTGAGGAAATGCCCATTACCCATAGAGTTTAAAATCCAAGGCAGAAACTGTGTAAGTTATTTAAAAAACATTTGCTCCCAGTGAATATTTCTACTCCTGGACTTAGTAGAGGTTCATCTGGTTCTAGACCTCTCTTTAGTGAACACCTTTTCCAAATATTTCTTTTTCACTGTATTGTAAGCTTTTAAAAAAAATTATAAGCTTCTTGAGAGTTGCTTCTTTTGTTTCAGATTGCTCATTTGTAATATTGAGGGCTAGATTAAGTTATTTTTTTAGAGCAAGAGAGAGTATGTGTGCAAGCGGGATGGTGGTAGCCGGGTACAGAGGGAGAGGAGAGAGAGAATCTCAAACAGACACCGTGCTCAGCGTGGAGCCTGACATGGGGCTCGATCTCACAACCATGAGATCATGATCTGAGTCAAAACCAAGAGTTAGATACTTCACTGAGTTCCCAGGTGCCCCTAGATTAAGGTATTTTAAAGATCTCTTTTAGTAGTGTGATTTCCCAGAAAGATCTTTTAGAGATGATCTAGTAAATGATTTTCTTCTTCTGAATATTGTGTCCATTTTTTGATAATCTGCTTTTCATTTATACAAAGCATTTTGCAGTTTGTTCACATAAATTACATTAGTTGATCCTTGTATCCACCTTGTGAAATGTCAGAGTAAATATTAGCTGCCTTTTACCTGTCAGGAACTTGAGACTTGTGGAAATTAAATGACAAGTCTCCAAGCTTCTGGGGGAATTATTGGGTCTGGTGCCCTGTGTCCTACTAATCCCCTAACTCCAGAGGATTTTCTTTCCACTTCATGACCTACAGCTACTAACAGCATTCTTCATGAAGCACCTTCATGTTTCCTTACTTTCAACCCTCTGCACTTAGGGACAGAGGCTTAGAAGAGGTATCCCAGATTCAAATGCCTCAAAAGGTGAGTCAGGGCAGCAGGGTCAGAATCGCACAGTTGAGAGGGAGGGGACTATGGCAGACTGAAGAGCACATCTATTTGAGGGGCACAGTCCCCAGTCAGTGCTAGCCTTTTGTGCCATTCAAGAAATGCTGGCCTGGAGTGGTTAAATTTTCAGTTTTCCAAGGGAGGCTGGAAATAGATATTTTAATGTGAAATCTGCATTTTCAGAAGCTCACAATAAATTAAAAAAATGAAAACTCTAGAAGTACCTGGGTGGCACAGTTAGTTGGGTGTTTAACTCAATTTTAGCTCAGGTTGTGATCTCAGGGTCATGGGAACAAGCCCTATGTCGGGCTCTGTGCTGAGCGCAGGGTCTGCTTGAGATTTTCTCTCCCTCTGCCCCTCTAGCTCTGCTTGCACGCTCTCTTTCTATAAGATGAATAAATAAAAATTAATCTTAAAAAAAAAAAGAAAACCCCCGGAGGCCAAAATACATCTACAAGTGGTATTTGGGTCCCTAGATCCCCCTGATTTGGAGGGATGAAGCATGTTTCACTCACTCTGTGGGTTTTCTCAAAATCCTATGAAATCCTTTGGTGAATTTTACCACCTTTACTAAAACCTTGGTTATAAATAATGAAAACAGGAATAGTCCTCAGTTGTTGGATGCTCCTGTGTTCGGGCAGTATGCTGGGTGTTTGGCACACAGTATCACTAATTCTAGCAACCTTAGGATACACCTATTTTTTACCCTTATTTTACAGATGAGGGGGATGAGTTCCGGAGCTGAACCAGCTTGCAGAGGCCACACAGTTGTTAAGTAGCAGAACCAGAATCCAACCCAGGTTTCTGGCCTCAAAAGTGCGTTCTTGCTCTTTATTGAATACACATAACGTCAACATCCTCAGAGAAGAGAGAGAGGACAAAATGAAAGATATGGTACTTCTATTTTGAAACAAGTCAAAAGTGATCTTGTTATGTGCATGGAGAACTTAAAAGACAAGCATACTCTTCTTTTTGTTGGGGGTGGAGTGGAAGGGGTGTGTTTCTCTTTGAGAACATGGGCAGGGAAGACAGACAGACTGCTCATGGTAGGATGTGTTCCTCCTTTATTTCAAAACTCTAAGCCACAAATGCGCTCCTGACCAGCTAGTGTCTGGCTTTCACATTCTGACTTTCTGTCTGCATTGATCATAAGGTCCTGAGAGATGGCCACTAGCTTACTACTTTTCCTCTTGACTCCTGTTTCCAGAAAGCAAAGCTTGGGTGAAAAAAGACCTTTTGTTTAGGATCTGAAGTCAAGTCCAAATATAACAAGATCCCAATAACTTCCTCCACCCCCTAGGGTTTAAAACCAAATTCATTCTGCCCAGATGGCTGCTCCAGAAAGACAGAGCATTCCCCCACTGCTTCCTCTTTCTGCTGGCTGCCCACTGATTACAGCTAATGGCTCCCAGCTGTACTGCCTCCGAAGACTGGGGGGGAAGACGAGTCTTTGAAAAATAATTTAATAACCATACTCCTCCAGGGATGGGTGGGGTAGATGCCAATCCTGTTGGAACACTCTCTCATTCAGAATCTAGCTGGATGGCATGCTTTGGAGAGAGGAGTTGCTATGTGCATTTTGAAGCCCTCTTGGTGTTCCCTTTAAGAATCTGATACACTCTATTCCTTAAGTGTGGTTGAAAAGAATTCATCTCCAAATGCTAAAATAAAATAGACATGTATACCATATCCTTCTTTAGTTCCAGTTCAGAGAACTGTAGGAACTACCTCTGGGGCTATGACTTTATGCAAATCACAGATACTTTAAGATAATCTCTTTGATGTTCTGACATGTTTATATCTTACAAATAATTCTATGTCTATGATATTTTAAAACTTGGCAACCTAGAGTGTACCATTTCATCTTTGAAATACCAGATTCTTTGAAAGGGTGACTACAGGTACTGTGACCCATCAGAGTACAATCAAAGCTCAGAGGATACCAGCGTGCAAACGCTTGGTAACAGATTTCTAGGGCTTGGTGGGCCTTCTTTCTTCATTTTCTTCCTCTTTTTTATTTTTGGATGGAGAGGGGAGAATGAAGGAATTTCACCAAGCTAAAATTTGATGGTTTCCTCAAACTCTTTTTCTAGAAGTATTTAGTGGTATTTGGAGTCTCTCCTCCATGACACTGCAGACAAGACCTGTTGTACCCATCCGTATGGAATGTCGCCTGTGCACCGAGCCGGGTGCTGAGGTTAGATACAGAAACAACTTGTTGGTGCTTCATGTCCTTTCAGAGCACTGGCTGAACAGATCAGTCTTGAGCAATTGACTACAGTGTTGTCTAGTTCTAGAATAATCCCTTATGGATCATCTTCTATTCCTAGGAGTAATGTAGCTTAGTGCAAAATGCATGAGCTCTGGAGTCAGAGTCAAGTTTGAATTTTGACATGCTCTTGCTTAAACTTCCTGAGATTTTACTTTTTTTTTTTTTAATCTGTGAGATGGAACTTGCAGGCTTGCTGTGAGGAATAACATGTTGGAATGCTGGCAGGATGGTTTGTAAGCCTCCTTTTAAATGATTACATGATGGATTTTGTTATATTCTATTTATTATATGCTATATACTTATATATGTACATAGAATCAGGCAACAGATGTTGTCTTTGTGCTTTCAGTTGAATCACAGGGAAAAGGGATGGGGAAAGTGAATTTCTATTATGAGTCATTACCAATTAAATCTTATTTTTATCAAGTCTTAATCTTCAGAGTAATCGTGAGAGTTAGATAACATTAAACCTATTTTTGGGGTGGGGAGTTACGTCTTGGAAGGGCTAAGTCCTGTCCAAGGATAATACCTTTTGGGGGATTTTCTGTCTTGGTTGTATTACATAAATTTGAAAGCTTCATATTCTGGCATTTCTACCTTGGCCTTGAAATACTGGATCTTCTGAAGAGTTACCCTCATATACTTGTTCCATTCAGGATTCTGTACTATTCAAGAATATTAAACATACACAGTCTATCCTAGGGAAGCAGAGTCTGCAGAAGAGGCCTGCTGTTTCTTTGTGGTTACTGCTAAGCATTAACACTTCGAACACTGAAGATTTTCAGCTTGATTCAAGGCTGGCTCTCCTGGGAATGAGTTCAAAAGAGCAAAAGATAACTTACCATGACAAACTTATTCAAGATTCTGACTTCAATGGAATCTTTCTTTTCTACATAAGCATAAAATCCAGAGAAAAATGTTGCATAGTATATGAATGGCTACTATTTTTGTGAACTTACCAAGGGGCAGATATAGAGCTTAGCACCTGACAGGAGTAGCTTGCCTCCCTCCTGCCCAACCCCTTCCTTCTTCCTTTCCTTCCATTTCTCTCTCTCTTCCTTCCCCTTCCCTTTTCTTGATTATTTGGGAGGGGTTGTGTGACTCAGACTTTCTACCTTTTCTATAATCGGATCCCACTTCCTAATTATAGAGGGGGAGGACATTTGATCTGGATTAGGCTGGATGTCTCAACTAAGAATTTATTGAGTGTAGAGACCAAGGTCTAGGTAGTCCATGGAAAGGCTCCTGCTATGGACCCTTGGGGTTGTGATGGTTTTTGCACCTTTTCCATAACCTGGTGAGTTGTCTCAGTATCTTTCCAATATGTTGTTTCACCTAAATTACCCAGAGTTAATGTTGCTTAAAACTAGAACCTTAACTCACTAGATCTGTCTTACTCCTCCCATGTGTCTACATAGTAGGTGTTAGTCTTCACATTTTACAGATGAGGAATTGAAGTTTTGTGAGGATAAAGCTTTAATCCACATCATACTGTTAGGAAGAGGCTGAGCTGGTATTCAAATTCAGTCCTACCCTACTATGAAGGCCAGTATTATACTTATGTTTAAGTGGTTTAAAATTTAAAGGAAAATAAGTAGCTGGAATAAATTATTTGTAGCGTTTGAGACAATCCACAGTGCTTAATAGCTTTAAATTATGAAGATTTCTTAAGCAGTAGAAAAAAATTTAACATACTAATGGAAAAACTGGGCAAAGGACGTGAATACCATTTTTTGTTTTTTTTTCCCAAGATCCTAGCTAATAGGATCCAACAGTACATTAAAAAGATTATTCACCATGACCAGGTGGGATTTATCCCTGGAATGCAAGGGTGGTTCAACATTTGCAAATCAATCAATGTGATAGAACAAATCAAGAAGAGAAGAGAGAAGAAACACATGGTCCTCTCAATTGATGCAGAAAAAGCATTTGACAAGATACAGCATCCTTTCCTGATTAAAACCCTTCAAAATATAGGGATAGAGGGAACATTCCTCAACTTCATAAAATCTGTCTATGAAAAACCCACAGTGAGTATTATTCTCAATGGGGAAAAACTGACAGCTTTCCCATTGCTATCAGGAACGTGACAAGGATGCCTGCTCTCACCACTGTCATTCAGCTTAGTACTAGAAGTCCTGGCAACAGCAATCAGACAACAAAAAGAAATAAAATTATTCAAACTGGCAAAGAAGAGGAGAATACCATTTTCTTAAAGATTGTGACAATGTAACATAACAATGTGTCATACATATAAAAATGTCTAACCTCCTCATTACAAAATACAGAAAAGAACAGTGACGAGCCATTTTCAACTTCCTTATTAAAATAATATAAAATTAAGCTTGAGCAAAAGTTTGAACATTTGTACAGATCTGCGCAAACTTTAGTGAGAGGAATTTGTTCAAATACATTTAGAATCTCAAATTTGCTAAAGACCTTTGATTTAGCCATCCTAAGAAAATAATCAGGGGTATTGAGAAAGAATTGTGTACCAGGGTATTTTCATAATGATAGCAAAAATAAGTAAACTAAGTGTCTAGTGATCTGGAAATGGGAATAATTGGGAAAAGTGTTAAAAAAGCAGGAGGTCACAATATTCCCTCACTTAATAATTATTTATTGAGCTACAAAACTGTGCAAGGCACTGTTCGAGGCGTTGGAGAGCCTGCCGTGTACAGTATCAAGTCTCTGCTCTCATAAGCTTCCATTCTCATGGGAGATAATTAAACAGATACATGGATGATTATGATCAATATTGCGGATAAGTAGAAGATAGAGTCAAGGGGGTAGAACTTGATTCAAGGAGGGAGCACATGCGTCAAGATCTGAATGGAGTGCAAGATTAAACTATGCAGAGATGTGGAATATATCCATGGACAATTGCCATAATGCAGTGACAAATCACTGCAAAACTCAGTGGTTTAAGGTAAAATAATTCTCTCCACATAATTTATTCTTTCTGAGGTAGGTAGACAGGGTTTAGCTGTTTCAGTCTGAGCTTGTCTGTGCTTGGCACCAAGTTGAAAATTATGCTCACATCTGTGTCATCATGTGAGTCTCCTCCTCCTTGGGCAAGCAGGTCAGCTGGAGCATGTCCCCCCCCCCTCGGGATGATGACAGAGGGACAAGAGGATAAACCCTGTCTCATAAGCAAACCATTATTTGTGTCATGTTTTCTGACATTCTACTGCAAATTCCTAAGCAAATCACACCATCAAGCCTAATCTCAAAGGGAAGGGGAAACCCATCCCATCCAGAGTAGAAGAGGTAGGTGAATGAGTATTTGATGAACAGTAATTCAAACAATCCTATGAGAGGAGAGTGTCCCAGGAAGAAAGAAGAAGAGCATGTGCAAAGGTCCTGTGTTGGAAGTAAGCTTAGTGCCACAGGAAGGCTAATGAGGTGTAAGTAGAATAGGCAGGAGAGTGGGAGAAGAGGCATGCCAGCCTAGATGATACGTTGTCTCAGGGCCAGGGTTAAGTAGAGAGTTTAGGTTGTATGAGAGGGTATTAGATAAGCATTGGAGCTTTTCAGCAGACAAATGACAATCTAATTTGTATACATGAGAGAACATGACCCTAATTTTATTTTTATCTTTAAAAATTTTTATTTTTAAAAAATTAAGTAAATTCTTTGCCCAATATGGGACATGAACCCATGACCCCAAGATCAAGAGTCACGAGCTCTAGCCAGCCAGGTGCTCTGACCTGAATTTTACATAAAGAGATATATGTCTGCATAAAGGAAAGCCTGAAAAAAAGACAAATATAAACAGTGGCTTGATCTCAGCAATATAATTATATATAATTTCAGATATGCATTATTTACATTTTGTTATAGTTTATAAATTTGGGAATAGTCATGAATTTATTTTTCAGACAGTAAAACTGATCTTAAAAAGGTCTCTATAGAGCTCTCATAGGAAATTAATTAGCAAGATACATCAGTGGACTAGTAAGCCACTTTCAGACCTAATTCCTTTGTTCCTTATACTTTGAAATTAGGATGAGTTAAAGACAAATCTGGTCAAGTTTTGGTTCTATCTTTATCCATATCCTTATGTGTGTGTGTGTGTGTGTGTGTATAGATTAGCATGTCTTTCATTTTACTATAAAACATTTCACACATACAGAAAAAACATAGACACTAATATAATAAATCTTGTGTTTAGCACCACTCAGCTCATTGATACAATAACATTTTGTCCTACTTCAGATTTATCTTCATCACTCCCTCCTTCCATCGTCCGTTCTATTCCTCCTTCTTCATTACAAGTTAAAAATCTTACAGAAGTAGGTGAAATCCCTGTAACTAACCTGATCCCGTCTCTCTCCTGCCATCTGCAGAGGTAACAAGTACCCTGAGTTTGAAGTTTTAATTCTGGTGAATATTATATACTTCTATGTGTATCTATAAGCAGATTGTAATATTGCCTTTGTGGTTTCTATCTTGTATTTTTAACTGATGCATCCTTTGCTTTTCTAGCTTCTCAATCAGTGTGCATTTGTACACGTCCCCCAGGGCACATACACTGCTGTGGAGTCGTCTTCTATGTAGGAAGATCACAGTTTATCGATTCTCTGGTTGATGGATCTTTAATCTGTTTCTGTTATTTTCTCAAATGATGCAGGAATCAATATTCTTGTACATGTGTTCTTTTGAGAGTTTCTCTGTAGAATATGTACCTAGATGTGGCATCACTGAGTGGCAGAAAGTCGTCTTTTTTTAACAGAGCTCTGCTGCACATACCAAAAGATGAACCCACTTGGAATGTAAACTTCAGTGGTTTTTAGTATACTCGGAGTGTGCAACCATCCCCACAATCTCATTTTAGAACATTTTGGTCACATGAGGAAAAAACACCTTCCCCACGGATGGTCATTGTCCCTGATCCCTTCCTCACAACCTTTAGAACCTACTAATCTACTCTGTGTCTCTGTCAATTTACCTATTTGGAAACTTCAAATAAGCGGGACAGTACAGTGTGTGGCCTTTTGTGTCTGTGTCCTTGCACTTAGCATGTTTTCAACGTTCATCCATGGCAGAGCATATAGCAGAGTTCACTTCCTCCATGGCTGAAGAATATTTTGGATGCATACATCACATTTTGTTTATCCATTTGTCAGCTGGGGGGACATTTAGAATCTTTCCACTTTTTGGCTATTATGAAAAACACTGCTGTGAACATCCAGGTACAAATTTTTGTGTGTTTTCAAGTCCCTTGGGTATATACCTAGGAGTGGAATTGCTGGGTCATAGAGTAAATCTGTGTTCAAATTTTTGAGATGCTGCCGAACTGTTTTCCAAAGTGGCTACAACATTTTATATTTCCAGCATATGAGCCAAAGTGGCTACAACATTTTATATTTCCAGTGTATGAGGGCTCCAACTCCTCTGCATCCTCCCTTACACTCTGATGTTGTCTGTTGTCTCAGTTATAACCATCCTAGTGGCCGTGAAGTTATATCTCATTGAGTATTGACTTGTATTTCCCTAATAACTAATATTAAGCATCTTTTCATGTGATTATTGGCCATTTCAAAAGTTTTTTAAAAAGGAATGTTTATATAAAATTCGGCCACCATAAAAGTGGGTTTCCCTTTTACTGAGTTTTAAGGGTTTCTCTGCATTCTGGATCTTAGTCCCTTATCGCATGTATCATTTGCACATTTTTTTCCTACTCAGTGGATTGCATTTCCTTTTTTGATAGTGTCATTTGAAGCACAACAATTTTAAATTGTAAGTCCCATTTTCTGTTTTTGCCTAAGCATTTGGTGCCATATCTAAGAAACCATTGACCCAAGGTTATGAAGATTTATGTCTGTTTTCCTCTTACAATTTATTGTTTCAGCCTTTACAGTTAGGTTTTTGATGCATTTTGGGTTTATTTTGGTCTGTGGCCTGAAGGATGAGCCCAACTTCATTCTTTTAATGGTATTCTGTTGTTTCAGCTATAGTAGAGGGTAGGACTCTTCTTTCTCCATTGAATTATCTTGGCATTCTTATAAAAAACCAGCTGATCATAAGTGCATGGGTTTATTTTTGGACACTCCATTGTATTGCATTGATCTATATATTTTATCTTTTTGCCAGTACCATGTAGTCTTTTTTCTTTTTTAAAAGATTTTATTTATTTATTTGACAGACAGAGACCACAAGTAAGCAGAGAGCCAGGCAGAGAGAGAGGAGGAAGCAGGCTCCACATGGAGCAGAGAGCCTGATGTGGGGTTCGATCCCAGGACCCTGGGATCACGACCTAAGCCGAAGGCAGAGGCTTTAACCCACTGAGCCACCCAGGTGCCCCAGCACCATGTAGTCTTGATTAAGATAACTTTGTGTATGTTTTCAAATCAGTACTCTTGAGGGTTCTAGCTTTGTGGGTTTTTTTTTTTTTCAAGATTCTTTTGGATATTTTGGGTGTCATCTATTTCCATATGAATTTTAGGATATGCTTGTCAACTTGTACAAAAACAGCTGGGACTTTTATAAGTATTGTATTGAACCTGTAGATTTGAGTTGGGGAGTGTTACCTACCATCGTAAAATATTAAGTCCTTAAGTTAATTCATGAACTCCCGATACCATTTTATAGATCCTCCTTAATTTACTTGAGTGATGTTTTATAGTTTTCAGTGTATAAATCTTGCACTCCATTTGTTAAATCTTTTCCTAAGTATTGTTTGTTTTTGCTGTTATAAATAGATTGTTTTTCTTATTTTCGTCTTTAAATTTTCATGGCTAACATGTAGATATACAATTGATTTTGTATATTGATCTTGTATCCTGTCACCTTGCTAAACTTGTTTACTAGTTCCAATTGTTTTTTTGTGTGTGTGTTTGTAGGCGGTACCTTATTTTTTGTGTATAAGAGTATGTCGTCTGCAAATAGGTATAATTTTCCCTTTTCCTTTTCCCAATTTGTGTGCCTTTGATTTTTTCACCTAATTAGCATGGCTAGAAGCTCTAGTACAATGTTGAACAGAAGTAGCAAGAGTAGACATCTTTGTTTTGTTCCTGATCTTTCAAACTTTTAGTTTTATCATAAATATGATGCTAACTGTGGGCTTTCCATTTTGATAGATTGAGGGGAGTTACTCTTCTATTCCTAGTTTGTTGAATGTTTTTGTCATAGAAGGGTTTTGGAGTCCAGTGCTTTTCCTGCATATATTGAGATGATCTTGTGGTTTTTTATTAAGTAATCTCTATGCCCAACATGGAGCTCAGTCTCACAATGTCAAGGTCAAGGATCTTGTGACTTTTTACCCTTTATTCTACTAACATGATGAATACATATTTGTGAATTTTCCAAACTTTACTTCTATTATTGATTTCTAATTCCATTTCACTGGGCCAGAGAACATACTTCATATGAGTTCAGTCCTTTAAACTTTAGAGATTTGTTTCATGGGCTAACATATAGTCCATTCTGGTGACTGTTCCACATGTACTTGGGAAGAATGTGTATACTTCTCTTGATGGGTGTCATGTTCTATAGATATATTTTAGGTATTGTTGGTTTATGGGGTTGTTCAAATACTTGTTGATCTTCTAATTGTTCTATCCATTATTAAAAATGAAGTATTGAAGTCTCCAACCATTATTATTGAATTGTCTGTTCTCCCCTTAGTTTTCAGGTTTTATTTAATAGATTTGGGGTCCTGTTATAATTGTTTTATCATCTTGATTTATCCATTTATCATTATAAAATGTCCTTCCTTGTTACTAGTTACAATTTTTGTCTTAAAGTCTCTTTTGTTTGATACTAGTACAGCCACTCCAATTCTCTTTTGGCTATAGTTTTCACAGTTAACTTTTCCCATCTTTTTGCTTCATGTCTTTGAATAAAAAAATGTATGATTCTATTTGTGTCTTTGAATAAAAAAAGTATGATTTGTAGACAACATGTAGTTTATATTTTGTTCTTATCCATTTTGTTTATCTCTACCTTGATTACAGTGTTTAGTCCACTTACATTTAATGTAATACTGATAAAGTAGGATTTTTGTCTGCCACTTTGTTATTTTTAAATATATTTTTGAATTTTTTTAATGCTTGCATTAGAGGGTGTAATTGACATCTTAAAAAAACAATGTAGTTTAGATTAATAGAGATAATTCCAAGAATATCCAAAATCTTTGTTTCTGTGTTATTCCATTTTTTCCTTCCTTTTGGTACTAATCTTGTCACACAAATTATATCCTTATACATTCCATACCCACCAATATAAGTTTTTAATTATTGCTATATGTAGTTTTCTTTTAAGTTAGAAAAAGTTACAAGCAAAAAAATACACTCATGCTATCTATTATATTTATATATGGAGTTACCTTTATTTATTTATATCTTCATCTCTTCATGTGGACTTGGGCTGCTCTTCAGTATCCTTTCATTTCAACCTAAAGGACTCACTTCAGTATTTCTTGTAGGGTATATCTGCTAGTGACAAATTCTTTCAGTTTTTGTTTATCTAGAAATAGCCTCTTTTCTCCTTTAGTTTTGAAGGATACCTTGGATAATAGGTTTGTATCCTCTTGGCAGATTGGTAGTCTTTCTTTCTGAATTTTGAATAAGCCATCCTGGTGCCTTCTATCTATGTTTTCTGATCAGAACTCACTGAATCTTACTGAGGACTCTTCACACATGATGAATTACATCTCTCTTTCTACTTCAAGAAGTTTTTGACTTCTTCCAGTTTGATTATGATGTGTCTAGATGTGGTTCTCTTTGAGTTTATCTTACTTAGAGTTTTAAAGCTTTTAAAGAAATGTAGAGGGGTGCCCAGATGGGTCAGTCAGTAGAATGTGTGACCTTTGATCTTGGGGTTATGAGTTCAAACCCTACATTGAGTGTAGAGATTACTCAAAAATAAATCTTAAAAAATGTAGATTGTTTTAAAAATTCAAATCTTGGAAGTTTTCTGCCACTTTATCTTCAAATATTCTTTCTACCTCGTCTCTTTTTGTGACTCCCATTATGTGTATTGGTATGCTTAATTGGTGTCCCACAGGTCTTTGAGTTTCCATTTAGTTTCTCTTTGTGTTCTTTAGGCTGGATGATCTCAATTGACCTATCTTTACATTTGCTTATTGTTCCTTCTTCATGCTCAAATATACTGTTGGGTCCCTCTAGTGAAATTTTCATTTCAGTTATTGTGCTTTTCAACTTCTGAATTTCTATTTGGTTCTTCTTGAACATTTTCATTCTTTTATTGATATTTATTTTATAAGATATTGTTCTCCTATTTTACATGAATTATTTAGGCATTGTTTCATTTATTTATTTGGATATACTTAAAATAGCTGTTTTAAAGTCTTTGTATAAGAAGTCCACTGTTGGGTTTTCCCAGAGACAGTTTCTACTGACTACTTTTTCCCTGTACACAGACCATTCTTTTCATGTCTTTGGCTGTCAGATAATTTTTTGTTGAAAATCAGACACTTAAAATAGTATAATGTGGTACTTCTGGAAATTAGATTCCTTCCCCTCTTGAGAGTTTGTTGTTACTTGTTTTTATTGTCATTGGTGGTATTTAATGTCTTTTTAGAATTATTTTTGTAAGCTCTTACACAATCAGAAAAAGTCCAAGGAAATTTGATCGAGGAAGACCATTATTTGTAGAGTGTGTAGAAGAGGAGTACCCAGGAAAGGAGACTGAAGTATATTGACTGAGAAATCAAGTTAGAAGAGTGTTAGGTCAAGGAAGCAAAGAAGGTTTTTTTTTTCTTTCCCCAATTTATTTATTTTCAGAAAAACATTATTCATTATTTTTTCACCACACCCAGTGCTCCATGCAAGCCGCGCCCTCTATAATACCCACCACCTGGTACCCCAACCTCCCACCCCCCTGCCACTTCAAACCATCAAAGAAGGTGTTTTAATCAGAGGATGTGAATAACAATGTTGTGTGTTTCAAGATGTCAAATAAAAGAAAAATTAAGAGTCCATTAGAACTGATACCATGGAAATCATTGAACTGAACACCTATACAATTGTTTGGATAGAATTGAATGGTACATGTGAAAGAAGCCAGATTGGAGGGCATAAAGAATTTTGGGATATGAAGATACAGGAATTTTGATTTCTGATAATCCTTGGAGAACTTTTCCATGAAAGGAGGGAGAGAATGATCATGATTAGTTTGAATAGGTGAGAAGTACCTAGGAGACTGAAAATTTGGAGTCTCTTGAACATGGTAGAATCTAATAGAAAGGGGGTAATAGAAAGATTAACCACATAAGAGAGGTTGTATTTAGTAATAAAAAGTTCTTGATTAAAGAGGATAAAATCTAGAATATGGATGGAAGAATTAACCTGAAAGATGAATATGAATATGGCTTTTTTGGGCAGTAGAGGGAGTTCTTATCTGATACTTTCTATATTTTCCAAGAGGTCATTGCAACATGATGGAGGAAAGATTGATTGGGGATAATTGAGACACTTTGCAACCGAGTAAAAAATGGGACAGTTTGGGTGAGGGATAGAATTTAGGGGCGAAATGAATTCACTGATGTGAATTTTTGATGGTTCCTTTCAGCCTGGTTGAACTCCTCTGGGAATACGTAGCAACTTGGGAGGCATCCCTGAGTGTGGGTTGCTTGAATTCTTCTACAGTTGGGATTTTTTTTTAGTGCAGTTGCAATTAAAAATAGGACAAGGAAGTTCCTGAAGATTAGCAAGAAAGACAAATACTATATGATCTCACTTTTATGTGTAATCTAAAAAAGCTGATCTCATGGAAACTTACAGAGTAGATTGGTAGTTACTACGGGTTGGGGGTGAGGGAAATGGGGAGATGTTGGTCAGAGGGTACAGACTTTCATCTATAAAGTAAGTTCTGGGGATCTAATATACAACAAGTTAACTATAGCTAACAGTACTGAAAGTAGATTTTTTTTAATTGTTAAATTATATATTTACATATATACATAGTGATAGAAAGGTACTCACCAAAATGTTAAGTTTCATAATAGAATTATGGGTGGTTTTCTTTTAATTTTTTATTGTTTATAAACATATATTTTTATCCCCACGGGTACAGGTCTGTGAATCGCCAGGTTTACACACTTCACCGCACTCACCAAAGTGAAAGTAGATCTTAAATGTTCTTACTCTGTGCAGAAAAATGATAATTATGTGGGTGATGGAAGTGTTAATTCTCTTGTACCCATTTATCAGTACATGTGTATCAAATCATCATGTTGCACACCTTAAACTCACATGATGTTCTATGTCAATTGCATCTCTGTAAAACTGGGGAGGAGATGAGTGAGGGTGGTTGAGATTATAAACCACAGAATCTTAGATGAAAAAGGAGGGAAATGAAGCCTGGGAGGTGTGGAAAAAAAGGGAAAATATAGTAAGTGCCCCAGAGGTTTGAACAAAACTGAGGAATGTGTGTGTGGGGAGTAACTGAGTGTGTAGGCTGGAATGACAGTCTGTGGTTAGAGGGCGGCTTACATTAATGAGCTGTGTCAGAGATGGAATAGTTCTGAGTGGTGTCAGATATGGGAGAGGTTAGCTAAAGTGGCAAAGAAGAGGAAGTTTCTGAAATCATAAAGTTGGACTGGCCATGAAGATAATAAAGTCATGCAAGATGATTGCAGAATTTAGGGTGAAAAAGATGTGAATCAGTTGCCAAAGAATTCAATAATTGTAGCCCATATAGTAAAACAAATAGTGAAATAAATAACGAAACTTGATTTTGGGGCCCTGGATTGTACTTTCTCAACCTACATTCTCACCTTGATCTTCCTATGTTTATCACCTTCAATTATAATTAGTTTTAGAATCTCTTCTTTATCTCCTTGTAAATTCCTTTAAGTTCAAGTATAGTGTCTTAGTTATCATTGTGTGACTCAGATTACTTTATGCCAGAATGCAATAAATTTTGTGTTGGCTAAATGAAAAAGTAAACAAAATGTGAGCATTTAGGAAAAGTAGAGCGGCACACTTGAATTTTCCTGAGAGCAGTTGTAGATCCCAGGGTTCTTTCTCTTTCTCTCCCCAGGTACAGTGTAACAAGTTAGTCACCTGTTTTAAAAAAAGATTAAAACATGTAGAGACTTTGGTGAAACTGAAGAAGAGAAACAAGGCTTGCCTATTATGTACCTTTGATTACCTATGTCCTCTTTGTCTTTCTACAACCTTCCAGCATTGCAACTCAGGATCCCTTAACATCAGGTATAACTTTGTTAAACCAAATTTAGGGTGACTCAGAGTTTAAAAGCCTTATTATAGATTCAGCTTTGTTCCCTGAAAGCCAAGATAAAATGAGGAAAAATTCAAATCTGTCATCATCTGAATCCATTATACTGTGTCCATCTTCTGCAGTTGTCCCATTGATGATTAAGCTTTTTAAGAATGAAAATTGTTTTCCATATGGTCTGACTTGTCTGTTCCTTAACATTTTTGCTCACTTAATAGAAGTGTTATTAATATTTTGTACTGAAGAAAATCCTGAAAATGGAGAATGGTCTAGTATATATAACATTTTATATATATATAAAAAGTATGAAGTCCCACATTATATCCTTTGTTAATACTATTTTTCTTAAACTTAGAAGCCAGAAACACCAATGCAGAATGAGGATGGGGTCAATTAAATGCAGAAAAGACAACACACTTAATTCTGTGGCCTGCAGATATAGCAAGGACTTGATTTCTATTTTCTTGGACAAATTGTGCTTGCCTTTGTTATATTCTCATACTTGTTTCTGGGATCAAAACACAAGTTGGCTTTGACCATCTTTGACCATCTTGTAGATGGAGAATGTGCTTTCTCCTGAAGTGCTGCAGGAAGTTACTGAAAAGATTACCTTCAATTTAGTGTTTAGTTTGTAAATGAGTAGTTAGACACACTAGTCCACGTTTCTCATGCCTTTTCTGTCTACTAGTACTTCTGCCCTCTCTTCTCTCAGGTGTCCAGTGTTCCTTGTACATCTTCAGCCCCAAACCCAGGGCTGTGATGCTTCATGAAGGCTTACCTTCCCCAAGATGCTCTATGCTTTACATTTTCATTATTTAATCCTTCCATTACAGTTTCCCCTTCCCTTGTGATGTGTGAATTAATACATGTTAAGTATCTTCTCTAGCTTATCACAGTGTTTGGAGCTAATGCTTAAAAAGCTTCTCCTGTAGTTTGAGTCAAAGTTTACCTACGCATGGAGGACAAGGGGTGTTAGAGAGGAGAAGGGAATTTGGGTAAATTGGAAGGGGAGGTGAACCATGAGAGACTATGGACTCTGAAAAACAATCTGAGGGGTTTGAAGTGGTGGGGGGGGTGGGAGGTTGGGGTACCAGGTGGTGGGTATTATAGAGGGCACGGCTTGCATGGAGCACTGGGTGTTGTGAAAAAATAATGAATACTGTTTTTCTGAAAATAAATAAATTGGAAAAAAAAAAGTTTACCTACATAAACTTTCACCAAAAAAACCCCCATAACAAAACACACACACACACACACACACACACACACACTCACACACCCCAAGACAATTAAGGGTCAAATTATATCGCATCAGCCTTAGGAATAATTTTCAGAAAAAGAAGAGGTCAGTATGGGTTGGAGTAGCTAGAGAAAGATTAGTGGAACCTAAATGCATCCATTTCTGGAGATAGAGGGTTAGCATTTTATTTCCTTATTGGATAACATACTGGAATAGCTGGGAATTAATGGAATGAAGATTTATGGCATCTCAGGCAAGCTTCTGGTCATCTGACCTTCAGTTCAGTCAGCTTCCTACAGTGTGCATTTTCCTCCTCTAAGCTGAAAGCTTACAGCTCCAGATTTCTTCCCATTCATGGGGCACTATTGCAGAAGCCAAGGTCAAACATACACATGGCTTTGCTCCCAGTGTAGGCCCTATGAGGTTTGATTGAAGATGAAGATGATTCCAGTGATGTCATCTTGGTCATCAGAGTCTTTGAGGCATGATGTTCATAATTTGGGAAGGAGCTATAAGTCAACACTTTCTAATTTTAATAACTAATCTAATTTTAATACCTTTTCAGTGACTGAAGAATCAGACTTCGCAAACCACTTTCTGTGAATTAGACCTGGGAGTTCTATTCCCTCTGGTAGACCAGTTAGCCTGCCACTCTTTTTCTTTTTTTTAAACTGAATTTGATTTTTGAGAGATTTAATCGCATTCCTTATCACAATATTATTTTTCATAACAGCAGGAAAAAATTTGGTGAACTATTCTAGTTTCTTCTATTTGTGAATTTAATTCCCACATCCTCCAAATGGGCTTCTGTCAGAGGATGAAACCAGATGCAGTGTGTTGTTCAAGTTTTAAATGTCTCCAGCTTGTCGAAGCAACTGCATTAAAAATCTTAATAAATAAGTTTGCTGACATTCTTGCTCCCTCTGTGTTCCTCCTGCAGTTAAACTGTTTACACTGGAGCTTTTTCCACATCTGGTTCGAAGCCAATGACTGTTGTCTCCCCCTATTTTAAGTTTCTGTCTCCTTCTAGGTTTCTTCCATTCTATTCTTTTCTTTGATGGAAAAGGGGCAGGGGTGGTAGAGCAAGTGGAGCATGGGCAATGGTCCTCGAGATGCCTAGGTTTGAGTCACGGTCTGGTATTTGCTTGCTGAATGATCTTGGATATTCTAACTTCTCTGACACTCAATCTCACTACATTTACCTTGAAGAAGTTGTTAGGATTAAATAAAATAACCCATGCAACTGTGCTTGGCAGAATGATTTGCATATAGAAGCACTCAATCGGCCTCTTTATATTTGTGTGATGAGTGTGGCCATACTCAAGAAAGAGCAATTTCTAATTCATGGAGGCCTTATTCAAAACCTAATTCTGTGTTCTATCTGCATTCTATGTAGGGTGTTCTTTCACTCTTATTGTGATTTTTGTTTTTTGGTTTTTTTTTTTTTTAGTTTTCAGTGTTTCCTACACTATTTTTATTATTTATCTGTATAGCACTTGATATTTATAAGGCTTTTGTGCTTTTATGTGCCTTAATTCACTTTCATAATATGTAGCGTACACCCTCTGAACATCATCTTGTTGTCTCACCATTCAGTCTGGGGTGTTGGTTACATGCTCTCATTCCGAGTATCAGTCTTAACTGCAGAGTTCACTTGGTCAAGAAATTGAATTATAACAAAAGGAGCTCTTCAACCTGGAATTCTATGAGGAGGACAGAAAATATCTGTTGAGCCCCAAGGACACATGGTAGAGGCTTAATCAGGGTTTTTCCAAGTCTCCTATTTGAAATTCTACAGAGAGAGGTCAAAGAGAAAGATTCACAAATTCCATTTTCAGTGAATCCAGGAGACCCCGATATCTCTTAAAACAAATAATACGTGCAGCCCAAAGCAAGCGAGGCCAGTGGAAGCAGGCAAGAAGCTGCATGGTGAATGGTGGATAGGCATCAAGAAGGATGGTGAGGGTGGGTGGCTTCAGCTGTGGTGACTTTCAGAAAAGCCAGAAAGTATTCACTTCCAGAAGGGGAGAACCCCATCCTGAGTGGCAACTGCTGGGAGCAAGGATAAATTCAGGATGACCAGCTTGTTCCAGTTTTCCTGGACCTTTCCTAGCTTTAGCACTGAAAGTCTCGTCCTAGGAACCTGCTCAGTCCTGGGAGAACTGGGATGTTGTTCACCCTAGATGAGATGGAACAGGATGTGGGATGATCAGAAGGGCTGAGGGCCATGCAAGTGGCAGACTCCAGAAAGGAGAAGCCAAAATGCACCAGCAAAAAGTGGGGCTACTACCTTGGAAGGTAAAAGATGTGGCTTGTGTGGCAGTGTCTAGTGAACAAACTGGAAAGGATCCATTCTGAACCTAAAAGATAAAGGGAGAGTGGTTGAGCAGAAGCATCATTTTTAAGGGCAATAGTCTATTGCAACAGACTGGAACAGAAAAAGCCTATGACTTGTAAGGCTTGGCAGACTGGAACTCCTTAATCCTTCGCTCTACCCCTGGTAAACTTTGTAAATAGCTGGTCCAGGAAAATTAAACTCATTCAAATATGAGTAACAAAAAAGGCATTGGAAGAGCATCTGTACAGAGATGGTTATTAAGTTGTGAAAAAGAATAGGAAATTTTCCTCTAGACAAATGAAATGAACCAGAAAACTATTGCCAAAAAGCAGATAAAAATTTTAACATTAAAAAAAATTTTTAACATTAATATCGCATGTCAAAAATCTTAATGGAGTACTAGTTATTAATGGAATTATACAAAGCAAAAAGGCAGTGACTCAGGACTGGGCAAGTAGGAGATGATGAATAAAGGGACATGTGAATTAGAGTTTGGCAGAAACCATGAAAGAAATAAAAACATTTTTCAGAAGTAAAGACTAAGAACATAAGAAGGGTAGATACCATTGAGAGCACAGTAGGGAACAGAGATACGAGAAAAGCAAATGAAGTGAACAAGAAATACAGAAAGAAAAGGGATTTAGAGACAAAATTGTAGGAATAAACACAAGTGTACATGTACACATGGGGTCTCTCCAAAAGAAGACCAAAACAAAAGAACAAATACTTGATAATTCAATTCAAGGAAACTTTTCTAAAAATAAGGCATGAATCTACGTATTTGAAGGGCTCACTGTATACCAGGGAAAATTGACTTTTTGGAAAAAGCAGCATCAAGGTATATTCTAAAGTAATTAGAAGAAAGAAAGAATATTTTGGGTGAACAGGTGAAAAATATCTAGTCACTTATGGTGAAATAAAGCTGAGCAGGCATCAGACTTTTCCAAAGATACAATCCCAGATGATGATGGAACAACTTAAGGAAAGAAAGAATGAGCCAGAGATTTTATACATGGCCAAGATGTCTTTCGTGTCTAAAAGGCTACAAAACTGTTTCAAATTTGTAAGAACTCATGAAATATCCATAGAAACGCATTTTGGGAAAATAAAGGATTAACTCTTACCAACCAAACAATGCCTTGGCGAACTTTGGTTGAAAGGCTGGCATTCAACATTAAAAGAATTTAATTGCAGATCTAAGTCCAAAACAAAAAAGGGAACAAGGTAAGGGGTAATGTCTGAAGTCAGTAGAGGTGTAGGACCCAGAATCTATTGGGAGGGTCTGAACGTTGAATGGCGGTGAGGTACTATTGTCTTTGTACAAAAGGAAGTAGAGAAAGCTGATGAGATGCAGGAAGAGGGTTTCTACTTTCTCTTTGAAGTAAAAGTCCAATGCATCCGCTGAAGGTAGGGGGCCAGGGCTGAAGTAAGGGTCAGCAGTGGAGGGGAAGATGTTCTGAAAAGAATGGGAGATGAAGCTTCCAGAGTATCATAGTAGAAATATGTATAAGAATTTGCTGTTGAAAGAAAACCTTCAATGAATCTGCTAAAGTGAACTATTTGTGATGAGATATTCGAACTACCTATTTTGTAAACTGGGTATTGAGTAGTATAAGAGGTTTAAGACAGGTGTTTGTCATTTTGTACCTGTGGATATAGTGCTTTGCATGTTTTTATGCAAATCCATTCACTTAGTTTCTTTTTTCTACTATATTATGACACACTGAGGGTAAATAGTATCTTTCCAGTACTCTGCCCAATTCAGGTGTTGATTCAATAAAAGTTTGATATTTTAATAAATAAAACATACCTATAATGTTCTGCTTAATATTTTCTAACACACATTCCAAAGATGCGCACAAAAATGACAATTTTAATCATTTAATTTCAGATTCTGAAAAGGTAATACTTCATTGAAATTCCTGGTGAAGTTTAGAATAAAAATTACATTGCATTTTATAAATGTTAAACCACATACATTTCTGGCTTAATAGGCTAAGGTGTAATAGATGCCAGTATCTCCCACCCAGAAAGTGTGGTGAATGCTGTGTTTGTAAGTCATGTTGCAAATAGCCCAATCAAACAAGGAGTCAATAACAGATATGAATTGAAAGACCCAACTTGTGCAGTCATTTTGGGATTGTGACGCAATCAAACACCATAGGACTAATCAAAGGTGACAATAAGCATTATCTTCTCTGGGATCTTTAAATGAACTGTGGTGGAACTTCTTCCTTCTTGGTAAGGTCAAGAGAGCACTTGTAAGTCTTCCTTCCCCATACCTGTTGACCCAAAGAGAACTTTCCAAAGATATTCTTTCAATCCAACTGCAACTAAACCACTATAGACTCAACACTGTTTTCCTGCCAAATTTGAGAAGGATACTTTTTTTAATTGTTCCCTTACTGTCATTACCCAAATATAGCACACTCTTTACCATGTTGTATGAAAGAGAAAACATCTGAGAATTCAACATCAAAAATAATTTATCAAACTATTACTTGCAGAACTAAAAGGAAGGCTGAGCTGGTAAAACGTAAGCCCACCAGGAAATAACTAAAGAAAGTTTGGAGGCTGCATACATTGTATAATTTCTCTCAAGTAAGGACAACTTCAAAAGGTTGATTTAGAATATCTGTGACAATCACTGTGCCTTGGCATGGAATAATTTTGAGGCTCAAGATTAAAACGGTAGTCTCCTTCAACACCAGAGAGCCACTGCATTTTGGAATTTTATTCTTTGAGTGCTCCAGGTCTAATAGCTGTGGCTTTAACCACTACGTGTTTTGGGGAATGAGACTGATGTGTTTGAAAAAAGGACAAATTTGCAAACCAACTAGGATTGGGCCCCAGTACTCACTACAGTAGAAACTAACCACAGGACCAGAATATAACAACACCTTCTTTCTTGGATCGTTACTAGATATTAGCAATAATGTGAATAAAGTACTTAGCAGAGTGATGGGCACATAGCAAGTGCATGGTGAATGGTAGCTATATTGCTATCTCATGGCAAGAAATTTTATTAGGGTTAAAAATCTCAGAGTAACAAGACATCCACAAATCTCAAACAGCCATCTGTTTCAAGCAGCATTTATACTATGAAACTCTAGCTCACTGAAATGATTTGGATTCCCTCTCAAAACTCACCATAATGAGATTTGGCCTGCACCAGAGAAAAGCCATTAATGACCTAATTGTCAAATCCAATGGCCTGTTTTCAGTCATGTTCTTATTTATTTCCTCTGTGGCATGTGATGTTATTGACTATTCTTGTCTTAATTCATTCACTTGGATTCCTCAACAATGTTGTATGTTGGTTCTTCTCTTGTTTCAGACTCCTTTCCTGGGGTTGGGGCTTTGAAGGGGCCTTTTTTCCACTTCCTGAGCTCTTCTTTGAAGACTTCCCTTCCCTTAGGCTCACCAGGCAGAGTCAACCCAGTTCAGAAAATTTTTGTTCAGTACGTAGTATGCACTTATCTCTCCTCCAGGTATCGGGGCACAAAGACAAAGGAGATTGGAGGTGGTAGAGGCTCCCGGTGCCTACCATATTGCATTTTTCTTTCTGAACAGACAGGAGGTTATGTTTCTTAGCTCCTGCAGGAGATGGGGTTGTGTAACTGGTTCCAGTCAGGAGGTGTGAATGGAATTCATGGGTCGGGGCATTTAAGATGCATTACACTACTTCCTTGCTCTCTCTTCCCATGCTGCCATGAGCCAGGAAATGAGTTGTTTTTGACCTGACAGCATCTCATGGTGGAGGCATCCTGGGCCTGGATTGTCAGATGGAGGGAATTCCTACCAACTTCCATCAGACTTTGCACGATTGAGAAGAGAAGCTGTAGTCAGCTATGAAATGTTTCACTGTGTCCTATCCTGTCCCAAGTCCGTATAGTATGATATACTTGGAGGAAATGGGTACATGTATATAAATAGATAGTACAAAGAGAAAATGCAAAGTGCACAGGATGCTTTTGGGAGCATCGAGGAGGACCACTGACCTCATTCTGAGCGAGGAGTATTTAGGGAAGACATGAATTCCTAGTTCTAATTCATCTTCTCCCAGAATGGACAGATTGGTCTTGACCAAGAGAGGAGGCACCTTCCTCTCCTGAATCTGGGCCCAGGGGAGAATAGAAAGAGCTGTAGACTATTATGTAGATGCTGTGTCAAAAGGTTGAAGGAAATCATCTTCACATTTTCTTGGCAAAGTAAGAGATGTTTTCTGGTATGTATGAGAACTGGGGGCAACGACCTATTTCATCTGCAAGGGTAGATAGCCAATAGTTTAGTCTTTGTCGCAACTCCTCAACTCTGCTATTCTAGTGGGAAAATAGCTGTAGACACTACGTTAAGTGAATTCTCTGGTCCAAAAAAACTTTATTTGCAAAAGAGGTGGCAGGCTGAGTTTCAGCTGTGGGTCACAGTTGGCTGTGGCTGGAGTTCAAACATTGAGGCCTGGACCCCAGTTCCGAAGCAATTGTTGGAGATTTGCAGTCATTTTTGCAGAAGTTAATAGAGGGTGAGTGTAGATGGGTGACAGAGAACGGCATACAGGAGGAGCTCAGGGTCTAAGTGACATTAGAAAGAATGTTGGCTGTGGTCCCATTTGCATAGTTTTGGACACAGACTGTTGCCATAGGATGTCTAGGTGCCGAGAGTGTGAATTCTTCCTCCTCTGCGATCTGAAAGCATTGCTTGCGTTTCTGGCTAATCCTAGTTGTCTCTTTCCCCAGGTTGTAGACATTTAGGTCCTTGTCCCCTCTGTGTGTGTGTGTTTGTGTGTGTGTGTTTAATAGCTTGCGTTTCCTCCGTTTCTAGCTAAGGACTGTATCCTTCAGTTTAGGCATTTGCCCCTCACCGCGCTGCGACACAGTGAGAACTCTTTCCGGGACCGGCGTCTCTGTTACCAGGCCCGTCTCACTTCATGTTGAATCCACCCGGCCCCGTCTCGTCCTCTGAGGACTGGTGACTAATGCAGTGAGTGTTAGCTGGTCAAGAGAAGCTGAAGTCATGCTGTAATTATGGCTCCACATACACGCACCCACTGTTTTATCTGTCTCTCCCCCCCCACCCCCCCATCTTCCTGTCTTTGGAACAAAAAAATTCTCTGACTTCACATGGCCAACACAGCTGTCCAACTGGCTACAAACACAGAAGTGAATGAAGTCAGTGAAAGGATGAGTCACGGCACAACAGTGTCATTTACACCCCCTGCGTCCCCACCCCCCGCTGCCTCCTGACTGGGGTTTACTGCTTGCGAAGGAGCCCTTCGCCACAGCTCCAAGGACACTGTGCAAGGAAGCACCTTTTGGGGGAGGAAGCCACTCACTTGGCACATCTGTCATTCACTCCTGGTCTTACCAAGTGGAGTAACCTCATTCGGATCTAATGAAGAGACACTGGGATCCAAGGGGCATAGACAGTTGGCCGAGTGGCTTGGTGGCATTGAAATATTTTCTAGAAAAAGAACATGCAATATACAATTCAAGATCCAGATGCACCCAGGTTAGTTAGAGCACAGTGGTGCTTCCTGAATCACGACCCTGAACCTTTAACCAGGAAATCTCATGGGAACCAGTGGTGATCTTATTCCCTTTTGCTATGGTCCATGTGAACTCATGAAACTTCATGAGAACAAGCAACCGTGCAGGGCAGAAGGCACCGTCAGCTAATCTAAATTCAGACTGCAAATTTTTATCCCGATCAGCATTTTGTTTGGATCGATGTTTGCATGATTTAAAGTCAGTGATCAATCACATCACTGATAGTATTAATAAGGTTTGCTCCCTGTGACTACTTCCTTCTTACACATTCGCCCTATCTTAAGGAGGACGCTGGTCAGGATACGGGAGGCTTAGACTGGCTGAAATTTGTCTCTGTTCCCACATTGCCTGCGTTTCTGCTTTTCACGCCCTCGGCCAACCTTCCGTAAGCATCACTTTTGTATCTCTCTCAAAGTTCTCTTCCTCCTCTCTGTAATAAGCCCCCCAGCGTACTGCCCTTGGATCCTCAGACCGAGGAGGAGACAGACAGGGCTGGGGCTGGAGGAGCAGCTGCTGGCCCTTCTTGCTGCCAAGGCTTGGCCGCAGGCTCCTGGGGAGGCCGTAGGCACCTGGTTTGCACAGGACCAGCACAGCTGGTCCAGCCTTTGACTGGCAAGCGTGGCTTCCTTCGTCACCGAAGTGACTGGCCTGTGATCTCGCTACAGCCTGCTGAAACTGAGAGGGACGCAGTGAAAGCCATACACCTCAGCGGGGCAGGTGCAAGTCCCATTTCAGTAATGAACAATGGGCACTTTGCACACAGGGAGGCTTTGATCTGAGAGCTAAAAGGCCCTTCTGTTGGACAGGATGTTGGCTGAGGCAGGAAGCAGTGAGAGGCACCGGGAAGGATCCTTTATGCAAAGAAGTGGTGTAGCAGCCGTCATCAGCTCCTGCTCGCAGACTCAAACACTCCCAATCTCAGAGACCTCTTTGGGAGAAAGCAGTGTGTTCGTGGAAGGCTTTTAGTCGATTCTATATTAGGACCATCCCCAAAATGAATAAAACATTTCTTCTATATTAAACTTAAGGCTGTCTTCTACCCATCGGTTTCAGTTCTGCCTTACGGGTTTATACAGAACAATCCTACTTGAGAAAGAGGGTGTCCATGGGAGAATATTCCATATAGTTGGAGATCAGTCTCCTGTCTTCCAAGAAATGTTAATAGGGCATCTTCTCATAAATTAAAAAGGTAACATAAATCACAAACAAGCGAAATTGCTGTCTTCCTGTTCATGCGTATCCCTCCTGCACAGTGACCTCAGAGGGTCTATGCAAATCTCTCTTGTCGGCCCCTCCAAAATCAGAACTGCAGGTCTCTTTGTGATGGGAAAGACCTTCGAGATCATCCTTTCTAAGCCTTCATTTCTCATCTTGGGCAACAGAGGCTGACGGAGGTAAAGTCACACAGGAGTTGAGAGCTGAGACCCGATACCCCAAGCCAGCCGGGGCCTGTTACGATGGTGGCTGCAGTTGTGTGCAGAGAAGGTGTAAACCATCCATCCCACTCTAAGTCCACTCTAAGCCTGACCTTCCTTTCCCCGCAATTTACTCCCAGAGGAGGAGAGGATGAGAGCCTTTTTGTGAATTTTAGCCAACGTATTTCTATTTTTCTTAATTTTCGCTGGGGGCAGTCGAGAGTTGTGCAAAGGTTTGAGGCTTCCCAAAGCAGACGAGGGAGGGGCAGTTAGAGGGTAAGGAGGGAATATGCCCACACGAAGTCTCCTTGGAACTCAGACTGGTGTCTCCCCAAGTCTGTAGGGACATGTTCGGCATAGCCAATGTCCGAGGCATTTTCCCTCCATGTGAACACTATGGGGGCTACGCATGAGTTAGGAGATAAACTTCAAAGAGGGGAAGCAGCACAAGCAAATTGTTGCTTAAAAGCTCGGATATGCCAGGAATCAGGTGGGTTCACATCGGATGGTCACTGTCCATAGACTAATAGAGTGCGGTGAATGGCCAGAGAGCAGAGGCTGCCTCTGAGCTGTGTGAGGGCCACAGGCAGAGAGTGCGCACCAGGGTATGTGCATTTGGGAGTAGGGGGTGGGTGCAGTATTGAAGCATTGAGAGGAGGGGGTAGGGGCACTTTGTCGCCAGGGCGTAGAAAAATCCATGGAGGGACAGTAAGGAGACAGAAGTTTAAAGCCTCATGTGAAAAGGCGTTGAACATGTCAACAAGGGTCCTCTGTCCCTGGGAAGGTTTTCTGGGTGGTCATTCTTGGTTAGGCTCAGACCGCGTGAGAATACACTGTTGAAAAGAGCCAAACATCGCTGTTTTCAAATCCTTGCTATTACTGTTGCGTCAGAAGCTTGTTTGTAGGTGGATACTGGACAGCAGATTAACTGATTCTAGTGGTTACTCTGTTGGGGGGACCGGGGACCTCCTAATATGCTTCCTCTTCTTTTGAGAGCTGGCTCAGGGCTCAGAAAGGGTCAAAGCTGGAGGGGTCAGACCTCTGAGAATTCAACTCAACAAGGCTAGGAAAAGCAGAGACAGATACCAGTAGATGCTGGTGACACTGCATTTTCCCTTTCCTCCTTCTCTAAGCTTACTAGAACTTCTTTGTCCCGTGTACTGTACCATGCAGACCTAGCTGTTTGTCCTGGAGCTAATCAATTAACTTTCCAGGAGCATGGGGCTAACTAGACTATGTCATAATCAGAAGACATTTGGCACAGAAGTGGGAATGGGCAAGACCAGTGAATTTGATGAAAGGAATGGGGAAGTTGAACATCAGGCATGTGTCGGTATGGTATGTGTGTGTGTGTGTGTGTGAGAGAGAGAGAGAGAGAGAGGGGCATAATTAGCCAACTTAAAGTACTATCCTGTAGGAAATGGAGGGTTTTTTTTTTTTTTTTTTTTTAAAGATTTTATTCATTTATTTGACAGAGAGAGATCACAGGCAGGCAGAGAGAAAGAAAGGGAAGCAGGCTCCCTGCCAAGCAGAGAGCCTGATGCGGGGCTCGATCCCAGGACTCTGGGATCGTGACCTGAGCCGAAGGCAGAGGCTTAACCCACTGAGCCACCCAGGCGCCCCCAGGAAATGGAGTTCTAAGGCTGAGGACCTATCACACACTCTCTACTCTGTGTATGTCCCTGTAAGTCCCTGCACTTCTCTCCACCAGGGTCAGAACGTTTCTGTCCCTCAATGGCCTACCATCTATATAGGGTTCACGGTTGCTAAGGATTTTCAAGACTATTTAACTCCTCAACCTTATTTTTTCCTAATCAATGACATTTGAATCAGTGGATTGCATGTTTATTTTTTGGTTGGAACTCGTCTTTTTGAATTCCACTGGCATTTGCTTCCATGTTTTGAAAAAGTTTTTGCGACTGTAATCCCCTCCTTTGCTATTTTTAATGCTTTAAAGTGTATACAGTTGAGTCAACAGTGACAGTTGCGTTTTGCTGCTATTTTTGATTTGAACTTTGCACTTCATTCTAATTCTTCATAGTGGATTTGGGCCCTTTAAGTATGAAATGTCGTTGATCTTTTAACTATTGGTGGGCTCCAAGCATTGTTTTCCCAGAGTCTAAGTTGACGAATGTGGATTCTTTTTCTTAGGGCCCTTCTCAGGGAGGTTTAAGGGATGGGAGTTTGTGTTTAGATTTATTCACAGATTTCACTGTGTTTCCTGTTAAAATTTCCATTTCAGATTTCTTCTATCATTTAACATTTACTTCATCCACTTTTTGGGGGGGGGCGGGGGTCTCTTTCATAATTCTTGTATTCTCTTTGGTATGGTTGGAGATTATGCACTGGGATTTCAACATTTATCCTTGTTTTGCAATTAGTATTTCTTTTAATTGTTTTGCAATTTGTATTTTTACTTTGTTGCAACCCCAAATTGCATCAATGCCTATCTCTGCCCTTGGGATATAGGTTTATAAACCATTTAGATTTATTTATTTGCTCATTTTTTCTTCATTTTCGTCAGAGAATCTATGGGTTCAAAGGGGCAAGCAGATGGTGGTCCCCCAAAACCTTTGTCATTCATTTACGACACTCTGGTCACTTTTTCACTTGGGCTCCCCTTGGCGTGTTCCTCCTGGCTCTGGTCTTCTGCCAGAGAGTTTTCAAACAATTAGAAAAGAAACTTGGAATCTATCACAGAGTGGGAAGAAAATCCTAGGAGGAGCACATCTCTGTTTTGTGGAGAGGTAGGGACAGGTGGAGGCAGGCAGAGCCTGGTCCCTTTCGTGCCCCTCCCCCAGCCCCGAGCTCTGGCCTCATTTGGTGCAAATACTTGTTCTCAGCTTTGTGGACTCTGGAACTTCCTCAGGAGCCTTGAAGCTCTTATTGTTGGTCTCTCTTCTTGTCCTTGGAATGTGGTCTGTATTCGAGTCTCCTAATCAGCTTGAAGTCCTTTCAAAGACCAAGACCATCTCCTGGCTTCCCCAGCATCTAGCACAGCAGAGTCGGGGAGGAAACTTGGCTGACCACATAGGTAAGCGTGTATTTTCCCCAAGGCTGTAGCACCCAACAACTTTTCATTAGCAGTTACTAATAACATGTTTAAAAATCCCTGGCCACTGACAGCTTCACACTTTTTTGGTCCATGAGAAACCTATCCATTTTTCCCTTGATTAGGTCTACCTCTTGATTTTGTCTTTTGGAAGCAAATGTAAAAAAAGTACCATGGTTGTTGGGAAAAAAAAAAACAAACAAACCTGTTTTTTGAACAGATCTTACAAGAACTGGACTGTACAGATAGTTAACACATTGAGTTTGTGTTTACTAACAATGCTGGGTGGATGAATATTAGCTCTGAGACTATGAACGAGGGAAAATGAGGAATCGTGTTTATTTGATCCATGCAGACAGCCCGCTTACCTTGAAACTCTTACGTGGTCCTTGACGTTGATCAGTAAAGAAAAGCTGCTCATGGCTACATCCTATTTTACTTTGTTCCATGTCGACGCAGAAAAGGTAACGCTTCCTTTCCCATCTCGGTGGCAGATAATTCAGAGTAACCCAGTGTTATCCTTGGTAATACAACGATGACTTGAATATAAAATCATAACAGGACGAATATTCTAACTGAAGCTCCCAAGCACTAATTACTTGCTTAGAGCTAGAGAGGGTAAAATTCAGTGCTTGGAGCAATTCTGTTAAAAAGGAAGTCTGTCTGGGAGTAAAATGCTGGCCTAGCTGTTCTTATCTTGTAGTCGATGTGCCTGTGCTCCCTTCCTCTCCAGCCCTTCCCCGGTTAAGCACTATTGTGAGCAAAACGTGAAACCAGTTCTCTTGGATCACTTGAAAATTAAATTTCAAATTATGTCAACAGGGATGTATGTGCAGAATTTTGGTTTTGGAATGACAGAGAAATAGTGAACAGGTCCACTGAGTACCAGGCCCATACCAGGTGCCTGGGAGCTGTGGACACCGCGCACACACCCCCAAAGGCGATGGTATGAAAGCAAACGCCGGGACTGAATCCGAGTGCTCCGATGGCACTAAAGACTAACGGGAACAAAATTCCACATGTAGGAAGTAATCTCAAATCTGCGCAGTCTGTCCTCCTGAAAGCAGAGCTTTTTAAAGCCTAACAGAGCTGAGTGGACTGGACGTGAACTCTCGGGTCGTCACGGTCAGAGAAGAGCAAATGACACACCAGCTTCAAAGCCTTGTGCATGTCTTTTGGTCAAGCTTTCATTCTCAGTTAAATGGTTTATACTCTTCCGTTTTTTTTTTTTTTTCCTTTTAAAATATTTTATTTATTTATTTGACAGAGATCACAAGTAGGCAGAGAGGGAGGCAGAGAGAGAGAGAGAGAGGAGAGCCCAATGCGGGACTCGATCCCAGGACCCTGAGATCGTGACCTGAGCTGAAGGCAGAGGCTTAACCCACTGAGCCACCCAGGTGCCCTATACACTTCCGTTTGCGGAAAGTACTATTTTTTTTCATGAAAAAAGAGCTGGAACTGGGACTAAAACTTAGCCAAAGATCCTCTTAATTTTCCAGAATTTCTCATTGCGCTCACACAATGCACCTAGACCCCTTTGCACCCCCTCCCCTGCTTCTTGTGATTAAGTCATTTAAAAGTCAAGTGAAAACAAGTGAGAAACTTTTTTTTTTCCCTGGGAAAGGAGTGAACCCCTCATTCCAGTGTCGTGTTTCTTTGCTGAGTGGAGGGTATGCTCGTTATCTTTCCGGCCACGGGGTCTGTTCATTCAAACTTCATCTGCGGCATTACTAAATAACAAGCATCCTCATTATAATCGTAGAGGACTAGATAGAAAAACTGGGTCTTGACCTTGTGCCCCAAGGACCAGTAAAGTCGCAGTCACTTAGAGACAGTTCCGGAGTCAAAGGTTCCCCATTTAAAATGCCTGCATCCAGTTCTTCGGAGTTCAGCTCGGGATCATTAGCTGCGTCTTCTTGCCCTGTCTCAAGAGACAGAGACCAGCTCTCAGGCAGCATCTGTCCTAATTGCCTTGTTTGTATTAACCTCCCCAGAACTTTAATTTAACTTATTTGGAAAGGTTCCTTTTTCTTTGTTCTGCCTCTGGGTCCCCAAATGATTTGACCTTCTGTGGCACGTCATTCCTTTCTGGACCTGGCCTTTCTCTGTGACTTGGCTCTAAGGAGTTTTCAGCTCTGGCTACAGAACACCATAAAAATGGGTGGAAATATTTAGAATGATTTTTCCATCCTCCGGTCCCACGTCCCTCTTTCAAGCATGACTGTTTTTTCCTGTCCCTGCCCTGAGCCTTCTCCTCTCTCTGCCTTTGCTTACAAGGCTAACTCTACCTCCAGGCGATCCTGGCACTAGCCATTTAGATTTCTAACGGTTCTTCATTGGTCAGTTCACCCTCTCCATGCGCTCCTTCTGGATTCCTGTAACTGGAAACACATTACCCTTCTCTGAACACCCATGGCTATCCCATGCCGCCTCATGGTGATTGCCACACACTGCTCTGTGTTACTCTGATCAAGATTTGGGGATATTCCCCAGCATTCCTGAGCTGTAAGCTTTGCAGGAGGCTGCACTGGGCTTCCTTGATGGTTTCCAACCAGGAGCCCTCATTAGAGAAGTTGCTAAAAGGGCCTTATTTCAGGAAGACATCATTACACCTTGGGATAAAGTGATCTGTTCACTAGAATATTTTTTTTTCTTATTTTTCAACTGGATTTTGAAGTTACATAGACACAGCCAACATACAGTGCAACCCGATTTCTACCTCTTCCAAAGACAGGATCTGTAAACCATCCAGAGCCTAAGGGGAAAGAAGCACAGGGGTATTTGTAGGTACATGTCTGTGCTTTGGGGGAAAGAGAGGTTGAAGTTTTGGTAAACTGGTTTGAAAATAATGACCTCGTCGCGTGTGTGGTCTGTTAGTTTATGCAAAGTATTTTGTGTCTTGGGAAAGATTGTCTTGGTGTTTTCTGAAACCTGAGACATCGATCACCCCTCTGTGTGTCTGGCTTCAATTCAAATTTCCTAGAGTTACAGCTCTGCCCCTTGGGTGCTGACTCACCAACACTGTTAACTCTTGTTAAATTTCTTGGAACCAGCATGTATATTGTAACTTTTTTTGGGTCTCCAAAGAATACGTATTCACATCAGAGAAGGTCTTTCTCTGACTTCTTTGCCCTCAGCGCTCACTAATTCCAGAGTAATTTTATAGCTGATGGAAATAGTTCCACAGCCTCAGAGTTAAATTTAATTGTTGTTTCACAAACTTCCAATGAAATTCTGCTTTCCTCTTTGGGAAATAAGGGATCTTTATGTCACAAATGCTTCTTATAGCTTAATAAAACTTCGGTAGTAAATTTAGACGAAAAGAAATTCTGTTCAGAGAATCTGCCCACTGCATGTAACAAAGTTGTTTGTGAAAAGCAAATCCAGAGGCTTCAAGCATGGACTGTGCCCTTCAGACCTCAATGGATATTTAAAAAATGTGACACTGTTTGGGTCTTAAAGGAATACAGTGTTGGTGCTATAAAGAAAATACAAAATGAAGTATTTAGTAATGTCACAAGAATATTGTCACTGTTAGTGAGATAATGTGCTAGAAAACTTAGAGATACCTTGACAAAATGCACATTTCCGTTGATGGGGATGTCAGTGGTAGTTCTGGTGTCTGACTATTGTGTGGAACAAGTGTGTTGTCAGAGAAGAGGCATTCGGAGCACTGGTCGACCCATGCTCAGCACGGCACGGGTATTTTCACTGACCACTTTTTATCTCGAGGAGCTGTTTCAAAGCTCTTTACAAATGGTGGTTCTATTGCCACTATTTCTCAAGTCGGGGGAAGGCCCTGGTGATAGTCATTCCAAGGACATAAATTATGTGACAATGAAGGATTATGCCCCCAGAGCTGTGGAGCTATCCATTGGCCTTAAGAAAAATTTGTAACCACCCCATTGTATGTTGACAACAACTTAACCGAAGGAAGAAAACTGCAGTATCAAGTGCATTCCGCACACAGCCAGTGTTTGATGAACTTTCAAAGGCTCACGTGAATTACGCAGATCTCGGATGCCACGTAATGCTCAGATCTCTGAATTAATTTGCCATATAACTTTGTTCCTCAGTGAGTGGCAGGAGCGGAGTCTTCTGGATGACCCAAAACAGACCTGAGGAGTGAAAAAAAAAAAACCCCAAACTGGGCATGTTATTTATTATGATGTCAACAAAGTAAATCAAACCGTTTGTTGTTGCTGCTCTTATGTTGGTGACACATAACATAGGCTCAACCTCTCCATCCCTATTTTCAGTCACACAGTGTGGTTCGAGTGTTCTAGTGGGGATAGTCTAGTGACTTTGAACCACTGATGACCAGCACTGGGGATCAGTTTCGCCCTCTTTCTTGAATTACATGCAATGGCTCTAGAGGATAGAATTACATTATGGATACTATAGCGAAGTGATTTGCCACTCATTTGAAAGTGTCATTTAAAAGAAATAGTTTAAAGTGTATGTATAAGGAAGTAACAGAGCATTGCTCAATGTTGATTTGTCAAAAGATTACAATTTAGCCCTTGAAATAAACGTTTCCCAAAATAACAGCATTTGGGAAACTTTGAGCTCTGTTTTAGTCTTTTCACAGTAACTAAGAGGTCTTTCACATTCTGAAGGCGGAATACTGAGTAATAAGAGAAACAAGAAGTCCTCAGTCTCCACCGCTCTGCCTGGGGACCCACTGGACTATTATTAGCATGGGATACAAAATAGATTTGGTAAACATTGGAAAAGTCTTGCCAAGCAGCGTCTCAAAGACATATGGTCTTTTGTAAGTGCCATGATCATTATAAACAAGCAAGATGTTCTAATTAAGAAGAAGCCTTTGTAAGGCAGCGTGCTCTGTAACTTAGTCCTGAGGTTCTGAAACAGACAGTCAAAACTTTGGGGGTTGGGTAACCCCTATTCCTCCTTCCATCCAGATTCTTCTTGACACTGAAATACAGAGCTGCCATCTCAACTTTGACCACTAGAGGGAGGGCAACTACGTGGAATTACTCAGCCAAGGGGCCGGATTCTCCAATCCACCGGCACCCTGGCCTTCACCACAAGTCAGTCTATCGGAAGAGCTGATTTTCTTTGGCTTCTTGGGGGAGTGGAGGTGTAGAGGAATGTGTTTCATCAGTGCGTATCAGCCCCATCTTTTATGCTCAGCGGAGTTATGGGGTGGATATTATTTTCTTATTTTTACAAATCTAAGCGCAGTAGAGCAGGTTGAACAATAGAGGGAAGGAATCAATGGCTTTTTTTTTTTTTTTTTTAAATCTTCCCTGCTTCCTGCAGTATGCCAGGATCTCCTACTGCGAGATCATTTCACTCGAGTTAAAGAATTGGATATTTACCGCAGTTTCAGGGGATTGAGATTGAACTGGAAGAAATTTAGAAGTCTTCCAACCCTAACATTCTATGATCCTGTATTTCCTCAGTTGGAATATTAACTTCTTCTTCTTCTTCTTTTTTTAAGATTTTATTTATTTATTTGACAGAGGGAGAGATCAAAAGTAGGCAGAGAGGGATGAGGAAGCAGACTCCCCGCTGAGCAGAGAGCCCCGCGCGGGGCTCGATCCCAGGACCCTGGAATCATGACCTGAGCTGAAGGCAGAGGCTCAACCCACTGAGCCACCCAGGTGCCCCTGGAATATTAACTTCTTAAGGGTAAAGAACTATGATTTTGATACGGCACCCACTGCCACGATTCATCCCCCAGCAAATGCTCCCTGAACCCCTGATTGAAACCATGGACACGACTGGCGTGTTTACATGATTTTTTACCAGCAGGGAGCCCCATAGAGAATGGGACATAGTTTTGATTCTCAAAGCAGATAACGGTATCTCCTCAATAGTGTTTTTTAATCTGCTGAAACTCAGGCCTGTTGTGGTTAAACAAAATGCCCAGAAACCTTACTCGCTTGCTTCTCACCGTGACCACCTTCTCCAACATTCATACAAAGATGCACACACCCAAGCCAAGTTTGTGTGCACATGCCACACACCTTTGAAGGCAAAAACTTAACCAGACATGTGCTAGACAACAAGCAATTGTGGAAAAAAGCCTTTTTCATCCCCATAAAGCAATAGCAAGGAGTACAATTAATTGAAAAGAAGTATGTATGATTCACTAGTGAGGGGTATTTAGTCTTTCATAATGTCATGTAATTATAATCATAAAAAGTAAGAACAGAAAAAGTTTAGAGAGGGTAGTGATACTCGAAACCATTTTTTTTTTGCTATAGTCTTTTTTTTTTTTTTTTTTTTTAATGAAGGGAAAAACTGATGCTGGGAAATCACACAGGTGGTTGCTGGTGAGCCAGGAGGAGAACTTAGGTCTCTTGGCTCTGAGTCCGTTCTGTTATGACTTGTAGCAGAAATATCAGGGCAGGCTGTCCTTACCATTTATAAGTTGATCTTTCTACCAGATTCTGAAGCCAAACTATGTAAAAACTTAGACTCTGGAAAGGAAGTTCAGTTGGAAAATATTCCTAATGAAAAATGAACCTAGGACACAAAAAGCAGCCCTTCCATAAAGAGCGTAATTCTAATAGGAAACAAAAAAATGCCTAAAAATAAACTATGGAATGAGAAGACTTTGTTGTTCCTAATTTGGACCCATTAATAACAAAGATGTGGGTGTGAAATACATGGTTTGTATCCTGCTTTCAGTCAAGTCCCAGAACTAGGAGTTGAGCACCGAAAGGTAAAGCTGAGGCTGCTTTGTGTTTAATTTGACACTGTCCCTTTAACATAAAAAATGTGAAAATATCAAAACCTACCATAATTAATACTAATAATAGAGTTGCCATTTCTGTTTGGTGAGACTACAAATTCAATTAATTCCAGTGCTGGTTCCAGTAAGCGCTTTAGGAGTCTAAAGGGATTATTAACACGGTGAAGTTTGAAAGATTGAATCACAGTAACAATTTCTTGCAAGATTTCTGAAGCTTGGAGCAGGTTTGCTTTCATGAAAATAATCGTCTATTAACCGAGTGCCGTAGAAGGAGCAAGCTAGAAGGCAAGAGAACAAAGGGACGAGGGACAAAGGGGAGGGAAGGGAACAGCGTGCCTCGTGCTTACCTCTCCTCCAAGTGAAGATGACTGCCAAAGTCAGTCTGTTTTTGTTGCAGGTGACTCCAGGAGGAAACGCTCTGTTCAGGATCCAGTCTGTAAGACCAGGGTATCTGGCGACTCGAAAAAGGCTGTCGCCTTATTTGTGGCACGTGTGCAGCACGTGTAGACGCACATGTAGATGCACGGGGGCAATCAGCCTGCGTACCTCCACCTTCAGAGGAGGCAGGTGGCCTCCTGTGGTGCAGTGGCAGGGATGGCACCCGTGGAGGCAGTGACGAGTTATTTCATAACTGTGCACAAAAGGAAATTGTGATGATGATCGTTTGAGGAGGTTCTCAAAATAGTAGCAAAGTCACCACTGGTTTATTAATTTAGTTCTAATATTACAGGTATCATGGGCAGAATACTCCCATTTAGGAATCAATGCGGTCTTCAAGTCATGGATGCCTAGTCTTAGCCTGAGTCTTTACACTTTGTTTCTAGATTTTTTGTTTTTTTGATTTTGTTTTTGTTTTTGTTTTTTAAATCATGCCTGAGTTGAATTATTTCCTTCTTCTGTTCTACAGAAAGCTACAGGGACCAACATTTTTCCAGTGTCCTAGTAGTGGGTATAAGAGTTGTGCACCCTTGCTATGAAAATGCCTCTTGTAGTTCCTGTTCTGCTCTCTCTTAGCCATGCAGACGCATGGAAGGGCATCACTGTCAGCTGGGATAGAGTTTCTCTTGTAGGAGTCAGATTGAGTGGGTTCTTGAACCTCCCGCATCCAAGGACAGAGCTCACGTGTGCCCTGGCTGATGGATCATGCGGTGACATAGAAGCTGGCCACGTGTGTCTCTCTTGTCTGGATGTGGTGACTTCCTGGGCTTCATCACCAGTACTGCCGATGTGCCATGAGCCTATTAACCCAGGCTTGGAGCCAGGTGCTGCTTGTGACATCTCCTTGCTGGGTGACCCTTTGTCTGCTCTGCTGGGATCCCATGACCAGTCTGTTCTGATTTGTAGATGCCTGTGGGCTGCTCACTCAGCTCAGCACAGCGGAAAGGGCTGGTCATTTCCTCTCCGAGACAGGGACAGGACAGCAGAGCCTGCAGGCAGAGAGCTATTAGAATAGCCATTTCTTGAATACAATCAAGCTCTTTCTTTATGGTCTTTTCCTGTTTCTCCGCTTTTCCAAGACTCGTTTGCATCTATCAGGGATTAAAGTGGTGCCTTAGGCACTTTACAATCTGGAGAAAAGGCTGGGGGCCTTTGAAAATCCCATTGGCACCCCCCCCTCACCCCCGCTTTGCCCAGTATTTGCGGGCTGCACAGACCTCACTGGTACCACTGTACTTCCTTCCATCAAGTCTGACTTTCTTCCTGCAGTGAAGTCGTCACTGGGTTGGGTGAGTTGGCTCCAAGGAGTAGAGAAGCCGTTTTTCACATTGTACTTATTCTGAGTCATAGGGAGGGGCATGGGGTTTAACATAGAACTGTGACATTCTTGTTTGACTATAAGGAGAGGAGAGAATGGAAGTGGAGTAGTAGGAAAATGGACTTCTGGGGTCTTGAGCAACATGGTTAGATCAGTGAGGGCTCCCGGTGGTTTCTCTTAAAATAATCAGGTTTTGTCACTGCATTTCTTTTCTGGCTCTTGGAATCAGAGCATCAAAGAGGGACAATGTCCCACGGTATCAGGGGAGTCCTCCTGTGCTCATTAGGAGACTGATAGAGGAGCATTTTCAGCATCTCTGCCCCACTGTTAGTTGAAGATGGTAGAAAGAGAAGAGCAGAGAAATGGAAATCAGAAATATAGAAGAAGGAAATAATTCAATTCTGTGCATTGCCACAGAGTGCTGTCCCACGGGAGATTGTCCCGGGAATAGTGTCCCTAGATCCTGAATTTCACAGGTCCCAGAGTTGAAAAGACCTCAGGATCATTGCTGGGTGAAATGTGGGCATTGAAGGTATCTGTTGGCCCAGAAGGGCCTATGACAGTGTATAAGCAGTAGAGTCAAGAGGTGGAGAGTTTGGAGCAAACACAGCTCGGATGAGCCCTAAAACCCCACAGCAACAATGGGGATACTGACAACGATCGACTACCCAACCCCTTTCCACTTGGTCTTGAGCTGGGGCTGCTCCCAGTGAGCTGGAGAAATAAATAACCTTGGCTTTGGGTTAGAAGAGATGTCATCTATTTGGTCCCAGCCTGACTTAGTGATTCTCATGGCCAGGGGCACAGATAGGATCTGGAAGGCAGAAGAGTGCCGAGGAGGGAGGGATGCCAAGGAGATGTTTCTGGCGATGGAGCAGCTGGCATCTGGCTCTCATTGAGATTGGCTGGCCCAGGAGGATCCTAATTACTGCACAACTGCTGTCTCCATAATCACCATGACAGGAGCAGCGTGGGCCGGAAGGAGAGGGAGATAGAGCTGGTTGATGCTGCAGATGATATCGGAATCACAGAGTCTTTTTTTTTTTTCCCCTTGGTTGTAAACAGAAGGCTGTGGCCAGCTGCCTGCTAAGGTGGAACCAGCTGTCACCAAGAAAGGGGGCCAGCCCCCTTCTGCCTCATCTCCACGGGGCGCACCAGCCCCAGTCCGCAGGTCTGGCTCTGGGTCCTCTGACTGCCAGTTAGGTCTTTAGGACAGTTCTCTTTGAAGGAGGCCCTAGGAGGAATTTAAAATATGGTGAATGTTCAGAGAGAGAGAGAGTCAGGCTGGGAAATGAACCTAGATTTAAAAACAAAAAACAAAAAACAAAAAAAGCCAGAGACATCTGTGAAATTATCCCCAAATCAAAGAAAAGGATTATGATATTTATTATTTAGGGATATTGGTTAGATCTCTTTGATTTGAGTAATTAAAGAAAAGTAAAGCTATTTCTCCCTTCCTCAGCCCTTATGCTTCATGTGAGAGATCTCCTCACCCAAACTTTGGAGAAATTCCCAGGTTATCAGGGTCAGTAGTCTCTTGGATCATAACACAAATCATAACATTGATGCCAACTTTCCACTGAAGCATGAGAATCAGCTGGGGGTTGGTTGGTTTGCAGGGAAATCTGGAAATAAATGGGAGGGGGTGGGCATGAGTATGGGTGAGGAGGGAGGCAGCTATGGAGAAGGGTATACATCCTGCTTTGGTTTGTCCATCTGTGGCTTGGATCTTAGGAAAATACCAAGAGTGGCCATTTATAGGGATTTCTGATGAGGTGCAGGTATCCTCTGCAAGTCTTTTACAGTGCTTTCTGGCTTTTAATACTAAGGAAATTTCTGGAAGAAGATAAGGCATAATGGATTTGTTGGCTGATTTTATTCCCCTCAGGAGACAGGGGACTGGTTACAACATGGCGCTAGTTCCTGGAAAACCACCTTGCCATGTTGACATTTGACGTGGCTCACTGGAGGAGAAGTTTCATTGAGTCCCGAGATTTTAATGGCTTTTTACCCACTTCATTATTCCCCTTTATTCTGCAAAGCATTCATTTCATTGGCTGTGTCTCAAGAGCATTACACAATCATAGAATTCCCTGTTATGTTGTATCTTTGGGTTCCCCTGTGTGAGGCTGGTCACTCTCCTTCAGTCTTTTCAGGGTTCATCTGGAGACCATGGCTCCTTTTCAGTTGCTCCACAAGATGGAAGGACAGTGTTGTGAATGCTGAAGTAGGGAGGTTGAGATATTTACATCCTAGTTCTTTGTATGAAGAGCCACTATAAAATAAACTTGGCTGTTGGGGCACAAACTTTTGTTCCTTGGGCTCCTCTCTTGATTCCCCCCAAATCCTTTTAGTTTGGTTTATGAGACTGAAATGTGATTCTAATGACCATTCTCTCTGACGAGTGTTTCTTGCACATTGACATGAAAGATTACAATTTCACTATGAACTCTTAGCTGATCCTTTGAAAGCATTTGGAGGAAAATAGGACTTAAGTTTTGTTTCCACCGTCCCAAGAGTGTTTCAGTGGTCTTTGACACTCCTCTAATAACCACCAGAGAGAATTTAGGATGTTGACAGGGAGGTAGAATGGGGATTTGGAAAAGGGTAGAACTACCATTTTGAGATACTGTCACCACCATAACATGCCCTCTGTGTCCTAGCTTTCACTGTCCCAGAGTCCTCAGAATGGTGCTATGCTAGGCACATCAGGTGTGGTCAAACTGGGATATGTTAAGCTGTGAGGTAGCTGGTTTTTCCCTTAAATGAGAATTTAAACAGAAAATCTCAGAAAGACAAGAATACAATGTGTTGTCATGCTAATGAGTATAATTTTGGAAACATAATTAGAATCATGGATTTGGAGGCAAAGACTAATTTGTAGAGTAAATGACATCATATATATGGCTAGCATCAATGTGTCATGAATGAGTTACTATATGTTCACACATGGAATCATTTATGGCACTTTGGGGGTGGGTGGGTGAAAACCAGGCTGCTTGGTTGACCTACACCATTGGAAAATACGCTATCTTTCTTCTGCTGGTTCTTAGAATCTCCCACTCCCACCTTTGTTCTCTATGGTTTTAGTATGAGGTCATGGGGATGTGGATGAAGGTAGAGGTAGATATCTCCCTGTTTTCCAGCTTCATTTCTAGGCTGGCTTAGTTCTCTGTAATTTCAAAACTGTTTCTCATCTAGGCTAAATAAGTAACATAAAAAGTTTTGTAATTTATGCAAAAGAATGCAATTGGATCCTCACCTAACACCATATACAAAAATTAAATGAATCAAAGATCAAAATGTAAACTATAAAACTCTTAGAAGAAAGTAGAACAAAAGCTTTGACATTTCATTTGGCAATGATCTTTTGGAGATGACATCAGAGGAAACAAAACCCAAATAAATTGGACTTTATGGAAATTAAAAAAATTTGTGCATCAAAATACAATCTGGACCATACAAAAACAGTCCATGGAATGGGAGAAAATATATGCAAATCCTGTATCCGACAAAGGATTAATGTCCAGAATATTTAGAGAATTCTTAAAACCCAACAACAAAAACTCCCAATCCAAAAATGGGCAAAAGATTTGAACAGACATTTCTCCAAGAAGTTATACAAACAGTCAATAAGCACATGAAAAGATGCTCATCCTCACTGATCATTAGGGAAATACAAACTTAGACTACAATGAGGTAATGAGGTACTGCCTCACATTCATTAGGTTGGCTGCTAAAAACGACAACAAAATGGAAAATAAGCAGTGGCTAGGTTATAGAGAATTTGGAACCCTTGTGCGTTGTTGGTGGGAATGTAAAATGGTGCAGCTTCTGGGGTAAACAAGATAATGGCTCCTCAGAAAATTAAAACTAAGATTACCAAATGATTCCACAATTCCATTTCTGGATATATACCCTTCAAAATTGAAAGCAGAACATTGAAGATGTATTTGTACACCTGTGTTCATAGCAGCAGTGTTCATAATAGTTAAACATGGAAGCAGCCCAGAGGCCATCGATGGATGGATCGATAAGCAGATGCAGCACATACAAGGGAATGTTATTCGGCCTTAACAAGGAAGGAAATTCTGACCTTTACAACAGAGGTAAACCTTGAGGACAGTATGTTAAGTGAAATAAGCCAGTCACTAGAGGGCAAATACTATATGATTCCACTTATATAAGATATTTAGAGTAGTCAAAGTTAGAAAGTAGAATTGTGGCTTCTGGGGTGGAGGTGGGGAGGGATGAGGGGGAAGGGATTAATGGGTATGGAGTTTCAGTTTTACAAGATGAAGAGAGTTATGAAGATAGATGGGGATGACCATTGTGCAGCAATATGAATGTATTTAATAGTACCGGAATGTACACTTAAAAATGGTTAAGATGGGGGTGCCTGGGTAGCTCAGTGGGTTGAGCCTCTGCCTTCAGCTCAGGTCATGTGTTGGGGTCCTGGGATCGAGTCCCACATGGGGCTCCCTGCTTGGTGGAGAGCCTGCTTCTCCCCATACCCCGACCTGCCTCTCTGCCTGCTTGTGATCTCTGTCTGTCAAATAAATAAAATATTTTAAAAAAGTGGTTAAAATGGTAAATTTTCTGTTATGCATAGTTAACTGCAATAAAAAAATTGGAAAAGTTAGCTGATTACTTACTACATTGCCCTTTGTACTCTAATTGGCTTTGTACACATATTTTTAATGTGTATACACACATTTTAATCAGAGTTGATCAAACAGTTGATTTAATATGGTGTTAATTTGCTACTTATAAAATCTAAGTGCTGAATAATAGTTGAAGTTATGTAAATTAGTGTATATATATGTGGATTAATATATAGGCTTTACTCATTATGTTTACAAATGGGAAAACTCTCAATATATAATAAGCGCCAAGACCAGAACACAAAATTATGTACTGAGGGGGACTCATATTTGTAAAAATGTAAAGAAAATAAACTTATAGGAAATAACCACTGTTTACGTTTTGTTTTATCTGTTGGTAGTGAGTTTGCAGGTAATTTTTCTATAATAAACATATACTATATATCAGAAAAATCTTTTCATAATGAGAAATCATCAAAATATTTTTCATTTCGATAACACTGGATATGTGTCATCTTTACATTGACCAAAGGGTTGACTGATGATATCTGGATACAATTTGGGCATCAGGCTCCTGATCAGGAGTATACCGTTATTATGAAATAGTTTCTAAAGATTAAAAAAAAAAATCTGTCTTTAAATATTTTGACTTCCAGTGCCTTTTGCAGGCACATAATCGGCCACAAATTGGAGGCCTGCCAGCTGGGGCAATACAGCTTAACAAATGAGGTTTATAGGCCTCCTTTACTTCATCTTGGTAGTGTTTTCATACTGAGATATAAATACCACAGCAGGTGAGGTGGCAACACTAATTAGCATTGGAAACTGCTGGGGAATAAGAAAGAGTCACTGAAACTGTCATGGGCTCTGACTGTAGGTAGAAAGTAGGTGGAAAGGAAAGTAATGCTCATTCATCCATCCTTTGAGAAGATAGATAATATTACCTGGATCACATGTGTAGAGGAGAAAAGAAATATCTTGCTTTAAGAGCTGACCACAGAATTTCCTTTATGGCAAGTTTCCATTGCTTGACTTTGTGTCTGGGTTGATTGTTTTAGTTGGGGAAAGCAAGCCTTTCATGGCCCAGATGGTATGAGTGAGGGAAGTCTTTGCTAAATGACTGAATGAGAACTGAATAGGACATTCGGAGTATGGGACCAGTGAAGTAGACAGGAGAGAGGAGGAGCAAGTTAAACGTGGATGTAAGGGGTGCTAGCAATGGTGAGAGTCTTAATAGAAGGCTGAGGAAGTTCCACACTGCTGGCGGAGTGATGATGGATAGCTATAGAACTTGAAGAAGAGCGGAAGTCTGTCTTCTCCTGATCCGTGCTGCATTGCAAGTGACCATCCCATCGCTTTTGCCAGCATCACCTTGAATTTTCAGTAAAGTCAGAGACATCCAATGGCCGTGTATGGGTCGTCTTTTTGGAAAAATCAAGAAGGGTCTGTATTCTGTGAATGGGTTGACATAAAGAGAAGAGAATGATCACAAGAAGAGGGAAAATCTCAGGAGAAAGCTGGAACCAAAGATATCAAGGGAAAATATAAGTCTTCCAAGAATCCCCAGAAATAGGCATGCTGGGCTACAGAGAGTAGAATCAGAGGCAGGGTCACTCTGGTTGACATTTGTGTTATGTGTGCGTGTTTACAGAGCCAGATAGTCAATAGTTAACACTTGCAGATTGATCGATTGAATTTTTGGCTCACCAAATGCCCAGCCCAGGAAAAGCTCAGTCCAAAGTTTGAATTTTTATGAGTTCACAGGTTTAGTCTTTCCCTGCTTGTTTGGAGTAATATAATTTGTGGTTGAGATTTGCAGCTGTCAATTATCTGTTCTCCTGCCAATATTAAAAAAAAAAATGGGCTTGGGAAGAAAATAACCATAAAGACATTTAATCAGTTACAAGAATGGGGTTTATCTTTCCCTACCCAGTCATGTTTCCCAAAAAGTCTTCGGAGAGTTTAAACTGATTAATATTTGTCACGTCAAAACCCCATAATTGCAAGTCAGCCCATTAGCATGTCCATGGTCTAACAGCCCAGGACATAGCAATCAATTTATCACTAAAATTTCATTTGTTTATTGCCCAAACAAATAAAAGAGCAGGATTGGAAATTATGTCAATGCTGTTAGTCATGATTTGGGGACTCTTATTTTCCCTTAGTAATTAAAACATTGAATCCAGGATATTTCTACTTGTGAGAGCCAAATCGATGAGTATTCTAATGGAACACAGCCTATCAGCTTTTAATCAAAGTATTTAAAAGTCAGGGTGAGAGAGCTCAGGTTGGACCATTCAGTTTCTTAAGAGTTCAGAGGGCTTTCTTTTTTTAGATACATTTTTTTCCTTGTCTACTCTGTTTTTTTAATTAGATGATCTCATTTTATTGGGACCAGCAAGGAAAAATGAGTACATAGAGATTATCTGTGTTTAAAAATGCACATACGGAAGTATAATTACACATTGAAGTATTAGACAAACTAGAAATGGCAACTAAAGAGGCAGTGGGAAGTAGAAAATTTGGCTTTTAGTTTATACTTCATTTCTTGCAAGCTTTGGGATGTTGGGCAAGTCAGTTGACTTTTCAACTCATTAGCCAGTGTATAGGATGGGGATAAGAATCTAGTCCTACCTGAAGAAACAGGATTGAGGGGCACCTGGGTGGCTCAGTAGGCTGGGCATCTGCCTTTGGCTCAGGTCATGATTCTGGGGTCCTGGGATCGAGCTCCGGATTGGGCTCCTTGCTCAGTGGGGAGCCTGCTTCTCTCTCTGACTGCTGCTCCCCCTGCTTGTACATGTGCTCTCTCTCTCTGTCTCCCTCTCAAGTAAATAAATAAAAATCTAAAAAATAACCCCCCGCAAAGGATTGAATGAAGTGATCACCTGTCTACCCTAGATATCTAGTGATTTTTCTCTATAAACCCTTGCTCTACTTTATTTTTCTTCATAGCATTGATCACTACAGGATATTTACTGTATATTTGTCTTTTTATATTCTTTTAATCCAAATTGAAAGTAAGCTTCATGAAAACAGTTCTGTGTTATTGCCAGTGTTAAAGCAGTTACAGGCACATGGTGTATGACCAATAGATATTTGTTGAAAAGGTGAATCTTGAGTTATGAGACCTGAGTTTTTCAAGAGGAATCTGATGCAGCATGCTTGCTAAGCTGTCTCGTGAAGATGTCATGGTTAAACATCTGCTCTACCAGTTTCTTTGTGGGCACCAGTCTCAGCGAAACAAACTGAGTGCAGACCTTATGGGAACAGTTATAGGTGCTCCTGAGTCATCCAGTACTAGCATAAAAGTAAAATCCCAGTGACAAGAGGGGGAGAGGGGACCTCGGCACCAAGGCCCCCCAAAATGAACACCATTCTCTTCAAGATGTCCTTATTAACACTTCTTTAATCTTGGGCAAGTTCATTAGCTGCCTAGAGCTTCCAGTTTTATCTTCTGTATGAGTAAAATGGGCCTGATGATAGTTCCTAACTCTGAGTTGTCATGAGATTGAACAAAATAATTCATGTCAGGTAGTTGCTAGGATCTGAGTTCATTGTCAGTTGTTGCTGTGAGTTTCTGGATTCATAACATATGGACCCAGCTTTTCCAAGCTGTGATTAAAAAAAAAAAATAGGTGATGTCGCAATAAGGACTTACAAAGTTTTGTCGTTGCTGTCTTGTAACAGTGCTGTCCTGGTGATTCCTATTGGTCTGTGTGGTTACGTTTGCTGAGCTTTTACGTTTGAGGAGGGAGGAATTCTGACTGAATGAAGATTTTCAGGATGACCTCTTGTTGTCTAAGCTCACAGAGAGACAGAACAGTAGTGAGCCATGCTGTAGTGGCTGATGAATTATTTTGGTACCCGTGGGCTGTGAGGAGCGTGAGCTGCATCACCATCGGTGGTGGTGGTGCTGGAGCCACAGGCTAGTAAGGCAAGAGAAGGGAGTCAGGTGGTTCTGAACTTGTGTGGGACTTGGCAGGATGGAGTTGTGCCTCTGCTCACACCTGAGTCTATTCCCTTGCTGCCTTAGATCCACGAAACCCTGGAAGCAGAAGGAGATAAGGGATGAGGCATATAAGTGCCCCCTACTTGTCGTGCATTGTTAAAATTTTAAAAATTAACTGCTGTGGTCTGTCATAATCCTTGGAATAAGCATTTTGTTTATTTAATAGTTAAGGACTTAAGGCTGTGAAAGTTAAAATAACTCATTTAGGGTCAACAGCAAGGAAGGGGTGGTCCAGAAGTGTGAATTTCGACCTTTCTGGCTGTACAGACCGTGTCTTCCAATATGGTAGCCTGACCTTTAGCGGAAGCCTTCCAGTGCCTGGATGGGCTCAGCACTTGGACTTAGAAACCCAGGGAGAGCACTGGCAGCACATGGGGACACTGAGCCCACGGCCTTCTTGCACGTTTCCATCTAGTTCAGCATCTAGACTGGATAGAGCCCATGGCAGAAATACATAGGCTGATGGTGAAGCAGACTTTGGGGAAACAGGGAAGCCTTCTCTGTCCCATCCCAACTTCTCACTCCCCAAGACTACACTGATTTAGGAGCTCTTCCTGTTAACCGTTTGTTAGGTGTATGTGCTCTGCACCTGACATGTTGTTTTCTACCTATCTTCTTATGTTCTTTAGAAGCTGTCCTAGGCTGTGTGCAGGCATTTTGTCCTTATAACCCTGAAGATGTGGGAGTACACTAATGATAGATTTTTTTTTTCTTCTTCTTGAAAACCAGCTTTATTTTTAAAATTTTTATTTTATTTTTATGATAGAATTTTGAGGCCTTTCAACTGGAAGGCTTCCTAAAGACAGGGCTGCTTTCTGACCTGTGAAAGCAGATCTACATGGGGAGTAATTAGAAGCCCAACTTTTCTACTTTCTACATGTGCTATCTGTAGATGTTACAATCAGACATGTCTGATTAGAAGCTGACCACCTTGATAAGCCTGGATTGGTGAAAAGGTGTCCTTTATTTTTTTTTATTTTTTTTTCCAATTTATTTATTTTCAGAAAAACAGTATTCATTATTTTTTCACCACACCCAGTGCTCCATGCGAGCCGTGCCCTCTATAATACCCACCACCTGGTACCCCAACCTCCCACCCCCCCGCCACTTCAAACCCCTCAGACTGTTTTTCAGAGTCCATAGTCTCTCATGGTTCACATCCTCCTCCAATTTACCCAAATTCCCTACTCCTCTCTAACGCCCCTTGTCCTCCATGCTATTTGTTATGCTCCACAAATAAGTGAAACCATATGATAATTGACTCTCTCTGCTTGACTTATTTCACTCAGCATCATCTCTTCCAGTCCCGTCCATGTTGCTACAAAAGTTGGGTATTCATCCTTTCTGATGGAGGCATAATACTCCATAGTGTATATGGACCACATCTTCCTTATCCATTCATCCGTTGAAGGGCATCTTGGTTCTTTCCATAGTTTGGCGACTGTGGCCATTGCTGCTATAAACATTGGGGTACAGATGGTCCTTCTTTTCACGACATCTGTGTCTTTGGGGTAAATACCCAGGAGTGCAATTGCAGGGTCGTAGGGAAGCTCTATTTTTAATTTCTTGAGGAATCTCCACACTGTTCTCCAAAGAGGCTGCACCAACTTGCATTCCCACCAACAGTGTAAGAGGGTTCCCCTTTCTCCACATCCTCTCCAACACATGTTGTTTCCTGTTTTGTTAATTTTGGCCATTCTAACTGGTGTAAGGAGATATCTCAATGTGGTTTTAATTTGAATCTCCCTGAGGACTAATGATGATGAGCATTTTTTCATGTGTCTGATAGCCATTTGTATGTCTTGATTGGAGAAGTGTCTGTTCATATCTTCTGCCCATTTTTTGATGTGTTTGTCTGTTTCGTGTGTGTTGAGTTTGAGGAGTTCATTATAGATCCTGGATATCAACCTTTTGTCTGTACTGTCATTTGCAAATATCTTCTCCCATTCCGTGGGTTGCCTCTTTGTTTTTTTGACTGTTTCCTTTGCTGTGCAGAAGCTTTTGATTTTGAAGAAGTCCCAGAAGTTTATTTTCGCTTTTGTTTCCTTTGCCTTTGGAGACGTATCTTGAAAGAAGTTGCTGTGGCTGATATCAAAGAGATTACTGCCTATGTTCTCCTCTAAGATTCTGATGGATTCCTGTCTCACGTTGAGGTCTTTTATCCATTTTGAGTTGATCTTTGTGTACGGTGTAAGAGAATGGTCGAGTTTCATTCTTCTACATATAGCTGTCCAGTTTTCCCAGAACCATTTATTGAAGAGACTGTCTTTTTTCCACTGTATATTTTTTCCTGTTTTGTCAAAGATTAATTGACCATAGAGTTGAGGGTCCATATCAGGGCTCTCTACTCTGTTCCACTGGTCTATGTGTCTGTTTTTATGCCAGTACCATGCTGTCTTGGTGATCACAGCTTTGTAATAAAGCTTGAAATCAGGTAAGGTGATGCCGCCAGCTTTATTTTTGTTTTTCAACATTTCCTTAGTGATTCGGGGTCTCTTCTGATTCCATACAAATTTTAGGATTCTTTGCTCCAGCTCTCTGAAGAATGCCGGTGGAATTTTGATTGGAATGGCATTAAAAGTATAGATTGCTCTAGGCAGTATAGACATTTTAACAATGTTTATTCTTCCGAACCAAGAGCATGGAATGGTCTTCCATCTTTTTGTGTCTTCTTCAATTTCTTTCATGAGTGTTCTATAGTTCCTCAAGTACAGATCCTTTACCTCTTTAGTTAGGTTTATTCCAAGGTATCTTATGGTTCTTGGTGCTATAGTAAATGGAATCGATTCTCTAATTTCCCTTTCTGTATTTTCATTGTTAGTGTATAAGAAAGCCACTGATTTCTGCACATTGACTTTGTATCCTGCCACGCTGCTGAATTGCTGTATGAGTTCTAGTACTTTGGGGGTGGAGTCTTTTGGGTTTTCCATATAAAGAATCATGTCATCTGCGAAGAGAGAGAGTTTGACTTCTTCATTACCAATTTGGATACCTTTTATTTCTCTCTGTTGTCTGATTGCTGTTGCTAGGACTTCTAATACTATGTTGAACAAGAGGGGTGAACGTGGGCATCCTTGTCTTGTTCCTGATCTCAATGGGAAGGCTGCAAGCTTTTTCCCATTGAGGATGATATTTGCTGTGGGTCTTTCATAGATAGATTTGATGAGGTTCAGGAATGTTCCCTCTATCCCTATACTTTGAAGCGTTTTAATCAGGAACGGATGTTGGATTTTGTCAAATGCTTTTTCTGCATCAATTGAGAGGACCATGTGGTTCTTCTCTCTTCTCATATTAATTTGTTGTATCACATTGATTGATTTGCGAATGTTGAACCATCCTTGTAGCCCAGGGATGAATCCCACCTGATCATGGTGGATAATCTTTTTAATGTGCTGTTGGGTCCTGTTGGCTAGGATCTTGTTGAGAATCTTAGCATCCATATTCATCAGTGATATTGGTCTGAAATTCTCCTTTTTGGTAGGGTCCTTGCCTGGTTTGGGGATCAGGGTAATGCTGGCTTCATAGAAAGAGTCTGGAAGTTTTCCTTCTGCTTCAATTTTTTGAAACAGCTTCAGGAGAATAGGTGTTATTTCTTCTTTGAAGGTTTGGTAGAATTCCCCAGGGAATCCGTCAGGTCCTGGGCTCTTGTTTTTTGGGAGGTTTTTGATCACTGATTCAATCTCGTTATTAGATATCAGTCTATTCAGGTTGTCGATTTCTTCCTGGTTCAATTTTGGTAGTTTATATTTTTCCAGGAATGCGTCCATTTCATCTAGGTTGTTAAGCTTATTGGCATATAACTGTTCGTAATAACTTCTGATGATTGTTTCTACTTCCTTGGCGTTAGTTGTGATCTCTCCCTTTTCATTCATAATTTTATGAATTTGGGCTTTTTCTCTTTTCTTTCGGATTAGTGTAGCCAGTGGCTTATCGATCTTATTGATTCTTTCAAAAAACCAGCTTCTAGTTTCATTGATACGTTCTACTGTATCTCTGGTTTCTCCCTCATTGATCCCAGCTCTAATCTTGATGATTTCTTTTCTTATGTGTGGAGTTGGTTTGATTTGTTGTTGATTCTCCAGTTCTTTAAGGTGTAGAGACAGCTGGTGTGTTCTGGATTTTTCAATTTTTTTGAGCGAGGCTTGGATGGCTATATATTTTCCCCTTAGGACCACCTTTGCTGTATCCCATAGGTTTTGAACCGAAGTGTCTTCATTCTCATTGGTTTCCATGAATTGTTTCAGTTCTTCTTTGATCTCCTGGTTGATCCAAGCATTCTTAAGCAAGGTGGTCTTTAGCTTCCAGGTGTTTGAGTTCCTTCGGAACTTGTCCTTGTGATTGAGCTCCAGTTTCAAAGCACTGTGATCTGAGAATATGCAGGGAATAATCTCAGTCTTTTGGTATCGGTTGAGTCCTGATTTGTGACCCAGTATGTCGTCTATTCTGGAGAAGGTTCCGTGTGCACCTGAGAAGAATGAGTATTCTGCTGTTTTAGGGTGGAATGTTCTGTATATATCTATGAGGTCCATCTGGTCCAATGTGTCATTCAATGCTCTTGTTTCTTTATTGATTTTCTGCTTCGATGATCTGTCTAATTCTGAAAGAGGCGTGTTAAGATCTCCTATGATTAGTGTATTCATATCAATATGACTCTTTATCTTGATTAACAGTTTTCTTAAGTAATTGGCTGCTCCCATATTGGGAGCATAGATATTTACAATTGTTAGATCATCTTGGTGGATAGTCCCTTTAAGGATTATGTAGTGTCCTTCTGTATCTCTGACTACAGTCTTTAGTGTGAAGTCTAATTTATCTGATATGAGTATCGCTACCCCAGCCTTCTTTTGAGTCCCATTGGCATGAAAGATGCTTCTCCACCCCTTCACTTTCAGTCTGCGTGTATCTTTAGGTTCAAAATGGGTCTCTTGTAGACAGCATATGGATGGGTCCTGTCGTTTTATCCAATCTGCAACCCTGTGCCGTTTTATGGGTGCATTTAGGCCATTCACATTGAGAGTGATTATTGATAGATACGTTTTTATTGACATCGAGTTACCTTTGAAGTCTTTCTTTCTGTAGACTGTCTCTATATTTCTGTTCAATGTTTTTCTTGGGATTTTTCCTCTTTTATAGAACCCCCCTTAATATTTCCTGCAGTATCGGCTTGGTGGTTGCATAGTCTTTTAAGCCTTGCCGGTCTTGGAAACTCTTTATCTCTCCATCCATTTTGAATGTCAGTCTTGCTGGATAAAGTATTCTTGGCTGCATGTTCTTCTCGTTTAGTGCCCTGAATATATCTTGCCAGGCTCTTCTGGCTTGCCAGGTCTCTGTGGACAGGTCTGACGTTATTCTGATGGGCTTCCCTCTGTAAGTAAGGAGCCTCTTTGCTCTGGCGGCTTTCAAGAGATTATACCTACAATTATAATTTCTCAATTTGACTATCAGGTGTCGTGATGTTTTTTTGGAGTGTATAATCTTGGGTGGAGACCGTTCAGCCTCTAGTACATGAACGCTGGTTTCATTCGCGAGATTCAGAAAATTTTCATGAAGGACTTGTTCCACGATATCTTCTAGATTTCTTTCTTTCTCCTCCCCTTCAGGAATTCCAATAATTCTGACGTTGGAACGCTTCATGGCATCATTTATTTCCCTGATTCTGCTTTCGTGGGATCTAAGCTGTTTGTTCCAGGCTTCCTCCTGATCCTTTCTCTCTATCTGTTTGTCTTCCAGATCACTAATTCTATCTTCTGTCTCAGTTACCCTAGCTTTGAGAGAGTTTAGATTAGATTGGAACTCATTGAGAGCATTGTGGACCTCCTCCCTGGTAGCTTTAAGCTCCGCCCTAACATTGTGAACATCCTGTCTGGTCGCTTTCAGTTCAGCCCTAATCAATTCTGTTTGGTCATCCATGGCTTTCTCCAACCTAGCTATTGCCTGGATAATTGTTAGCCTGAATTCTCTTTCCGACATATTGTCTATGTTGATAGCTGTTAGCTCTGTTGCAGAAGGTCCATCCTCTGTATTTTTCTTCTGTTGGGCATTCCTCCTCCTAGTCATTTTGGTGGGAGAAGACTGAACAGATGTAGCTGGATGTATCAACTCTGGTGCAGTCAAGGTGCACCCTGGAACACTTCCTGATCTCCGTCTCAGAGAGAAGCCTCAGTCTGGGTGCAGAAGCTGAATAAATTCCCCCTTGGACGCTGGCAATGCAGTTTCCAAGTTGCAGACCCTGGGGGCGCAGGATCTTTTGCTCGTCCCCAAAGCCAAGGCAGTGGTGGCTGTCTGGGAGCTCCTGACCGCCAGAGGGGTTCCAAGCAGCGATCGCACACTGAGATTTTGCCGCCGGCCCGGGCTGGGAGTGCCCGGCTTGCGCGCACCTCTTTTCAGAGGCGGCTGTGGGTCAGGCGCGCGTCTGGGACACTGAGAACGGGGCGCTGGTCGGTAAGCCGCAGGCTGGGCTTTTGCGCGCCTCTGTCAGGGGAAGAGTTTCGCGCATGCGCGGATTAGACTTTGAAACAATGGTGCGGGTCAAGAAGCGCCCCCGGACCTTAGTGACCCAGGAGAGCTCGATGGACGTGCGCGCGCATCTCAAGCTTTGTGGTAGGGCTAGCGCGCGTTCTGCAGACTGGCACGGCTCCCATCCCCTCACAGGAGCCGGAACCCACGCGCTCTGGGGCGCGCTGGTGGCTTAGGGACCAGAAGCGGTTTCTCCGCTGCACTCTCTCTGCCTCCGCGCTGGGGAGGCCGTCTGGGACCGGGGACTTAAGCCCCTGTCCCTAGCCGCCCCGATTCCCACAATTTCCCCCCGCGATCCTTTGCTCTTTTGGAGTGCTTTCAACCAGTCTCCTAGTTAATGCTGGTCCCCAGACGCAGGGCACTCTCGCTCGTATCGGGGTATGACTTTCCCACCGGTCGCCTCTGGTGGCTCTCTCCCCCTTTTGTTTATCTTCTGTTATCAGTCCGCAGTTCCCATTCCACTTTACCTGCTCACTGGCGTCTTCTGCCCCTGTAGAGATCCAGACGTGTATAATTCTGATCTCAGGCTGATTTCATGGGTGATCGGAGTTCTTTGGTAGGTAATCAGCTCACTTTGGGGTACCAGCTGAAAAGACGCCTCTTCCTAGTACCCCGCCATCTTGTCCCCCCGGTGTCCTTTATTTTTAAATTCTAGACTATTTGTTTAAATATTTTCCAGAGAAGTGCGGATGTGCTTGTCCTTAAGAGAATGATGCTCATTTTATTTTAAAAAGATTTTATTTATTTATTTGATGGAGAGAGAGATTACAAGTAGGCAGAGAGGCAGGCAGAGGCGGGGCAGAACCAGGCTCCCCACTAAGCAGAGAGCCCAATGCGAGGCTCAATCCCAGGATCCTGAGATCATGACGTGAGCCGAAGGCAGAGGCTTAACACACTGAGCCACCCCAGGCACCCCAGTGATGCTCATTTTGAGTGCCAAGTTCACCTCTCACCCTCATGTGGCTGGGATTTCATTTTTACTCTAATACTGGACATCTCAGGCATTCTGTCACCATGATGTTTGAGCTGACCGTTTCTCTTTACCTGTGACTGGTAGGTGGCAACACTTGAGAAATAAGCATTGTAGAACAGGAGAAAGTCACTGTTTGACAACCTAAGGAAGGAAGAATTTTGAACATCCAGACTACTGTCTTCACTGGATCTCATTTTAATCACGTAATAGGAGAAAACACTAATTTCTGCTCTCGCCTGGCCCAGAGAGATATGTTTTGTGCCTCCAGTTCCAGATACATCAAGAACCAAATGTGCCAGCACAGTGTCAACGCCTCCTTATGAGGGCAGTGAGTGGAAGGAAGGCCTTGGTTGCTAAGACCAGAAGTGTTCTTTTTGTTCTGAAGTTTCAACTGTAACTTCATTGACTACAAGGAAAATTCTCATGCTTGTTTTATTTGTACTATCTATGGCTCCACATTTTGTTGGGCAAGTCTATAAAGACCGACTTTCTCTATACTAACTTGGAAATGCCAAGCGTTCTTTTCTCTGGGAAGTGCTGGTATTGCTGCAGGGGTTTGAGGCTTTCCTAAAAATTCGATTCGTTTATACCTCTCATTTCCAATTTTAAAAAATGGGAAAGTCTTTTTCCTTTGTGATTCTTTGAGATAGTTGGTGAAACTCTATCCAAAAAGAATAGTAGTGGATATAGATAAAGTGAACGAGAATTTGGAGGGGGGTATGATGCAGTCAGGGAAGTGAATGTGTCTTTGGGTCTTCTACTTCTACTAGTTTGTTTTTTTTTAAGATTTTATTTATTTATTAGAGAGTGCCTGCGTGCAAGCAGGGGGAGGGGCAGAGGGAGAGGGAGAAGCAGACTCCCCACCGAGCAGGGAGCCCCATGTGGGGTTCGATCCCAGGACCCAGGGATCATGACCTGAGCAGAAGGCAAACGCTTAACCGACTGAGCCACCCAGGAGTTCCTCTATTTCTGTTAGTTTTGTGAACAGTTCCCCTCTCCCCACCAAGTATTTAGTGTTCTTGTCAAGTCTGTTAAAACTTGGCTTAGGAAAAGCCAAGATACCTGCTTGAGAACCTGATCTACTTACTAGCTTGAAGGGGCAAGTGATGGGTTAGTCCTAAAGTCCTCATTTAGACCGCAGCCTGCTCTGGTATTCTGAAATCACTCTGCAGGGACAGGGAACAGGGACAACTAACATTTTCTGAGCACTGGTGATGTGTTAGGGGTTGGGCCAGACACACCATGAACTTCTCCCCCGCAACTTACTCCCCCAATACCCTCAGGCATCTGGTATTACTGTCATTTCCAAGTTATAGACCCAGCATTTGAGACCGAGGCTGGTTTGATGATGCACATCTCCTGGCCTCATGTAGCCCATCTGTGCAGGAGCAGGGACTCTACAGCCTGTGCTTTTAACCAACGTACTGTCGACAGCTTTTCTGCATTTTTCTGTGGGTAACATTTGACCTGGGTTGTTTGAAGACATTGTCACTGAAGTTTTGTAACTGATCAGCCTACACATAACCTATTTTCTTGGGCCTCTGCTTCCTCTTGCATTTCCTGTGTTTCTGTCCTGAAACCAGTGGGTTCTCCTTGGAAATGTCATAAGAATTCTGGGAAGGAAGCTCCCCCAGTGAAAAAAGGGAACCACGATTAGCTGACCGAGACTACGGAAAGAAAAAAAAACCCCAAACACCCCAAAAACCAGAGGCATCCCTAAAGACTGATTCTCGGTGTTTGACTCCAGAGGGAGACTTTGATGGTAAGCATGAAGAATTCTACCCTCCTCGGCATTTCACATATTGAGCATATAATTTGTGGGGAGATTACAACTCGAATCTTCTTAGGTGCCTCTGGTTTCTGACACAGCAGCAGCTTTTGAATCTGTGTGGTTTTTTTTTTTTTTTTAAATTTCTCCTCCCGCTTAATCTCCAGAGCGGCCAATTTACAGACAGGAGGAGCTTTTACTTTATCTGTTCCAACCACATTCCCATTTCATGCCTTTGTATCAGGAAGCAGCTTCAATGGTGTGTTGCTCGGTGCATGTTTGCTGATGTGTGTGTGTTTGCATGTGTTCACCTGGATATTCCTGAAGATGCTGGGAAGGACGGTGAGCAAGTGTAGGAGGGTGAGGACCTATATTGTACAACAAACTGAAGACACCACGGAGGCTGCATTTGTTGTGAGTGAAAAGGTTTATACAAAGATTTTCTTAGTAATGTCTGAGATTTTAATAGGGTAATTAATCTTTCTAAGTGTTAGTGCCAGATTATGGGATCAGCCATTCTCCCTGGCTGCAGAGTAATCCTTTGTGTGTTGCAACGAGCAGGCCTAAGTGAAGAGAATACTCAGGTTGGCAAACAGAGATACGGCTGCAGCTCGCTTGTTTAGGTTTTAAAATGCATTTTCTGGTACAGTTCAAAGAATCCCTGTTTCCGAGGGACTATCACTGCCCTGTAATAGCCATTGAGTGGAGGGGAAAAGCGGAGAAATAAACATACATGCCTTGTGCTTTTTATTCCTTAACAACCAACTATTATTATTTTTGAAAATCATGACAAGCACATTCACAGGAGACCTTATTTTAAGCCGGAAAATACAATTTAACTAAAAGACCTTCAGGAATAAGGGCAAAGGTTTTCATCTAATCCCCAAAGTTCTGCCTCTTTCTCTTCCTTTAATCAAAGTTCAGAGAGAATGGCCAGGCAGTCCAGAAAGCCAACAAAGGTCAAGGGAGCCTAACACAGCAGCTGATGAGACTTGGCTGTAGTCTTGAAGCAAGACTGATTATTTAATATAGCCTATCAAAATATTGATCGGAAATGGATGGATTATTTCACTGTATTTTCCATATCTATATCTATGGAACAAACCAACGTTAAGGACCTACTGTAAGGTGTGAAAACCCTGCCGCCATAATCATGTGGCAGTCCAGCCGATGGCCTCTGCTCCGCGCTTGTTTGCACTTCCCCTGGGCTGTGACTAGGTTTCTGCTCTGGTTGTCTGCATGCAGCAGTTATTCAGAGCTACGTGTCCATTGGTTTGGCAGCTGGTTGTAGCTGCTGATTATTTTCCGCAAGCTGCTCTATTCTGTTTATGTAAACGCCTGCAGCTCTGTACTGCTGGGACCACTGTGTGGCCGGAGGCAGTTTCCTTTTGCGCTGGAACTCCTCCCCCTCCCGCGGGGCCACGCCCCTTGTGCTGGTTCCGCTGTTCTGATTGGTTGCTTTCCTTAGGAAGAGGGCTAGGTTTCCCTCCTCCTTCAGCAGTGCGGATACTTTGTGCTTCAATGGGGCTTACGTCTGTCTGAGATCCTCCAGAGGATGTTGGTGGGCCGAGGGGAGAGGCATTCTGTCACTTGTTTGCCTCATACACAGATGTGATAGGAGAATGATGACTTAAATAAGATGCACTCGGAATTTTCCTTTGTGGGGTGGAGCAGTGTGTCTTTTGCAGAGTTTTCAGGGGTGAGGAAGAGCTTGGGCTGGGTGTTCCGGTGATGTTAAAATCACATCAGTGCTTTAGGTCTACCCCAGGCAGTTGTTTAGTTGTATGCTGAGCCGATGGGAGGAAGGCCAGCGGGCGGAGAAGGGAGGAACGCTCAGAAAGTGAGATGGCGCTCAGGATGTATGTGACTATCAGCGCTCAGGCTCCCCTGAAGCGGTTCGGGGAGCAGCTTAGTCTGGGGTGCATGCCAGTGTAGCCCTGTATACTAGGTGATACGCGCAAGTGACGTTCCCAGACCCTGCTCCTGTTGAGCGGGACGTTATCTAAGGACAGTGGTGCTATTCTTCAATGAAGTTCAGATTAAGAAGTTATGTTTCCCAGCCCAAGAGGCTTCTGTGTTTCCTCTGGTTGTCGCCTCCTGCAGAATACTGATCACCGTGCCGGGGAGGGGGTGGTGGTGGTGGTGCATCAGGACAGCAGGTGCAAACAAGGGAGTGAGAGCTGCAGCACCCAGCAGTCAGTCCCACTAACAAGTAGGCAGTCGTTAACGTTTTGCATACTTTGCACATTTTATGCAGCATAGTGATGGGAGAAAAACATCCTGGAGAAATCAATTGATGAAGACTGTTGATTTAAAATGACTGTTTAGCTTTTGTGGCTAGAAAGCCTGAGCTTTCTGGACAACTCTCAGGAGAAGATATGCTTGAAGGTATTCCAGAGCCAGGTTGGGACCAGCGGAAGAGGATCAGCACACTCTGGAAGAATCCCCGTCGGGGAAAAAGAGGGGCTATTGGCTAAGTGAGGAGGAACAGGCTATTGAATTTAGGAAATGTGCAGTTCCTACGATTGGTTTAGGTCAGTGTGTGCAAGCGGGTCTCATTTCAGAGTGTAGATTTCAATGTATCTTTCTGTTGTCTTACTGAAACTCTTAGTGTTGTTGGGTACCTAGTCTGAACGGACACTTTGACCACTCCAGGGAATATTCTGGGTCCCATATTGGCCTAAATGGAAAAGTATGACCTCAGGCAGAAAACTGCCCTGACAAGTGTAACTTCTGAGTATTGTACTGAATTCTATCTTAAGTGGGCAGTCATTTTGATAAAGTAAATTCTCATCTGTACTACACCTGAAATATTGTCCAGGTCATGCTGACATTGTAAGTGGGTAACAGTCTTTCTATGGGCTTTCCCCCTTCTCATTGTATAGATAAAGAAATTGGGAGCAGGATAGAGATGGGGGAGAGCATGGGCTTCACTTCCCTTGAGGGAGAACAGGCTAGAGTAAGACTTGATTCTGACCCACTCATTTCTCTCCTTGCTAATGATATGGTCAAGTATCCATATGCTCAAATTAAAATTTTTTTTTTAAGTACTTTAGTGGGTTTATAGAAACTCCATTGCAAGTCTCCAAGAATAGTGAAAAGTCAACAGAGAATCAACCCAATGATGGGAAGAATGAGCTCACATTATTTATCATGGTTTTTCATGTTTCAAAACATTCCCAGTTACGGAATCATTTTATAGATGTGAATATATTTATCAACTCAGTTTATAATAGTCCTGGAAATGTCTTCACATCAGTTATAATGATGCTATTTTTCCTAGAAATCTTTTCCTTTTTTCCTCATAAGATTTCAAATTTATTTTTTAAAGATAATCCAGGGCCATGGTAAAATAAATCAGAATATGCAGTAATAAAGCAGATTGTGTAAAAAAAATCAGAATATACAAAAAAGTATATAGTAAAAATGTAGATTGATTTTTTAAAATTTTAACTTTTGTGAGCATAGTTTTTGTGCTGCTTTCACATTCTTTAAATAGAAATCTCAAATATATGCTTTTAATTTGGAAGGTTCTTTTCTTTTTTTTTTTTTTTTGCTTTTAGGATTAAGAGTATTGGTCAAGGGGAACCTGGGTGGCTCAGTCTGACTCTTGATTTTTGGCTCAGTTCATGATCTCAGGTTCCTGGGATTGAGCCCTGTGTTGGGAGTCTATGCTCAGTGGGGAGTTTGCTTGAGGGTCTCTCACTCCCCCCTGCCCCTTGTTCTTGCTCATGCTCTCCCCCACCCCAACCCAAATAAATAAATCTTAAAAAAAATAAAAGGGGGTAATGGTCAAATGGGTCTAGTTAATAGCTTAAAACTTTTTTTGATCTTAAAATGGAATATTATTCAGCCATCAGAAAGGATGAATACCTATCTTTTGATCAACATGGACCGGACTAGAGAAGATTATGTTAAGTGATCATATAGTCAGTTATCATATGGTTTCACATATTTGTGGAACATATGGAACAGCACAGAGGACATTAGGACAAGGAAGGGAAAACTGAAGGGGGAGAAATCAGAGTGGGAGACGAACCATGAGAGACTATGGACTCTGAGAAACAAACTGAGGGCTTTGGAAGGGAGGGGGTAGGGGGATGGGTGAGTGTGGTGATTGGTATTAAGGAGGGCAAGGATTGCATGGAGCACTGGGTGTTACACATGAAAAATGAATAATGGAACATGACATCAAATACTAATGATGTACTGTATGGTGATTAACATAATATAAAATATAAATATAAATAAAAATATAAAATAAATATTTAAAAAAAACACCCTTTTTGATCTTTTAAAATGGTCCATCAGGAAAAGTTTTGGGAGAGTTACACATACAATTTTTAAAAACGGATCTACTCTCTTTCTCAGGACTATCCATTATTGATGCCGTTTGCTGCTTTGGTTGCTAGTAGACACTGCAGAGCTCCACACATGTGCGTTACATATGTATACTCAGGGGTTAATAAAGTGGCTGGAGATCCCATTTCCAACTCCCAATTAGAGTTAATCAACTGGGGGATTTGTGTCACTAAATAGACACCTCAATTTTCATTTTGCAGTCCAGCTCTGGCGTTCAAATACATACTTTTTGAAGCAGCCTTCAGGTTGAAATTCTTCCTTCTTCTGTCTCCAACTTCCTCCTGCTTTTCTCCTTTTCTTCCCATTCCCCTTTCTCCGAGCCTGCCTGCCTGCCTTCTTTCCTTCGTCTTTTACTCTCTCCCTTCCTCCTTTCTCTCTTGCATTGTTCCTTGTTATTTTGTGTAGAATTCTTTTTTTTTTCTTTTTAAGGTAAATAAGAAGTGTGAGTCTTGGAACAAGAAACAGCATTTTAGAGCCAAGTAGGCTAATATCATTAAACACACACAATTAGCCAAGGTGCTGAGGAGAAATAATTTATAAATTATGAAATTACCAGAGAGTAATTTTATGAAGAGAAATAGCAATTTTATTATGCTATCGGCATATGTCAACATACATTTACATGCAGAGACGTGACTATTTTTATTCCCAATCGCATACTCATGTTGCTGGGAAGGGTCCTTGGAGATGATTCAGTTCATCTGTCTCACCATACAGGAGAGGAACTAAAGTCCCAAGAACTGAGGCCACTTGCTTAGGGTCAGAACCACTTGTCACAGCTATGCATAAAACCCAATCTGCAGACTTTCATGATCTTTTATAATACTGAGACTTTTGAAGAGTCAATTCCAAGTCAAGTCCAATTGCTTGGTTGAATTTGGATTTGTCTGTTTCCCCATGCTTAGCTTTAACATAGGCAGTTTTAAGGCAAAAAGACTTCATGGGTGATGTTGTGCCTTCTTGTTACATGGCATCAACAGGCAACGTGATGTCAGATGGCCGTATTATTGTAGAGGCTAACATTGACAATTCTTTTAAATAAATTTATTTGGACAAACTATTTAAAGGCCATGAGAAACACTATGAGAAGCAAATCCTCTCATCCTGAGAATCCTATATATTTGTGATAGGAAAAGTCACACAAAGTAAACATAGAGGCTAATTTTAGATCATTTAGAACAGTACGTCTTGCGTCTGGGGCCTTTCAATCTGGTGATTGTGTTCATAGGTACTGATTTATCCAACTTTCTTCACATTAGGAGCAGTTTTATACCTATTCGGAAATTGTATTTCAGCTAACTCTGGCATTAGCAAAATTCCTTAATTAGAAGTCATGGTCGTCTAGAGTGGAAAGCAGAGGTGAACCTGGGGGCTGGGTGTTATTGGAGAGGGATTCTGGAGGATCGGGCAGCTTTGAAGGACAGAACGTATCAGAAATATTGATACTGGCTTGGACGATTCACAGGTTTAACGTCTTTTATTCATCTTCTCAAAAAACATGTCAATATGTTGAGTCCCTTCTCACTCCATTATTGGGAGATGAATAAATAGGTTTTCTTGAACACGTGAATACTAAGTTTTGGTTATTTCTCCCAAGCTGAGTTTGGAGCCTGTAAGGAATGACAGGGAATTTCCCCTAAATCCTTGGTCTGATGGACTTCCTCTCCCGGACTCCTCCACCTTATCTCCGCTATGCTTTCCTCCGTGTTTTATTCTCCTGACCTCATTGCTCATCAGTCATTTTGGCTCTGGCCCACTGGTCAGTTCAATGCAAGTCTGCCTGTCCTGTCCTTAACCTCATTTGGCTTTGGTTTTTCTTTTCCAGACAACTCTTAGAAAATACCCTCTTCATTAACTTGGACTTCTCTTATACACATCCACCTTACATACTCCTCGTCCCAACCTACACATGGAAACCAGAAAATTGCCTTTGTTTCTAAAAGTATAGTGTCTGGCCTTAAATTTTCTCATTGTCAGTGTGATTTTATTAATAAACATCAGATCAATCACAGTATAATCCTAGTTCCTCTCTTCCTTCTGTATAGAAATCTGCCCCCCCCATTTCATACCGTGCATTTCGAAATATTGAACAACTCATGTCATTTTATACTGGAGGTATGGTAAGGCCCAAATCAAATGGCTTTGCTTATTCCTGCTAAGTGTAGAAGAGGCATTAGTTCTGAAAGCAAGATTTCATAAAATAAATGCAAACTGTTACGCATGTATCGAGTGCACTCCTGGGGATTCGGCGTTCAGGACTGACAGGGGTGCGTTCTAAAGTGAAGAGGTTGGTTGCTTTACATCTGGCAACTTCTCTTCTTCTAGGTCCTAGGCTCAACATTCATCAGTCTTGCATGCTGAAGGCTCTTCTGTTAGCTAACCGTGACTTAACTATTAGTTTGTAACTGAAAATCCTGAACGCTAACCTTTTGAGGAGTAGTTACGGTGCCTTTAAGAACCTGTGATGAGGCGTGATTAGGAAGGTTTTTTTGGAGTGTGGGTGGTGGACTGAAGGAGGGCTGCTCTTAGATCTGGAGATCATGCTTGATTGATGCACTTTCTCCCCCTACGATTCTGAAATGTGACCGTCCTTGTGAATATTTTCTCAAATATTTAAATGGCACTTACAGAATTATGCTCAGGTTCTGTTGGTTTGAAGAAAACAGAATCTCTCAGTCTGGTTTCAAAAATAAAACCTGTTGCTGTTTTTCCCTTGTAAAAATTATTCCCTCTATAATTTAGCATCTAGTATGTCATGACCGTACTAGTTTTAGTGTATCTTCTTAGGTCTTTTTTTAGTGAAGAGGTTTACTGACTTGTATTATATAGTATATATATATATTTTTTTTTCTCTCTTTAAGCCAAAAATTATAAAATAAGAATTTCTCTTACAGTAAATTCATAATAATCATTTTAGTGGCTACATGGTATCCTATTGTAATGATCTACAATTTATTTCATATTTTTTGTTGCTTGTATAGTGTGTATCCTTAATCATGAATAAATACACAATAAGAATCTTTGTAGCTAAAGATTATCTTGCATTTCAGAATATTTCCTTGGCATGTTGTGAATATTGATGTACAACTTGTGAAAGAGTAGTAGTATGTTATATTTCCATAATCAATATATGGGATGACACAATATGTGTGTACATGAAAATATAGGTGCTACTTTCACTATCAATGTCGTATATTATATTTTTTCAAAAGACTGCTAATTTTACAGGCCAAGCTTAAAAGTGTTTATCTTGTATTTATTGCACTACTAAGAAGGTGCGACCTTTTCCATGTTTTGTGATCCAGATACATTTCCTCTTCCATAAATTATCTGTTTATGTCCTTTGCTCATTTATCTTTTAGAGTTTTGATGGTTTAAATATCGGATTTTATGTGCTTTTTAATAGAACAAAGATAAAAGTCTTTTGGCTCTTTAATCTGTTCTAGTATTTTTTTCCTCCCTGGTTATTTGCCTTTTACTTAACCTGGTTTTTATCTCTGTCTTCTCCATCAAGGAGAAACACATTTAAACAGTAAAGAGTAGAACAAACATGAGTAACAGAGAGCGAAAGCTCAAGAAGGTGAGGAACACTTCTCTTCAAATGTGTGAGACTATTCATTCTTTCGATGAATTACTTTTCAAGGTAATGAAAGAATTTGGAGATGCAGTCATGGACATGATCTTGTTCATCTTAGAGGAAGATGGTATTCCTAAAAACGATAAAAAAAATGCAGATCTATGTTTACTTTGCTAGTATTTTGATGGCACTCTGGCAAAATTCTAAATCAACCGTGTATGAGAATTCTTCACGAAGGGGCACTTGAGTGGCTTAGTTGGTTAAGCATCTGCCTTTGGCTCAGCTCATGATCTCAGGGTGCTGGGATCCAGCTCCTCATCAGACTCCCTGCTCAGTGGGGAGTCGGCTTCTCCCTCTGCTCCTCTTCCCCACTCTCCCACCCCTGCTCATGTGCAAGAGCGCTCTCTCTGTCTCTCTCAAATCCTGAAACAAAACAAAACAAAAACTTCTTCACAAAAGAAAATGGTGGCCAGTTAGAGTGAATTTGTAAATAACAATTTACGTCAAAATAACTATTTTGCATGGGTTGTTAGAATTCTATCAACAGGAGCTATTTTATTCCTGCAGGGCATTCGGTGGGAATTGGAATGATGTTCTTAGGGAGAGGGAGAACTGTGGGCTGGGTGATAATCCTGTTAGGTGTATTAATAACTGGTTAAAGAGCTCACACAATGGGATACTGACTGATGGGAGCTTCAAGTTGTGTTCAGCAGGGCTCCAATATAAGCTATGGCTTAACAAACATTTTCCCAATTACTAGGATGGAGAGATCAAAGCTTTCTTACCAAGTGTGCATAGGTCCCAAACTGGGAATCTTAATGAATACACTGGATGAAGGAATCTTTCTGAAAAATCTCAACTGATGGAAATCCTGGTAGTGGACACACGTGTCACGTGTGAAGTAGAAGGAGCTCAGTTTAAAACAGTGAACTGAGCAAATATAGGACGGGGAGTCTTCCTGAAAGTGAAAGAATTGAGTGTTTCCATTGTCTGAAAGTTCCAAGCAGGAAAAAAGCACGATATTCTTATTTGTGTGAGTTCTGTGAAGAAAACAGAACCAATAGGACATATGTACACACGTGCGTGTGCGCGCTCCCGCACACATACGTGCAGGCATTAATGTGGCGTGAGGGGTGCTGGCAGGTCAGAAATCAGGCAGGCTAGGGATTCTGACAGGAGTCAGTGTTGTAGTCTTGAGTCCAAAAGTGGCCTGAAAGCAGAATCATTTTCTTTAAGAACTTCAGTTCTGATTGGATGAGGCTCACCCACATTATGGAGGGTAATCTGCTCTACGTTATGGAGGGCAATCTACTTCACTCAAAGTCTAGTCTTCAGAGCAACGTCTGGATTGTATTTTACCAAACAACTGGGTACCATACAAGTGGTTATCGTAGCCTAGACAAATTGACATAGAAAATTAATCATCACAAAATTATTCATGGATATTGAGCTGAAGTATAGAATTGTCATATCCAGATCAGTAATGGTCAACATTTACTCTTCTCTTCTTTGCTCAGAGCATGTCTCATAATCTGGGTTTTGTTCTGGGTAACAGTTTCATTGAGCTCATTTCCACTGGAATGAATCAGGCAGAGAGTTTGTGGAGATGGCGAAAAGCTCTGAAGACAGACCATTTAAGAATGGCTGGAGGATCCGTGATGATCCTAGAAAGAGATGAGACCCAGAAGACTCTGTTGTTTCAGGACTCTGTTGTTTCAGGAGATGACTCCTATTGCCTCACACAGGGATTGAAATGGACTGACTTATGTAACTGAAAAGCCAGGAGTCGTCCTGGCTGAAGGTTCAGCTGACTTCTAGATCACAGAGCACATCATCAGATCTCTTTCCTCTCTCTCAGCTCTGAATTATTTGGCTTTATTCTCAGGCAAAAATCTCTCCATGAGGTGGTGCCTGGAAGTTTGGAGCAGGCATCATTCTGAAACTAACAACCTGAAGCAAGAAAGGGAGCTGTCCTTCCTCAGAGGTTCTGTAAAAATTGTGGAAGTGTGTCCCATGGACATATAGCCTTTGTCAGATGCCTGTTTAGAAACTGAGCACGAGGGCAGGAAATTTATATATATTTATTACTGGCAGGCCTGGGTCACATACCCATTCCAGGAGTGTGCACCTTCGACCCCTGCAAACAACCACGTGCGTTGAGAGTGAGGAAGATATGGAACTGACTTGCAAAAGGGTCACAGGGTCAAAAAGGCTCATTCTCCACTAGAAAGAACTTGGTGACTATTTTTCAAACTTTTATAGGCTGCGATGTCCGAGAAGGGAAGAACAGTGTCAGTGGGCAGAAGTGAAGAGGAAACACATTTTTGTCTCTACGTAAGAAATAATATCTCTCAGGACTGTGTGCGTTGTAAGATAACCTGCACCGTGTCCCTAGAAGAATTTATGGAGAAATTTATGGATATTCTAGAGAGGCAATTTTTTGTTTTGTTTAAAAAATTTGCCTAGCTATATTAGACAATCCCTTCTGTTTCTAGAATTCTGTTCTTCTGTTCTGTACCTACACGTGTGCCAGGGCGGGCACACGATCTTGTGGTTATTAGATTCCCCCAAGAGGGAAATTTAATCCAATTGCCTGATAAGGGCATTATTTAATGTCAATTGTTTCTGAATTGTTACTTTTGTGCTCGTGAATGGATTCCACATTTCTATTTCTTGTTAATATAGCATTACCCAAGATGCAGGTGGTTCCCCATGTGGCCTGGATGATAGAACCCTGATTTAGGAGCAAGAGAATAGGAAGACCTAGGAGTAGGTTTCGCTTCATCCTTGTGTACAGGTCACTTCTGTAAACAGAATATGCAATTTCCACTTTATATTTCAGTCCTAGTATGAAATGCTGAGAGAATGTAGCCTATAAGGAAGAAATAACACTAAAGGGAAGCCCTCAAAGATAATTCCATCATCCATAACACCAGGCGCTTCCTGGCATTATGCTAAAAACATGTTCTAAATATTTTTATGTGCAAAAAATAGAAAATTGTAATAAAATAATGGCTGTTATTTCAAACCATGAGTATAAAATGCCCCTGGGACAGAAATGCCTAATTATGAAATAAAACAACTTTTGTATCCCTCAGGCAATGTTTTCAAACTAGTGCTCTCTCCAAAGTAGTCACTATAATTAGTCCAATTCCCCAGAAGAAATGAAAATTGGAGGGGGATTCATTTAGGGCTATAGCTCAGGGCTGTATCTTGGATTAGGACCAAATGGACTATTAAAATGTTACTATGAGGTAAGATTATCAGCGCCGTGGGTCAGAGGAATACTTCTCTCTGGAATTACTTAGTACTATCTTTGAGTCAGGATATTCATACATTTGCTTTTCAGGTACGTTGGGAGTGAAGAATTCTAAGAGGAGTTGGCTGACCTTTGATGAAAGTTTATTCCCAACAGTGGTTCACTGTGCCATTTCCTTAAGGCTTAGCTTTTCCACTTCCCACGTGGGGTTAATATTGGCTCTCCCTACTTGGAAACATGAAGGCTTAAAAAAAACTGATGAGTAAGGAATGGAGGAAAACCATCAAGATTTTTCTTATGCTTTCTGTTGAAATATTTTAAAGTACTGGCGTACTTGATGGGGAAACTATTCTAGAATTTAAAAAACCAGTGTTAAGTATTTTATATTTTTTCTCCTAGAATTTCTAGAAATTTTCTAGAATTTCTAGAATCTTTTCCTACTAAACTATTTCTAAAGGCATTTGTTTAGAATTGGGCATGGTTTGTGAGGAAATGTTGTACTATTCTTTCTACTTAAAAGCCAAACGGTGCAGGACAATGTTTTAAAAATGAGTTGGATACTTTGTAGCTCCTGGAGATCATTGCTATTTTCTCAAGTTAGGTTGCTCTGCCTCCTTTGTGGGTTTCTTTTTGTTGACTTTGGATCTGTAGCTATGGCCTCATCCTCTCAATTTTTTCATGGTGTGGGGGTCAAACACAATCTGTGTCGGTCAAGGTCCTAGCAGGAAATTGAGTAATTTGGGCAGAACTGAGTAAGGGGACTATTTACAATAGTGTGTTCAGATTATAGAGAAACCGTGAGGTACAGTCTGGAGTGAGGGGAGGAAGGGTTTCCAGAACTTTGAAAGAGGAAGGTATGTAGAGAAGACTGCTTAGAGAAGGAGCTGTGACCTTCAGTCTGGAGACAGAGCCATCCCATGATGATGGTGTAGAGAGGATGCTGTGTGAATGACCACACGAACTCTCCCTTTTCCTCTTTCTGATTTGCTGTCTACTCTGTTGGGTTCTCTTTACTGGGGAGTGCAAGAAGCTTGCTGATGGAGTAGTCTATGCTGATTTTGGTCTATCTCTAATTCCCTGTCTACTCTGATGGGTGCTCCCCCGAGAACCGAGCTGGCGGCCATCTTGCTGATGGAGGGGTCTACCCAGGTGGGCCTCCAGGATACGCAGTGAAGGAAAGCACAGTGCATGTGGACAGTTTAGCAGAAGAACCCCAGGAACAGTCTGCAGGAGCATGCATGTGCAAAAGCAGACATGAGCTAATAGGCCGTTACCATGTCTGACTAGCCTTGAAACAAAATCTCAGAGGTGGATAGGGGTAGGTTTCATTGTCGTCTTGCGGAATAAGCTGCATCCAGGCCTCCCGTCAAGGGTCAGAGCCTGAGAGCGGATGGACGATGGCTTTGTGGCAATAAGGCCTCTACAGGACCCAGCCTCGAGCCTCCTACTTACCCTCCTGATCTGCAACATGAAAGTGATTGGTCCGGATTTAGAAATATCATACACTGGCAAGCTTTAAAAAGCACTCATCTTAGGACCATTATATGGTTTTTAAAAGCCTAGAAATGATAAGGGAAAATCGGAAGACTCAGAGACCCCGGAGGGTGACTGTCCAGAGTAAGTGAAGATTTTAAAGATTATCTGTGGCATAAAACAGTGTTCAGGATGGTTTTCCCTGTCTTTCCACCTCCCCCCCCCCCACCTCGGCAAATTCAATGGAAACAAAAACATTTTAAAGTAGTTAACATGGAGTCCAGAAAACCAAACATCGTATTCTTTTCACTCTCTTTAATATTAGGGAATTATTTTTTTTTTCCTGTTAGGAGGGTTTTCTTTACTTCCTAAATATTGGCTTCACTTGGAAAGGTTAAATAATTTCTTAATCACTTTATAATCATTTGATTAAACTATCTTAAAATTTAATATATCAGTATGTCAATTTTGTGAGGAATCTAGATCTTCAAATGAAATATTTTAAGGTATTTTAATGATCTCCTTAAACACAACGATACACCCATTTTTATTTGTCCCCAATTTTCCATTATTTCTCCCTCATTTACCCTAAAGCTCAAATCTGGGAAAAATGGTTTCTGTGGATTCCATGTTTTCCAAGTTGTCACGGTTTACTCTTGGAACAGAGATATATTTTGAGAATAAAGTATTCAGAGTCTTGAGTGGAGAGAAATTATACAGATTCTTACTACCAAAGGAGCCACTATTCTCTAAACACAGCTATGGAGAGGGCATGGAGAGTGTCCCTCAGGAGATGGTCATCATTTGAAATCCATGGTTTATTTTACAATTCACAAAGTAAATGGGTCCTGTCTGAATTCTGGATCAGGTGCCTACAGACATTAGAGACGTGTGTGTGTGTGTGTGTGTGTGTGTGTGTTTGTCTATGATGCACTGTGTGAGACAGGAGCAGGAGAGAGCTACATCTCTGGTTCTTTGATGCTTCCCAGGAAGACACAGTGGGATCTGGTCTATTTCGCTGGACATCGACTCAGGCTGCGATGGTGGTGGAGACCATGGTGGCCCTCGGGTCATGAGTTCACTGTCATCCCCAGCTAGCTCTCCACTTTCAATCCATGGAACTCTTTCCTTTCTTATTTTGTCATAACCAAGAATTCACAAGAATCAGAAACAAACAAAAAAACCTAATTTGGAAGTTAGTCTTAGCCAAATAAAGACTGACAAACCCTTAAGGAGAATTGAGATAAATCTTTCTCTTCATTTGTTTATTTCTAAGAGCTGCAGAGAAAAAAGTTTATTGATATCTCGGAGCATAATTGGCCTTACAAAAGCTATCAGTATGGTAAAAACCAAATTGTAGAAGAGAAGTTAATTCATTTCACTAAGTAAGCATCTCCTCTTGCTTAACTACCCTAAAAAAAAACAAGCACAAATAAGTCACTAGGAAAATGCAAAGTCAAATTTGTGTAGAATTTACATTCCTAATCAGACAAATTGGATTATTTCAGAAGCTCTTCCTGTGTAATGTAGTGATGTAGGACTCATTGGAAGGGAGTTCTTTCCCTACTCTATTTTACTTTTTTTGATGGGAGTTGGGGAGGAGAAACAAAAATCAGGAGAAGTTTGTGGACTTTTGTAGACATTTATTGGATTTCTCTCTTTCTTTTTTTAATTTCACACATGAAGACAGAGCTTGAGCTCGGTGAAATGGATGTGTTTTTAAAGCTAGAAACAAGAGTTAAGTGTGCAGCCATCTGATTTTGAGATAATGAGGATCAGAGTGAAGAGGGCGGGAGTGGGGGGAAGAAAAGGTGGGGAAGGGTGCAAGAGACAGAAGCCTGGCTGCATGTTCGGACAGAGAAGAGCTGCAGAAAGGTCCAGGATTTGGGTAGGTTCCTGAGAGAACCCTGTTAACATTAATAGAGTAAGGATGTCTTTGGAAGGTAGAGGTGAGGTGGGAGGAATGGTTTGTAGTAGAATTACATTTGTAGATGCAACTTTTCCAACATGCAGCATTCCCCTATGACATTGCGCAGGGTTTCATGATGTATGATTTTGTAATGGAGAGCAGGAGGGCTCCCTCACGGCCCCGTTATGAAGGTTAAGTGACACAACATGTATAAAAAACTCAGGGATAATGATTATAATTATCATCCCAACGAAAACGTTAAGCAAGCCTTGAACAAGTCCTATATGCCAGATACTGTAGTAAGAATTTTACATATATTAACTACATCCTCCAGTGACTCTTTGAAGTAGATACTGATATCCTCTCATTTTACAGATGAGGACCTTGACATACAGTGAGAGGGAAAGCAACTGGCTCAAGGTTACAGAAAGTGGCACAGGTCAGACTCTGTTCAGGTAGCCAGACTGCAGAATTCTGCCCTTCATTGCTCCCTTCTGGAGACTCCCTGGCAGAATCGAACTGGTCTCATTCCACAAGACTGGAGAACATGGTAGATTTGAAATTACTGAGTAATCCCAGTAGTCAACAGTCCACAACCGAGTTGGTAAATCTCCAGAAACTGAGGAAGGTCAAAGGCATCGGAAAGTCAATATGCCTATGAGAATAAAGGCGAAGATGTGAACATTTTGTCATGTAAATTATAAAGATCCATGACCCATTTTTAAAAATACCCATAAGCAAAGGGATTCACAGTCAAGAAGCCATAGTTTTTACCTTTCTTGATACTGATTTATTTGACAAATGTTTTTGAGCCATCACTGTGCTTAGCATTATGGGGCATAAATGGGGGACAAGAAAATTCCTTCCCTTTTTTAAAAAAATTAAAATTTTAAAAATAAATAAAATTTATTTATTTTCAGCATAACATTATTCATTGTTTTTTCACCACACCCAGTGTTCCATGCAATCCATGCCCTCTCTAATACCCACCACCTGGTTCCCCTGACCTCCCACCCCCCCGCCCCTTCAAAACCCTCAGATTGTTTTTCAGAGTCCATAGTCTCTCATGGTTCACCTCCCCTTCCAATTTCCCCCAACTCCCTACTCCTCTCTAACACCCCTTGTCCTCTATGCTATTTGTTATGCTCCACAAATAAGTGAAACCATATGATAATTGACTCTCTCTGCTTGACTTACTTCACTCAGCATCATCTCTTCCAGTCCCGTCCATGTTGCTACAAAAGTTGGGTATTCATCCTTTCTGATGGAGGCATAATACTTATAGTGTATATGGACCACAGCTTCCTTATCTGTTCATCTGTTGAAGGGCATCTTGGTTCTTTCCATAGCTTGGACCAAGCTCACCAAGAGGTGGGAGAGGCAGGTGAGCACAGGAGTGTGTTAGCTCCAACCCGGTCATGGGGGGGTCCCATGTAATGCTTTTTGGGAGAAGCAACGCAAATACGGAATAACAGGATGAAAAGTAGCTTAACACCTGTGAAAATGAGTTGAGGAATCAGGAAGTAGGAAATAGGCTATTCCCATGGACGGCTCCATGTACTCCAACCGGCTGAAAGATGTAGTCTGCTTGGCTGAGTGTCAGGAAGAGTTAAAGCTGGAGAAGTGAGCTGTGGTCCGCTCGAGGGTGGAGGGGGGGCTTCGAGGTCAGGGTGCAGTTTGGTAATTATCTTAAGGGCAGTGGAAATTATCAGTGTGATTTAAGCTGAGAGGTGCAGTGGTCTCATGCTCAGAACACGTCTGGACCATAAGATATGCCGGTCGAGCACTGATCTTGAAGGGCCTTTGGGAAGATACATTTTTATTTATATCAAATTTATATGGAACACCCGTTGCATCTATAAAGAGCCTGTAAACTGTATGGAGAGAGAAACTTGCACCTAAGCGTTAGCACACGCACGCCCTTCTTTTCTAATGAGCACACTTTTGTTTTGGTGCAAACTTAAGGACAAATGTGGAATGGTCAGATTGTTTCACTCCAAAATCACCAGTTACTTGTCTGCGGAGGCAGTTGAACTTGATTTCTGGTCTCAACAGCGTTCCACGAACCTGGGACAAATCAGTTAACTGTCTTAATCAGTTAATAGTCAACTGTTTTTGTTGTTTTGTTTTTTGTAACATGAGAAAGTTGAGGAAATCATTTAGGTTTCCTCTAAGCCTTAGAATTCACCTGTCGTGGTTAGAAACTTCAAACATTCCCATGGCGTGAAAAGTGACTAGTTTTTACAGTAGACCGTTCTTTCTGTTATGGTTCTTCCTCCCTGTCCTGGGTAAGATTTCAGGGCTGATTCTTATTGCAGAACGGGGCCGAAATGACAATAGGATTTGATTCAAAAACACTCCAGCTAAAGAGGCGTTTGGAAACCACCTTATCCATTCCGACTTGGTACAGATGAGGACACTGAGGTACCATTGTTTATTCCGTCAGTGGGTCAGCGGCAGAGTGAAGTCCAAGGTCCCAGGGGCTCCAGACCCAAACCCAGTCCTCTTTCTACTTTATTGGGGGTCACTTTCCTTCCCTCTGCCTGGGTGATGCAGGGTGGTGTCTAGCTAATAACCCGGAAAAGAATGTAGGACTCTTTGGAAGATTTCAGATGTTCTTAAGTAGAAGTGGCAGTTTCTGCCAGTTAGGGCTGTTGTTTATTTTCCTGGCTTCTAGTAGCTCCTGTATCTATAGGATGAGTACTTATATATGCCATTATCTGTGCCATACGTGTAATAGCATGTATCATTTGCTCCCTTATTCATGTATGTTCCCCCCCTCCTCTCTCTCTTTTGCTAATGGTTTTCACTCTAGTTCCTCTAACAGAAAGATTCGCTTTTCCTCCTTTCTCTCCTTCCTCTCTTCTCTTCTATCAGCTGGTAAATGATCTTCCTCTCGTTCAGGAAGCTGGCAGCCTCCACTCTGCAGCCCTTTGATAGCAGCTAATTAAGGGGAAAGCAGGTGTGGATGGGTCTATTCAGACTGTAAATAAGTGCCAAAAATTAAAGTTATTGGTGTAGGAGTGCTAGCAGGTGGAAGGTCTGTTTTATACCTTTCATAGAGAAGGGGCGGGGGGAGAGGGGCGTTGGAAGGCCTTAAGGGCAGGAAAGAAAAAAAAAATGACTTTTTTATGACTAAAAGCTCTTCAAAAGAGAATGTGTCTCTTTCTGAATCATTGTCTTGTTTGGGATTAATCCTAAAGACATATAATTGTCTGCCCACAGGGTCTAATGTTTCCTGAGCAGGCCTCCAGGAACTGTCTGGCCTGGGCAGAAATAATTCATGGTCTCAAGCTGGTACTTAGCTGCGTAGCTCATGACTGACTGCAGACATAAGTGCCTGTGCCCTTCTGTGATTTTTCCTCTCTATTTCTCACGTCTGCTCAAATGCCCAGAGTTCCCTCTCCGTAAAACCCCTCCCTCAAATGCTGAGGGAAAAAAAAAATGATCTATTGTTGTACAACTTAATGCATTACTTAATGAAGCGATTTGGAAATAAAATTTGTGTGAGGAAATGAGTGCCCGGGAGCATACTTCCCCCTTTGTCATTTTCTTTTTTCTTTCTGATTCCCCCCCCGCCCTTTTTTTTCCTGTCCTTTGTTTTAATAATTTATTTGAGAATTTCTTAACTGGAGGACTTTTTTTTTTTTTTAGTAGAGCATTATGGCAGAAGACTCCAAAAGTATCAGATACTACATATTCAAAATACATTAGCGCAAGGCTGAAATGCTAGCCCTACAAGAGAATAATTACAGTGTGTCTTCATTGAAATTGTACACATGGCTTTGTGATCACGCTCATTAATTTAGATCCAAATGAAGCAAAATTATTCTGCATGGCTGCTGAGTTAATTTATGTGATATAAGTAAAGAAAAGTTAAATACAATGTGATGGAAAAATGAGATTGCAGCCAGGCAATTAGGTCCAGAAGAAGAGGTTCTCCCCTCTCCCCAAGGTTGCTGGCCCCTGTGGTCTAGAGAGGCGATCCCTGTGATAGCAAAACTTTGTTCATGCAAAGACTGTATCTTGGAGTGTCTCGATGGAAGTTCTGAAGCATTTTCTTCTTTACAGTTGTTTTTTCAGTGGTGGTGCTGGTGGGGAATAATTCACTGGTATGATAGATGATTTGCTTGGAAATATTCAAATATCCAGGTAAAAGAATAAGAGTCTTTTATATTCATGTGAACTTGAGCTCCTGGCAGGATGGAAAAAAAAACAAAAAGAAAAAAAACCCAGTGTGCTATAATAGATGCTGTTTTTTTACAGGTTTGAATATCTTACTGTGGATTGCGTATTATATGTTGTTTCAAGTGGACAAAGAAATAAGCTTTTTTTACTATCAAGGAGGAAAATAATCTGTCATTGTGATTTTCTAGTAGTGCAGCAATGGAAAATATGTCTTAGAAAAAACTACCCGTTGCTTTCTACCTTATTTCTGCTCTTTCTAAGTTACTTGAAAGTGGTAACTAGCTTCAATTTCATGACTGGGGTATCCTAGTTTGTCTTGCAAGATGGAGGAATGATTATATTTCTCTATAGAGAAAGGAGACTGATTTTGAATCTAAATGTCATTTGAAAGCATCCACAAAAAGCTCTGTCTTTTATTTACTCAAACTTTTATTTCTGTGGGAGAAAAGTAGATTGAATTCAATTAGAAAAATTTTCATTAGTCTAAATTCTTGAGATATAATGATAAATGTAACAGGGTCTCTGTTCTTCTGACTGCTTGAATCTAATAGATTGAAAGGAGGGGGGAGAAAAGCATGTGCAAATAGCTAGCAAACTCGGCCACAAGCCAGGAGGTGCTTCAATCTACAATGGAGGTTCAAAGAGAAGTACTTCAAATGGGACCACAATAGTCTTCCTGAGGAAAGTGGCCTTTAATTTGACCTTTGACCTTGGAGGAAGGTGCAGGCTCTGATATAACCTAGAGGTCTGGGGCAGAGAAGGGAAAGGTAAAGTGATGACGCAGTCAGGAACTGGGCAGTGAGCTGCAGTGTAGGGTCCTGTGGGACAGTCATGAGAGGTAATTCTAGAAAGGTAGGTGGGGATAACATTATGGGGATTGAAGTGGGACTGAGGCATTTTTATTTCACTTGGAGGCAATAAAAGGGCATTGAAATTTAGTGAGTGGTTCGATGCTGTCAGTGACAGATGGACAGGTGGATAGGGATAGGTGACAATAGGGACCCTTTGGAGGCTGGTAGGTCACTAGGAGTTGGTGGCAACCAGCCAGGCAGGTGGCATCCAGTCCTCAACCTAGAAAGATGTCAGTGGAATGATAAGAATGAGACTGTCCTAGGGGAATTTGTGGGCCCAACTGGTTGGATGTTGGGGTAAGGAAAGGAAAAGGAAGAGATAGATGTTGGTACCTCTAACAGAAATCCAAAATTGATAGTTTGTGGTGGAAAGATAAATTCACTTTTACACCCATGTGTTTTGAGATGCTTCTGGAATATTTACCAAAAGAGGTTATAGAAGTCAGTTGGAAATTCAGGTTAGAGCTACTGTGAGGACTCGAGCTTGGAGAGACACATTAGAAGGTCAAACATATAATCAGAGCTGAAGCCATGCCAGTAGGTGACATTGCTCAGGGAGAACAGTAAATGAGAGAGAAGTGAAATGAATGACGTTAGGATGGATTTCTTTGATCTGGGAAAGGAGAAGAAATGGAGGATAGAGAGGAGTAATTGGCAACAAGGGGACCATGCAGATGGTATGATCTAGTGAAGTGTAAGGAGGAGGGAGCTTTATGAAGGACCAGAGCGGAGAGTTGAACACAGCAGAGTGGCTGAACCGGGAAGGATTAAGACCATTGAATTTGTGTTTGGAAAGTTGGTGGCTACTTTGGTGCAATGATGGAGACAGAAAAAGAGACTTGAAGTGCTTAGACTCAGGTGGTGGTGGGTTCGGGATGCTACCCTTTCAAGGTGAACCAAGAATGTTGAGATCAATTTAGAAAAAGTCAACTTTTGAAAAGATCAAGTGTAGATCTTTGAGCTTTCCCAAGTAGATTTTCCCAGCAGCCCCTGCTTCTCTGAGCATGAACCTTATCTCTCTCACCTCCTCGTTGATTCTCCATCATTTGCTAGGATTCTCTAGAGCAGGGAGGTCATTCTTAATGGGAACGTCTCCTCTCCTCTCTTTTTTGTTTTTTTGTTTTTTTTCCAAATTGTACCTCTTTATTTATTTATTTTTTTAAATTTAATTTTATTATTTTTTCAGTGTTACAAAATTTATTGTTTATGCACCACACCCAGTGCTCCATACAATACGTGCCCTCCATAATATCCACTATCAGGCTTACCCCACACCCCACCCCCCCAAAACCCTCAGTTTGTTTCTCAGAGTCCACAGTTTCTCATGGTTTGCCTCCCCCCTCCAATTTCCCCCAATTCACTTCTCTTCTCCATCTCCTAATGTCTTCTGTGCTATTCCTTATGCTCCACAAGTAAGTGAAACCATATGATAATTGACTCTGCTTGACTTATTTCATTCAGCATAATCTCTTCCAGTCCCATCCATGTTGATACAAAAGTTGGAGTATTACGCCCCCATCCTTTCTGATGTAGGCATAATACTCCATTGTATATATGGACCTTTTCTTCTTTATCCAATCGTCTGTTGAAGGGCATCTTGGTTCTTTCCACAGTTTGGCAACTGTGGCCACTGCTACTATGACCATTGGGGTACAGGTGGCCCTTCTTTTCACTATGTCTGTATCTTTGGGGTTAATACCCTGTAGTGCAATTTCTCCTCTCCTCTCTTAAAGGAAGACTATGAATATCTCCCTTCTGTGAAAGGACTTCATTTTCATATCGATACCTTGCCTTCTTATCATGTTTCTGTGGAATAAAAAGTGCTTACTCTCAGTGGTAATGTTGGGAGGTCATGATTCTGGAATACAGCAACTCCTACATCTATTGGTGGCAGAGAGGTAGGAGTACATTTAATTGTGGTAGAGATCATGAGCCAGTTGGCTAAGGAGCAGATTTCAAACCTCCCTCCCCCACCTTTGGCGTCTTTCATGTGAGTGCCCGTCCATCCATTCCTCAAGCTCCTTTGAACCCCATCAGCTCCATCTCTCATTAGAACCAGTTGTGAAGACTGAAAGAGTAGTATTTTGGTCAAAGGAGAGGGAAGGAAAGAGGAAGAAAGATAATTTAATGGACTAGAAGAGTTGCACATCCCAAAATCTATTTCACAAACCTTTTGTTTTCATCACAGAGGAAGCCAATGTCCATTTCCTCCATTTGCCTTTCATTTTATTCTGCTAATACTGCTTTACTTACACTAGGAAGTACAGTATCGAGGATTTAAGGAAATGCATGGTTAAATCTTTTTTCCTGAGATTCCCATGGTAAGTGGCACTTCTTTCTGGCACTTTTTTTTTTTTTTAAAAACTTTAACCCTTTAGAGTATTTTATTCCATGTCTCTGTGCTCTGCCACATGATTTGTGTAAGCATTGTCTTGGCATAAGGACTTGGAAATAAGGTTCTCTTTTGCATATCAAGGAGTGCACAAAGTTCCAAACATTCTCCCAGACATTATGAGATCACTGAGGCAGGGGGGAAGTGCTGGCTCAGCAGAAATGTTATAGCTGTCATTGATTTATGGAGACATCAAAAAGAAATGAAGGGAGGCCAAGGACTGAAAACAGCAGTCATTTCAAGTATGATAAGTAATCCCAAGAACAAAGTTTTGCTCATTTATGGTTTCCACAATTTTAGAGAATTAATGCCTGGGGTTTTTCCTTGGCCCTTTCTGTTTGTGTACAATTATCTTGAGACTGATTTGCTAGCAAATAGTATGCTCAAAAATGAGAGTAATTCACGAGAATATATTTATTCAGTGACTCATTAAAACTACATTCACATTTTTACTAAGCTATACAGTTTTGATTTTCTATGTGAATGTTTGGCATAGCATTATAGGTTGTTATATTTGCTTCAGAACATTCATATCTAATTCTTATGAAGCATTGCACTCTCTATCCTTTAAATTGTCAGTCTACTTTTGTTACCTTAAAATTATATTAAGGTAGTTATAATCTTCCTCTACCTTTCTCCCATTCTTCTATTAGCTCTAGCTCCTAATGCTCTTTTCAGGAGAGTAGGAAACCTGATTTTACCTAATATTCAAGATTCTTGTCTTGGAAAGTGTGCTCTGCGACCACTCTCTCCCAAGATCGCTGTACCACCTTCTTTCTCTCTTGTCCTCTTACTCTCATCTATCACCCCTGGACTATATGGCCAGTGTTTTTCTCTTCATTGTGGGTTGACTTATTTCCTCCCAAAAGATACATTTATGTCCAAATCCCAAGTACCTGTGAATGTGACCTTATTTGAAAATAGGGTCATTGTGGACGTCTGTAAGTTGAGATGAGGTCATACTGGCTTATGATGGACCCTGGTCCAATGGCTGATGTCCCTAAAAGAAAAGGATATTGGACACACAAGAAGGATACTGCGAAAAGATGGAGGCAGAGATTGGAATGATGTATCTATAAGGCAAGGAACACCAAAGATAGCCTCCACCAATCTTTAGAAGCTGGGGCAGCAGCACATATTCTACCACAGAATGTCCAGGAGGAATCAATCTGGCCAGCACCTTGGTTTTGAATTTCTAGCCTCCAGAACTGTGAGAGAATAAATTTCTGTTGTTTTAGGTGACCCAGTTCATAGCAATTTATTATGGCAGCCCGAGAAAACTAACTGACCTTTGTTTTATAATATTTGAAAAATCGAGTTTTCACAAAAATAAAATTGAAACTAGGTAATGGTGCAGCCTATTAGGCTTGTGGGTTGCAAACAACAGAAACTGGTGTTTGGGTATTTTAACTGGCCAGTAAGGTAAAATTTATTCAGTAGTATAGAAGCAGTTAACTGAATCGATAAGAAAACAGGAGAATTGGGTTGGAGATTAGGGCAAAAGCCATGGGCGTGCGGTTGGACGTGTTTTGGGTTGTCATGGCTTCTGGACACATCCTACCACTATGGCTGACTCCTTTATCTTCATGGTAAATTCCCTCTGTGATTGTGCTGCCTGCCCCTGAGTTAATCTTTCAGGGATTCAACTAATAGTAGGGGTTTTCCAAGCTGAGCCTCAGGCTGAGAGCTTATGCTTTGACTGCAAAACAGCAGCAGAGATAGAACACATCTTCTGAGGCTCTGGGAGGGAGAAACAGTGCTTTCTCATGCCTCCTGTCTGAACTGTCTTAGCATTTGTGTCAAGGAAAAATTTTGCACCAGGTACTTATTAAAAATGGCAAAGCAGATTTTATTCATGCTACTGCAGTAGGAGGAGAGAGACTTCAGTGTAGGACTGAGCTCAACTCTGAATGCAGAAAAGACAGCTGGAGATTTGTAGCCAGCAGAGTGAGGGGGACAGTGATGGACAATTCTGAGAAGAACTTGCTCAGATATTACCGGTGGGCAGGTTCTCACTAGAAACACTTAAGGATTCTTGGCTAAAACTGGTTGAGACCTAGCTGAGAAAAGGGCTTAGAAGAGCCTGGCTAAAGTCAGGACTTCATCATTCTCTCACACCCAGGGCAAAGAATGTGAATAATAATGGTCCCGTTATCTTGATATTGATCCATTAAGAATGTGAAAGAGGTAAGCAACAGCTTTAAAAAGAAATCTGTCTTGACTTGAACATAAGTGTGAAATGCTACTAGTAGGAGTCTGGAGTAACACTGCTTTGCTGTTACTTACCTACACGATTCAGCTCTTGCTTAGACTCTCTGTAATGGCCTGCCTAGGGGAAGGTGTTTCCTTTAAATATTTACTTTTCCTTTTGTCCTCCTAACCTTCTTTAGCATCTAGAGAAGAGGGAATAAATTCATCCCCTGTGCTGTTTTTCTCCATTGGCGCCCTTCAGAAGTCCTCCCCTATCCCACCATTCCCCAGGAGGCTGTTCCAACTGGACCAGCTTCCCATTGGTGCTGGCCCCATGGGAGGCATTGGGAAGAGAATGAAAGGTAGAAAGAGAGAGCATTCCCACCCTCTCATTTGGGGGTGTGGTTCTGGCACCGAATACATTCTCCATGCCAAAGACTCCTGTCAAGGCTCCAACCCTCCCTGGTGTCCTGGAGCACCACGTCTTCCTTTTGCCCATTCAGTAGGTATGGAAATGACGACTTCCTGTTTCCCTTGTTCCAGTCCATAACACTGTAAGTGATCCATTTATTAAGATATCTTTTGATGAGCCATCAGATTTGTATCATTTTCCTAAAAACCTACTGGGACCTTGGGACAGCTCTTTCCACAGTTAGATGCTCTTTCTGTTCAACCACGTTCTTTCAACTTTTCAAGATTCTAATTAAAATCCACCTTTCTTTGATTCCTTCCTAGATTATATGCTTGCTATTTTCAAGAAATTGTGAATGGATATGCTTTTTTGGGGGGTATTTATTTATTTACATATTTTCACTCAGAATATGCCCAATTTGGGAATTAAATTGTAAATGCCTCAAGGTCAAGGCCCATATATACAGTCTACTTAGATGTTCTTTCTCTATAACCCGCTTGGTATGCTTCTGCAATATCTTGCATATGCTGCACGTGGAAAGAGAAAGTGACTGAGAAATAGGCAAGTCCAAATGCGTACAGTGCCAGATTTTCTAATATTGTAGTTGTGGAATACATCACATTTAATATCTATTGTATGGGCTTCTTTGAATTCCTAGAGAGAGAAGTATAGATATTTCTATTCTCGAAAATTATTTTGTAGTTTAAAAAAGAGGGGCGCCTGGTGGCTCAGTTGGTTAAGTGACTGCCTTCAACTCAGGTATGATCCTGGAGTCCTGGGATCGAGTCCTGTATCAGGTTCCCTGCTTAGTGGGGACTCAGCTTCTCCTTCTGTTCTCTCTCCTCTCATGCTCTCTCTCTCTCTCAAATAAGTAAAATCTTTGAGGAAAAAAAAAAGAAAGGAAAAAGTTTCCTTATTCTTCAACTACTATGATACTTCTGTTGTATTTTTTCTAGCTTTATTGAAATAAAATTGACATATAACACTAAGTTTAGGATGTACACTGGGATGATTTGATATATGAATATAGTGTGAAATATTTACCATATTAAGTTCAGTTAATACATTCTTTACCTCACATAATTACAATTTTGTTGTTGTTATGGTGAGAATGTTAAAGCTCTACTCTCATAACAATTGGCAAGTATACAATACAATTCTATTAACTATAACTATATATAATTATATATATTAAATAAATAGAAATATAATATGTAAATATATTAAAATATAAATATATATTAAATATAAATATAACTAAAAATACTGTACATTAGATCCCCAGAACTTACTCATCCTATAACCGAAAGTTTGTATCCTTGACCAATATTCTACAACACTCCCATTCCTAAACTCTGGCAATCACCCTTCAGCTCTGTGTCTGTGAAGTTAGTTGGTAGGTGGGCAGGCAGGCAGTCAGTCAGGCTCTACATCCAGTGGGGAGTCCAATGTGGGGCTTGAACTCATGACACGGAGATCAAGTTCTGAGCTGATGCTTAACTGACTGAGCCACCCAGGTGCCCCTGAGTTTAATATTTTTAGATTCCACATGTAACTGAGATCACGTAGTATATTGCTTTCTTGTAGTTCCAGATCACATAATGCCCTCAGAGTCTGTTCATGTTATTATAAATTTTTTTAATGATTGAATATTATCCATTGTATATATAACCACACTGTCCATTGTCTCCATCCATTCATCCACTGAAGGACACTTAGGTTGTTCTGTTTTAACTATTGTGAATAATGCTGCAATGAATACGGAAGTGCAGGAATCTCTTTTAGGTTTGGTCTTATCTTCTTTGATTGCTGGATCACATGGTAGTTCTATTTTTACTTTTTTGAGGAGCCTCCATACTGTTTTCCCTGGTGTCTAAATCAATTTACATTTCCACCAACAGTGCACAAAGATCAGTTGTCTCTTTGATAATAGCTGTTCTAACAGGTAGAAGGTGTCTCTCCTTATGGTTTTAATTTGTACTTCCCCAAGGATCAGTGATATCATACACCTTTTCATGTACTTCTTGGCCTTTTGTATGTGATCTTCAAAACAATGTCTATTCAGGTTCTCTGCTCATTTTAAAATCAGATTGTTTATTTTCTGCTATTGAGTTGTAAGAATTTCTTATATTTTGGATATTAATCCCTTATCAGATACATGGCTTCTAAATATTTGCTGCCATTTCCTAGATGGGTTTTTCATTTTGCTGTTTATTTTGTGAAAAGATTTTGTGTGTGATGTAGTGCTAGTTATTTTTGTTGGTATTGCTTGTGTTTTTGATGTCCTATACAAAAAAATTATTGTTGAAAATGTCAAAGAGTATTTATCTTATGTTTTCTTCTAGCGGTTTTATAGCTTCAGGTATTACTTTCAAGTCCTTAATCTATTTCAAGTTAATTTTTGTAAGTGGTATAAGATAAGGTTAGATTTAAATGATTTGCATGTGGCCATCCAGTTTTCTCAGCACCGTTTATTAAAGAGACTGTCCTTTTCCTATTGAGTATTCTTGGCTAGCTTGTCAAACATATATGGTCAACATATTAGTTGACCATATATGCAGGGGTTTATTTCTGGACACTCATATATGCAGGGGTTTATTTCTGGACAGTATCATATTGTTTTACTATTGCTTTGGAGTATAGTTGAAATCAGGATGTATAATGCCTGCAGTTTTGTTCTAAGATTGCTTGGCTATTTGAGGACTTTGGTGGTTCCATATGAATTTTAGCATTGTTTTCTCTATTTTGGTGAAATGTGTCATTGGAATTTTGATAGAGATTGCATTGAATTTATAGATAACTTTGGACAGTGTGGACATTTAAACAATATTAACTCTTATGATCCATAAATACTGATGTCTTTCCATGTGTTTTGTTATCTTCAGTTTCCTTTTCCAATATCTTATAGTTTTTGGTGTTTAGATCTTAAACTTCATTGGTTAAATTTATTGCTAAGTATTTTATTGTTTTTGATACTATTATAAATGGAATTCTTTCTTTTTTTTTTTTTTCAGATAGCGCACTTTTAGTGTATAGAATCCACTGATTTTTGTATGTTTATCTTATATCCTGAAACTTTACTGGATTTATTTATTAGGTCTAATAGTTATTTTGTGGAATCTTTAAGATTTTCTCTATATATGATGTCATCAGCAAACACGGATCATTTTAATTCTTCCTTTCTGATTTGAATGCCTTTTACACTTGCCTGATTTCTTTGGCTAGGACTTCTAGGACTGTACTGAATAGGAGTGGTAAAAGAGGTCATCTTTGTTTTATTCCTTTTCAGTGTTCCAAAATTCATTGTTTATGCACCACACCCAGGGCTCCATGCAATACGTGCCCTCCTTAATACCTGCCACCGGCTCCCCCAACCCCCCACCCACTCCTCTTACTTGTAGAGCATAAGGAATAACATGGAGGACATTGGGTGAAGGAGAGAAGTAGTGAATTGGGAGAAATCAGAGGGGGAGACAAACCATGAGAGACTGTGGACTCTAAGAAATCATCCTTGTTTTATTCCTGATGTTAGAGGGAAAGCTTTCACTTCTCTCCATTGACTATGATGTCAGCATTGGGTTGGGTATATACAGCCTTTACCTTCTTTGCCCAGTTGAGAGTATTTATGATGAAAGGATATTGAACTTCTATGAAATGCCTTTCTGCATCTTTTGAAGTGAGCATATGATTTTGGTCTCTGTTCTATTGATGTGGTATTATTACACTTCCTGATTCACATATTTTAAAACATCCTTGTATCCCATTGATAAATCCCATGGGATCATGATGTATGATCATGACATATGCTGTTGAATTTGGTTTGCTAACACTTTGTTGAGAATTCTGCGTGTATTTTCATCAGAGATGAATGTAGTTTTGTTTCCTTGTAACATCCTTATCTGGCTTTGGTATCAGGGTAATGCTGGCCTTGTAAAACCAGTTTGGGAGTGTTCTCTTCAATCTTTTTTTTTCAAAGAGTTTAAGAATAATTGGCATTAGTTCTTCTTTAAATATTTGGTAGAATTTACCTGTGAAGACTTCTGGTCTTGGGCTTTGTCTTTTGGAGCTTTTTGATTACTGATTTAATTTCCTTACTTATTATTGGTCTGTTCAGGTTTCCTATTTCTTCATAATTTAGACTTGCTAGGTTATGTTTCTAGGAATTTATTTCTTTGGAGTTGTCCAATTTGTTGGCATATGATCATAGTCTTTTATGATCCTTTGTGTTTCTGTAGTATCATTAGCAATGTTGTCTTTTTCATTTATAATTTTGAGTCTTCTCTCTTTTTCTTGGTATTGAGTTAAAGTTTTGTTAATTTTATTGATCTTTTTAAAAAACCAATCTTAGTTTTGTTGACCTTTTCTATTGTTTCTTTGTTCTCTATTTCATTTATTTCTACTCTGGTGTTTGTTATCTCCTTCCTTTTTTTTCAGTTTCAGTTTAGTTCATTTGTTTGTTTTTTAAAGATATTATTTATTTGTCAGGAAGGGTGGGAAATCACAAGCAGGGAGAGCAGCAGGCAGAGGGAGAAGCAAGCTCCCCACTGAGCAGAGAGCCCAATGCGGGGCTCAGTACCAGGACCCCGGGATCATGACCTGAGCTGAAGGCAGCCACCGAACTGACTGAGCCCCCTGGGCCCCCGTTTTAGCGTAGTTCTTATTTTTATGCTTCCTTGAGGTGTGGAGTAAGGCTGTTTACTTGTGATCTTTCTTTTATCTTAATGTAGGCATTAGTTAATATAATGTCCTTCTAAGCACTGCTTTTGCTACATCTCATAAGTTTTGGTACATTACATTTCTACTTTTAAAAAAAATATATTATTTTTAAAATTTCTTTTCAGTGTTCCAGAATTCATTATTTCTGCACCACATCCAGTGCTCCATGTAATACATGCCCTCCATTATTAATACCCGCCACCAGGCTCACCCAACCTCCCACCCCTCTCCCCTTCAAAACCCTCAGCTAGTTCCTCAGAGTCCACAGTCTCTCATGGTTCATCTCTCCCTCCGATTCCCCCCAACTCCCTTCTCCTCTCCATCTCTCCACATCTTCTATGTTATTCCTTATGCTCCACAAATAAGTGAAACCATATGATAATTGACTCTCTCTGCTTGACTTGTTTCACTCAGCATAATCTCTTCCAGTCCTATCCATGTTGATGCAAAAGTTGGATATTCATCCTTTCTGATGGAGGCATAATACTCCATTGTATGTATGGACCATATCCTTTTTATCCATTTGCCCGTTGAAGGGCCTCTTCGTTCTTCCCACAATTTGGCCACTGTGGCCATTGCTGCTATGAACATTGGGGTACAGATGGCCCTTCTTTTCACTATATTTGTATCTTTGGAGTAAATACCCAGTAGAACAATTGCAGGGTCATAGGGAAGCTCTATTTTTAATTTATAAGGTTTTCTTTTATGGGAAATTCTTTTTCTCTTGCTGCTTTTAAAATTCTATGTTTATTTTATTTTATTTTAAAAGTTTTATTTATTTATTTGTCAGAGAGAGAGAGAGAGAGAACAAACAGGGAGAGTGGCAGGCAGAGGGAGAAGCAGGCTCCCCACTGAGCATGGAGTCCGATGTGGAACTTGATCTCAGGACTCTGGGATCATGACCTTAGCCAAAGGCAGATGCTTAACTGACTGAGCCACCCAGGATTCTGTCTTTGATATTAGACAGTTTAATTATAACATGTCTTGGAGAAGATTGTTTTAGATGGAGATTTTGGGGTGATCTATTAGTTTCATGAACTTGGATGTCCAAATATCTCCCCAGGTTTGGGAAGTTCTAGCCAGTGTTCCTTTAAATAAACTTTAAATAAACCTTCTACCTTCTACCTCTTTTCCCCTCTTTTCTTTCTGAGACTTCAGTGATGTATAATGGTATCTCACAAGTCACATTGACTTTCTTTATTTTTTTTTTCATTCCTCTGACTGGACAATTTCCAAAGACATGTCTTAAAGCTCACTAATATTTTTTTCTTTTGCTTAATCTGTTCTGTTGTTGAAGCTCTCTACTGCATTCTCCAGTTTAGTCCTTGTTTTCTTCAATGCCAATATTTATGTTTGGTTCTTTTTTATGCTTCCTAACTATTTGCCAAACTTCTCATTTTTATCTTGTGTTTTTCCCCCAATATTGTTAAATTGTTTCTGTGTCTTTTTGTTCTCTGGGTGTCTTTAGAATAATTATTTTGAATTCTTTGTCAGGAAATTCCATATCTCCTTTTTGTCGGGGCCGGTTACTGGAGATTTCTTGTATTCCTTTGGTGGAATTCTATTTCCGTGATTCCTTATGATCTCTATAGTTTTGCATCGGAGTCTGTGCATTTGAAGAAGCAGTCACCTCTTTCAGACTTCATTGATTAACTTCAGTAAGAGAAGGAGCACACGAGAGTGTGCTGTGACCTGGGGTCTAATGAGGCTGGGCACCAAATATAAGCGCTTGTGGTAGCAATATGTCCAGGTGTAGTGGCTCATTGACTCAGGTTGTTGGGGTCCACAGCACTGACAACTGCATGGTCCTTGGTGAATGCTGCATGGGATTCCATAGAGTCTGCAAGGGCCCTTTGGATACTCAACATTGCCTCCAGGTCCAGTCGCTAAAAACCAGAATAAGTAGTAGTAGTGGCTGGAGCTGGTGGTGTACATGTGCTTGGCTGTGATAGCTAGCAGCAGGCTTCTGTGTAGCAGTGGGGGCCAACTGCCAACACATATGTAGTGGTGGGGGCTAAGGCAGGCAGGAAGGACCAGGGCCAGTTGTAGGTACACTGACAGCTGCATGGGCCCTGGTTGTTTTGCTGTGGCTGCTGTATCTTATCTCAGGGGCACAGAAGTGGAGGCCAGTGATGGGGGTTGGGCCAGAGGCATAGAGGTGCACAGACAGGGTTGGTGGCTGCAGATGAATGCAGTGGTGCAGGCCAGTTGCAGAAGACAAAGCATGAACCGGGTCCACAAGTGGCCTCGGGGGCCCTGGATGTAAGTGTGCTCTCCTATGGCTGCACAATCTCCCCCTGGGCTTGTTTGTGGCAGTGGAGACAGGTGATAGGTGTCAGGTGATAGGCTCAAAGATGGCAAATGCACAGCTGGAGGGGCTAATCTGGAATGTGCGCATGGCAGTAGGGGTCAGACACATCTAGGCTGGTGTCTTGTACTTGAGCAACTGCAGAGGCCCAGGCTGGCTGCTGTTGAAGTGGGGCACATGGGACGGCGGGGAAGGGAATAGGGAGAGACTCAGGGAACTAGCTTCAGTGAATGCATATACCTGTAGGGTGAAATCTAGTGAACTCGGCAGTAGGTCTGCCTTGCTGTGCTGGTTCTTTTTTCATGGCTAAAGCTGCTAGGTTTTCTGCAGAACAAGTCTCTGGGAGTTGAGATTGCCCCAACTATGTGGCTGCTACTGGTAGCCCTTGCTTATCTTCTTTGTTCCTAGATCAGCCTTGAGAATCTCTGGGTTGGGTGAAATGGAAGCAGATCTTCTTGAGTTGTCCCCCAAAAATGTGAGAACTCGTGGCTCATCCCCCTCTTCCTTTCCTTGCGAGAGGAATGGTTTCTAGCTGGGGAGTTACTCTTGAAACTGAGCAAGGCCAACTTGGGGAATAGAATGATGCAGGGAAAATGAAACTGCCTTCCTTCCCTTTTTGTGCTGTTATTCTCAAGGTTTTTGTTTGTTTGTTTGTTTGTTTCAACACGTTGCTGAAATTTAAGTGGACTGCACAGCTCTCCCAGAGATGTTTTTGTTTGTGGATAGCTGTCGAATATTGACTTTTGTGGTGGGATCGAGGCTGGGGTTTCCTACTCTGCCATCTTGGTGACATCACCCTTTATAACCCTTTTAACTAGCAGTTGTGAGTCAGAATCATGAAAGCCCGCGATTCAAGGAAAGGGAGCTAAGGGATCATCTAACTAGAGTTTCATGGCAGGCAAGGGATTTTCCAGTAGTCACACTGTTAATAGTACAGTAGAGAGGAGACAATCTGGCATGGTAGAATGTACATAGGCCTTGGAGTCAACCCAAGTCACTGAGACTTGGGTTGGAATTCATCTCTATAGCTCATTACTCAGAAAAGTTTCTTTCATTCTCTAGCCTTCATTTTCCTCACGTGTAAAGGAGGGAAAAACACCTACTTTTTAGGAATGTTATGTGGGAAAAGGAATGGTCTTTGTTAGCTCAGCTGCTGTCACATAATACTATAGATTGAGAGGCTTCAATAACAAACATTCCTCACAATTCTGGAGGCTGGGAAGTCCAAGATCAGGGGGCTCCATGTAAGCATATTCTGGTAAGGGTTCTCTTCCTGACTTGCAGATGATTACCTTCTTGCTGTGTCTTCACAAGAGCACACCCACAGATACCGAGAAAGAGAGCTCTCTGGTCTCTTCTTATGAGGGTGCTAATCCCATCATGAGGGCTCTACCCTCATGAACTCATCTAAACCTAATTACTTCCCAAAGACACTGATACTTAATACCATCCCACTGGAGGTTAGGCTTTTAACATATGATTTTGGGGGCACACATTTTCAATCTATAACAGGAATGATAATGTGCCTGGAAGAATTGGCTGATGAAATAGTTGAGAAAAATATGTTCTTTCTTCTCATATCCTCTTTCTGCCTATGCATTGGCCAGTGAAATTTCCCAACTGTCTGTGTTGAGGCAGTGCCTTAGATCAGGTTCTCTGTGAAGTGGTTGCCAGTGTCTGATAATTGACTATATGTTTGTGATACCTGATCCATGTGCCAAATGTCCCCTTTCACTCCGGGAAGTAGGGAGTTCAAAAATGACAGTGATAATATGGCAAAGGTTTTATGAATGTTTAGACAGGCAGTTTTCATGTAGCCTGTTGTAAATATTTTTACCTGATGAGTCACCATGGAGGCCTTAACCAGAAATGGGAAGTTCATTGGGAGTAATGGAGAGAGCACTGCTTTACATCAGTGCTTAAACCTGACAAATCTGAATCCACATTTAGGCTTTATCATATGTGGTTTGTAGTGCTTGCAAAATTACTTTGCCTTCATGCAGTTCATTTTCTCCATCTCTCAGATGGTACTGAAAGTTTACTTTTAAAACGAAATGAGATGCACGCACATCTCTGTAAGGAACTGAAGAGGGTAACAGCTGACTATGACATAAAGGCAGTGTTCCTGGCATTCGACACCTGGAGATAAAACTCTAAGCTACTAACAGTGTAACTGTGGACAAGTCACTCATCCCCTATAGGATGCTAAGAAAGTGCCTTGATTCATTTGAATTCAATGTGTGTTCACAGAATATCTGGCTTGTTTAAGGCAACATAGCTGGAGTCAGAGCTCTACCTTATGTCAAGGCTTTATCCTACCAGGTGGTCTTTTGAGTTAATTAGCTATCTTCAATACTGTGCAAATGGTTTTACTGAATTCTTAAAAAAAAAAAAAAAGGAAAAGAAAACCCCAAATATCCTGCTTAGATTGGAACTGGGCAAGAGTAGTTTATTTAAACATATCCAGATATTTCCCAACTTATGTCTTTGTATTTCTAAGAAAAGGAAAAACAGAACTCTAACTCTGTTCTCTAGTTAGACCTCCTAAGTTCCCACAAAAGTCTGAGAAATCTTCCCAGTCTCATGGCCCAAGAAACTCTGCTCATAATCATGGTCTTGGATAGTTGGAATGGGTTAGCTTAGTCTCTACTTCTTACTACCACGGGTCATGCTGTAGCAAAAGAAAGATGGCAGGCAGACTCTAGAGTGACCCCCGAGTGATCCTTGCCTGCTTGTGTTCATATCCTTGTGTAATTGACTCTCCTTGAAGGTGGATGCAAGCCTATGACTTGCTTATAACCAACAGAATATGGCAAAAGTAACAGATGTCACTCCTGGTCTTGCTAGCAGTTTTGCTCTAGACACTGTTTCTCTCAAGCTGGATTTGAAGAAGGAATCAGCCATTTTGGAGGTCCATGTGACAAGAAGCTGGTGGAAGCTACTAGGAACTTCTAGGAGGGCAGCTTCCAGTAGACAACCTGTATGAGGCCAGGACATTAGGTCCTATCGCAAGAAAATGAATTCCATCAACATGTGTGTAGTCTGCCACACTAACGTTTGGGGTTGGGAGGAAAAGATGTTACTAAATGTTCACTGATGAGTATTACACTGATTGCATAGGACAGCTTCCCTTCAGCAAGATATTGTACATTCAGCCATTTTGAGCTTGATTTAATGTTTGTCCCCAGATATCATTATTGATGCTTTTAGTTTGGTAACTGACAGATTGGCAAAAAATAGAGATGATTTGGCAAAATTCTGGGCTCTGGAGGCCTCATGAATAAGGCGTTGCCCTTGTACAGACTCAAAGAGCTTCCACAGGCAGGAACTTGCCTTTCTTTTCTATAAATCTCTTATTCTCTCAGGCTAAGCCCTAGGGGTAGGAAGCTGGGGCCCAAGCACTCAAGTTTAATGAGCCAGTCATGCAACAACAAGGAGAATTAGCTCCTCAGAGGCTGAGATGATTTCTACTTCATAGCACAAAGCCACTTAATAAAACCACAGAAAACTTGGCTTGCTTTTTCTTCAAGAGAATGTAAAGAATTTGTCAGAAAAGGGAGTGTGAGCTCACACTCATGGAGTTTCCTTTTTTCAAATACTGTTCAACAATCTCACCATTTGTCTGTAGTCGTGGTATATCTGGTCAAGAAGCAATACTGGTGCATTATTCAAATATCATTAATCTGAAAATACAGGATATTTTTCTTGAGATGGCAATAGGAAATCTCTTTTTACTGCCCCCTTCCCCCCTCTCCCCCGCCATAGGTAGCCTTTGAGAAATAGGTATAACCAGTGATTCTCAGCCTGGTACATTGGGATTTTCTGGGGGCTGGAAAAACTCCCAGTGTCCATGTCTCACTATGGAATCACATTAGAATCTCCAAAGCTGGGTTGGAGTTTTCAGTATTTTTTTAATCACCCTCCCATGATTTCTAAGGTGAAGCCAGTGTTGAGTACAAGGACTTTAATTTCTATTTTATGCTAACATTTTTCCTGTAGTCACATATTTGATAACTTGAACTGAAATGCAATTCAGGCAGAAATTAGGAAATAAGCAAAAACACATGAACCAACCAACAAAACCAAAGGTCAAAGCAACAAATTTTTTTTTTCTTCCCAAAGGTGTATTTACTCTTTCATCAGATGTCTTCTCTGCACGTATTTTAATTTTCACACCCTACTAAGAGCTAATATTCAGAAACAATGACCTGGGCCCTGACCATATGAGATATTTTGTCTGTTGTCTGATATAAATAAATCCAGGTTTATTTTCTGGGAGCATGTAAGAATTTCCCTGCAGGACAATAAAAGAGATCAGGGAAGATCACAGTTTTACTCAAACACCTACCTAAGTATGAAGGATGGCCAAGTGTATAGTGGACGGATCTGCTCCTTTAGTGTCATCAGAATTTGGGAATATTCAAATTGTTTAGCAAACTCAACAAGGCTGAGGACCACTGGACTACACTCTGTTAACTTCTGTCTCCTCTGTGTCCACTTAGGGGCCATGTTAAATATTTTTAACTTGCCTACATGTGTATTAAAGCACAGTTTTCTTATTCATATGATTGGTTTTGGTTATATGATGTTGCCAAGTTCTTAGCCCTAATTGATTATAGCTCCAGTCCCTTTATTAATGATATCAAAGGAAAATCCAGATTCTTAGGTTGTGCTTTAACCCATAAGGTACGTTGCCTGAAATAAGAGTGAATTTAATTAGGCTAACATATTTACTTTTATACTCCAAAGATATTATCATTAAATTATATTTGTTTCAGTGGGATTCTGTGTGTGCTAGTACTCTGATATTGGGGTTAAGTGTGACTTAGCTCACAAGGCTATAATGGTGTTTTCTCCATGGATTCACACCAAGAGTTAACATCTGAAATAAAAGAGAAGAGCACAAAGGACTTCTTCACTGTGGTCTCAAAAATGAACACACACCAATGTTAAGAAAGACAGGGTGAGAGACACGAGATACCCAGAAAGATAGAAGGAGAAGGAAATCGATGAGCAGACTCAGAGAATGCACAGCAAGACAAAACAATGCAGACTGAAGAGCAGAGGAGCCATCAATAGGTCAGGGGTGCAGAGATGCTGAGTTAAGGCGATATGACAGACCACAGGGATGGAGAAATTCTGCTCCTTGATTACATGGATCTATAAGAGGGAGGCTACTCAGATATGTCCTCCTGTGTAGTGGCAAAATACATCTGTCCAAAATGGGGCTCCCTTCCATTCCCAAACTGTTCATCTTTCAGACACAAGTTTTGCAATCAAGTTTAGCTTCTGCCAAATCCTCGCTGTCCAGTCGCTGCTCAGTCGTTGGGTGTGCATTAAGAGTTCATTAAGTACTGAGATTAATTGAAAACTGTTGTTGTTGACATTGAGGGCAGTTGGATATATTTGTGCCAGTTTCTGGAGGTCTCTTAGTACAGGGGTCCCCAAATGCTGACTGCAATACTGGCTGTGTCAGAATTATTTTAAAGGAATATATAACACATAGCTTTGTAGTTCCCTTTCCTGGAGATTCTGATGCAGTGTGTCTGAGTGCCCAGACATCTGTATGTTTTTTAAGTGCCTTAAGGGGATAGAATACGAGGGCTGGCAAAGTTTTCTCTGAAGGACAAGGTAGTATTTTAGATTTTGTAGGCCATGTGGTTTCCATAAAAGTCACTCAACTTTGCCACTGTACTAAAACCAACTATAGACAACATGTAGACAAGTAAGCATTGCTGTATTCCAACAAAACTTAATTACAAAAACAGGAATCATGTTCCTCAAAAAATGAAACCTAGTATTACCATATGATCTAGAAGTTCCCTCCTAGATAAGTTCCCTCCCCAAAGAATCCCACACAGGGACTGGAACAGATACTTATGCATACACCCATGTTCATAATAGTATTATTCACAACAGCCAATTTGTGGAAGCAACACAAGCATCCATCAACAAATAGAAAAGCAAAATGTGATATATATAAATGGAACATTATTCATCTTCAAAAAGAAATGGAATTCTGACACATGATACAATTTGAATGAACTTTGAGGACAAGATGGAAGTAGAACGAGCCAGACACAAAAGGACACACATTGTCAGAGTCCAGTTTTAGGTGCTATCTAGAATAGTCAAACTCAGAGACAGACAGTAGAACCAATGTTACCAGGGGCTGCAGGGAGGGGCAATGGGGGGGTTACTGTTTAACAGGTACAGAGCTTCAGTTTGGGAAGTTGAAAAGTTTCTGGAGATGGATGGTGGTGGTGGTGGTCGCACAGCACTGGGAATGTGCGTAATGTCCTGGAACTGGATACTGAGTAAGGTTAAGAGCTGATTTCTTATGTGTGTTTTAGAGTAATAAAAAATAAATTTTGACACAGTTAAGGAATAGAAAAGCAAAAAACAAAACAATAAAGCACAGATGGCAGGAGGCACGAACTTGACTCATGGTCATCGTTGAGCAGCCCCTGGTCTAGTGCACCGCCAGGGGGTGGAATCCGCAGGCATAGTTCATTCCCTTCCCATGTTAGCCTGGCAGCTAAGCCCACCTTCACTTTGCTTTGATTTGAGATCATTTTCAGGAACGGGAATCTCTGGCGTTCAACAACACACAAACTTTGCCAACTTCTATGGAAAACCAGGGTCTCCCAGTGTCCTACTCAAATTACGTGTTGTATAATTATCAACTACTATAGTCCTCTGAAAGCCATCTGCCACCAACATCTAGATGGGGTTTCCCATGAGGAAATACTCCAAATGATTGCTTGCCTTTATGTGTTTTTTATTTCTTTTCTGGTCTATGTCTCTCTCTTCCTTGTGTCTGTTAAATTGCTTCTCATAGCATATGCGAGAAGAAATGAGGACAGAGAGCCCAGAAGTGTTCTTTCCCAACTATTTCTTGTTGGGCAGTGGAGTGGACGTGCTCTGCCGTTCATGGAGATGTGAAAAGTTCGGTGATAAGTAAATCAACAACATTTGGAAGGAGAATACCTGTCCTTTCCTAGTTTAAAGGTCAACCTTTACCAAAGCATCTGTTCAGTTACAAATTTGACTAGTGGATTTGTCCAAATGAATGAGTCTTTATAAAGAAATCACTCGTGACCTATCTATCTATCTATCTATCTATCTGGAATATTTAACATGAGAACAATCATGGCTGTTTTATCTATATAAGTTTCTTGAGTCACACAAAATTTTGTATGTTAAAGACTGAAATAAGAGTGAAAGTTTTCAGAACGTGTTCTCTTATTTGTCACTGTCCTTTGCCCCCTTAATTTTCTGACCAAACATCACAGAGAAGTCACAAAACAGCATGTTTTAATTAGCTTCAAAAATAATGCCTATTTTGTGTAGGGCATAAATTAATACTGACTCAATCGGTCAGTTCTTGATTTTTATTTCTTTGCTCTGAGAGAATGTAGTTCCTTTTCCTATTGTCATTGCTGTTTACACACCTTGGATTCCCTTTGAAAAATGTAAAAGAACAATTAGTGACTAAAGTAAGAAATGGATGGAAGAGGGACCATGTGTGTTCGCACACATGTGTGCACTGAATATGCAATTGCAAAGCCATGTAGCTTGAGAGCAGTCGAAATTGATGTATCTTCCCATGTATTGCACAAAATTACTTTATGTGCCTAGGCTTACCAGTTTTTTAAGTTTTACTTCAGTTTTACTGGGAGATTCTGGGATGCATGCTGTTATACAACTCACAGTCTTCCCATATCTGGTTATTGTGTTAGAACTCATCCTGCCAACGGGCATGTCTGCAGCGGTATTGAGGCCATCAGAGGGTCTCCATTTACACAGATGCACCTGCTTAGGTAAAGGGGCTGAAGTGCCTCATTCATTCACACATGTACACGATAGTAAGAATCAGCACTTCCCTTGTTTGTGTGGATAGTGTGCTAGAGATGTCGGGGACAAGGACATGATAAAGGCATGATTGTAGGAGGAAGGGATTGACTTGGATTAGCAGTGGCGGTAGAAAAAGGAGGGCCTGGAATAAGGGCTGGGTGGAGAATATAGCAGAGGTTAGAAAAATCACGATGGGGTTGCCTGGGTGGCTCAGTGGGTTAAGCCTCTGCCTTCGGCTCAGGTCATGATCTCAGGGTCCTGGGATCGAGCCCCGCATCGGGTTCTGTGCTCTGTGGGGAGCCTGCTTCCCCCTCTCTCTCACTGTCTGCCTCTCTGCCTACTTGTGATCTCTGTCAAAAAAATAAATAAAATCTTAAAAAAAAAAAGATGGGAAAATTTCAGTTGTAAGCAGCTCCTCCCATGCCCCATTTGTGCTAACTGCTTAACACTATGAGGATTCTCTTATTATGCCCACTTGACAGGGAGGTTGTAGAGCCATGATTACAGAGCTACCAAATGTTAGCACTGGAATTCAAACCCAGTTTAACATCAGGATCTAAGTTCTTAACCATATGTGCTTAGCAACATGCTACCACTGACTTCAGCATACTTAGAATGTGCAGAAGGATACCACCACTGGTGTCCTGGGAGTTAATGCCTTAGGAAAGTGACGATACATAGGGGGTCTATCCTGGAAATAGAGTGTGGATTGATTCGGAGTCCTCACTCAAGGGAGCTCTTACAGACCAATGTGTCTCTGAGATTACGTACCCTCTCTGTGCCTCCTTTTCCTCAAGTGTGAATGGATGATAATTATATAGTTTATAATACTGTCATGAGGATTAAAAGATAATGCATGAAATGTGCTTTGCTCAGTAATTGGTAGAGAATAGAATCTCAATAAAAACTACTCTATTTTGATAATGCTTAAGAGGAAGTGTGCCTGGCTAACTCCACATTCCAAAACTACTGTATTGGATTCTGGATTAGAAAACTATTGGCAATTTTTGTCCATATTTTTCTACAGAATACTTATTGGTTTGTTTAAGGGCCATGGAAATTGTGAACTGAAATCAAAATGGATAAATGTGAAAGAAAAGTATCTATTGAGTAATCAAGTTATTAATTTTCTTCATTTTGTGACAATGATAGAATATAAACAGCATAATTTAAATTGCATTTCAAACTATAATAATTTTCAGTGTTTTAGGGAACAAATTTGCTACCCAAAGATGTTTGAGCACTTTGAATTATTTCAATAACTCCCAGGGCTGAGTTCAAATTATGAACCTCCCATTTTCTACCTCTTGGCTGTGGACTCCTGGCAAGTCCTTAGGCTCCCCATGCCCCTTCTGCTTTGTCAAACAAAACACATATTAGGCTCAAATGAATGAAGAACATAAAGCATGTAGCACAGTTCATCTTCAGTAACAACCTCCTCTTCCCCATCAGCTCAAAAATAATACAAAACCCATGAACAAAAACTTTATTCTTTCCACAAAGCAAAAGAATGTCCTAGAAGCTTCAGTATCTGGGTCTCTTACTGATCATATTGGTCTTGAAAACAAAACCCTCAAAATACAGCCCAAATCCTTTTTAAGAGACTAATGTTTCCAACACATGGATTAGGAATTTTCCTTGCAGGTTTTGTGAAAAAAAATTTTTTTTTTTTTTTAAAGAAACATATTTCACAGGTGAGTGATGTGTCTTGTGGTTGCTCTGCTGTGCTGGGTGATGTGGAAAGGCAATGGTCTCTAGCCCAAAGCAAGCTTCTAGGGCCATCTTGGTGAGTCAGAGAGCCAATAGGCCACCAGGAAAGCTGGGGCTGGAGGGGCTACCTTTAGCTTCTTCCAGCCCTGGAAAACTGGTCGACCCAGCCCAAGCATATTGTTGGTGTTTATTAAAAAGGTTGATTTGGGGAATGTTGTGTTTGCCATGCAGTGTCATGCCTCAAAGCCTTGGTTTCCAGCCTTTATTTATAAGCCTAATTGTTGCTATGGAAATTCAATATTTAAAGAGGTAATTATTGCTGATCTTGTTGCATGTGTCCATTTCTGATGTCCAGCTGTGAGCTCTTTAGCTCCAGTCTAGCAGATTAATTACTGCTATTGATTACTTTGAGCTTCTCTCTTCACACCTGCAGTCTGTGTAATTAGCTGGTGGCCTCCTCTGAAAATTAGGAGCAGTTTCATTCTGGCACTTTGCCATTTCCCAGCCATGTGCACTGCACTGATGAACAAAAGCAAATCTATTTTAAATAGAGATATCTGGGTAATGAACTCTTTGTGTTTTTGAACTATCCGTGGATAATTCAAATTACCCTCTGTTAGCAAATATTGTACCTCATTTGATGACTATCTACAAAGAAAAAATTCCAAAACACTGGTTTTTATTCCCATTTCCACCTTGCAGAAATTTGCTCCTGTGTGTACATGTGTTTTTTTTGTTGTTGTTGTTTTTTTTAAAATCAAAACAACGTTCTAATTCTGCTGCCGAGGGTATTGGGGCACTGGAGTAGGTTCCCTAATGGAACCCAGTGGAAGCAGTTGAGTTTGCATGGAGTCTTCCGGGCACGCATGTACCAATGTTCATCCTTTTGTTAGATTCACACTCCTAGTCTGAGAGGCACATCACCATTCGTGGGAGCATATGACATACGTGAGGAATAAAAAAAAGGTTCCCATTTAAAAAATGATTTAGGAAGAGCTACAAGAGAGGAATTATGGGAATCTTCACCATTTTCTTCTCTACTTTATTTCTGCTACTAAGATTTTTTTTTTCCTGTCTCCGCTTATTGGGAATCCAATCTGGCACTGCCAACCATCAAAGTCTAGAGCTCTGCCTCTAGTGTCCTGTTATGACACTTTCTCATCTGTTGTGTGTTACTGCCTGAACACTCAGGAAAAACCAGTTGGTAGTGGCACTGGGAGTGGACTTCCCAAGTAATGACATGCGATGATTACTAACGGGGCCAGCTGTTCCCTTCCCTGCCGACAGGGTCCCACTAATGCTCCCTTTTGCTATTTAACTTGTGTTGAGTTATTATACTAAGGGTTATTGCTTATTGTAGGAAAAAATGAAGTGCTTTCCTTCTGCCCGTGGCATACATCTGCCAGCTTTCATTTCAAGCTTAGAGTGGATAAGTATGTCCCAAAGCCCACCCCACACATGGAAGGAAAAAAGTTCAGAAAGTTCTCACTTGTCAGAACAATGGAAGCACCATTCCATTGATGTCAAGCACAGATGTGTTCGGTTGGATCCCAGCGATGTGGGAATGCTTCATCAGCTCTCAGATCGCCTCTGTGGAAGCAAAGCCACGCCACCTCCTGCCATCCAGGGAATCAGGTGGGAGACGGGCACAGAGTGAGAACGAGTGAAAAGAGTAGGGCATTCACTCATCAACTCAACGAAGCTTTGGGGCATCTAATGGGGAGGCTGAATGCCGGCCCTCCGACCAGAAGGTCCCCAGCTGGAATCTCATCATTTCCACTGTTTCCAGATTAAAATTTAAATTGTGCACTGCCATTTGGAGGCCTTCTGGGCAGGGTCTTGCAGTGTCACCGGTTATTAGGAATGCCTCCCATTATCACAACCCTAAAAGCTATTTGAACAGCAGCCTAATGCGACTGTGATTTCCAAGGATCATTTACTGTTACTGCAGCTCTGCTCAGATGTGAGTGGGAGCAGCTAACCGAAGTTTCTTTCTCATAGTACCAGAGAGGAGCGTCGGAGGCACCAGAGACATATTTTGATGGCCATAAAGATAAATTCTCCCCAAGTAAACAATCTTTTGTTTCCCCCACTTGGGCAAGGTCATCTCTAATTCTGGCAAACGGCAACACTTTCTCCATTATAGGAGAATAAACTTTAGAAACTCTCACTGATGATAATTTCCACTCAACTGGAAATGCAAAAACACGGTTGTAAGAGGGTACAGCAACCGTGAGACACAAAGTGTAGTTGTGTATAACTTTTCGTACCGAGGGGTTACATTGCACTGTTCAAGTGAAAGGAATTTATGCATATGCGCACAGATATACACAAATACTTTACCTTTTGGCATTGCAAAGTTCAACATGCTTTACCTTATAAATATCCGTGGCTGTGCACAGCGTGTGTGTCGTGAAGTGACACATGCCACAGATCTTTCTGGTGGATGAAGGTGCTTTAACTACTGGTTTTTCAGCACTGCCTGAGAAATGAAAATCTGTCTTGTTCAGTTTTTAAACCTGATTTATAAAACCGTTAAATTTTTTAAACCACAGTAAAGGCTAGATTTGCTGTTGTTGTTGTTAAATGCTCCTGGTAACATTGAAGACAGCATCTACTCTAGTCGCTCTTAGGGTATACTGATAAGCTAAATGAAACAAGAGATGAGAATTTGTCTAGTGAATAACAAAAATAACATAGCTGACACGTGTCAAGTGCTGATTAGGTGCTAAGTATCATGCTAAGGGCTTCGAATACGGCCTCTGTTTTAATCCTCACAGCAAATCTATGTCATGGATCTAGGTTTTACAGATGAGGGTGTTAAAGCTGAGAAGTCGCATAGCTTGATGGTGGTCAAGTCTAGTAAATGACTTTGTCTTCCAAACCAGACTTTTAACTATTTCTGGTTATTTTATCCTAGCTATGCAGTCTTGATGATATTTTGCTTCATTTATATGGATTCTTTAATGTTTGGATTAACTAAGTGAAATATCTACCCATAAGCCTTATGTTTTGGGGCCCACCTAATAGTAGTCCAACATTTTGTTTTTCTTAATTTGTTGTCACAATTACAAAAAGTTGTACTAAGAGTTCCAAGATCTCGTTATCTTGTCCATAAAGAAAGAAACTCACCTTAATGAAATGTAGGACTAGAACAGAACTGGGCGTCAGGACGCTCCGTGACTGTTGAAAGTTCCCATGTGGGGAAAACTTTTTACTGGAAGAATCACAGATTATTATTGATCCTGTTACTGGAAATGCTTTCTTTCCACTTTTCTGTTACTGGGAAAAGCTTCTGTTACTGGGAAATGCTTTCTTTCCACTTTTCTGTTACTGGGAAAAGCTGGAAATGTTACTGGGAAAAACTTTCTCCCCCAAAACTTTGCTGTTTCCTTCTTGCTGTGTACGATTATTCTTTTTTCATTTAGAAGCCCAAAAAACTTATTTTCCAAGGAAACAGTGAGAATAATGTCTCTCTATATTTATGTGTAACACACATGTGTAGAATATATTTTGCTTTTCCATAAATATATTTTGTTATATGTGTGTGCGCGCTTGTTTCTGTTACACACACACACACACACACACACACACACACTGCTGTTCCATGCTGTGTTTCTAAAATGTTTTCTGGCAAGAGAGTGAAGGGTAGAGCCTTCTCAGTGTCAGTGTGTGTAAATATCTTCGGTTTCTATGAAATCATATTTATTTTTCAATCACAGATTATTGTTTGAAGGGGAGTTGTTTATGCTCTGTCTCATGCATCAGATAACCTTCAAGAAGTTCTCTTGCAAAAGCAAAGTCAGGTTTTCTTGATCTTATATTTTCCCTTTTTTTTTTTTTTAAATCTAGTAATGTCCCACCCTAGCATCAGTTCTTGCCCTAATGAGCTGAAACTACATTAGTGAAATCTTAGATAAATTGACTCAAGCCTTGGGTGGTGATCCTACTTAAGACATTCAATTAATTCTGTTTTGCTACAAGCTAATTTATGACTTTGTCTTTATTCAAAAAAAATGTTGAAGATACAAAACAGTGGGAGAGAAAATAATGAATTATTCTACCATCTTTCGTGTGCTCATCATGTGCTGACTACAGTCAGGGAGGGAGGGAAAGAGGAAAGAAATGCTTTTGATGTTAGGTATGTGGGTATTTTCTTGTCATATCAGATAGTCTTTAATTGATATAAGCACATTTGTATCCCTCTAGGAGATACTAATTAGTGTAGTACATGTTGGTTTATCAGTTGTTGTTAAAATTTTCTTTATTTACCCAGTCAATAGTTTTTAATTTTCTCTTCTCCCCCTATTTGTTTCCCTCCTTCCGCCACCCCCTCCTCCCTCTTTCCCATCCCCCCTTCCTCCCTCCCTTCCTTCCAGGATAACACTTGGTTTAGTGTGGTCATAAAACTTGCTTTCTTTCTGGTGGAGAAGGACTGGCCGCTTGCTAAAGCCGTGGTATGGTAACAGATATTATGATCCACTTTTCTGTGGCAAAGCTTAATAACTGATCTGTGCAATTTAAGAGCAAAGAGAAGAATCCGAGACTTTTAAAGTAATTTACAGCCCATGCCACACTCGGTGTGTTTTTAATGAGCTTCTCTGGATCTACAGGTAGTGAAAGTTTTCTCCGCTGAGGTTCAGGGCAACTTGTCAAGACATCCTGCAGGGAAGTGTGTTGGGGGAAGGTCAGCCAGAGAATGGAATTGTGTTAGGTGATGCTGGGTGCGTAATTGACTTCCTCGGTCTCTGGAAAGTGATTAGAAGCCAAGGCCTAGGAGAAGATGCCCCTTCTCAATTCTCTCTCCCTCCTTCTCGCTTGATTAAAATTGCTTTTCTTATGGCTCCTTCTATTATTTCTCTTCCCTTTTTGCATTCTTGCAGGCTGAAACTCTAATTGCCACCCATATTGCTTTTGTGGCTGAATTAAAAAATATGAAATATTTCTTATAATAATCAGACTCAAATTTCCAGACTGCTCTGTTTTATAAGCCTTATATTTTTTCATGTATTTTTCTAAAGGCAAGCAACAATGGCGTTCCTCTCCCCAGCATGACAGCCAGTGTTATTATGGGAGACAAGTTAATCATGTTATGCTACAAAAGAGAGTCGTATGCCTTAGGATTCTTTGTTGTGATTTTTTTTTGCTGTCTGGACTCCTGTACTTTGGGGGACTAAAAACAGCCGCCAATCTCAATAGACATTCCACCCTCCTGGTCATCAGTAGCTGTAACAAAAATACGCATTTGCCAAAGTCACAGATTTTCTAATATTTCTTCTTATGCTGATTAAGAAGATGATACTTAAAATGGACACATATCAATCAATTTAAGATAAACTCTGTCTTCCTGGTCTGAAGGGAAGTAATTGTACAGAGTGTATTTCTTCATATTTATTTTATTTATTTATTTACTTATTTATTTTTAAAAGATTTTATTTATTTATTTGACAGAGATCACAAGCATGCAGAGAGGCAGGCAGAGAGAGAAAAGGAAGCAGGCTCCCTGCTGAGCAGAGAGCCCGATGTGGGGCTCTATCCCAGGACCCTGGGATCATGACCTGAGCCGAAGGCAGAGGCTTTAATCCACTGAACCACCGAGGCGCCCCTCTTCATTTTTTTTTTTTATATAGTTCTAGGTACCTACTATATTAGACAGTATTTCATGAAACACCTGGTTCATTCCATGCAGAGAGGTTCAGAAAGAAAGTAAACTTGTATAGAACCAGTCATGAAATCAGTTGCCAATAGGTAACATAAGTCCTTTGACAATGTTGGGAAGAGGTAGAAGCTAGTGAAGATAGTAAATACAGAAAGATACACAAGAAGTTGACTCTGTGTGTGTGTGTGCACGCATATGCGCGCGCACAGCTGAGAAGTCTTCCAAGGCTGTTTTGTGGGTCTGAATTTATAGACCGTCTGTGCAGTGTTCTTGCTGGGCTAGATTTATCTTGCATTTTCTTAGTAGGACGCTTCTGGAAAGAGCGCTGCTCTCTGTGGTTCGGAGGAGGACGGAGCCTGAACACTCTCTGAGTTGTCCATTCTGTCTGCAGAGGAAGTGGATACGGGACAATAGGAGCCCAAGGGCTCCATGTGACTTTGTCCTGCGTCGTTCTGGAGCTTGCCATGGAAACATCTCCTGTTCTATCCTGGTTTTCGAGTCTGAAGAAATAGGGAATGAAGGAGCAGGGCCTCTGATGAGCACTTGGAAGTCAGCCACATGTCTGAGGTTACAGCAAAACTCCCCTGATTATCTGAATGCTTAAATGGTTTGATTTTTGAAAGATCACTTGATGGAGAAAATGGTGACAGAGGAAAACAAGACAATATGTTTTTCCCAGAGGTCTCCCAAGAAATGTGCCCGTTCCTCTATTTCCCCAGGCTGAATTGTTCTCTGGCTGGTGGGGATGGCGGGAGACAGATTGGCAGACACGGCGGGGGGGGGTCCATGCACCACATCCCTGTGGACCCCGGGACGTGGTGATCATTTCTCTCTGCAGTGACTCTTCCAAATTTTACTCCTCCATAATCACGCTGAATTAGGTACTAACATTTAAGTGTCTTCTTGGGGCTTGGCAAAATTAAAAAATAAATTAGCCACCAAGGAACCAAGAAATTAAATATCTATTACTAGACATGGCACACGTTCATGAACTTCTGAATGGGATAAGTCCTCATGTCTTTGGCTAGCACGATTTAGCACAGTTACACCGAATGCGGCCCAGGCTGTGATACCCTTGTGCTGCTTGCCCAGGGCTTAAAACTGCTCCCTCCAGGGTGGCTTCCTCTGCTCCCTCCAGGGTAGGCCTCCTCCTAACCTGTGCCTTCCAGACGATGTTTTGCCTGTTGAGTTAATGACCAAGACTGACTGTTTGGACTTTCCAGATTCAGCCTATATGTTGTTTAATTCTCCTTATCACTTGCAGAGGAAACTGTTACTCATCTTGGCATTTAAAATATAGACCTAGAGATATATCATTTAAATCCTGATGTCATTTAAATTTCTCTTAAAAGTAACATCTTTTGGCCTTGACCACTCCTGCAAATTTTCATGGGTACGTTTTTATGCACAATTAGAAAGGCAAGATTTTGAGCTAATGGTCATTCCAGTGATTTTTTCATAAGGAAGTAATGAATGCAGTTATCCAAGTTACAAGTTTAAGAAAAAGGTTAGTTTAAAGTAAAACTTTATGTCAATTACCAGAGTTCCGAAGTGACATATTTAAAGACTGAGTCTTCAAAATAACCTGTCTCCAAATTTAGTAATAAGTTAACCTACTATTTTAAGGCATGGTCAGAGTATGGAGTTTTTGGGAACACACTTGGCTCTGGAAAGAATCATGTAGCATGGATGGTACCATTTTATGTCGGAGGAAATGATACGTATTTCCAAATCAATTGGAAGAAAACTTTATCTTTTATTTAGAAAGCTTTTTGGAATATTGCAATGCTTTAGAGTTATTATTAGGCATAATATTTATTCTGTTGACTTTTATGGAATGCATACTGAATGTATATGGAGTATATATTGAAAAGCTCAGGCATTGTTCTATTGAATAGTTGGGTATTTGCAAAAGACTGTGATTCTGTTGTGGATGAGGATATAGTCAGGGAAGTTCTCCTACCAACTGCCACTCTCCACCCCTCCTCTCTCTTCCCTTCACAAGGATCAGCTGAGTGCATTTTCTTAGCCAAAGTACTAGGGAGATACAGGACTGAGTAAGACCTATACGATCCATCACTCTCTGCGTAGTCTCTTAAACCTAGAACCTAAAAAGTCATTCTTGATTCCTTTTCTTCCTTACCCCTCCAGCCATCAGAAAACTGGATATGTTATATCAAATCAACGGCCATACCCATCTGCTCTAACCTAAGTCACTGTCGTCGTTCCCCTCAGCTATTACAACTGCCGCCCTACTGGTCTTTCAGTATCACCTGTTGCCTTCCTTGTCACTCATCTTCTGCTAGCTAAGGTGATCTTAAAGAATATAAATCAGATCATATCATTTTCCCCATTTCTTTCACCCTCCAGAAGCTCCCATTGCTTCCGTACTGGGCTGTGAATTCCTAGTTCCTTACTTTGGCCTTACATAATGGTGGCCCTGCACACTCTCTTGCACACCATTCCTCAGGGACATTTCCATTTCCCAGGGACGTTCGTGCTCTTTCCAGTTCTCAGGCAAATCACATTTGTGCCCCCATCAGAGGCTTGGCCCTTGATTTTCCTTCTACCCAGAATGATCTTTCCTCTCACCTTTATGGCTGGCTTCATCACTTCTTTGTTTGTCTTAGCTCAGATGCCACCTTTCTGGAAATGTTGTTCCCTCCCCCGTCCTTCTCTCCCGCCCTTTGATCTCTGTCTTACATGGTTTTGGTTTATTTTTCTCATGGCACCATTAGTCAAAATTATTTTATTAATTTCTCTACTTATGCATTTACTATCTGTCTCTGTCACCAAAATGCTCTCTCTTTGAGAGCTGGTAATTTCTCTGTTCTGTTCATTGTTATATCATTAATGCTGGGAACAGTGTATGGCATATTCAAAGCACTTGGTAAATTTTTGTTTTTTTTGTATTAATAAGGTTTGTGCCCCTATAGACCTTTCGCTTTGGCAGCCAGTTTCCCTGTTCCTTTTGTAAAGCTTTTTAAGGTGGGTGGCTTCAATTTAAGGAACTTGTTTTAATAATTTTACAAATTTCAAGTCTAATAGAATAAGAATATATTAGTTTGCTTGGGCTACCACGAAAAATACCACAGACTGGGTGGCCTACATAGTAGAAATTTTTTTCCTAACAGATCTGGAGCCTGGAAGACCAGGCTCAGGACGCTGTCAGGATTGACCTTGGCAATGATTTCTTGAGTATGACACCAAAAGAAAAAATCAATAAGTGGGACACCATCGAACTAAAAAGCTCCTACACAGCAAAGGAAACAATCAACAAGATGAAAAGGCAATTTACGGGATGGGAGAAAATACCTCCAAACCATATATCTGATAATGGGTTATTATCCAAAATATATAAGGAACTCTATAATAAAACAAGAAAAAACATAGCAAAACAAGACAAAAAACAATAACAAAAGCCAAATAACCCAATTAGAAAATGGGCAAAAGAACCAAATAGGCATTTTTCAGAGAAAACATGCAAAAAACTAACAGATATTTCATACCTATATGAAAAACTGTTTGACATCACTAATTATCAGGGAAATGCAAATCACCTCACACCTGTTAGGATGGCTTTTATAAAAAAGTGTCAAAAGATGATAAATGTTGGTGAGGACGTGGAGAAGAGGGAATCTTTACACAGTGGTGGCGGGAGTGTTAATTGTTAAAGCCGCAGTGAAAAACAGTATGGAGGTGCCCCCCAAAATTAAGAATAGAATGACTATATGGTCCAGCAGTTTCACTTCTGGGTGTATATTAAAAGAAATTGAGATAAAGATCTCAGAGATCTGCATTCCCACATTCCTTGCGACATTATTCTCAATAGCCAAGATATGGACACAACCTAAGTGTCCATCCGTGGATGACTGGAGGAAGATGTAGCGTGTATAAACAATGGAGTATTATGCAGCCATGAGAAGGAAAGAACTCCTGCTGTCTGTGACCATTTGCGTGAATCTTAAGGGACTTATACGAAGTGAAATATGCCAGATGCAGAAGGACAGATGCTACTGAAACCACTTATATGATGAGTTTAAAATAACCAGGTTCACAAAAGTAGCAGAATGGTGGCTACCAGGGGCTGGGGGTGGTGGGGGAGAGGAAATGAGAGGGTGTTAGTTAAAGGGTACAAAGTTTCAGTTGTGTAAGATAAATGAGCCCTACAGATCTGTGTGGCATAATACTTCGAGTTAACATTATGTTGTGTTGCCTACTTAAGTGGTTGCTAAGAAGGTAGATTTTATGTTAAATGTTCTCACACATACCAAATAAGAGGGTAGGAGGATACTTTTGAAGTCAGTGGAGGGGTTTACAGCATAGATCATGGTGATGGTTTCACGGGTGTATACTTATCTCTCAACTCAGCAAGTTGTATACGTTAATTATGTACAGCTTTCTGTACGTTAAAAAAAAGGGGCCATCAGGATTGGTTTCTAGTTTCTGGTGATCCCTCTCTTCCTGGCTTGTGGATGGCTACCTTCTTATGCTGTCCTCCTGTGGCCCCTTCTCTGTGTACATAGAGGTCTCTGATCATTTCCTCTTATAAGGACACCAGTCCTATTGGATTAATTACCTCCTTAAAGGCCATAGTCACATTGGGGATTAGGGCTGCATCATAATTTTAGGGAGGCACAATTCTGTCCGTAGCAGAGTGTGAAGAGAAAAGTACTTTTGTTTGCTTAGACTATTAGGGACTTTGGTCATACTACACAGGAACAACATGACAGGAACAATCTGATGTTTTGGCATGTCTTATTTGGCCAAGGTATTGCTTGACTTGCAGTGTATTTTCAATATATGTCATGACCCAAATTATGTATTTTAACAGGATATTTTGTGAAATTCCTCTTGCTGATTTGCACAATGGGGCCCAAACATGGTGATAATTTAAATTGGGATGAGGCTTTTTGTTTTTAGAATAGTGACTTGGCTGGGTAACATGTAATGCTAATTAGATGTAGCTCTTTTCCTCCGGGGTCTGCTTTTTAACATTTCCAGAAGCTTTGTGCTTTCCGTGAGCTTGACACTGTGATGCTCACGAAGTGACCATAAGACAAGGTTAATTCCAAGATGCCCAAGTAAAAAACTTAAAAAAAAAATAGGAAAAATTTCCTTTTTCTTTCCTCTCACTGTGTTTTTCTCTACTCTCTCTTCACCCTTTCTTCGGAGAGAATCTTTGGTGAGAGATGGTCCCCTTAATTCATATTGTGGCCTATTTCCGTAGCATGAATATTTAGGAGATACTTAAGGATGGTTTCTAGGGAGTGACAGGAATGGAAATTATTTACCCCAGGAACCCGGCATGTATTCTTGTTAACTAATTTGCATGCTGTTAAATAAATAACATATTGGTGGGACCAGAAGACTTGGATCCTGTCCACCACCCACAGTCCACTTTCATACTCTATTTTTAGGGTGGAGATGGTGTTTGTTTACCTAAGTTACGAGGCTTCCTTTATGTTAAACAAATAGGAAAATTAGTTGGGCAGAATCATGTATAAATTAAGTTATTGCCTTGTTTTGTGTCTTTTCAGGAATCTGGGGAAATAACTGGGCCTACGTGGGTAAATGAGTTTTCAGTGACTGAACAATCTGATGAAAAAAAATTATATAAATGTGGCCACGACTCTATGTGTGCTGGATGAAGCCCAGTAAATATTTAGGAGAAGCTACACTAATCTAAAGTGAGAGGGATTGCTTAAACATTGAGAAGCTTCTAGAGCACGTGATGGTAGATGGGAATTTTTGAAAACCTTCACATGGGCTTTGGCCGCTTGACTGTAAATAGGACGATGTGAGACAAACACAAAAACATGGTGACATGTTGATCGTCAAGTCTCACTTAAGGACTGCACTGGGATGGGAGTGTTGTTCACTAGGTTTGAGATTTTTTAGAAACTCTAAGAAAGTAAAACTGTATGCCTTAAGAGATTAAATCCTTCTATCCATCTGAATAAATGAGCATTTTTTTTTTTAATCCCCCCCTTTAACCTGGGCAATACGGTGTTTTCCAGTGGCGGACTAAATGATTGCTTCATTTCAAGCCTCCCGACTGCCATGGAACCATCTGGCATGTGCTTGTGTGTAGGAGTAGGGGAGACCCCAGCTAAGGTCTTTGGCTGGTCGCGGTTGTCTCTTATTTCCCACCTCTTCTCACACCTGGGTGCAGAGGCAGAATTAAAACCAAAGTCTGACTCTCTTCCATCTGTCTTTAAACTTACTCTTTTTTACTTTTGGGCTTACAGAAAATTGTACATTTTTAGAGAAATTGTTAGAATGGAAAAAAAAAAGGCAGAGATAGCTGAGAAAATATAAATCCTAAAGTTGGAAAGGTTTTACTTCATTTACACTTAGAGATTTTTCCCCCCAATTATTGCTTTGGGTGAAGGGGAAAAAGGTTTGTCTATGTTTTTCCCACATGTGCTGCTTTGAGCAATGTTCATATGTTATGTGAAATGCTCATGTTTAATGTCTATGAGAGCTTGAGTCTGGGTGTGGGTATATAGTGAGTCTATGGGACCCAAAAGAGAAAATCAGGAGGAGGATAGGAAAGGCAAGGTTTTTTTTTTAAAAACTAAAGAGCTAGTGTGAGATGTGCAAGTAGGGGATTAAATGAGAAATTGAGTGGTTTGAACAGATTGTGTGTATTTCCCTCTCTGAGACCCCTAAGACTTCTTCTTACACATTGCATGGGGAAAATAATCTTTTTACCTTCTTAACTAGGTTCGTTCATCTTTGCTGTACATTCTTTGAAGTTTGGCTCAAAAGGGAAGGGGTCATATAATAGAGAAGCTCAATATGGTGACCAAAAAAACTGATTTTGGATGTGGTACTGGCCAAGAGAGACCCAAATTAGATCATTATTAATTCATGCTATTAGTCCTAAATGACACATATTACTACAGCTAAAAAGATTAGTATAATGCCTAGCACATCATCTTTCCTCTTTTTTATAAATCACGCTACAAACAGAAACAGCATCTTTTAGAACTGAAGGATGTCTGGGTATGTGCCTGTGGTGCAAAATACAGACTAGCATGATCTAGAGGCTTCCTAGGTCTGGTTGGTCTTCATTGGCGTCCTGGTAGTGTCTGATTCAATTAGTAATCAGAGATGCAGTCATTGCTATTTTGTGACTTTGAGAGCCTTGATTGTGAATTATATTTACAGATGGCAGTTTCTTTCTAAATAGGGTCCTTTGTATTCAAAGACCTGAAGAGTCTTGCAGTCTGTGACGAAATTGAGTTTTCTCCACATAATAATACATCAGACATCATTGTATTTGTCAAGATTTTGGTCAATAGAGTCAGGCAAATCCATGTGTATGAGTAATGAATTTAGCCACATTTTGTTTGTGAGAATAATTTTGTTAGGCACCCTCCCCCTGCCCTGCCCCAACTGAGATATCTAACAGCTAACATAAATAATTTCAAAATGGACAAAACCTGGGTTTTAAGTCCCTGAACATTGAGTCTCTCTTACTGATTTTTACTATGTTCTATCTGATAGGGCATGATCTCAGCCCTAAAGGGATCTACAGCTTTAGGGCTGTAAAGTCTGGGAAGTCGAGCTCTATATGAATTTGAGAAATAACAAATTTTTAAGATATTTTGGGGTAAAATGCCAAGTGTATGCTATCTGATAAGTAGCTTTGCTGTGAAGGCATGTTTTGACCACAGAGTTGAGAATGAACTTGATCTAAGGAGGAATGAAGTCAGGGCTTTTTTTTTTTTTTTTTTTTCAGGTTTGAGAGCCATTCTGCCTACAAATGTGTATGCAGTGTTCTGTTTATGAGCTAGACAAGTATGAAAGGTTGTTAAAAGCAAAAGGAAAATGTACTCAAAGTTCAAGAATTAATAAAGGTGCCATGAGAAGGGTGGGCACGAGATGCTTCCTCTTGAGGATGAAGTAACAAGTACTTCAGTAACTCCACACTCGTGGAGTCATGGGTATGTGGTCTCATTGGGTGACTCATCAACAGGTCAGACGCTGAAGAAAAGCCGAGAAGTTAACTCTTTGTGGCATTCGCTGATTTTACTCTACCCTGTAAGAGAATTCTGCCCATCAGAAAACCAGTGAAGGCAGGTTTTGCCTACTGTTCTGCCCCCCGAAAATACAGTATATGATTCCCATGCAATAAGATGCATCAGAAAGAGAAACACCAGCTTGCTGACACCCTCATAATGGAGTTCAGCCAAGGCAATTGTTGATCTCTTACAGCTTTTTGAAGAGTTAGCTCAGCAGTGAAGCTCTGAATAGGTCCACCCTTCTGTTATTTAGCCAGCAATCTGCTCCCTTCCAATGAATGGGATAAAAGCTGAGAGGCAGCATTTCGTCTCTGTTCAAATTAGAAACCTGTCTCCCATAAGCTGGGTCCCTTCTCCATTATAATCTTCTACTCCCAAGGAGAGAAAAAAGATCTTGGGTATATAGCCTAACAATCATTCCATCAGCAGTAAACCTCACTTGGTGATTTTTTTTTTCCTTTGAGTACTAAGAAAACCTAAATGTGAATGCTAGATGCAAGTCCATTATTCTTAGTACAGCTACCTATAATTAACACTGCCCAATGGGATCTTAAAAATATTTATAAAAGAGGCAACCGAGTTAACAATTACCATTATCCCCAGCTAAACTCCTCCTCCTCCATGTTTTCACGAAGAGAGCGCTGTTGTTACTTCAACAGGCACAGTGTTGTGGTGACTTTTGTGATACAAATGAAGCAAGACTAAAATTCTAATTGTGAAATTTAAAAGGAAAGTAATTGCTTGGTGTTGGTTAATTCCATCTTTGTGTGATGACAGCAGCTGCGTTTCCCTGCCTTGTGTGTTTTAACAGATGGCATTATTTCTTATGGAGTGTTACAGTAGCGACCGAGGTGACACTCAAGGAAAATTCTGTGACAGTATGTTAAGTAAGATATTACTGACAGCCCTGCTGAGCGGCGGTGCAGAGCTGCGCCTCGTAGATCTCTTCTCACCCCGAGAGCCCCCACCAAATGGTTTCCATTTGTGGCATGTGGAACTAGAACGGAAAGATGAATGGAAAATTATGTTCTTTTTCAAATTCACGTGTTTGCATACCATTAATAGGCCTGGGATGAAGACTCGAAACGGGTAAAAAGGTGCACTTATCAGTCCAGTATGACACTGTTCTAAGGAAAGAGAATGAAGGGGCCACTGGTAGACCTGAATCCTAGACCGGGATTTGTCCCGAGTCACTTGTCTTTGGATTGGTTTCCTTTGTGGAAAAGGCTGGAGTTGGGCTATGACAAAACAGTCCCTTGGGCCCTTTCTACTCCAACTCTCTTTCTGAAAGTCCTGAGCTTTCTGCTTTCACGGCACAGAAGACAGAGTGAATAATAAGGAGATGGCTCTGTAGGCTACTGATACTGACGCACAGCCTAGAGAGAAGGCCAGTGGCTCACAAGTCAGGATGGGCAAGTCACAGAGTTCATCTGTGTCTGCTTCTTCACCTCCTTCCCAAAACTGTAGTCAAGGGCTAATGGAGTCATGCCACAGAGAGTTGGTTAATCTGGCCAACATTGCATAACTGCCCTGTGCTAGACACTGTGCCAAGGGCTGAGGATTTAATGGTGGGCACCACGGTCTCTCTTTCAGAGGAAGACATCTGCTGGGGGAGACATATATATATATATATATATATATATATATATATAAATAAAATGTCTCATATATAAGACCTATATAAGAGACATATATAAGACCTATATATGTACACACACACACACACACACACACATATATAAGACATATATAAGCATTGTAGTAGAGCATATGAGGGACTTTGAAAGACACAAGTGCAGAGTGATGTACTCACCCCCTGAAAGCAGACAGCGATCTCTGCTCTGCTACATGGAGAAGAAGAACCACCTAGCTGAGCCTAGTTTAAAATATTAATGAGTGAACAGTGGGGGGTCGGGAAGGGAGTTGCTGTTTAAGCTACTAGGTTGTAGGGTACTTTTTAATGCAACAATAGATAGCTGAAATGATGACATTTGGGGACAGCAGGGCCAGACCATGTGGTTCTAGAAGAATGGTAATAGTTCTGTGAAGATTTCACCATCAAAGGTATGTGACAGTGGAAATAATAATAAAGGTTAATGTCATTTTTATGGTTTATTTAGCACAAATATGACAGTTCTCTGAGGTAGGCTTTTTCTCAGTTTCACAGGTGGGGAAACTGAGTCTCAAAGGCCACATTGAAGTAAGTTGTATTCGAATCCAGGTATTTTGGTTCTGTATAATTCCTTTCCTGGAATCAAAGCAAGATTTCAAATAGCTTCCCATTAGTAATTTTTCTGAAAAGATTTTATTTATTTATTTGAGAGAGACTGTGAGCCAGGGCAGCGGTAGAAGGAGAAGCAGACTCCCCACTGAGCAGGGAACCTGATGTGGAGCTTGATCCCGGGATCCTGGGATCATGACCCTAGCTGAAGGCAGATGCTTAACCCACTGAGCCACCCAGGCGCCCCTTCCCATTGGTAATTTAACAGTTGTTGAACATGCAGTGACCGAGGAACTAGGACGGTTTCTCCTAGTACTTCACTAAAGCATATCCCTTGGTCTGTGCTACTCTTATAATTGGACCACTCGTTTGAACATGAAGTGGCAAGGGTAAAATTGAATCCTTGAGCCAAGCTAAGTTAGATGCAAAACTCCTTCCAGAATCTAGATTGCCTGGAAATTTATCTTCCAAATAATTGGCTCAATAGTCTTCAGCAGAGGTTCATGATGGAATGAATTCTTTAAAAAGAAGTCAGTCATAATCAACAGGATCATCCTCTGACTTTGGAAAGTAATTATAAATTCCTAACGAAGGCTTCTTAGTTACTTTTCATGATGGTGAAAAATATATCTTTTTTGGATCTTGACCAATAATGTGGCATGTGCAATTCTACTTGTTTTTTTTTAATTATGATCAATTTCAGATCAAAATATCTTCTATATCCAAAACCTCGGAGGGAACAATTTCTAAGTACGTGACTTGTCGTGTGACCTAGATAATGTGATGACAGTCCTTTGGAACAGCATCAAGACCACTGCACACATGCACCCTTCATAAGCAGGCATCTCCGTGTGACAGCTTGACTTACAGCTTGAATTTTCTGTATTAATACATATATCCAAACATTTCCCAACCCCCTTTAAAACGTGGACCATCTAAGATCCTTTTATGGTTAGTTACACAATTTGACCAACCTGGAAAGGTGGGCCAAGGAAGGAATCTTAGGTCAAAACTCAACATGAAGGAGGTACACGGCAATAGGACTTTTGAGCTAGAGACGGCTTGAGGTCTCACATACCTCACGTGACGAGAAGGAGGTTGAGGGTTGCACCGATGTTGTTATAAATGTCAGCCACACAGTTGAGCCTTCCCAGTGTGCAACAGAGAACAGTGTCAGCTTGTGGTGATCAGACATTTGAAAGGCATAGCCGTAATGGCAGTTGTGTAAATTCTTTACCTTAGTAATGACACCTATTGCTATATAGATTGGTTTTGGTAATTGACATTTTATTTTATTATTATTATTTTTTAAAGATTTTATTTATTTACCTGACAGACAGAGATCACAAGTAGGCAGAGAGGCAGGCAGAGAGAGAGAGGAGGAAGCTGAATCCCCATCGAGCAGAGAGCCTGACGCAGGGCTCGATCCCAGGACCCTGGAATCATGACCCAAGCCGAAGGCAGAGGCTTTAAACCACTGAGACACCCAGGCGCTCCAGTAATTGACATTTTAAGGAAGGATAACTCAAATGGATTTTAATGACTGCTTGGAATGTCTGTACCCCAGTTTCTTTATCTGGCTTCTTGTTATTTGGACATGTAATGTTCTTTCATATCTTTTATTTTTCCCTGTCAAAACAATCTTGTACTAGAATTTGTAAATAGGTCTTTGTACACCTACATAAGGATTTCTTTAGTGGAAATGTCTAGAACTAGGGTACAGGTGTTAAGCATGTAGAATATCTCTTTTTGAAGTGTGTAATAATCCCGGAGAGTTAACTATCTGCTTCACCGGTTAAATTGACCTTAAAGTGAAAACATTCTAGATTAACCTCAGTATTTGAAAGAGTGTGGGATAGCCAGGCTCTCAAATGAGAGCCAGCATTCTAAAACAGACGTTAGAAATGAAAACAAAATCTTCTGGATGGCATTTTCAAATTTTTTTTTATTTTAGGGAGATCCGAATTAAGCCTCATACAACACTTCCTAATGGAAACATACCTGGGTCATAGTTGGAACAAGACTCTGATAGTATTAAGGTGCCAATAAATATTTAGTTTTAATGTTCATTTCAGTGCCAAATATTGCACCCACAGTAGTATCTGATTGGATCTGAATCAAAAGGATGAATGAATGAACAATGGCTATGAACACTGATTCATAAATGTTTTAGTTTTTTTAAACTGTTCTTTTGGACTTCTCCAAATCTGTTCTATACTATAGTTCTTGATTTTGAATGTTCAGTGGTTTTCTTTGTTTGTTTGTTTATTTAACATCTACTCCTAGAGTCTCTCATGGTCTTACATTCCATCTACTCATGAAAAATGTTTGTCAACTTTTTGCTTCTTTCTTTTCTTAGCCTGCCATAACTAATGTTTTGCTTGGACCTGGTGTACACTTGAAACATGTTGATGACGGACTAATATTGTCTTCTGTTTGCCTCTTTCTAAATATCAGAAATGAACCTAATATGAAATTCAGTTGCTAAAACCATTCAATAGAAAATTTAATAAAGGTTTCCTAATTGGGAGTATTATCAAATGCTTCCTGAGTATGTTTCTTCTCTGTCGTCTCTGAAGTGAAAAGGGGGAGGATTGTAGAAAATATAACAGAAGGCTTGTTCAAAGCAGATGTGTTTTAAAATACCTCTGTATATGTGATCTTAAGCTGAATCAATTACTATGTTACTGTTAAGCAATTTTCTCATCTTATTGGACAGGTCACATCTAAAAAGCAGCTTTATTGCTTTAAAACTGAAACATGCTTATTTTAAAAACTCAAGCTATTAGAAAATATAAATCCAATATAAACAAACACATGGGATTCCTTCACCAAGGTATAACTACTTTTAATATATTGATGAAAACTATAAAGTTTAAAAAAAAGTAAAAATCTCTTTTAGCTGTCTATGATTGTGTATAAATATGCCTCCATACCCATTTAATATAATTGGGATCACCTTATACTATTCTTTTTTTTAACATCTTAATTTAATTTTATTTTTTTCAATGTTCCAAGTGTCATTGTTTATGCACCACACCCAGTGTTCCATGCAATATGTGCCCCCCTTAATACCCACCACCAGGCTCACTCATCTCCCCATCCCCTTCCCCTCCAAGACCCTCAGTTTGTTTCTCAGAATCCAGTCTCTCATCTTTCATCTCCCCCTCCGATTTACCCCAATTCACTTCTCCTTTCCTTTTCCTAATGTCCTCTGTGTTATTCCTTATGCTCCACAAGTAAGTGAAACTATATGATAATTGACTCTCTCTGCTTGACTTATTTCACTCGGCATAATCTCCTCCAGTTCCATCCATGTTGATAGAAAAGTTGGGTATTCATCCTTTCTGATGGAGGCATAATATTCCATTATATATATATGGACTACATCTTCTTTATCCATTTGTCTATACTATTCTTTATATATATACACAGTTATGTATTACATACTGAGTTTGAGCATTTATTCATGATGAGAAGGATCCTATATTATTATTTTTTTAAAGATTTTATTTATTTATTTGACAGAGAGAGATCCAAGTAGGCAGAGAGGCAGGCAGAGAGGGAGGAGGAGGCAGGCTCCCTGCTGAGCAGAAAGCCCGATGCGGGACTCGATCCCAGGACCCTGAGATCATGACCTGAGCCAAAGGCAGCGGCTTAACCCACTGAGCCACCCAGGTGCCCCGATCCTATATTATTTTTAATGGCTGTAGTTGCCTTATTTGTTTCATAATTTGCTTAAATAACATTATTTAAGAGAAAAAGAAAATTATTATTTTTCTTTCTTTCCTCCCATCACTCAACCCTCACTTCCTTCTGTCTTTTCTTCCTGTGTTGGTGTCTGCTAAAATGATCTCTAGAAAGGGCATATGAGTGGAAATTCTCATCAACAAATCCTAAGTGCCTGATTTTCCTTTTCAATAGAGAGTTTGGTATTTTTCAGCATTGCCAGTCTAGTAGCATGATTTATGTTTGGGTTAATTTGTATCTCTTTGATTATAAATAGGAACATCTTTCTGTATCAGCCATTTCTAAGTTTTTCCTTTCAATAATTGCCTATTCTTGTTGTATTACATTTTGTAATCCTAAAAAATTTCTTTGAGGTCTTTGCATATTAAGGATAATGATCTCTTGTCACATGCTTTGTGAATGTTACTTCCCAGTTTAGTTTTAAAAAATAGGTTCTATATACTTAGTTTTACTTTTATAATGAAGTTTTTAGTTTTATATGGTCAGTTTATCAGTGTTTTGTTTTATGCTTCTGACTTTTTATTATACACTAAAAGATTTTCCCAACTATATGATTATTTAAAACAAAGAAAAAACCACCCTCCTTCTAAATTTCAGTTAGTGGTTTGTTTCACAGTTTCCTGATGTTCTAATCACCTTTTTGGGGTCTTTTTCTTCTTTTGTTTTATCTTGGGTAGTTTCTATTGCTCTGTCTTCAAGTTCCCTCATGTTTTCTTCTGTGGTGTCAAATTTGCTTATATATTCCATCCAATGTAGTTTTCATCTCAGACATTGTACTTTTTCATCTAAGATTTTTTCATTGTTATGTTTTTCACATTTTTCCTTAAAGCACTAATACTTTTGTCTATCTTCTTGAACATATGGAATGTACCTATAGTTGCAGTTTTACTACTTTTTCTACTCATTCTCTTGTCTGTGCCATTTCTGTGTCTTTTTCTGTTGATTTTTTTCTTCATGTGTTGCATTTTCCTGCTTCTTTGTGTACCTTATATGGCTACCTGCGCTTCTCCATTTGACTTTAAATTTGGGGATTCCCAAATTCAACCTCTCATTTGATAATTCCCTAGAACAACTCTCAGCACCTAGGAAAGTGGTATAGTTACTATTATAAAGGCTATAACTCAAACTGCTAAATGGAAGAGACACATAGAATGAGATGGGGAGGGTGGGGGGGATGCAGAGCTTCCATGCCCCCCCTCATGGAATTGGGGTATGTCACCCTCCCAGCGTATCAGTGTGTCAAAAGAAAGTTCCCTTGTGCCTTAATGTCCAAGGATTTTTATGGAAGTTTCATTCTTTAGGAATGATTAAGTTGTTAGTGATGTGACTGAACTCAATCTCCAGTTTCCCTGCCCTTTTGAGAGGTTAGACAACTTGAAATTTCTACCCTCTCTTTATGTTTGTTTGTTTGTTTGTTTGTTTTTCTGGTGACCAGTCCCCATCTGGTAGCCATCTAGGGCCCACCCAACTCATGACTTACCTCATTAGCATGAGACCATCACTCAAGCAATTCCAAGGGTTCTTGAAGCTCTGTGCCAAGAATCCAGGGCCAAGACCAGATATGTACTTTTTATTGTACCACAACACCAAAGCAAACAGTAGTTAAGGGAAAATTTAGACCTTCTGCTAAGGTTTGAGCACTCAACTTCATGTTCTATCCATTACAGAGTTAGTCTATTGTTGTGGGAAACAAATATCTGTGGCCTTGCAGAAATAATGAGAATGGCTTCCTCTGATTTTTTTTTTTTTCTTGTTGGTTCTCTCCCAGGCTCAGATAATTTCCTCTCTTATACCTTGTTTAATACTCATGTGAAAATTCACCCTTTATATATCTGCAGGGCTTGCCCTCTGTGTCTCCTCTTCTCTGGTACCTTGTCTTGCAAATTCTAACTTTTTCGATGTCCCTGTATTGTCAGCTCCATCTCCTGACCTTAGATTGCCAAAATCTTTTTGGGTCCTTCCTCCCTATGTTGTCCCCTGGGAACTCTTTCTGACAGTAAGTTGGAACAATGATTGGTCAAACTGTGTGTTTCCCTGTCTTAGGAATCATTGTCCTTCAGTACCTGTTCTCCAATGTCTGAAGACTGTTTCATGTATGTTGGTTTTTAGTTGTTTAAGATAAGAGGGTAAATGTGGTTCCTTTTAACTCCATCAAGGCTGGAAGCAGAAGTCTGTGGGCCTTTTCAATTTCAATCTGAATTTTTTTCCAGAAAATTTATCTTTCTTATTACTGCTGTAATGTGTCCTCTCCATTTCATCTCCATCTGTTTCTGGCACTCTGATGATCTCAGTATTACCGTTTCTGCCTTGATCCTCCATAGATCTTATATAGTACTTATATCTATAGTACTTTATATTTTTCTATCTTCTTTCCTTTTAGGAATTTGTCTGAAATCACTAATTTCTGCCTCAGTTATTTCCATTTTGCTATTTATCTTATCAAGTGTGTTTATTTTAGCCATTATATTTTATATGACTAGGGTTTAACTGTAGTTTTTTTTTTTATATTTTTCTGTTCTTGTATCCTATTGCTAATGTTTTCTCTTATCTAATTTAATTAATCGGCCAATTTTAGGTTCTTGGTCTCTGTTGTAATATTTTTTGCTTCTGATGAAATTTATTATCCAGTATACCTTGTTTTTTTTTGGCATAATTAAGATCATCAAATGCCTTGTTACTTTTTTTTTTAACGATTTTATTTATTTATTTGACAGGTTGAGATCACAAGTAGGCAGAGAGGCAGGCAGAGAGAGAGGAGGAAGCAGGCTCCCTGCTGAGCAGAGAGCCCGACTCGGGGCTCGATCCCAGGACCCTGGGATCAGGACCTGAGCAGAAGGCAGAGGCTTAACCCACTGAGCCACCCAGGTGCCCCTGCCTTGTTACTTTTGCCTGTGCACTCATGTTTCTCTTAGGGTATTTACTCTGTCAAAGGAAGACTAGAACACAATCTGTGTCATTCCTAGTGAACACAAGGGTAGGATGTAGATGAGCCAAACAATAGAGAATCTCAAGTACTTGAAAACTATGGGTAATAACTCTTCACACCATGAAGTAAGACCTCAGAATTTTACCTTTTGTACTCCCCCCTTATCTCACTCCTGACTCCCCACCCCCAAAAAGTAGTACTAGGAGGACAATGGTTCTCAAACTTTAGTATTCATGAGAAACATGGGGAATACATTTTGGAAAACGTAGATTACTGGGCCTCACTCCCAGAATTTCTTTTCTTGGGGGGGGGGTGGATGTAATAAAAAGTATTATTTTTCTTTTCCCGCTCTCCATTCAGAATAGATACTAGAAGGCAAATATTTCTCCAACTGTTGGATGAAAAATCTGGGGATCTCATGACTTTGTAGTCATTTTTAGGTAATGATAAGTTCTATACTCCTTTAACTCACGGAACAGTCTCAATTTGGGATTAGAACACCTTATTCCAAACATGATTGAGAATTAAATCTTTTCCATTCTCTCAATTGAGGATTTCAGACAGGATATTAACACCTGGTAAGGGGGTACAGTCAGTATCTTCTCTCATTTTCTACTTCTCCTCCTTCAGTTTGCAGAGTGGTTTCTGACTCTTCCAAAGACAATGTGCAGAGAGGGAGAAAACGAAAGAAGGTACAGAAAGTATACTCAAATTACTAAGATTGCATCACATTCTAAGTCTTGATACTACTATCTATCTATTTATTTATGTTTGAGTATTTTCTGTATTTTTTTAAATTTAAATTTTAAGTAATTAACATACAGTGCAATATTGGTTTCAGGGTAGAATTTGTTGACTCATCACTTACAATACCCAATGCTCATCATCATAAGTGCCCTTCTTCATACCCGTCACCCATCTGTCCCATCCCTGTCCCCACCTCCCTCCATCAATCCTCAGTTCTCTATTGTTAAGAATCTTTATGGCTTGTTTCCCTCTCTCCTTTTCTTCTTTCCCATATGTTCATCTTTTTTCTTTCTTAAGTTCTATGTAGTTCACTCCCAGAATTTTTAGGTCAACAGTGCAGGGTTGGGGCGCAAGTATGTTTATGTATATAGGTATGTATGTATGTATGTATTATTTAGGATTTTTTTTTTAATTTGTCAGAGAGAGCGAGAGAGCACAAGGAGGGGGGAGTGCACAATAAGAGGGAGAAGCAGGCTCCCCACTGAGCAAGGACGTGGATATGGGACTCCATCCCAGCACCTTGGGTCATGACCTGAGCTGAAGGTAGATACTTAACCAACTGAACCACCCGGGCATCCCCAGAAGTATTTATTTTCAGCAAGTACCAAGTGATGCTGATGGTCCTGGGATAGCCCCTTCAGAACCACTGGCACGGGAGAATGAAGGGCAGGACACCCAGTTCTCCTTTCTGTTCTACTTCCTGCAGCCAGGATGAGTAGCTTCCTACCTCAAGTCCCATCTACTTGCTTCCTCCCCATCCCACCCTGGCCAATGCAACACCATTTCAAAATTACACTCCTTCTGCCTGGATATTCATTTCTCTCCTTCCTCCTCCTTTCTCTTTATACTTCAGGGTTGTTTGGGGGGGGGGAGGGAGCCTGTAGCCAATGTAGTTAAGTTTCTTGGAAGAAATAGGACAACATACTAGATTTCTTTCTGACCATTTCACTGAATTCCTAATTTTCTATTTTTTTTTTTCAGTTTGATCTTTTGATTCTTTTAGGTACAAATAATGTCACTTTATTTAATTTGGTTTTTTAGATTTTATTTATTTGAGAGAGAGGACAAGTGAGCATGAGTGAGCGAGGGGCACAGTGGGAGGGAGAGGGAGAGAAAGAGAACCCCAAGCCAGTGAGTGTGAAGCCAGAAGCCCGACTTGATGTCAGCACCCTGAAATCATGACCTGAGCCAAAACCAAAAGATGGAATTTGGACGCTTAGCCCAGTGAGACAACAGGTGCCCCTACAAATATATCATTTTAAAACAGTGGTAATTTTGCCTTCCTTCTTTCCCATGATTGTGTTTTCAAAAATGTTTAGTTATATCTGTATATGAGAATGCTAAATAATGGAATTAATAGCAGAAATTACTATTACTGCTCTTGACTTTTATATGAATGATTCCAGAGATTCATCCTTAATCCTGAAGTTGGTATTTACTTCAGTGTAAGTTTTATTATTATGGGAGTATCTTTCTATCAAATACCTTCTGAGATAATTACAATGCATTTTTCTATTGACTTTTAATATGGTGAGTTTCCTTGATACGTTTTCTAACAATGAACCATTGTATTCCTGACATGATCACCACTTAGTAATGATTTATTAGTTATTCCTTTAGTGTATTGCTAGAGTCAACTTGCTAATATTTTAGATTTCTTTGACTTTAAAAATGAGATTAAGCTTTTGTCCAATGCTTGATATATACCAACATATAATTTGAATACCCAATACTTTGTTGATGGCTAATATTAACACTCTTTCTTCCAATTTTTTGTCTCCCCCGCCACCACCACTTTGTATCAGGCAGTGTGTTGAGCAAGAGAAATTCAAAGACAAGTACGTTCTGGTTTCTGTCTTGGAGGAACACACTGTCTAGTAGGGAAGGCACACAAGGAAACAGATATTTACAGAATGGTGTGAAAGTGTGGTAGCAGAAGCATATCCCAGATATTCTGGAAGTACAAAGGAGAATGTTTTTGGCTTTCATATGGCCAAAACATTTGGTTGGTCAAAAAATATTTGTTGAATTGAACTCACCTTGTTTAGAAGAGGATTTTTAGTAGAAGCCTCACAGGGCCATAGACTTTTTCTATTATTGGTAAATAAAAGGGGAGAAGCCAAGTTCTTTTTTTCTGAGAAGAGCGAATTACTTAGAGAACCTGAAGATAGAACGGATTTTACTGTACCTTTCTTTTTCATAATCAATATCTGCAATTTCAAATACAATCCTTTTGCCTTCATGAATTTGTTGAGTCATAGTTTCTGAACTGTTTCCAAACACTTTACCCAAATCAACTATAAACATGGTAATGCAATAAGTTCAGCAAAATATCTCAGAAAACCATTTAATCTGTTGGTAGTTTGAATCCCAGAAAAACTTAGCATTGATTCTTATTACCCTTTAAGTACTGGAAGTTATTTAGATTTAAAGGAAACAATTAACATGTTCTTAATATCCTATGTTTATTTTTTTCTCATTTGTCAGCCATACTTTATATTTTATGTGTTTCTATTGTTCTTTTTTTCACTGGTCATCTCACAAAGAAGAGGAGGGAAGGAAGAAAGGACCAGGCATGTATTGGTCATCTATGTCATGCTCTATGCTGTCGGAGAGTTCATAGCAACTCTTGAGGGACATATCCTTATCCTCGTTTTCTCAGCTGCACAAAGGCTTTAGGTCACTTACTCATGGGTGCATATCTTATTGAGGTGAAGCTAGAATTCTAATGCAGATGTGTTGGAGTCTAAAGACTACTGCCTTTCTCCCACACCACAGAAAGGATTTGGGTTCAGAATGACGTGTTTCTGTGTATTTATGACATACTCATGAATTTATGGGGGTCTAACAATTATTAACTAGCCAAACATGTAAGAATCCCTTGGGCAGTTTGATAATGTGTAACAAGGCTTTACCTCTGGAGACTCTGGATTCAGTTCCAGAGTCTTCACTAAGAGGTTTGCTTCTCTATGAAGTTTCTCAGGTGACTCTGATGCCCAGCCAGCTCTGGAAGAGAGAAATTTGTGCCGTTGTCTTCCAATGGTAGAAATTATATGGAGGATCTGAACTCATTTGTGCCTCAGCATTCTTGTGGTCTTGGGCGTGACCTGTGGAGTTTATGTCATAAGCACTGAAATAAAGGAGGTGAATGTCCCTTATGAAAGAAGGTGCTGACTTCCCACAGCATCTGAAGGTCTTTATGGATGAAATCTAATGCAAAGATGTTTTCTTAATTGACACTCCCCATCTTTTTCTAGAACAACTCTTCATAACCCTGGCTGGACATAAGAATGGCAGTGCCTCAACCCCAAACCAGACCAATTAAATTGGAATCTCTGGGCTGGAGTTTGAGCAGCAATATTTCTAAAGGACTGCAGATGATCCTAATGTAGAGTCAGGGCTGAGAACACTCTTTTCAAGTAGGGGAAAGTGAGTTCAAATACAAATCTTTTTTTCTTCTAGAAATTGGGGGAAATCCCAATTTAAAATGCTGAATATTTGCTTTTTTAAAAATTGCTCATAATTAGGGTATATAACAGAACTAATCAGCATGTTCATATAATGATTGCTATAATCATGTTAACATATCTTCTCTCATAGTTACCATCTTTTTTTTTAATGAGGATGCCTGAAATGCACTGTCTTAGAAAATTTCCAGTATTCGATACAGTATTATTAATTGCAGTCCTCACACTGTATGTTAGTTCTCTAGACTTACTTATCCTACATAACTGTCATTTTGTATTCTTTGACCAACATCTGCCCATTTCCCCCACCTCCCCATTCCTTGTAATCAGTGTTCTAGTCTCAGCTTCTGTCAGTGTTCTAGTCTGCGTCTGTGTATTTGACTTTTTTTTTTTTTTTAGATTCCACATAGAAAAGAGAATGTAATTTTTTTTCTGTGTCTGGTTTATTTCATTAAATAGAATATTCTCCAGGTTCAGCCATGTTGTTGCAAATTCAGGATCTCCTTTTTTAAGGTTGACTCTATATTAAATATTAATATTAAAATATATAAAATATAAACATAAACACATTTTCTTTATCCATTCATCTGTCAGGGGATACTTAGCTTTTTTCCAGATCTTGGCTATTGTGAATAATGCTACAGTGAACATGGAAGCACATATTTATTTGTTTATTTGTTTGCATTACTGACATTCTAAATATTAAAAGGAGTCAAGGGTAAAAAGTAGCCAGTAATGTCTCTGACATGGGTATGTATTCTTCCCATCAACTTTATTCATCTGAACTTTACCATGAAAACAACCTCATACTTTTATACATTCTATGGTGTCTTAGGATTTTTGGTAACATGAAGGTAATTGTGAATGGCTCTATAAGGAAAATAAAGTTTATAACTGCTGATTGAAGCTTAAATTCTTTTTAAAAAAGATTTTATTTATTTATTTGACAGAGAGAGATCACAAGTAGGCAGAGAGGCAGGCAGAGAGAGAGAGAGGAGGAAGCAGGCTTCCTGCTGAGCAGAGAGCCCAATGCGGGACTCGATCCCAGGACCCTGAGATCATGACCTGAGCGGAAGGCAGTGGCTTAACCCACTGAGCTACCCAGGCGCCCCTGATTGAAGCTTAAATTAATCAACTCAGTTTTCTCCCACCTGTGTATTCTACAAGTTGTTCATGCCAACTATGGGTCAGACACTGTACTGGGTTCTTAGGGTACAACTGAAAACACAACACAATTCTTGTCCTCATGGCTTTGTAATGGGGCATAGAGAGAAGGAGCCAAATAAGATAAATGGTATGTAAGGTAAGTAGAGGATGTTATAAGAACACTTAGGAGGACAACCTACCAGAAAGACATTTCAGAAATTTCCAAAAGTATATTATCTTGTATCACCTGGATAAAGGTAAAAGAAAGATGATATGGGATAAATGAGTGTTTATCTGTGGCAAAGGATAGATAAACACAACTAGAACTCTCAGTGTGCGTGTGTCTGTGTTTCTGTTTGTATGTGTGTAAGTTTTTGAATGAGGTCTTGGAAATTTTTCTTTGTGGTAGGAAACTTGTAGTGATTTTTATATACTATTTTTAATTTACCTATAATATGGTTTTGTGTTATTATTTTTTGTATTATGATAAGGCAAACAAGTTGGTAAAATTTGTACTTCCCACCTCTACCCCTTGGTTATCCATGATCATTCTGGTGTGTTGGCAGGTTGGAAGGGTGTGACTAGAATTTTTATTTTTTGAGTTTCAGATTTGGGACAAAGATCATTGCATTACATTAACTCTTCAAATGAAATGTTTGAAGCCACTTTGTTATGAGAATAAAATTTATTATTTTTAGGATATATTTTATTTCACACCTGTTGACTACACATCAAAGAGAAATTGGTCAGCTTATGTTTTCAATGATATTTGAAGATAGCTATGCTAATTGTGGTATTTTCCAAGCAATGCAAATATTCTTCCTTTCATTTCTAAGTATTGCAAATACCCTTTTGTAACACAAAACTCCCATTAATAACCATTGAAATGTCATTTTTTTCTAACCTTTTTTTCTTGAAAGTTTGAGTTCTTCTATTGACTTAATTTTTTTTTAAATGCCTTGAGGATTTTCCTTCATTAAAAATAAAAAGGCCACTGAACAAGAATGGTATTGTTTCTATGAATAGATGTGGCAAAAGAATAAAGTCAATGTTAAGATTATCATTCTTGTCAATATCCTTTCAGTTATATTTTGTAGACCAAATTGAGGGTGAAGGACAAGGAAAGGCTGGAAGGCATAATAAATACAGGCATTCTTTTTTGGCTCAAGATAATTCAAGCCCAACTAGGGCAGGATTTTCACCTAAAAAAGACATTTTTCTGGGAATAATCTCCTTAGGCAAAGATAAACCAACAAATGATACCGAAAAGCTTTTTATGTTACATGGAGATGGAAGTGTAGCTGAAGAAAAATGGAAGGAAGTCTTTTCCCTGAAATGGTCCTGGTATTTTTACTCCTCAGAAGCCATTTGAGCACCCAGATCTGTGTTAGTTTTCTTTATCTTTTTATTGATAAACTCAGAACTTCTATAGAGGATGTTTCTGTTGAGTTATGAAAAGTAAAACATCTCCTAGTCTTCTGACCGCTCCTAGATAGATGCTTCTAAGATAAAATATAAATATTTTGAAGATTTTATTTGTTTATTTGACAGAGGGAGAGAGAGATCACAAGCAGGCTCCCTGCTGAGCAGAGAGCCCTATGAGGGGCTCGATCCCAGGACCCTGAGATCATGACCTGAGCCGAAGGCAGAGGCTTAACACTCTGAGCTATCCAGGCGCCCCTAAAATAAATTATTTTGAATACATACAAAATGTTTAATTGGTTTTGTGTTAGTGTTGACTTCTATGATGGAAGAATACTATTTCTTGACTCTTGTTCAAAGAAGAAGCAACTAGTTGAAGTGTTTGCCCTCCTTCTATTGAAAATGAATTTCAAAAATTACTCAATGTCTCTTCCCATTTGTTGAGACTGATCAAACCAACTTGTCTCTGGCTCAATCTTCCATATATCTTCTACTTCCACAGTGTGGCTTTTAAGAACACTGAAGCATATTTTCACTGTGAACTGTTTTACAGGAAGGAATTATCAATTGCAGCAAGTCCTACAGGGAGCACTACGGTAGGACTCTTCCAGAATTCTCAGACTTCCTTTTATCCATCTTCATTTAATACCGTGACACTTTCTCAGCATGGACCTTGCAGACAGAGGTGGCTACATTTTCAGCCTCTCTTCCAGATTCACACCCTGAAGGGAAAAGAAATTCTGTACAAATAGGTTGAACCTTGGGGTTTGCTCTGGGAGAGTGAAAGTTTACATTTGTCAGAGCAAAATGAAGAAGCACGATAGAAGGCGAACGCTGGGTGCTGGGAGTTAAGCGCCACTGGCCCCCCCCCCCCCCCCCGTCTAATGCGTAATAGAGTCATTAATTCTGCTGATTAACTTGGCCTTGGGGTTCATGGAAATGACATCCACCACCTTTTTTTTTTTTTTTTTAAACTCAAACTGTGGAACAAGGGAACATAAAAAAACAAGCCAATTAGAGAGAAATTGGGAGAAAAGCAGCAGAGAGAAAAGAAAGACAGTTTGAGCATTAATGAGACTTGTTTGGGGAGAGAATGTGACAGGCTCTTCAAAAGCATTATTGTCAAATGTGTCACCATTTCATAGATGGCGAGAGCTACATTTGAGCTTCATGCTGATCGTTAATGATTTGAAACTATAAAAGGATTGAAAAGGTAAAAGGGAAAATGTCAGACTCAACTGGATTTTAATGAGCTTTTTTTCCCTTTCTTTTTTCTTTTCCCGAGGAAAACAGCCTGGAAAGTAGAGAAAGTTTGTGTGTTCTTTCTATCCCTCACTCTCTGGATTCCCATTTCTTTCTTGGATAGAGCTGGCTAAGGGACAGTGGAAGAGGGATTATCCAAGGTCTACGTCCAAAGATCGGGGGTGTTTTACTTTTCAGAGAAGATGGCTGGCGGGGAGGGCAGTGCAGGGGTTTGAATGACAGCGATAAGGAGAGATTGATGGAGGAGATGGCAATGGTGCTTGTTTGTTTTGGGGGGACGTGCTGAGCAGAAGCGATCTTCACACTGTGAAATGTGGCAAAGAAATCCAAAGTGATTATGCAGGTTCATTTGTCAGTAACATGGCTCCAGCTATTGCTGTGTGCAACAATGAGATGACAAGGCACTTATTGCTGCTGGTTGGTTATTAGTCGCATTATAGGAAACATTAGAGCAGAGTAGGATACATAGACCAGCGAGACAATAGCTTTCTGGGCTCTGAACTCAGCAGGGTAGCCTTGTCATTAAATTTCGTAGTGCCAATTTAATTTTTTTTTTTAAAATAAACTGGAAAGAAACTTTGAAAATGAATTCTGTAACCCCATTTTTACCTTAATAGTAACTGTCAGGATTTCACTCCCTTGGCTCTCAGTTATGTGTTAGTAGGCTGAGCACATAGAGAAGGCTCACATATTTTCAAAAGACTTGAATGCTAGCAGGAAAATCAGAACCAAATTTCAGTTCTTTTTGGGTGATTTTCTTGTGGTCCTTGAAACATTAAATTCTGATTATGGTATAGTACTCAGGAACAAATTACTAAGCAGGTATCAGGGTCAAACCAATTGCCTTCCTAATGAGTTTCTGATGAATTCCTTTCTGAAATGAGACACCTAAGTTGCTGATTTGAAAGTGGTAGGCCAGCTCATTGCAGAGCAAAGAGACTGCATGTAGAAGAGAGACCTGTTCATCATCCAGCACCCACTGATACAAATAGCTGTAAACTCACTGTGTGTGTGTATCTGCACTTGCTATGTCCATATCTGTATTTTTTTGGTCCACTTGCCTGTAGAAAGATTATAAACAGAGATTTAAAAAAAAAAACAGATAAAAACAACTAACTTCTGATCTTAAGGGCCCAGGGGATTTAAAAAAATTAAAAAGTTCTACACAACAAGGGAAAACCATCAATAGAAGTAAGGGACAACCTACTGAATGGGATAATTTGCAACTGATGTATCCAACAAAGGGTTAGTATGCAAAAAATATAAAGAGCTTATGCAACTCAACACCAAATACCCAAATAATCTAATTAAAAAATGGGCAGAAGACATGAACAGGCATTTCTCCAAAGAAGACAGCCAGATGGCCAATAGACATGAAAAGATGCTCACCATCACTCATCATCAGGGAAATACACATAAAAACCACAATGAGCTATCACCTCACACCTGTTAGAATGGCCAGAATAAACAAACAAACAAAAAAAACCCCCCAGTGTTGGTAAGGATGTGGAGAAAAAGGAAGCCTTTTGTACTCTTGGTGGGAATGCAAACTGGTACAGCCGCTCTGGAAAACAGAATGGAGATATCTCATAAAATTTAGAAATAGAAGTACACTATAATCCTATAATCCCATTACCGGGCATTTACCCAAAGAATGCAAACATACTAATTCAAAATATATAGGCACCCCTCTGTTTATCACAACATTATTTACAATAGCCAAATTATGGAAGCGGCCCAAGTAGCATCTATAGATGAATGGATAAAGACAACGTGGTGTATATACACAATGGAACATTACTCAGTCCTAAAGAAGAATGAAATCTTGTTATTTGCAGTAACATGGATGGATCTAGAGGGTTATAATGCTAAGCAAAATCAGAGAAAGACAAACACCATATGATCTTGCTCTAATGTGGAATTTAAGAAGCAAAACAGATGCACAAAGCAAAAGAGACAAACCAAGAAAGAGACTCTTAACTATAGAGAAGCAGCTGGTGGTTATCAGAGGGGAGATGGGCAGGGAGATGGGCGAAAAGGGGGACGGGGATTAAGAATGCACTTATGATGAGCCCTGAGTAATGTAGAGAATTGTGGACTCATTCTATTGTACACCTGAATCTAATATAACACTCTAGGTTCACTATACTGGAATTAAAATAAAAAAATAATTCTGAGACCAATCCAAATAGTAAAAATTACTAAAAGAATTCTGGCCTCAGGTAATTGGAGGCCGAGAGGTTTAAATAAACCTGACCACAGTTGCAGTCATTATCTGACTTAAGACTTGAAAACTAGATATATATTTCAGAACCTCTCTGATTTCTGCTGAAGGCAACTAGGTATATACTCATTAGTCTACGTGGCTTTCCTCCACGCTATTGTGGATCGTTTAAATAAATTTTCTGCCACGGCCAGCTCAATGGAGGCCCCTCAGGCCTCTCCTTTGGTGCTGGACATAAAGTTCTTCGTGAGGCATGGATGATATCGTTACAAAGTTTATTGGAGAAGATATGGGTTGGTTCCAGCTGGAAACTGTGTTGTTTCTTCAGGATTGCCATTTCCCTGAGGGCTCAGTTAGGAATTTCCTTTTAAAGAAGCCTTTCCTGATCCCTAAGAGCCATGTTAAGTATCTCTCCTTTGTGCTTTTCTGTCATTGCGCTGAGCACATTTTATTAAAATGAGTCATTTGCATGGCTGCTCTTTTCTATTTGAGGATAAAATATTAAAAGATCTAAGTGCAAAATTTAAGTGATTGATTTTTTTTCAGGGAAATTTGATTTAGAGAAACCCAAATAAAATAGAAATCCATCTTTCTTTTATATATATACATATATAAAATTTTGCTTAGCTTTTTTAAAAAAAGGTTTATTTAGAGAGAGAAAGCATGACCCGGGCAAGGGGTAGAGGAAAGGCAAGAGAGAGAACCATGAAGCAAACTCCCTGCTGAGCACAGAGCCCGATGGGGGGCTCCATCCCAGGACCCTGAAATCATCATCTGAGCTGAAATCGAGAGTCGGACGCTTAGCCGACTGAGCCACACAGGTGCTCCTGTTCTTGATATTTTTTAAGCTTCCTCCTCTCTTCTCTGGTCTTACTCAGAGAGTCTTAGAGACTGTATCCGTATTCCCTGCACCCACTCCCCTGCCAGTCATTCACTTTTTTTTTCCTGTTAAATTAACTTTTTTTAAAAAAATTATTTATTTTTTCAGCGTAACAGTATTCATTGTTTTTGCACCACACTCAGTGCTCCATGCAATCCGTGCCCTCTCTAATACCCACCCCCTGGTACCCCAACCTCCCACCCCCCGCCCCTTCAAACCCCTCAGATTGTTTTTCAGAGTCCATAGTCTCTCATGGTTCACCTCCCCTTCCAATTTACCCAAATTCCCTTCTCCTCTCTAACGCCCCTTGTCCTCCATGCTATTGGTTATGCTCCACAAATAAGTGAAACCATATGATAATTGACTCTCTCTGCTTGACTGATTTCACTCAGCATAATCTCTTCCAGTCCCGTCCATGTTGCTACAAAAGTTGGGTATTCATCCTTTCTGATGGAGGCATCATACTCAGTCATTCACTTTTAAGAGAGCTCTAAGTTACCAAACAATGTGTTTGTAAGGACAAAATTCAGTCCTTCATCAGTATCTTGTCCTTCATCACCATGGTATCACATATTTTGAGAATATGTGTTGGGAAGAGAAAATTCTTGATTTTAGAAGCAATCAAGATTGGTTCCTCCAAGGAAGGAAAGATGGAGGCCAACCGATGGCTTCTGTTTTGAATTCTTTCATGGGGTTTTAAATACATTCTTGTTTCTTTACAGCAGTCAATCCTGGTGAGCTAGGCAGGACAGGGTCCTTAGTTCTTTTCCTACAGATGAGCAAACTGAGATCCACAGAGTATCTTGTCCAAGGGCAGGTGAGCAGGCAGGTAGCTGCTGAGCTGTGGGGCTGGTACTCAACACCTAGTCTTCCGTATCTGGGACTAGTTCCTATTGTAATCCAGACATCAAAATGAGCCCTCTAGTTTGCCACAACTTTAATAAATGTGATGGTAATATTATTGCACCAGGAACTCCTCAGATAACCATACTGCATAAAAGAACGTCACACCATTTTTTAATGGCTCTTCCTAAAGGTAGACATGCTTCTTCCTCCAGAGCTATACAGATGTTAAAGGCAAATGCATAATAGAAATGACACTTGATGTGGGGGCGAGCGCCGTATGGCTGGATGTAAAGCTGTGTAGGATTTCAGTTCAAAGAATCACAGAGAAACACTTTTTCTGACAGTAGTTATAAAAGAGTACCATCTTGACCATCCTAAACGGGTGTCTTAACAACACAAGGGCTAAGCACACTACCAGCGTATGTGTGAGTATGAGTGTGTACGTGTGTTTTTGTGGGCATATAGGGTTTGCCAGATTTTTGCCAGTGGTGTTAAATACGAGAGTTATTGAGCAATCACAGTGAGAGTTCCAGGGTTCTACAGCTGGAATTGGTGCAGGCGCAGCTTTCTGGTCGCTGGCCCACATTATTTTGCAATACTGCTGGCAGTAACCACTTTTAAATAGAGACATGATTGCACTTTATTTTAATATTTCTCCTTTCTATTTTTTACCCCTACTGTAAATCAATCCTACTCTGAGCACGAATTCCTTGCCAAGGTTTTGGGTAACAGATTAAGCCCACTGGCCTGAGCCTGTTTTCAGTGCTTGGAAACACACTGAGAACGTTCCCTGCCATTGTTGGGAGAGCACACATGATTGAGTGAGAACATATTAAGCATAGGAAACAAACTTTTCTTAGGCTTTTGTGTCACTTGGAGATGAACTGTTTAACTATTCCCAAAACTTTTAGAGGGAGCAGGCATATGTCTACTATCACCAAATTAAGAATAGCCCCTTCTTCCGGTTTACTTTCTTACCCTGTAGGTTCTGGGAGAATTCTATGCTACATGAAATCCTTGGGAATCAAATAGGTCAGTCTTCAGAATAATAATTGAAGTAGCTTACACTTAGGTAAATCTTACTCTGTGACAGACCATTCTTCTAAAGGATTTATGTATCTCGATTCATTTATTCTTCAACTGTATAGGGAAGGTACTATTCTTGTGTGTGTGTGTGTGTGTGTACACACTTAGTTTTATTGTAACAAAGCAAACTTGTATACTTTTTAACATTTAAAACTGAGCATTATCTTTCCAGGGAAACAAAAAAGAAAATTTAAAAAAGGGAATAAAATTACAGTAGAGGATGTCCATTCCCAATAAGATCCCACAGGTTCTACAGATTGTCCTACAGAGTAGCAGGCCTCAAGTCATCATTCAGAGAGAGTTTTATTTTAAAATTGTCATCTTAAACTGTAAGGATGTCTGTTCACAACTTCACAAATATGCCAAAGGAGAAGCCGTGTTGTCAAAACGCCCACGTAACCCACCCAAAGTTCCCAAACCCACCCTGTGCTGATCTTCTATAACCCCGTTTTTAAAAGTCTTTTTTTTTTTTTTTATTAAACAAGAGAAAATAGGCAGGTACATATTGGAAGGGCTAACTGTCCATATTCACATAGAGACACAGTGTAATCGCTGGACCCAGCATACAGAGAAAGGAAAACTAGAATTCTATGTGCTACGATACAGGGACCTCACGCCCTACGCTTCTAGTGGAGCTAAGGGAACAGAAGGTTTTCCTTTTTTCCCACAGAGCATGCTGGTGTTGATGCCATCAAGTTTTTGTCGAGACAGGAAGGGATAGAAATGATTGGAATAGAAAGGGTAGAACTCTTCTCCTGCTGTATTCTGCTCAAGGTATTTCCTCTGAAATAAGCTGAGAACCACGGATAAAGGGAGAGAAAAGACACTTCAAAAAACGGCGGGCACCTGGGTGGCTCAGTGGGTTAAAGCCTCTGGCTTCAGCTTGGGTCATGATTTCAGAGTTCTGGGATCGAGCCCCACGTCGGGCTCTCTGCTCAGCAGGGAGCCTGCTTCCTCCTCTCTCTCTGCCTGCCTCTCTGCCTACTTGTGATCTCTGTCTGTCAAATAACTAAATAAAATCTTAAAAACAAAACAAACCAAACAAACAAACAAACAAACAAAAAAAAAAACAGGGCAAGTGAGCATAAGGGGAAGAAAAAAAAAAAAAAACCCCAAAACTACAACTTGCTCCGAGATTGGAGAAAATTAAGAAAGGAAGGTTGGAATCCATCAGCGTTCCGTGACTCATCTGCTTTCTCGTCCCTCTCCTTCTTCCCCCTCATCATTATCAGCGTCACCTTCCTTTCTCATCTCCCCTTTCATCAATATCTTCCCATCCTTCTTCTTAACAGGATTTTACAAATGGGAAAACTGAGGTGTAAAGAAATTACATAATTTGTCCAAGGACACATAGTAAGTGGAACAGCGGGGATTTGAACCCAGAGAGTCTGTCAGGTCTGTGTTCTAACCACTTGGCTATACACATTCCATTTTGAAAGCTGGAGGCTACTTCCTCCCAAGCCAAGATCAGCTGCCTGCCCCTTCCCCTCGCTTTGGGTGCACATCTGTCTCCCACCTGGACCTTGAGCTGCTTAAGGGTAAGGAAGAGGTTTTTTTAATCTTTACATCTCTCCTTGCTCTTTAAAGCTGGATTTTTCTATAGTAACTATTTCACAAGATGCTCAAAGCAGACATTTCAAGGGTTTGAGAAGATCATGCACCAGAATGTTTGATAATACTGCAGAAGATCAAAATAATTAAGAGATTTCTTTTAAAGCCTTAAAATGCAGAAAATTTAGCATAAAGAGAATTATCCAGTGTGTCGATTTGTAACATTTTCCCATAGGACCAGGGCGCGTGTAAATGTTCTTGCCAGGTCTGAGACCTGATTGAAGTCTCTATTCTTTTTAAGACAAATATAAGAACCTTGTTTCTATGCAGGAGGAAGCACCCTTAGCAGTTTTCCCTGGTGTTGGACAACACAGTCCTTGTATTTGTTTTTTTAACTTTAACTTTTTAATTTAAATTCAGTTGATTAACAGATATTACTACTTTCAGAGGTAGAGGACAGTGATTCATTAGTTGCATATAATACCCAGCGCTCATTGCATCACATGCCCTCCTTTTTTTTTAAATTTAAATTTTTTTCAGTGTTCCAAAATTCATTGTTTATGCACCACACCCAGTGCTCCATGCAATACGTGCCCTCCTTAATACCCACCACCAGGACCTCCCAACTTCCCACCCCTCTCCCCTCCAAAACCCTCAGTTTGTTTCTGAGAGTCCACAGTCTCTCATGGGTCTGTCTCCCCTCTGATTTCCCCCAACTCACTTCTTCTCTCCATCTCCTGATGTCCTCGTGTTATCCCTTATGCTCCGCAACATCACGTAACCTCCTTAATGTTCATCAGCCAGTTACCCCCTCCCCTCCCCCTCCCCACCAACAACCCTCATTTTGTTTCCTGTACAAGAGTCTCTTACAGTTTCTCTTCCTCTCTGATTTCATCTTTATTTTTTTCTTTTCTTCCCCTATGATCCTCTGTGTTGTTTCTTAAATTCCACACATGATTGAGATCATAGGATCATTGTCTTTCTCTGATTGACTTATTTTTCTTAGCATAATGCCCTCTAGTTCCATCCACATTGTTGGAAATGGCAAAATTTCATTTTTTGATGGCTGAGTAATATTCCCTTGTATATATAGACCACATTTTCTTTATCCATTCATCTGTCAATCAGTCTTTGTTTTTGAAATAATCCCTGTTCTCAGTTCTTTAGATGGTTGGCTTTGCCCTATCACTACATCTTTACTCGGTTCTCCAGAACACTTAAGTAGAAGCCCAAACATCCCATCACTGACAGTATATTTTACATAGCATGTCTTGCTCCCAGCTCTGTTACTTTAAAAATAAAGTGACACAGTTTTCCTACTGATTGTAGCTCAGTGGTCCTATGAGGAAGTCATCAGGCTTGCCTTTTGGTTGTAAGCCATTTGAGATGTCCAACTTTTGTTACAGCCCGTTTCTCTCATCTGTGCATAAAGTTTTATAATAGTAAAGTACTCCCCTAAAAAGCAAAGTTTTCCTTAAGAATGTAGAAGCAAAGTAATGAATCAAGAGTTAAGTATTAGTGATTTTAGTCCCTTGTTTTCTGGTTATTAGCTATGTGACTAGCTGGGTGACTCCGAAGAGATCAAAATGATAGGTTTCCTTAATAAAAGAAGAGAGTAGAATTAGAGTGTATCTTCTCAATTTTCTTTTAATCTAGTCTCCAGATGACAAGGAGATCTCTTCCCTGCACCTGCATCACCACAACTTTCCACCTAAGATCTTGAATGAAACTAGATCAGAACATGTAAACTCTGATCTCCTTTTGTAAGTGAAGAATGGGATTCTTGCCTCTGAATATTCTGTTGAAACTTTCGTACTTTCCTTTCAAAATCTCAGGGTTCTGTTTAATGTGGCACTACCTGAAGCAAAATGTATCGGCATCCGGTTGACCCTTGAACAACAGTGGGCATAACATATACTACCCACCCCTACACACAGTCAGAAATCCGTATGTAACTTCTGAGTCTCCTGAACGGCGGACAGCCTATATTTGACCAGAAGCCACAGAATACCATAAACAGTTGATTATCACATATTCTGCACGTTATATGTATTAAATGCTATATTCTTACAGTGAAGTAAGCTAGAGAAAAAGGCTATGAAGATCATAAGGAAAATACATCTACAATATTGTACTGTATTGAAAATAAGTCTGCATGTAAGTGGACCAGCAGAGTTCAAACCTGCATTATTCAAGGGCCAAATTACTAGAAGCTCAGATCCTGGAGTTAATTCCACTGCTAAAACAGAGTATGCGTGATAGGGGAGAGAGGGTGTAGCATTATTTTCAACACGTATTAGGGTGCCGATTTCTCAAGTCAGCACGGGCTCTGATCCATTGGGAATTAATTGACTCAAGTGGCATGTAGAGGCCCCCAAGAAGGCGGAACTACGGAGGCCAGCTGCATGCATGAGGCCAGTAATACAATCCGGTGCTTTGCAGAGAAGGTTAGAGCTGAAGAACCATTTAAAATTTATGTGGCAATTAAGAGCCATTATCACCCCTCCCCCCCCATGTCGTAAAACATTTGATTGTTTATCAACTAACCTTATAGGACATTATTACATTCCCTCTCTTGTGAACCATAGGGTGTGTTTTGCTCTCTGCTAAATGAGGGAAGAGCAATGGAAAAGCTGTCTTTAGCAGACGGGGTCTTTTCTTTGGTGTCCTCCTGCTTCTCATTTTAGATTTATCTTTCTTTTCCTTTCCTGTCTTCACTGTGTCACATGTTCAGTCTCTCTCAGTGCTCCGGAGCCCTGAAGCTAGCTGTCCAGTGCATGGTGTGTATTTTTTTCTCTCCTGCCCCTTATCTCCCTCCACTCCTAAAACGTGTCCTCTGTGTTCTCTCAAATTATGTCATGATAAATGATTCACAAGGCTTGAGGACCTCTTTACTCTGGAATGACTAAATTTTAGCAATAGGAGCAACAAAATCCTGTCTTTCTCCAAGTAACCTTCTTTGCTGAGGTCCTTCAGACATCAGTGTGGGTGAATGGAGGAGATAGCACCATGTTGTTTCAAATGCTTCTGAATCCCTTTGCCTGGATGTTACCCGCTTGTACTCAACCTCTGGGTCTGATCTAGTCACACAGAGGATGGGAAGCTCACTTTATAATAGGTACTCTGGAAGGCTTTGGAAGTAAAAGAAACATTATGTTTACATTGAAGGTAGTCACTAGAGCACAATGGACTTGTGTCCTTGGACCACACTTAGAACACTAAGGGTGTTAGGCAGAGTCAGCAGATAGACCTCGGTGGGGAAGTTGGCCTACCAGAAGGCTGGTGAATGAGGCTGAATCTGTTCGTAGGAACAGACTCTGCTGCTCTTCTGACCACTGCTGAGCTTGGCTGGAGGAGCAGGAATGAGGAGAATGTTCATTATCTCCTTTAATGATCTAGAGATGGTTGGGATTTGCTTGTTTCTGTTTTTCTCTTTCAGCCACAGCTTGAAAGGGCCTCTTGGATCTGGCCAAACCCTTACTTGTGTGGGCAGCTCATTGATAGGTCTCACACCCTTATAGGGACTTGGGGGTTCCTGGAGACAGGCGGCACCTGCCTCTACTCCTTGTGGCCACATTGCTTCCAGTACATTTGTAACCTTGGGTAGATTGATTGGGATTTTAATCTAATCCTACAGTGGAGCTGTGTTTGTTGCTTCTGCCTGCCATCCTATGGTCCATCTGATGGGCTGAAACCCTCATGCTTGGAAGAAGACAACTCTTTAGCCATGCGTGTGACAAATTTACCAGATGCCCATGGAGTTAAAAGATAGCTGATGTTTATGGAATGTTTCTACTATGTTGAATAATGTCTGAATTACTTGACCATGGGCACCATATGGTACGTGCCACCTTCCCCATTTGACAACTCAAGAAACAGATTGACAACCTTGCCTGGAACCAATGGGCATGGTCAGGTTGCTTTCCTCAGCTAGGTGGTTTCTCCTCTCTCAGTCCATGCCCTAAACCTCTATGTCATTTGAGTAAGTGCATGATTTAATATACTTTCTCTCCATTGGTATAGAAGGTTTCCTTCCAATTTTGCTGGTTACATTAACCTATGACAATAAAAATTCTCAGTCCACGTATTTCAACTCTCTTCAGAAGCTGTCCTCCTTTGGGTCCTCACCGGCCCATCTCTGGACACTTGTACAAGTCTGAAAGGGGTTGAGAAAGTGGCCTTATGTTATCAGAAACCCTCTCCTTGCTCATTTTTATAAGCAGTTATACCCTTCATTCAAGGATAATAAAGTAAATATAGTTTATTTTAAATGGTTCATTTATTTAGTCGTTCATTTATTTATTTAAATGGTTCATGGGCTTGAGGACTACTCGAATATTTTTACTGGATAGATTTCTTAGTTAACAAATTTGGAGAAAATAAAGACTGCATTCCCCAGTCAACAAATATTTGAGTTTCTACTTAATTTTTTTTTTTTTTTTGGTAAGACCCTGTGTTGGAAGCTATGAGGCATGTGATACCTGGTCCAAAGTTCTGTGACCAGGTGCAATGGTTAATTTTATGTGTCAACTTGACTGGGCCACAGGTGTGTTTGAGGGTGTTTCTGCATGAAATTAACGTGTGAATTGCTAGGCTGAATGAAGTCAGTTGCATGTTCCCTAATGTGGTTGGGCATCACCCAATCAGTTGAAGATCTGCCTGCTTTGAGCTGGGACATCAGTCTTTTCCTGTCTTTGGATTTGAATTGAAAACTGAAACACTGGCTCTTCATGGGTCTCAAGCCTGACGGCTTTTGGACTGGAACTCTGCTTTCAGCTTTTGGGGTCTCTAGCTTGCCAACTGCAGATCTTGGGACTTCTCAGCCTCCATAATCATGAGCCAATAAATTGGCTGTGCAATAAATTTCTTTATATAGCTCTCTGGAGAACCCTTGCTAATATACCAGATGATTCCAAACACACCTTTCACATTCCCAGTTTTATTGGAAAATAATCAAACATTACTATATAAATTAAGGTGTGCAGCATGGTGGTTGGATTTACATATATTGTGCAGTGACTACTGCCCTGGGTTTAGTTCACATCAGTTGTCTTTTATAGATACAACAAAAAGAAAAGAAAAATTTTTCTTGTGATGAGAACTCTTAGGATTTCCTCCCTTAACAACTTTGCTATATATCATGTAACAGTGTTGAGATGGTATGATATCCGTAGTGCTTATTTATCTTATAACTGGAAGTTTGTACCTCTTTTTTCTTCTTAAATATTTATTTGAGAGAGAGAGAGAGAGCATACATGTGAACAGGAGAAGGAGCACAGAGAGAGGGACAAGCAAACTGTGCACTGAGCCCCAACATGGGGCTTGATCCCCGGACCCTGAGGTCATGACCTGAGCTGAAATCGTGAGTCAGATGCTTAATCAGCTGAGCTACCCAAATGCCCCTGGAAGTTTATACCTTTTGACCACCTTCCTCCAATCCCCCACATCCCCACCTACCACTTCTGGTAACCACAAGTCTGATCTCTTCATTGTTTTTTTTGTTTTGTTTTTCAAACACATCCCTTTCTGTGGGAAATACCTATGCTTGAATGCTATTCTCCAAGAGGGATAAATTCCAAATAGGTTTTGTTTAAGGAATCCTACAGAGATGAGTCATTGAATAAGTCAGTTTGAGGAAAAGTACAATATCAATAATAATTGGACATACTTCAACCAGTACATTGGACAAGAACCTCTTCATGGCAGTCTTTTTGTGAGAGTTGTAACATGTCTAAAAAGGGAAGACAGTATTCCCATTGTTTCCTGAGCCCAAAGGGAAGGAAGATATTAAATGCCATGTGCCAGGCTCCAGAGGAACAATAGCTTTTGACTAACTCATCATAGGGCCAAAATGTCTCTGGGTTAAGAAAAACGATTTCATGTGCTTCTGCCTGTGACCATGGCAGAGTTTCTCCATAAGAAATAGAGAAGGAAATGGTGTGTTTTCTTACAGGCCGGAAGGTTGATTTTTCCAATCAACACAAGCCCCTTCACACTCTGAATCTTCAGTCCCATTCCAATATCTTTTTTAGTTGAGTGATATTCACATAACATAATACTCACCATTTTAAAGTGGACAACTGAGTGGCATTTAGTGCATTTATAGTCTTGTGCAAACACTTCTATCTAGTTCCAAACATTTTCATCACTCCAAAAGGAAAGCCAAAGCCCCTTAAGCAAATCCTTCTGGTGCCTCCCTCCCTCCCAACACCTTAGAAACTCTTTGGATTTACCTATTCTAATATGGTTTTAAAATAAAACTCTTTTACAAGGAAAACTAAGAGGATGGAACTCAAGTAACATAATTGAAGGAGTAAATTTACTTTTTGGGTGGTTTGGATATTTGTTGTGCTTGCTTGCAGAATTCTTGGGTAAAGGGCAACCTGTTTCCATCTCTGGATGTGAGCTTGTGCGAATGTCTCAACACTGGTGAGCCAGGAAGGCTTTAGGGGAAGCAATTCGGGCAGGTCCTCCTAAGGTGCTCCACGGGGAGCAGTGCCCTTTGGGCGCCTCCCGGGCCACACCAGGCTGTCAGTCAGGTCAGCACTCTGCACACAAGGTTCAGTGTGGAATCCCAGCACTTCCCAGCTGCTTGGCTTTTGGTTAGTACAGACCAAGATAGCTGGTAGTGGGTTCTGTATGAGGACTGTTTTCTATCTCTGACAGTCTTCTCATTGGTCTTTTTTCTCCTTAGCCATCAGATATCATAGCTGAGTTTTAGGTCAGCTGTTGGTCTCTCTTTTCTCAGTTCTATTCTATTCAAAATAATATTCAAATATTCAAAATATTTGAATATTATAAGAATATAATAGATAATAGAATAATAATAGAATATTAGAATATTCAATAGAATATTCAAAATATTCTATTCAAAATAATCAGGGGGATGCCTGGGTGGCTCAGTGGGTTAAGCCTCTGCCTTCGGCTCGGGTCATGATCTCAGGGTCCTGGGATCGAGCCCTGCATCGGAGTCTCTGCTCGGCGGGGAGCCTGCTTCTCCCTCTCTCTCTGCCTGCCTTTCTGCCTACTTGTGATCTCTCTCTCTGTCAAATAGATAAATAAAATCTTAAAAAAAATCAGGAATTTTCAGGAAGTCATAGATCTTTGAATATATAGGGATGCTTGAATGTTTTGTGCAAATACTTCTATCTAGTTCCAGACATTTTCATCGCTCCAAAATGAAAGCCCGAGCCCAACGTGAATTAAGTCGTTGCTTTGTTTTCCAAGCTGAAGCAGTTGGGAATAGTTGAGGTGCCTTTTACCTGCCCTATTTCACACCCCAAGAGTTAGGGGAATTTATGGTGAGGGGCGATTTTCGAAGAACAAGAAGGAAGAGGTTTCTTGGGAAACGGGAAAGTGCTCACTCTAGACAACTGTTCCTTGAAGATGAGGGAAGAAAGCTAGACTTCTTCAGGGGCCTGTGGGATGGCCATTGAAGGGCTGTGCTTTGCAACTCTTGACTCTCTTCACAGATTTTCTATTTTGTTCAAAGTTTTATTTATTTTAGAGAGAGCATTGCGGGGGGTGCGGGGAGAGGGAGAAACAGACTCCCCACTGAGCAGGGAGCTCAACACTGGGCTTAATCCCAGGACCCTGTGATCATGACCTGAGCCAAAAGCAGACACTTAACTGACTGAGCCACCCAGGTGCCCCTTCTTCACAGATTTATATATGTGAAAACACATTCACCTCTTGGTGGGGAGAAGGGATTCCTGCCTGTTGGGCTGGACACGTTATATCCTCTGCATCTCAAGAATATACTTTTCACACAGATTTGTCAGAAGGAGTCTTCTCTGAATTACCAACTCCTATATTTTCTCATACCTAAAACTGTAAGAATTGGGTTTGAAAATGAGAATAGGTATTTATAGTCAATTTCTTTTTTTTAAAGATTTTATTCATTTGAGAGAGATCACAAATAGGCAGAGAGGCAGGCAGAGAGAGAGGGGGAAGCAGGCTCCCCGCTGAGCAGAGAGCCCCATGCGGGGCTCGATCCCAGGACCCTGAGATCATGACCTGAGCCGAAGGCAGAGGCTTTAACCCACTGAGCCACCCAGGTACCCCTATAGTCAATTTCTTCTAACCAAATGAAATCTCCTTGTAATTTCTGTTGGGCTCTTTTGGTTCTGTTTTCAACAAAGAGTGAGGCAGGGGGTCCTTCTTTTTACCAGCCATTTAGACATAGGAAGATGGAAATCCTTTCCTCTCAGGTCTTTTAGCAACGTAGCCTAACCAGTGAGGATGAAAACAGGATCACTTCACCTGCGCCTCTTCCGTTAAAGACAGTCGGGCATTGGCTCACTCTTAGTGGATTGTCAACTGTGACTTAAAAAAAATCTTCTTTCATGAATATTGATAATAATAGCCCTGGTTTTTCCATGGTATTTTACAGTTTACAGAGTATTGTCATAGATTTCACTGGATACGCACGGTAATCCTGAGGCAAGATGTGTGCATGTTACTAAATGCCTCTTACCAACAAGGAAACGAAGACTCAGACTCCGTTGGCATCACCAGCACATCCAGGGCTAAAAGGACCCAAGCTTTCAGAGCTTTTCAGAGCCTGTTTTGGGAAACTATAGTCCAAGTTAGATTCCCCCCAACTTGCGCATTTAGTTTTCTGGAACTAAATGAAATCTTACTAGGTTTTAATGACAATCATTTTACAAGCAGTTAACCTCAAGTTAAAACCAGGTCCCTATTCTCCAGAATCCATCGTAAAATTTACCGGAGGAAGAACAATGTTTGTCTGTCTCTACTCTTCTTTCTCATGCTATTTCCCAAGATTCTAAGATTGCAGCAAAGATAGTGCCCTGTAGGTTCTAGGAGTCCTTTCCTCTCCACCCCACCCCCCTTTTTAAAAAAAAAATCTGGGCGCCTGAATTTATTTAGATTCCTGATGGACTCATTTTCATTTTCTTCCTTCTTCCATGTTTTGACTTCTGACCATCCAGATTTGTTCCTGATTTTATTTTTGATTTTTATTTTTTGTTCCCGAGTTTGAAGGTATAATCTGTGCTAGAAGGAACCAGCCATGATGCATGTCTTTCCAAATGCCTGTGTACCTGCAGAGTTTCACTTTTCTCTCTCCCTCCCCTTCATTTCCATCCTTGACATGCTTCCATCATCACATTCGTGGCTTTTCTTCCCCTTCAGCATCCAGTTATAATAACTACCTGCATTCGAATGCGATAACATACAAAGTATGTTAAAGACACAACTTTAAGGATTTCACGGTCATTAGAGGACCGCACATTTCTGTTATTAGATGAAACCCAAGATGGAGCATTTTAAGGCTTATTTTAAAAATTACTTGATGTAATTTGAAAAAAAAAATAGAACACGAAAGTCATCTAACATGTTTGGAAGGTCATTTGTGGGAGAAACGTTCACTGGATTTGGATGCTGAAGTTAGATCTAAGAGAACAAAAAGAGTTTCAGGCATTTGGATTTAAACTTTGGATTCTAAATTTGGGGTAAAACTGAAGACTTTCAGGTTTGTTTTGGCTCTAGAAAGACTCAGTTTTGCCGAGTCTGTGCTTTTATTTTTAATGGCCGCTCACTTCTACATCCTTACAAGGAGAAGAGAGGAGAATTTTGGTAAGTTCTTACATTGGCTGCCAAATATTATTCCCAAATAATTTAGGGAAAATTGTAAATTCCTCAGAAAACAATGAATGCATGTGCACGTGTCCCTACCAGAAACTGAGTACACTAAACTTTGCATAGATAAATGTCTATGTACCAGGAGTCGAGACTTGTGGTTATAGGAAGCACCTCGACTAAGTTCAGACATGGAGTATTGTATTCCTTTTTGATTAGCCTGTGTAGTCTCTTATTGTTTTGCTTAATGTGGCTGGCAAAGGGTAGAGGGATATTAAAATCAAACTATATACCATTTGAAAATTATTTTCTATCCTAAATCTGCTTTCTGACACACATTCTTTACTAGGTAGGTATGGTTTTTTTTTGCCCAGCTTAAATGCTTCGGAAGTTCCCTAGATTAATCAGAGCAAATGCTGAGACAGGGCTCCCATCTGTGTCTTTTTTCAGAGGCAAGGAAGGGACTGCATGCTAACAGGGGAACGGATCTAATTCTCTGAAGTTCTTGTCCCAGCCTCTCTACCCGGAGCTTGCAGCGGACTTGACCTCTCTGTTAGGGAAAGGAAGTCAAAATGTAACAAACTGAAAACAAATGATAATGATAGAGAATGCTACTGGTGAAGCAACGAAGCTCTATTTTGATTTCTTATGAAAAACTGTTCTCCTGGAACAAATTTGGAGAACACGTGTGAGCCGTCCTTGAAGGTTTGGTGGCCCTGCGTTCCTTGCCCCAGGTGAGGAGCTCAGGCTCTGGGAACACCGGGAGGAAAGAGGACGGTGCAGACGGCCTGGCGGTCACCGGACAGCCGTGATATTAGGGTGTCTAGCGTGTTCTCCGACTTTTGCTTCATATGTATTTTCTGTCTCTGGACTCTCCCCGCCCACCCCCGCCAGGAGAAAAGCCAAAATGCCACAACCATGTCAAGACAGGAAAAAAGCACAGGCTACCTAACGCCCTTCATTCTGGGGACGTCAGTTTCCATTTAGTTAGTTTCCGCCGTCTTGCCCCGCTCCCAGGCTGCTGCTTCTCCATAATTCTGGGCATGGTTCAAGTGTCGTCCAGCCTTCCCTGTCCCTCCCTCTACCTCTGCCTGCACCCCACGCCCTTCTCCCTAACGCGGCCTGGCAGGGTCCCGCAGGCATGTTTCATGTCCTTCTCTCCCTGCTCCCTCTGTCCCACTCTTGCCCCAGGTTTGTGCTCACGGGAGCTCACGGGCGGTTTGTCCTGCGAGCTGTCTGCTCCCTCGCCTTTTATCACAGAGACGGCCGCACGGGTCCTTCCAAACGAGGCTTGGAAGCCAGTTCGCTGGAGTGTGCAGCAAGTTGAATTGCCGCAGTTTCCTGCTGTTCGTGTGATAGATAGCACGGTAAAATGGATGTGATGTGGTTATTAGACTGGGATTCGGTTCATACTGAGCTGTATTGATTGGTGTTGGTTCAGTGCTTGCTACACATTTTATCAATTGACCTTCCAGATTATATCCTGCCTTTGCTTCTTTTACCTCTAATTCTACTTTATCTCCAGTTTTGCGGCTCCTAATTTTCTTTGGCTTGATTTCTCCTAGTATTTCTTTAGTTTTCTATTACCCAGAAAGGCTTTTTCTAATGAAACCATATTCTCCCTCCTCGCCGTGCTTATTTACTTATATATTTATTAAGCCTTTCTTGTTCTGACGTACCGCTTTTGTCCTTGGAGTGTCCAACATCTAGAGTACCTCTGAACGCACACAGAAGCACTTTTCCAGAACTTTCCAGGCTGACCATCGGAGTGGTGGCTGAAGAGGAATTGCTTGCTTCGATCTGTAACTGAGAACATCAGGGCACAAGAGGAAGGAAGGGTTGTGGGTTCTAGTTTTCATTATTCTCCATAATAAGCATTTGGAGTTCTTCTCGAAGTAATGCTGTCTTTCCACTTTTGAAGTTCATTCTCTACCCCTCCCCCCTTTTTTTTTGGCCTAGTGAATGTTCTGGCATGTTCTTTTTCTTCAATGTTTACATAAAAACATGAGATAATTGAACAAAGATGAATGTGGAAAGTAGGAACTTTGGCCACAGAGGAGGGGGCTGGGGGTGAACAAGGGGGAATAAGAGGATGGAAGGAGGAAAAGGAGGAAAAATGTAAAAAAGAGGAAAAAGGCAAAGCTATTTGTGGAGGTGGGGAGCAGAGACACCCATACTTCCTATGTAGGAGGTTGACGGGTTTGTTTGAGGATTGTTGACATAGAGACAGAGAGAAGGTAACAGGCCAGAGTGCAGGGGATTGAGGGAGGGGATAGCAATGTTGGAAAAGTTAGATGAACCTATTTGTATAGATCGCAAACTTGTCAGGAAACATGAATGTTTAATATACCGCCGAGCACCTTGTCAACTACCCTATTATTAGTAATTACAGATATTATTGTAAAAAAAACAAACAAACAAACCAGAAGAATCTGTATACTTTGAGCAGCACTGTTGTGACACTGAAATACCTTTGACCAGCAATTTCCCAGGGGTTTGGTTCTTATAGGCAGAACCACAGAAGGAGGAGTGAAATAAAATTTGTAAGTGTTTTTTTTCCTCTAAGGTGAAGCAGACTGTTGTTTGGCTATTTCATTTGAAAAGACCTGATATGTTTTTATTTAATATATTTTTTTTATTTTTTAATTAACATATAATGAATTATTAGCCCCAGGGGTACAGGTCTGTGAATCACTAGGTTTACGCACTTCACAGCACTCACCATGGCACAAACCTTCCCCAATGTCCATAACCCCAGCACCCGCTCCCTACCCCCTCCCCCTGGCAACCCTCAGTTTGTTTTGTGGGTTTGTCTCCCTCCCGATCCCATCTTGTTTCATTTATTCTTTTCCTACCCCCCAAGCCCCCCACTTGTATCTACACTTCCTATATCAGGGAGATCATGTGATAGTTGTCTTTCTCTGATTGACTTATTTCACTCAGCTTAATACCCTCAGTTCCATCCATGTCATTGCAAATGTCAAGATTTCATTCCTTTTGATGGCTGCATAGTATTCCATTGTATCTATGTACTACATCATCTTTATCTATTCATCTGTTGATGGACATCTAGGTTCTTTCCATAGTTTGGCTATTGTGGTCACTGCTGCTATAAACATTTGGGTGTATGTGCCCCTTCAGATCACTACATTTGTATCTTTAGGGTAAATACCCAGTAGTGCGATTGCTGTGTCATAGGGTAGCTCTATTTTCAACTTTTTGAGAAACCTCCATGCTGTTTTCCAGAGTAGGACCCAAAATCTTTAATGGCTGTTTTTGTGTCCTGAGAATCACTTTGGTTGTGCAAAGTAATAATCATCTGAATGCTCTTTATTGGTGCAACTGTATCTTTGGAAGCCCCATATCTGCTTATCTGAAGTTAATTTCTGAGTCAAAATTGCGGAGTACCAACCTCAACAGAATGCGTGAGGAGTCCATGTCATGCAGGTAAAGAGTGTTTTCTTCCTAAGGAAGCACCTCTTTTTTAAGACAGAAAGTCATTTAGAAACAAGGCTGTATGTCCTGTGTCTTTAGCACAATCCCATACATGCACAGAGCTTCATTATTTTTTCCAATGACCATTCCAACTCCATGTATAAAAACACATATAACTTTATATTCTTTCATAATTTCCTGTGAAGTGCTTAAAAGAGTGTCCCTATCTTATTGAGAGACCTTTAACTTCCTGGTTTGCTGAGGATTTCATGTCAAGGCATGTAGATGGGGAGCTGGGACACCATTGGATGGAGCTAATTTCTAGGGTTTTTTTTGGAGGGGGGTGGCTAGGGGAATCATTGGGCTCTGGAGGTCCACAAGACCTTCTCAGTGTTCTCCTGTTGGGGATAGCTGTGGTTTGATGTCTGCAGCAAGAGACTTTCTTAACCTGGGCCCTTGACCAGCCACTTATTTGGTACTTTACTTTCATTCCATGGGCATGGAGGTCATGATTCATTCTCTCTACTTCTTTCTTCCAGTTAACAGCTCATGAAAGGAATGGGGTGGGACCAACTTTCTTCCTGTTGGCTTACAACTGCATTCAGTTACTGTGTACTTTAGTCGATCTGAAGAACTTTTCATGCCTTTTAAATCATTGCCCTTTAGTATTGGCCTTAATGACAATAATAACCTCTCTCGCCCTTGGATTTGCAAGTAAACAATTTTTGCTAATGTGTGGGGACAGACACCAGATTGTTTTTTTTCCCAGTTCACTGAGATAGAAATGAATGTAACATGAGTCCAATGTGTACAATATAATCATTTATTTATGTATTTATTGCAAATTTCATATTGTTAAGCTTGACAGTTTGTCATTAGATCTGGTTTGTGGAGAGCTGAGACTTAGTAAAAAAAAGTCTGGAGACATGCAGGCTGTGCCCCCTCATGCACAATTTTCCTGAGAGGACCAGATCATAGAACAGTTGCAACTTGAGAACGTGCCTATGGATTTACCAAAACACCCAAGCTTCAAGCTTCAGACTTAGAGAAAGGATTATTTTCACTCAATCCGGGAGGAGGGGTTTGGGGAGTAGGCCATTGGGTTAGAGAATATTCATTAATGAGGACCTCCAGGTTTTCTCTTTCTTAGACTATTACTCCACATTCAACAATGAGACCCAGCTCTGCTCAGTTGTACATGGGCAGTAACTCAATAGTTACCTCCTTCCTTCAAACTTCTCTGAGGACGTGCAGGCAAACTGAATGTCAGAATCCTTCTGACGGCCACTCTCCACTCAATTTAATCCAAGAAAGTTGATCTTGCTGGGAATTCTGGAACAAGACCACCACATGGGTTCTTTCTTGCCTTTATAACTGAAGTCCTCAGGTGAATATGTAAACAGAAGACTAAAGAAATGTTGTAAAGACCAGGGAGGGCTATGTTCTCAAACTGTGGCTTCTTTCACTTACATTTTCTTGTTGGGTACTGAGGTGATTAGAATTAAATTTGCTCAGTTATTTTGCAATAATGAGAGAATACTAGTGGAAGCCTGACTGTTGCTTGCTTTAGAGTTGGTCCCGCATTTTAAGATACTAGAATACTTGGAAGAACAATAGTCAAGAAGCAAATAAAAGAGATTTATATTTTCTTTTGGTAGTATTGGTACAACATTGCTGTTTTTCTTTTCCTTCAAAACTGTGTATTTTTAAATAAGTGATAACATGATTGCTAGTTAATATATTTTTATTGCTGAGGTAAATATTCCTTATAATGTGATGGGAGGACTGTTAGGTTACTCCAAATATGGTATCACAACACCAAAATGATGAGCTGGAATCCACACTAAGAAAACTGGTGCATAGAATTCTAGAAAGAAAAGACATGGATAATAGGCCTCTGAATTCTGTTCAAACCTACATTCTGAGACTTCAGGCCAGAACCATCTTTAGTAGCTATGAGGTGGATTCATTGGTAGGATTCAGTATCCTTTCTTGAAGTCACTGTATTTTGGCATTGCATGTGAAGTCCTTCCCATTGGTAGCTGAAAATGCTGTTTGCAAGCTAATTTCACTGCATGCCATGGATCCAACATATTGATAAAGAGTATCATAGTTATTCAAGAACTACAGTGTTTTCCAAGGCCTTGAGGTAGAGTTTCTTAGGGTTCTCTGTAAGAAAAATCTGACCATGCTTCTTGCACTACATTTGACGTTTAAACTTTTAAAGTGATTATAACATAAAGTATTACGATAGTCAATTTTATATGTAACTTGGATGAGCCATAGTTTTGGCAAACATTATTTTGGATGTTTCTGTGAAGATGTTTTTGCATGAGATCAACATTTATTTTTTTCCTTTTACTTCTTTTTCATTTTTAAAAATTATTATTAACATATGATGTATTATTTGTTTCAGAGGTACAGGTCTGTGATTCATCAGTCTTACGCAATACACAACACTCACCATAGCACACACCCTCCCCAATGTCCATCCCGTAGCCACCTCATCCCTCCCATCCCTCTCCACTGCAGCAATCCTCAGTTTCCTAAGATTGAGTCTCTTATGGTTTGTCTTCCTCTCTAGTTTCATCTTGTTTCATTTTTTCCTCTCTTCTCCTATGATCCTCTGCCTTGTTTCTCAAATTCCACATATCACTGAGATCATTTGATAATTGTCTTTCTCTGATTGACTTATTTCACTTAGAATGATATCCTCTAGATTCATCCACATGGTTGCAAATGGCAAGATTTCATTTTTTTGATGGCTGCATAATATTCCATCGTATATATACACACCCCACATCTTTTTAGCCATTCATCTGTTAATGGACATGAGGTCAACATTTATTTATTTATTTAAATATTTTATTTATTTATTTGACAGAAATCACAAGTAGGCAGAGAGGCAGGCAGAGAGAGAGGAGGAAGCAGGCTCCCCGCTGAGCAGAGAGCCTGATGCAAGGCTCGATCCCAGGACCCTAGGATCATGACCTGAGCCGAAGGCAGAGGCTTAACCCACTGAGCCACCCAGGTGCCCCAAGATCAACATTTAAATTGGACTTTGAGTGAGGTAGATTACCCTCTGTAATGTGGGTGGGCCTCATACAATTAGTTGAAGACATTAATACAAGTAAGACTGAGGGTTGCCTGGATATTTCAGTTGGTAGAGCATGTGCCTCTTGATCACAGGCTTATGAGTCTAAGCTCCATGTTGGGCATGCAGTCTATTTAAAAAAAAGAAAAAAAAATACAACCCAAGTAAGACTGAACTTCTCCCACCAAGGAGAGAACCTGCCAGCAGATGCTTTTGGATTCAGACTACAACTCTTCCTTGAGTCTCCAGCTTGCCTACTGACCACAGATTTTAGAATTCACTTCCATGATCAAATGAGCCAATTTCTTAAAATCAATCAAAATCTCACTTCTTCTTTCTCATTCTTTCTTCCTACCCATAGCCTATCCTATTAGTTCTGTTTCTGTGGAGAACCCTAATACAAATATTCCTTGAGCTGAAAAGAAACTTGAAGTCATGTAGTCCAATGCTCTTCTTTCTAATGATAAGGAAAAGTGACGCCCACTGAAACAAATTGACTTCCCTAAATTACCCAGCTAAGTAATTGGGCTTCCCATGCATCATATTTATTATGTAAATAAGGCAGAGGCAGGTTGTAATGGAATATATGCTTAAAGGTGACTGAACATCTCAATATAAAGACTTTAGTCTTTATTATTATGTTATTATTATAAATTATATTATTTTATAAGTTATATTTTAGTGGGTAGATTTGTGGGGCACTTAAACAGAGCTTACCATCCAGTACGATTTTCTTGTTCCCTATTAAATTTAGCCCTAGTATTCAGTGGCTAACCTTGAAGGAAAGTGAAATATTAGAAAATGTTAACCCACACAAAACTCTGACTTGGTTCAGAAATGCCTTCAATAAAGTTTAAAAAACAATTACTCCAAATATGTATCTGGAGGAACTGGCTCCATTTCAATTTATTTAGGGTTTTGAAGCACCTAAAAAAAAAAGCATGCCTTAAAATTCCATTTCAATTATCTTTAATAAGATCAACTTGTCTGATACAGATGCAATACGAGAAGCAGAGCAAAAAATATTTTCCTTTCCAAATAATTCTTTCTAAAAACAATTATGGTGCATTTTCTTGAAACCACTTCAGGCTGGTGAATCTTATTTGTCATTTTAACTTCCTTCTGTCTTGAGAAGAGCACAAACACAACATCTCTTGGCTCCTAAATGATTTCTGTAATGAGTATCTGATGGTGGGAACTTTCTAATAACACAATGACAAAAAGAGTATTTTTGTGTCCCTCTCAAGGATGTATTACTGAGAGTAACGTAAGAGTCTGTTTGCACATGGTTAAATTTTTTTTTCTACTTCTTGTTTTGAAATGACTTTAGATGTACAAAAACATAGCAAAAATAGTACAAAGAATTCTCTTAAATTCATCCAGATTCTCTCAGATGCTACATTTGCTTTATTTTTCTTTCTGTATTGATTTGTGTGTGAACACACACACACACACACACACACACTTATCTGAATTGATTAAAAGTTGCAGACATAAAGCTCTTTTTACTCCAAAATATTTCTTAAAGCAAGAACATCTCTTAGAGGACAATGGTATAATGATCAAAATCAGGAAATTAACCTTGATGTTGCATTTGAATCTACTCAATTTATTCAAATTTCACCAGTTGTTCCACTAATGTCCTTTACAGTGAAAGAAAAAAAAAACCACTTATCTAGTTTAGGATTCGAATGATTGAATTTTTAATTTTCACATTTGTAACAAGTTAAAGTTTTGCATGGAAATTAATGATCTCTCCTCCCCCTCTGCCAACTCTACTGCTCCACTAATAAATCAGAATCAATGTGTATATATATTTTCAATATTGTTTATGCTCTTTTGTTTGCACACATATAAAGTGTATTTCTTTCTGATTCTGTGAAATTAAGAAATTTACCACATACATTCAGATACATTTTGGCTTTTTCATTTGATTGTGGATTAGGAACATCCTTTGAGAGAAACAGATTTGTGTAATTCTTTTGTTTTTAAAGCTCTTTTAAATTAAGGTAATATATGTATATTGTTAAAGACAAATGGAAGGACTTACATTGAAGTGTACTTTTCCCACCTATTTTATATCTCCTAGAAAACCATTTCAGTTATTGTGTATCCTGTGGACTATGCCATTCCATTCTGTAAATAACATTCCTCTACCACCATTTCTTGGTTCATCATTTTTAGTGGTATAATATTCGGTTCTTTTTATGGTATGTGAGGATTTCTCTTACACCTCCATTCCTCACTGTATTGCCTATCCTTTCTATTATAATTACATTTCACATGTTTGATTTAAATTTTCAGAGTATACATCTTGTGGTTAAGAAACAGCATATTTCATGAAATAGTCACTTGCTGAATCTCATCGTATTCTACAGTTAAGGTGTTTTCTTCTAAAACTTTTTGCTGCCATGTGGTTAAAAATTGTCTCAAACTTTGAATTTGCTTAACAAGTACTTGAAACTGATGCTAATCCTCCTCATACATTTGACAAGCTTTTCTCCTATATCCAATGCCCTTATTAGGTGAATGTTTAGATGGTAGTTTTTCTCTTTGGGGCTTAGTCCACTTGTTCTAGTGTCGGCAGCATCTTTTCCAGACTTGCTGTACAAGTCTTATCTTGGCACTACTTTTTGCCTTCCTTTTAGAGATTAACTTATCCTTTTCCCCATATTCAGTTTCTTCATACCTAGATCAATTTCTTTCTATTGATTTATTACCCCATGTGTACCATTAAAAAAAAAGTTTTTCTCATCAAGTATAGTTGGTACACAATGTTGCATTCATTTTAAGTGTACAACATAGTGATTCAACAGCTCTGGGTTATGCTGTGCGCACCATGGGTGTAGCTTCCATTTGTCCCCATGCTGTGCTGTTTACTCCCATGACCTCTTCATTCCATAACTGGGTCTCTCACTACCCTTCATCCACTTTCCGCAACCCCCACCCTGCTTCCCTCTGGTAACCACCAGTTCTATTTATGGGTCTGTTTCTGTTTTTTGTTTGTTTTGTTTGCCACTCGGTAACTTCCTGCATAAAGATACTTTGTATAAAACTTTTTTAGAACTTGCACTTCAGTTTCTTTTGTTTTCCTAGTCAAAACTAGGTATTGACTTTTTGTTTAAAAATTAGTTTCCCCCCAGGGGCATCTGGGTGGTTCAGTCAGTTAAGCATCTGAATCTTGATTTTTTGGCTCAGGTCATGATCTCAGGGTTGTGAGATGCAGTCTTACAGTGGGGAGTCCGTTTGAGATTCTCTCTTTCTTCCCCCGCCCCTATCCCCTCTGCTTCCTCCCACCCTCCCCCCGCTCCAAAGTAAATCAAAAAAATCTTTACAAAAATTAGTTTCCCCCAAACTTTTTTTTTTTTTTAAAGATTTTATTTATTTACTTGAGAGAGAGAGACAGTGAGAGAGAGCATGAGCGAGGAGAAGGTCAGAGAGCGAAGCAGACTCCGCATGGAGCCGGGAGCCCGATGTGGGACTCGATCCTGGGACTCCAGGATCACGCCCTGAGCCGAAGCAGTCGTCCAACCAACTGCGCCACCCAGGCTTCCAAACTTTTGAAATCCTTATTCTCTTGCCTTTGGTTTCTGAAACCAAAAGTTTTGGTTTTTGAAAATTCCAGTACTGTTCATATTCCAGATTGTTTGCAAATGATCTATATCTATGCTCCCAGGAAACTGTTAGGCTCTTGTTTTTTCTCTGATGTTCTGAAATTTCATGATTATATATCTTACTGTGGTTAATTATTATTTTTTATGAGATTTCTGTGGGTCTCTTTCTATCTAGAGAAATGTATTTCTAGTCTGGGAAAGTTTAATTTAGCATTTTTTAAATTAATCCCTCCTTTTGTATTTCTTTTTGGTACTCCTGTTAGTCAGATACTAAACTTCCTGAATGGATTGTTATTGTTTTTTTAACCTTCTGTATCACATCACCCTTAGAATTTGAGATGTGCCCTCAATTATATTTTCAGTCCTATTGAATTTTCCATTTCAGCAATTATTTTCATTTCCCAAGAACCATTTTTAAAAAATATTTTATATATTTTTTTGGACAGAGACACAGCAAGAGAGAGAACACAAGCAGGGAAGTGGGAGAGGGAGAAGCAGGCTTCCTGGAGAGCAGGGAAC